>NC_141695.1:320987553-321587553 GCF_964263255.1 Lissotriton vulgaris | reverse complement strand
CACTACCCCTGGGCATAAATAAAGGTTGAAAAGTAGGCAAAATGGTTGCAGGCCTAACAACAAAGCCTGCATTCAAAATGGCCACTTGCCTGCCAGCACATGGCCAGTGCCTGTAGCTGCACTCAAAATGGCCACCAGCCACATGGCCTGTCCCTCCCCATGAACACCCCCAAAAATCGAAAAACACTGCAAAATCAGCACAATCCCATTCCATCCATGCCCTCCATGATGTTTAAGTTCAAGACAGCCCACAGAAAGACTAGGCCCATGCTAGACTCAAATACTCCTGGTGAAAAGGCCACAAGTACAGGCCCAAAAAACGAAAATCACTGAAAAATCAGCACAATCCCATTCCATCCATGGCCTCCATGATGTTTAAATTCAAGACAACCCACAGAAAGACTAGGCCCATGCAAGACTCACTACCCCTGGGCATAAATAAAGGTTGAAAAGTAGGCAAAATGGTTGCAGGCCTAACAACAAAGCCTGCATTCAAAATGGCCACTTGCCTGCCAGCACATGGCCAGTGCCTGTAGCTGCACTCAAAATGGCCACCAGCCACATGGCCTGTCCCTCCCCATGAACACCCCCAAAAATCGAAAAACACTGCAAAATCAGCACAATCCCATTCCATCCATGCCCTCCATGATGTTTAAGTTCAAGACAGCCCACAGAAAGACTAGGCCCATGCAAGACTCACTACCCCTGGGCATAAATAAAGGTTGAAAAGTAGGCAAAATTGTTGCAGGCCTAACAACAAAGCCTGCATTCAAAATGGCCACTTGCCTGCCAGCACATGGCCAGTGCCTGTAGCTGCACTCAAAATGGCCACCAGCCACATGGCCTGTCCCTCCCCATGAACACCCCCAAAAATCGAAAAACACTGCAAAATCAGCACAATCCCATTCCATCCATGCCATCCATGATGTTTAAGTTCATACTAGCCCACAGAAAGACTAGGCCCATGCTAGACTCAAATACCCCTGGTGAAAAGGCCACAAGTACAGCCCCAAAAAACGAAAATGACTGAAAAATCAGCACAATCCCAATCCATCCATGCCCTCCATGATGTTTAAATTCAAGATAACCTACAGAAAGACTAGGCCCATGCTAGACTCAAATACCCCTGGTGAAAAGGCCACAAGTACAGCCCCAAAAAACGAAAATCACTGAAAAATCAGCACAATCCCAATCCATCCATGGCCTCCATGATGTTTAAGTTCAAGACAACCCACAGAAAGACTCAGTCCACCCACCACTGAGTACCCCTGGGCAAAAGGCCCCAAAACAGCCCAAAAATCGAAAATTCCAAAATTTTAGTTGCAGCAACTGTAATGCCCCAAACAAACTTACTTGTAAAATTTCTAATCCAACAGTGATCCAAAGAAAGTCAAAAAGGCCTCAAATCCAAATATCCAGCAGCATCCACAAAAAGTAATCCTTCCAGCTCCAGATCCAAATGAAAAGTGACCAGGAGATGGACAAAGCACTGGGAGGAGCCTGCTGAACAGGAACAGGAAGTTGAAGACTGTGGGGCACTTCCTTCCTCCCACCCCCCTCCCCCCCTCCCCAAAATGGACTCCTCGCTAAAAAAGTGCAGGCAAATGTCAACCTAAGGAGTTGTTCAGATAAAAATCATCATTTCTAGAAGGTTTATGCTGCTTGCTGGTGGATTTCTTGTGCAGAATTGCAAATTTTATATTTTCGCTCGCCGCATCTCAAATCTCGCAATTGCGAAGTACCGCGAGACGTGATCTCGCCGTACTCGCGTTGACAAACTCTCGCTGGCAATCCGCGATGACGTTGCGCGCTCGCCAATTCCCGCGGGATCACACAGCAAGATCCAAAATGGCGCAGCACTCGCAAACTATCGAGAAAAACAACCCGGCAAACGATGATAAACGCTGCGCGCCGCAAAAATTGTATCACCAACGCCGCACGCTGCAAAAAAAATCCGCTGCGTGCGGATTTGCGGATTTTGCGGGAAATCTTGATGTTTGACAGGTCTTGATAGAGGTGGACTTTATTTCCTTCAAATAAGACATGGGCTTGATCCCGCACCGCAGCCATTATAGTCTCTTTTTGCTTGTAATTGTGGAGGCACGTGAGTATGTCCTATGGGGAGCCCGGTGTAGCCTACAGGCGTCCTGTGCATTCAGTCCAACGGAGGTCCTTTCCCTCTAGGTCCGGGATGATGTGGCGGAAAAGCCGCAAGACGTAGTCCTCTAGGTTTCCCACATCCGCTTGCAGTGGCACACCTTTCATGCGGATATTGCACCTACGAGACCTATTCTCTAAGTCCTCCAGTGGAAGTTGTGGTCGGAATTGCGGACCCTGAGTTTCAACAACTCTCTGCGGTATTCCTCCCTAGCGTCTCCGGCGCATTCCACTGCGTCTACCCTCTGCTCCAATTCACCCATGTCGTGCTGCAGGTCCTTGACTTCTTTAGCCACCTCTGTGTGGAGGACCACTATATCGTCTTGCAGTGTACTGAAAATGGCTTCCATGAAGCCGCGCGTTATGGGAGAGGTGTGGTGCAGCGGCCAGGGCAGCTGACTTCGGAGCACAGGGATTATAGTTCGATCCCCGGCTCCGGCTGCAGCTCAGCTCAGCACCATGTGACTCATAGCTCACTTAATTTCTGCGACGGCCCCCAGCGCCTTTAGAGCTGTAAGGATAAGTAGTATGCGCTTTACAAATACAGATTTACATTTTTTTTAATATATTCATGTCGTGCTTTGCTGGGGTGCTTGGCCTCTGCTGTCCCCGGGGAAGCCGAGAATGTCCCCGTCTTCCTAATAGGACCCTTAGCCAGGAGATCTTTGATGGTGGCGGTGTCCCGTTTGGTCCTGGGGTGGTCATGGCGGCCCGAGCAGCGTAGCCTGTTCCAATGGTACCGCGCCCTCACCAAATCAACACGTGTCCAAAATTGCCAGACTTACATGGGGCAGCAGTTGGTCTTGGGCCTTGTGCGATCTCTCACCCACGATCACTTCCCTTGTGTGCGCTATTCTCTCTGCATGGGGGGTGGATCTAGTAGATTCGACTCACACATTGCCCCCACTGAGGGCCCAATCGGCTAACCCCACCTCTGCATCCGGACTTGACCAGGCAGCTCCTACCTTCGTAGTCCGCGCGGGTCGGGTGGCAGACTCCGGGTGTGTTGCTTCCTGAAGAACTGGGTGAGAGCGAAGATGACCTACAACTATAAGCTTCTCAGCCCCCTGCCAGCTCACCACCTGCGCAGAGAGGTGCCCTCCTCCATCTCACATCCTCGCAAGGGGTGAGTCACAAGGCCCCGTCCTGCGCTCCTGGTTCAGGGATCGCGGATCGCTCCACCTCCACCCCAGCTTCTACTCCACCAGGGATTAGACCGCTGACGCCTGGTCGGGTGGCTTGCTAGAATCGGTCTGGAGCTCCAACATGTCCTCTGTTGCCTCACTTCCAGCTGCCAACTCGAGTGTTGCAAAACTGGTACTCTTCACCTCTGCTGCATTGCCCCACGTTTCAGTTCCTCTCCCTTACCTCATGTCATCCTGCAGCCCTCCTGACCTCCATCCTGGTGTCCGACAGCCTGGGTAGCCAGGAATTGCTACTGTCAGGCGGCAGGCCCCAAGATCAGTTGCGCTGCTACGCGTGGGTGGGAAGGGAAGGGTGAGCTGCGTCACTGCAGGCCCCAGTTCTCAAGCGGCTTCCCCGCTGTCGTTTTATGTGGCCCACTGCTGTCTCATACCCAGTGTGCAGTTGAATCAAGGATCCCACCACCCTCTCTGGCTCTGAGAATGTCTGGACCAGTTTCTTCGTCCTCCGGGGGGGAGAGGGGGCCACAAAGGAAAACTGTCAGTGCGACGTACGTTGTTCCACTCACCCGGGCCGATTGGTGTCAACTCCGGGGGAGTCTTCTTCGCCACATGGCCGCCCGGGCACCTTCCTGACTGGCGGCCGGCCGGTCTCAAACCACGAAATTGGCCGCAGTTTCATCCGGGAACCGGGCGGATGCTCCTGATTAAGTCCTCACTCGTTATGCAATCCGTGCATGTTTGATGGGGCATCCACTCACCATGGAACAGCCTGAGTGCTATATCATTGTGGCAGACCTCCCCAGTTGCACTACCACACGGGCGTCATCTTGGACATGCTCCCCCTACTTCTTTTTATAATAACGTAACCTTAAATTATGTGCCTAATATTTCTATCATATTTTATAGGGTAGCGAGAAGAATTTCTGGGTGAAGGGCTGAACAGTTTTGGTTTCAGTCTTTGGTGATCAAACCAATTTGTAATAAATGTTGGCAATGTATAACTGAAATGCCTTTTCAGCCATTAGTGAGTTTAGGCATTCAGTAAGGCACTCAATAAGTCATCATACATACACTCTGTCAGTGATCCTTTCAGTCATGCAGATGTATGAGTGACAGCATGAGTGGCGGGCTGTATGTGTACATTTATACATTCACCCACACATTAACTCACTCTTGCATTCACTCACTTACTCAAACAAAGTAAATCACAAACACAACAAGCATCTATAGGACAAATCGAAAGAATCAAAGTAGAAAAAAATATATATATAAATATATTCGCTTCCGTTTGCCTTGTGTAATAATCGCCTCCACCAGAACGAGAGTTGCTTTGCCTGCACGGACCCCACAAGACTCGGGTCCTAATTATTCTGAATTTCTTTTCACAAGAATGACGAAGCTGTGTGCGGTTCCATTAGATTTTATCATAGGCTGCTCCCAGACGCGTTTTAACTGCATTGCAGTCTTGGTCACTGGTCACAGAGCCAAGGAACCCTACCATTTTAAAAAAATTTCGTGATAACACGTGACATGTTACTGAACTACAACAAGTGATAGTGAAGACAGACCAGTAGTTCCAAACTACAGGTTTCACGTTTCATGGACATAATATATAAAATACATTATAAAATCATTTTAAACAACCAAGTGGTTGTACAAATCAAGCTCTATTTGCGCCCCAATTTCATTAAATTTAGTGGCGCCACTTAAGCGTATTTTACCAAAGTTATTCTGGCATGCAAATTCATACTGTGGAATTGTGCTCTAGTGGGCTCACAACTAACATTATTCATAATTAATTCATACAAATAATTACCCAATGTATAACTTTTTCATTTCACATATAATGTATTCTCTCATTGCGCCCTAGTGGGCATATGCACATACGACATGACACTGCCTATGGAATCTTCCCTCGTTGAATCTTACCACTTCTGTCTATGAAATATAAAACTATATCTTTACTTGAAAAATGTAATTACATTAGACATTCATTACTGTTTAGCTCTTCTTACTGACTTCATAAGTGTGTGTATAAATCTTCTTCATTATTCAAACCGTCTGGCTGTTTTGAATTCAGTTCTATAATGTAGCGCAATTCTAACCTCCTTAGTTTCTTCTCTCTATTTCCTCTTCTAGGATCATTTTCCACATGACATTTCTCAAAATGTCCGGCACCCGGATACGTTTGTTCTCCATTCTTTATAGCCCTCAGCTGCTTTAGGACTCTCTTATGGACCTCTAGAATTGTGCTGCCCACGTACTGCAAACCACAAGGGCATTGCAAGACGTAAACAGCAAAACTCGTCTTACAGGTATATTTACCTCTGATTTTCTTCATGTTCCTAGTAAGTCCAGGTTTATATTTCTCCATGTTAACTCCATGCTTACAGGCCTTGCATTTACTGCATTTAATAAAACCTTAGCGCCTGCTCAGCCAAGTGCCTTTTGGTTGAGATTTTTTTAAAGCATTACTTACTGAAGCCTGTTTGAATGACCTAGCTCTCCTGAATGTTATTTGCGGTCTGAAGGGGACTACTTTAAAAAGGATGGGATCATTTTTTATTATGTGCCAGTGTTTATTCAGAATACCTCTTATTGTATCTTTCTGTTTACTAAATAAATCTACACTGACTTGTTGTTTCTTTTCGTTTCATCTCCCTGTTAAATAGTATTTCCTCTCTTTTCTTTTTTGACACTCTGTCAATAGCCGTCTCTACCCATTGCTTCGGGTATCCTCTACTACTTAATCTTTGCTTGAGGATAGTGAGTTCTTTTTGCATTTCTACTTCCTCACTACAATATATTTTTGCCCGGAGACACTCTCAGTAGGGAATACTTCTTTTAAGATTGGTAGGAAGAAAGCGTTTTGCATGCAATAAAGTGTTTTCTGAGGAGGGTTTTCTAAACAGCTTGGTTTCTACTCTCCCATTGTTGGTGTATACAGTTAGATCTAAGAAGTTTACTTCTGTTCTACTTATGTCACTGGTAAAGCTTAATTTTAAGTCGATTTTTTAAGTTTACTGATGAAGCTCTTTACCTCATCTTCAGTGCCCTTCCACACTAAAAACAGATCATTGATAAACCGACTCCAATGCATAATGTGTTCTTTCCATTCCTCCTGGTACTACTTCTGGACCACCTGCTCCTCCCACCAGCCCATATGCAAACTAGCATAGCTGGGGGCCAAGCAGGTGCCCATCGCAGTACCACAGATCTGATTAAATAGATCGCCATTAAATAGGAACAAATTGCTGCTTAAACACTTCTCAATCATTCGTAGAATCATTTGTGTATCTGACCATAATCTAATAGGTCTTGTCCCTAAGAAGTGTTTTACTGCTCTCAATCCGTCTTCGTGTCTGATGCTGGTATACAGCGTTGACACGTCTATGGTGACCAATAAATAATCGTGTTCCTATGGTAGATCATAGATATTCTGTAGAAAATCCCCTGTGTCCTTGATATAAGAGGGCAATATTCTAACTAGAGGATTGAGGAATTAATCTACATACATAGATGTATGTTCCAGGGCGCTTCCTATATGTCCGAAATAATAGGGCATCCTGGCGGATTTTCTAAATCTCTGTGAATTTTTTTAATTAAATAGAAAACCGGAGTAACTGGTTTCTCACTTTGCAAAAACTTAAACTCATCGTGACTTAAAAGACCTTGATCATACCACTGCTTGAGTTCATCATTAAACTTCATAAAGCTCCATAAAGCTCATTACCATTTTGTCTCAACAACTTTTTTTGTAGCAGTTTTTGTTGTTTAATTGCTTATTTGCCTCAATGAAATACTTTTCTCTATCCCAAAGGACTACATTTCCTCCTTTGTCTGCATTGCGAACAATACAATTATCATTCTCGGATAGTTTCTTGATTAATGCCCAATAAGTTTTCTGTTTTTGCATATTCATTTTATTTTATTCCTTGTCTACATTCTGTATGTTCAGATTTTTCAATTCAATTGTTACTATGTCACTAAAAATATCAGTCATATCTCTCGCTGTTACAGGTATAAACCTGGAGGTGGGTCTGAAATTTGTAGGTGCATTGTCAGCAATGTTGATACCCTGTTCTCTAGCCAGTGCTGTTATGTCGTTCCCATTTGCTTCCATTGCGTTTTCAGAGTCTATCTCATCTAATTCCATCATCAGATTCATATCCTCAGCTGCCAGCCCTTCTACTAGAGCCCTAGGAGTGTCTGATACTACAACATTTCTCAATCTTGGATTGACAAGAAAGTGTTTCTTCAACTTTAGCATTCTGACGAATTTGAATAAATCAATCCTTGTTTGGACATAATCCACATTTGTCTCAGAGCAGATTATTAAACCTAATTTTAGAATTTCCTTTTCTTGTTCATTAACCGCATTGCTGCTGCGGCGATTTTTGCGCTGCGCGGCTTTTTTCACTTTTTCGCGTTACATGACGAGCTCAGCTTGTCATCAGCACACGCCACCCGTGGGTGATGACGATCTGAGCTCGTCATCAGCATCGAAGGGGTTAAGAGTCACGGTTGTGAGGTTGATAATAGAGGCATCTTGCTTGTCCTCTGTTTCTAGTTCTTCTTCTTCTTTTCTTGACCTCCTTCGACTGGCTGCCCCTTTCCTCCTCTTTGCCCTCTGCCTCTTCCTCTTGGCGGTTTTTGGTTCTGCATTGGTGGCCTTCGTTCCTCGCGTAAAATATTGAACTTGTCAATAACTGTGGGAACTGGACCTTGTGTATCTTCTTCCGAATCAATATCCACTTCTGAACTCTGTATACGGCTATGTTCAGAACGAATTTGCATTGCAGGTCTGTTTGATTTAGACATTTCCTGCCTTATGATATTTTCACATTTTCGGGCAAAGGTATAGATATGACCTCTATCGTAATCCTGCTTATCCCTTAAACATTTTTGGGCTTTTCTCTCTTTAATGGATACTTCCAATTTTCCCAATCGTTCTTTAGCTGCAATTTTAAATTCTTTAACTGCATTTTGATCTTCTTCTTTACTGAGTAATTCACTCAGTGTTTCCAGTTCTGTCAGTATTTTTTGCCTGCTGATATCAGCATACTTTATGAGGATAGCTAACATTCTTTTTGAGACATCATTATTGTTAGCTGTCCATTCATGCAGCATTTCCGGATTGGGTTCCTCATAACTTGGGGCTACCATAATTCTTAGCTCCCTGGGAATTCATTGCACTTCTAGATATCGTTGCAGCGATTTTGATTACCACCATTTGGATAATTCTAGTCTCTGGAGCTTCTCCCAGCATCTCAAGCGTGCATGCATATCTGTTACTTTGCCTGTGACTTGGGCTCCCCCTGAGGCATTACTCCTAATTACACACTCATCATCAAAGATTTTAATGCCGCTTCCTTGCGTTCTCTGCCGCCGATATATATATATATACATATATATATATATATATCCATAACTCCAACCACCTCCTACCGCTCCACTTTACTCCGGGTGCCTCCTCAACGCGCGGTGGGGCGCGTAATATATTCTCAACACACAGTTCCCATCCGTGGAGCTGCTACGCAAATGAGGACACTCCAGCCCAGTTTTTCGATCTCCGCTTACAAATTTATTTCCTGCGCACACACACAGCTAACAAGCATTGTCCTCATTTGCGTAGCAGCTCCACGGATGGGAACTGTGTGTTGAGAATATATATATATATATATATATATTCCACCGAAACATCCGAAACATTATGGTTGTATGCTTACAATATAAAATTAAATATAACAGTAGGTGGCTATCTTGAAATGGTGACACTGTACACCTTGTATGGTTGTTTAGGAGTTACAACATGGCTGCCACGTTTAGTAGAAGCATGTTAATAATGTTGGAGTGATAAAACATTGATACACTATGGACAGAGCCATTCCTAAATGGCAGTCCAGTTTAGAAGCAATCATTGTGCGACATCCGGCTTGATACAGACTACACAAGAGTCAGGCGAATGCCCAGGTAGCATTGTCTTGGAAGCTGCAGTACACTCTGAAAATTAAATACAATTCTAAAAAAAGGCAGAAATGACGAGAACATGAAAATCAAAAGGGTTGGCCCACCAGGCACTGAAGCACACACATTTTCAGGTAGCTGTGCACAACTAGGTGCAGGGCTAAGTGGGGGGTGGTTTGTGTGTGTGCGTGCATGTTTGTTTTTAATAAATTGTTTTGAATGCAAGTGCCTGCCAGACTAAACCACCAGGCCCTCCTAAGAAGGTTTAGCAGATCCATGTAGCAAACTACCTGCATATAGGCTTTAACACAGTGTAATAACAATGCACTCTTAAATATCTATTTGCTTTAACAATTGCTTTTCATTATAATTGTTAAGCATGCTTCATTTATTGTACCTATTCGTAATAGCTAGATTGTTTCTCTGACATAACTTTTCCCAATGACACAGCCAGATCAATAGGCTTAAACATTTACTTATCACCACAGCCACCTACGCCCTGCAATATTGATCATAAGCTTTCTCATAAGACACACTCAATTGGGTGATTTATTTGGGTATGTGGCGCTTCTAGACTTGTAGTAGCACTGTCCCCAGATCCTAGGGAGTGTCCCCAAACCGCACTAAAAAAAAAGTGAATTCCTCCATTGTATTCAGGTAATCAAGTGAAATTTAATTTAATTTTATTATTTTTTCCGTAAATTATATTCTGATTCCTCTCATAGAAACCATTCTGAATCCATGTCTTTAAACATTTGTGTCCATAAACATAAATGCGCCCAATGCATTTCCGGCAACGCCCTTCATCAGGGGCTTGTTCTCAGTGACTTCATATCGTGGTGTAACTTGTCCGTCGGTTGTGTCCATAGTGGATTAGTGGAGTTTACATCTGTCTCCCAAAATGTGAAAAGTCAACATCAATAATCACAGTACTTAATCAGAGACAATGTTTTAATTATGTGGGGTTTTCTTTACTCCTGCAACGATAAATATCATGTTAGTCCTCTAGAAAGTATTGTAATTCCTGATCTGCATTCAAACCTTGTTCCACAGCCTTCAGACGCATTATCCATATGGGCTCTTTTATCCTCAGAGTGAGTTCACTGTTTTCCCCTCTAGGGTCTCTGTATACATTACATGCTCTAGCCCAAAGAACTTAAAACTCTTGTGTAGTACCTCTGCATCACAATCTATAGCATGCCCCCATTTAGGATATCTGTCATTGAACTGTTTTAAGACTCTAAAGCGACTCTCTCACTCTGTCCTTCAAGGACCTTATGCTACTACCCACATATATACGTTTGCATTTACATGTGATGATATATACAACAAATTTGGTGTTGCATGTGATATTAGAACAAATATCAAATGTCTTAGTGTGCTGGGTACCAATGTTTTTATTTTTGTCACTGGTCCATTTACACATGCCACAGTGTCCACGCTTGTAGAAACCCTGGGTGTGTTGACTCCTCCAGTGCTTCCTTGGTGCTATGATTGGGAAACTGGGACTCAGTAGGGTTCTTAATGTTCGACCCCGGTGGAAAGTAATGTCTGGACTCAATGATATGAAGTCACGTAGAGTTTTATCCCCTCTAAGTACATGCCATTGTTTGCTCATGGTTTTTTGCAATGAGTCGGATGATCTCGTAAAGTCCGTAACCAGGCGTATATTTTTTTATTTTTATTTTTTTCGTGTCCCTGTCCTGAGTGGGTCCTGTCTTTTGATTTTTGAGATTTTATCTTTGGCCTTCCCAATAGTGTTTGCATCATAACCCCTATTGACAAAACGTTCTCCTCTGTCCTGTATACACTCCAGAAAATCTGAATGCTGACTACAGTGTCCTCTTGCGCAAATCACCTCCCCATATGGGATTGCTTTAATTTAACTCGTAGGGTAAGTACTAGATGCATGGAGAAAATAATTGCAGGAGGTAGGATTTTGGTACATCCTGCTCCGTATAATGTTATTCCGAATAAGAGTCCTGAATCTAAAAAAACTATTTGCTTCGTACTGCTGTGAAATGTGAATTTACTATTGGTGTCATCTGTATTAAGAAAATCACAAAATTGTTGTAACTTCTGTTCTGTTCCAGGCCAGATCATAAGGCAGTCATCTATCTAGCGTCCTCACTATCGAATGGAGTCAACCCATTGACTACCCTTGGAACCCCAGATCATTCCTCCTCCAACCACCCCATGACAAGGTTTGCATATGCTGTAGAAAATCTGGAACCCATGGCTACACCTTGTACCTGTCAATACCACTCATTTTTAAAAGGAAAGATATTATAAGGATTATCTCAATCATTGTGATCAACTTATTCGTTTTCCCACAGACGTGCTGGTCTTGTATTCAATATGTGTCCCAATGCCTTCATACCTATGTCATCTCTAATGCTTGTGTATAAAGCTACCACATCCATGCTTACCAGAATCATGTCCTGTTCCTAGATCACATCAGAGATTAGACTTTATATGTGTTTAGTGTCTTTGAAGTAGGAGGGTAAATTTGCGACAAAGGGTTGTAGGAAAATATCCACATATTCCGATAACCTCTCCATCGGTCCCCCAATGCTAGATAGAATTGGTCTACCCAGTTTGAAAGGAAGGTCCTTATGTATTTTAGGGAGGGTGTACAATCAAGGATACTTTGGACGGTCCACTTTAAGATACATATATTTGTCATCATTTAAAATACATTTCTCTTGTGTTTTCTTTAGCAGTTTGTTGATTTTGTTGGTTAGTTCCCAAATAGGATTGTGAGTCAATAGGTCATAACAAATTGCATTATTAAGTTGCCCCATCACTTCCTATTCATAGTTACTCTGATTCATTTTGACAATTTTGTCAGCATCTTTTATTGTAATGCTTGTGTCTTCTTTCAATATTGCGAGGGTCCTTTGTTCACACATTCTCAGATTGTTTTTGCCTCTACCAATATGGGGTCGATCTTTCCCACACAAACGCTCCAGATCACCCATGACATGTTTATAAAATATGTCTATGTTATTACCAGAAGATAGAGTGGGTGTCCATTTTCATTTGTTTTTAAGTCTGCTCGTAAGAATAGTGTCAGCGTGTTCTTTTAGGTCCTCTAAAATGTTTGTGGTCGTGATGAAGTCACAATCAAAGTCTGTAATAGAACGTGAAGGCTTTGTGTCTTGTATATCTTGTATAGATAATATACTAGACATACTGCCTGGTTGTAGTGTAGCAGATCTTTTGTTAGTATCAGGATTCAACTTGAAAATTGTTTTAATTTTCAAACATCTTATATATTTGTAAAGATCAACTCTCCTGTCTCAGGACCTCGACCTCGTACCCTTTCTCTCTTCCTGGTTTGCCTCCTCTTTTTCCCCTTCGGGTTTTCTTATATTTTCTAGTCTTCTCATTTGTTCCTGATTGCTCCTTCTGATTCATGTCACCTCTTGTAAAAAAATAAGAATTCTCTGTTGTGCCTTCCCCAGCATCTCCCTATCTATCATTGGTGAGTGTAGCACTCAAATAGGTGAAGCTAAAGCTCACTGATACCTCCCTCCTGTATTTTTTTTTTATTATCTAGAGAAGACAAAGCTCCTCCCATTGATGTAGTCAATCTCATCCCATTTTAATTTCCTCCCTTTACCTTGTTTGATTTCTTCTTGACGCTTAGAGATGATATAATTGAAAACCATATAGTTCCTTTCTGTAGCTTCTGAAAGGTTCAAACCACTGATCTAGTGCTGCAATTTCGGTCTGTTGTCTGGTCACTTTTCTTTCCGAATTCTCTTTCAATATACCCATAACATTCCGGGAGTTGGATGTTAATACTTTCCCCCAATCTAAGAGTATGCTGGGATGATTTGTAATCTTAGACCCCTGTGGTATCCTAATCAATTTGACATATTGTTTCAGCGTGGCCCCCTCTCACTACTTGGATGTCTCATTCTTCTTAAGTCTCTCTAGCCTTAGAAATGTATCCATGATCATAAGGCCACCATAGGGTATACAGTCAGGAAGTTATAAAATGTGTGGGAAATTACATTTGGCAAACCAAATCCTTCTAAGAGGGCCTACCAAGCATTATAAAAGTGCAAATCTCCCCCTTCTCACCACCCCCCAGGGTTTTGAGTGGGCATGACCAACTTCAAGACCACTGCCTACTACAGTAAATTGTAATCAAACATATTACTTTTCTAGATGCTTTAACATAGTGTCATCACAATCCATCCTTAAATGTCTGTTGGATTCACCAGATGCTTTTCACAATAAATAGGATAGGCCTACCGCTTCTCTCATTACCTTTCATAATAAACAGATTAGACCTATGAAATCAGACATAACTTTTCCCAATAAACCAGTCAAGCCTGAAGCCTTTACGATTAGCTTGTCACCATACCAAACTCAGAGGTACCCTAGTGTTTATAATCTGGCAACCATCTTGCATACATAATTAAAATTACAAATATGAGCGAAATTGCAGTTGTCAAAACAGCATGGCCCACATGGGAACTGTAGTGTGAGGCTTAGTCATTAAACCAATTTCAATATGTATGCTTAAAAGAGGGTTGTGTTAAAGCAACAATTCTGGTTAGCCGTTTTTGTAATTGATATTCAAGAAATAAGGCAATTTAGTTTCCACCAAAAATAGATGGACTCCTTAAGACTTGTTGCCAACCTATTGCTTCAACCTCTGGCGGCAGCTCCGGCCATGGGGCGCCCAGTGATCCAGCCTTTTTCAAACTTAGCGAGCCTGCCGGGTGCCATAACTTACAAAATGGCAGCCTCCGTGCCCTGAATCGAGACGCCTGAACTCCTCTGAGCGAGCTGCCCGGGCTCGCACCTGTGTGTCCGTGTCAGCAGAGACGATCCCTGAAGATAAAGCAACGAACCCATAGACGGTGAGCTGTGGAGTTCCCTGGGCATGCTGGGGACTGGCTATCGCCTGCCGCCCACCTGCATTCTCCTCCCCCGACTGTCTGAGACCCTGCGTTGGCAGCCTGTTGCCGGCAATTCCTGCCCTGCCTGGTGCTAGGGTCAGCCTACCTGACGAGAGGCTTGGGTCGATGGCTGCAGCTGTCGGAGGCATCCGGGACTGGTCCGCTGGCTTCCCTGCGGCGTTGCTGGCCGCCATTCCGGGTGGCAGGAGATAGAGATTGGCAGCGGTTGGGGCTCGACTGACGCTCTGTGATCTACGTGTCTGAGGGCGAGGCTATCTGGGCACCGGTGCTCAGCTGAACCGAAGCTTTGGTGAGTGCCCGGTGGCAGGGGGCTGGGACTGTGTTGCGAGAGGCCCCCCGCATGCTCAGACCGACTGCTGAGCGAGTGGCTTGGATCTGGGTGGTGCACCTCGAGATCCAGCCCGCTGCTTCTTCTCACCTGCCGCAATCCACCAATGCTGGTCTGGCCCTACCAGACCCCTGGATCTGCTTCCACACTACTGGTCTGGGTCCATGACAGTACTTCTGGCAGGAGAAATCCCTAGGACGGGTGGACCCGGCAACAAATATCGAGCGGCGTGACGTTCTCGAAGAGGGCCTCCTCCACCGCCCCCTGTCCCCAACATGTTTTTGTGACTCCTGGTGTTGTCCCCAGGTTCTACAGTGCGGAGAACCCTCTTGCTGCCCTTGGGATCGGGCCTCTGTTGCGCTGCCTCCAATGTGCTGTAGCGCCCAGGGGAGTGGATCGGGCCGCATGCAACGAACAGCACGAGGTCCTAGGTGAGGGCCTCCTCAACCGCCCCCCTTCCTCCCGAATCACTCCTGTGGCTCCTGACGTGGACCGTGGGTCTTTCAACACAGAGGCCTCGGTTGCGGACTTCGAGACCGGGCATCCATTACGTTGCCTGTGGTGTAGGTGAAGTTCAGGGGAGGTGGAACCGACCGCATGCAGCGAGCGGCGTGAGGTCCTGGGAGGGAGCCTCCTCCACCACCCCCCTGCATCCGACTTGCTCCTATGGCGCAATGTACAGTCCGTGGGCCCTCTAATACAGAGGCCCCTACTGCTGACCTTGGGTGCGGGCCTCTGTGCCGTTGCTTCCAGTGTGGGGTATCACCTGGGGAGGTGGAACTGGCCGCATGCACCGAGCGGCGTGAGGTCTTGGGAAAGAGCCTCCTTCACTGCCCCCCTGTTGCTGTCTTGCTCCTGTGCCTTCCAGCGCTAATTGTGGGCCCTCCACCACAGAGGCCTTTGTAAGAGACACGTTTTGGCCCCCTGCCCAGTTGGGTGGCGGCCATGGGTTGAGACAAGCCAACCAAAACCCCGGCCACCCAGACTAAAATGGACTGTTTCACCACCAGAGACTCTGGGGCGACTAGGGGAAGCACCGATAAGGATGCCCCACCTGCTGCAGACCTATCTACCATCCTTCAGGCTATCCATGCCTCACAATCCTCCGTGGAGGGCAAGATTGCTGAAGAACGGGTCGATGTGACTCTCATCCGGCAGGACCTTCGAAACGCCACAGCCCAGATTAAAGAAGCCGATTCCCGTATTTCCACCGTGGAAGATAACGTTCAGCAACTTAAGGGACAAGTCGCGCGTCTCCAGTCTCACACCCAGGAGCTACATCAGTGGGCAGGAGATGCAGAAAACAGGTCCCGCCGCAACAACCTTTATCTGGTGGGATTTCTGGAGGGTGCAGAATAGGACCGCACGGCGGACTTTGTAGAGAGGTGGCTGTGCTCATGGATCACCGCGGGCTCCCTCTCCCCGTTGGTTGCGATCGAGCGGGCACACCGCTCCCTTGCTCCTAAGCAGTCCCGGGGGCACCCCCCAGACCGGGCATAATTCGAATCCTCAATTTTAAAGACTGCGCCTCTGTTTTGGCCAAGGCCCGCAAGAAGCAGCACCTCAAATATGACAATCATATGATCATGATCTTCCCTTACTAGACTCGTGAGGTCCAGGGTCAGTGCCGCTCATTTGGGAAAGTCAAGCAGAAGCTGCACACTCTCAACATACAATACAGGCTCCTCTTCCAGGCACGCTTGCGAGTTGTGTTCTCCAACAAGACCCTCTTCTTTGATACCCCTGAGGAGGCATGGACATGGCAACAGAGGAACGCCCCCTGCGGGCCAGTGGCTGAAATCCATCACCCGTGGGTGCGGCTGGTGGCGCCTGCCAGGAGGTCCCGGCCCCCCGGCCTCAACACAACCGCTTGGATTCACCGCTGTGCCCCTCTCGACAGCCAACGCCAGGGCCGCTCCCTGGGGACCCCCTGGTCGTGCAGCGGTCTGGCTCCTTCGGCCGCTTGGACCCTCGGGGTACCTTGCCTCGGCCATCGCTGGTGGACCTACCAGATACAGATCTCTCACGTAGCCAGATGCTTCTCACGGGCCCCGCATGAGCTCGTCTCTGCATGCCGGGCTTGGCTCCGCGGCCGAAAGCGGCGCATCAGCTCAACACTGCTTCAATTCCCGACAGACTTGATTATGCACATCCTTCTATGAGGACTGGTCCTCCACGCTTCCCCATTTCCAAGCGTTCTAGTTTGGTTCTTTGTTAGTTCTCCACTGTTAGGACAACAGATGCTTCCGTTCCTGAAGTATAGGGTGGGGGCTGGGGGTTGGGTTGGGAAGGGGGTACTGTTGTCCCGAGTTATATTGTTTATTTTTTTATATTTTTTGCACCAGCATTTCTGCTTAGCTGCGAAACGACCATGCCGTAATCAACATTGTAATTCCATGGCTGTTTCCCTGCACTCTTGCACCCATCGCCCATGCCGAGTGATAGACCCTCCGCCCAATCTCCTCATGTCTGACAGTCATTCTGGGATGACATCACTTCATAATATGTCCTGGAATGTTAACGGCCTCTTCGATAAAGTCAAGCGCACTGCGGTCCTGCGATATTCCCAGCGGCACACTGTGGCATATTGATGCTTCAGGAGACCCACCTGGTAGGCAAACCACTGTCCCTTTCTGGCGCGCTATAGCGGGATCTGGCACTCTGGTTTTACCCGAGAATCTCGGGGTGGCAGTCCTGATACGCCACACTCTTCCATTTGTGGCACGTAAAGTAGTACACAACCCTGGGGGCTGCTTTGTCATCTTGGAAGGGAACATTGAGGACCATTCCCTGAACCTGATTGCTGTGTACTACCCCCCCTCTGCTGCCCTCCACACTTTAGCGCCTCGCTCTACTATTGGCTGCCCTACCCCCGGGGACGACTGTTGTTGGGGGGGACTTTAATGCAGTTATGGACCCGGCCCGTGACACTGCTGCGGCCCCTTCCGCCTCTCTGGCACCCGACCACTCGTATGTACATTCATACATCAGCCTCCCACCACACGCAGGCCAGACTGGACTATCGCTTCCTACCGGCCTTGGACTGTCGGTCAATCCAGGCCATCACCATCCTTCCCAGGGGATTATCAGATCTCTCCCCAGTATCTATGCTGATGGGCAACCTCCCGGCATCTTTGCGCCCAATCTGGCGGCTAAGCGCCTGGTTTCCCCAGGACAAAGTCTTCCGGAAACAGATAGCGGACGAACTCAGTCAATATTTCTCCACTAATCAGGGTTCGGTCTCATCTCCTGGCACTCTATGGGAGGCCAGTAAGGTCACAATCCGCGGCTTTGCCAAATGCTAACTCAAACTCCAACGTAGGAAACAAGACTCCCGTCTCATACTTCTAGAGGCCCAGGCTGCCCTGCTTGAAGCCCAACCACCAGGGGGGAGAACTGAGGCCCAAGATCGGAAACTGGTGTTTTTGAGGGACGAGATCAAACATGCTTCCAAGGAGGCCGCTAAGCTACTTTGGAGGTCCTCCGTGGCACAAGTGTATGGATGGGGAGATAAAAATGGGAAGCTCTTGCATCGTTTGGCCACCTACCCTATGGCCAATCGTATTATCCTTGAGGTGATTGATTCACACGGGGAGATCCGACGGATCCCGTGGCGGTGGCCCAGTGCTTCGCCACATACTACGCTACTCTCTACTCTGTCCAGCCTCCAGATCTCACACTCCCAGAAATCCTCCACCGTGAACGGCTCCCCCTTCCGCGGTCACTGACTCTGAGGCAGAGGAACTAGATCTAATGATCACCCCAGAAGAAATTAATGACGCCATCTCCTGCATGGCCGCAGGTACGACCCTGGGGCCAGACGGACTCCCGCAGGAGTTTTATGCGTCATATCGAGATATGCTGGTTCCCCACCTCCTAGAGGTGTATCATGAAATGGCTGACCACGGCTCCTTCCATCCAGAGACGGACTTGGCCACCATTGTAGTGATTCCTAAGTCTCAACCTCTCTCGACCCACTGCTCTAATTATCACCCATCTCCCTCATTAATTCGGAGCCTAAAATATTTGCCTCGGTCCTGGCTAACCGCATACGTCCCTAACTGGATAAGCTGGTCCAACAAGACCAATGGGGATTCATGTCCTTCCCAGAAAACCAGGCACTGCCTCAGTCGTCTTTACCTCGCTCTTGCCGTACCGTAACAACTGACCCCCTATCTCTCTTTGCTCCTCGTGGACTTTGAGAAAGCATTTGATTCGGTTGACGGACGATATCTGGAGGCAGTGTTGTCGGAGATGGGTTTTGGGACCCCCTTTCATAACTTGGTCAGGACACTCTACTGCAAGCTGCAAACCCAGGTGATGGTCAATGGCGCCCTTTCACGCCCATTCCCCATTAGGAGGGGCACAAGACAGGGTTGCCCCCTTTCGCGCCTCCTTTTCGCATTAGCGATGGAGCCCTTTGCTTCTCTTATTCGCACTGACCCGCTTCTCACAGGATGGCAATGGCCCGGATGGCAGAGGATAAGATTGCCCTTTACACTGACGGCGTTCTGATATTTTTGTCAGATCCAGCTCAATCGGGGCCTCGGTGTCTGCGAGCCCTGCACTTCTTTGAACCAGTTTCCGGCCTCCGATTGAATCTGCCAAATCGGTCCTGGTCCCCCTCCATCTATCGGGAGAGTGCTTTGATTGGCAGTCGTCAATTCCTCTTCTGCGGCACTCATTCAAGTATTTGGGGATCTGGGTGGCCCTCCTTCCCGAACTTGCTGGTCTCTCAATGTCACTCCTCTAGTGAAACAGGTTTGTGCTGACCTCCTTTAATGGCATGTGCTGCCACTAAACCCTATGGGCAGAATAGCCATTTTTAAAATGATGGTTCTGCCACGATTTCTCTATATACTTCAGAACACACCCCTCTCCTTCTCACAGTCATGGTTCCGGGAGATGGACGGTTTGGCCACCAAATTCTTATGGGGAGGTCGAAGACCGAGGCTGGCCCTCATCCAGTGCAAGATACCAGCCTTTGACTGTGGTCTGGGAATGACGAACCTTTATTTATAGGCGACTTGGCTCCTTACCGTGCATGACTGGTTTAATGGCGGCTGGTCATACCCGGCATACTGCCTGAAGCTACATAACTTGGGTTTCTCCAACATTCTGGGGCTGCTATACGGAACATCTATATCACACTCTGCCTGAAGTCACGCGCGGGATGCTTTTGGCCTGGCAAGCCTCCCTGCGCCACACCCACTTGTCGGGCAAATTAACCCGATATACCCCACTGTGGTGCGGAATGTGGCTCAGGGATGTTGCCGCTCTCTCTGCTTCCAGAGCCTGGGATCTCATTGGGATTTCACAGCTTGGGGATGCCTGGGGTGGGAGCCACATACGCGACTTCCCGGATCTACAAACCTCGGTTCTTCCTACACACCTCCCAGTTTTATCGCTACCTACTGCTGCGCCACTCCCTCTACACTCACATCTCAGAAGGGACCTCCTTACCCGAATATAATCCACCTGAAGCCCAGGTCATGACTGGCAATCCGGGGAAAGGGGGGATTTCCCGCATCTATCGCTCCCTCACAAATAACACCCCCAACTCCCTATCCAATTTCCGGGGCAAGTGGGAGGGCTGGCTTGGATCCCTGAATGATGCTGATTGGAGGGATGCGCTGATGGCTCCCAAAATGGCCACAGCCTCCGTGTGGCTCCGATTAGTTCAAATATACTATCTACATGCTGCCTACCTCACGCCATTGCATCTTTATCACGCTGGGCTCCGACCTGATATTTTCTGTCCCCACTGCGGACGACCTCAGGCCGACTTTTATCACATGGTATGGCTCTGTCCTACAATCACGCGCTATTGGGAGTTAGTGACAGGGGAACTCGCAGAGGTCCTGTGTTGGGAGATCCCCCTGAGCCCGACGAACGCACTCCTGGGTATTACCGAGGGATTGGATGTAACCAGAGCTGAGAAGCTTTGTTTAAACACGGCTCTGATGGTGGCTAAGAGGGATATAGCGGCTCACTGGCTTGACCCGACTGCTCCCACAATGGCGCGTTAGCACAGAGGGGTGGATTGGTGCGCTGCACAGGAACGACCAATGTATGCGACCTGAGGCTGCCCTCAAATTTTTTGAAGGATATGGGGCAAATGGGTTGGGGTGGTAGAAGATTGAACATCCCAGATGACCACTTATGGACTTGGGTGAAGACATTGTTGCTTGCTGCTCATATGTTGAACTTTACTTGCTGGAGTATTAATTTCTTGTCAATGCTTTGCACTCATCAATGTACTAAGGGCTGGTATTGTTTTTCTTTGCTGTTCTTTATAAAATCAATAAAACTTGATTATCAAAAATAGATGGACTTGCTTATTTATCTATGCTATGCTGATGATGTGACGGTTCTTTATTATACCTCAAAAGGGCTTCAAAGAGAATTGAACACATTACATGCATATTACGTTGGTAATCATTTAAAAATGCTGATACGGACTTGACATTTTGGTCAAAATAAAATGAAATTAACATGGTGGTTTGACAGCATAAAATAGAGGTTGTGAATCTGGGCCTTTTACTGCTTTAATTGTTGGAAGTCCCATTGGACAATATGTGTGGTTGCAAAACAAGGCCTAGTAAGGTTTTGTCTGTACCGGGTGTTTCTCTTAAGCAGCTATGGAAAGATTGCACCTGCCTCCTTACATGAGAGTGAGCTCTTCTTGGGATCTGAGTTTTAATTTGCTAGCAGGGGAAATATTCAAAGAACATTGTGAGAACCATTCAGGGGGTCCATGAGCAAGCTTCGGCTCTTGGACTACTGGTTCTTAACTGAGAAGTTTAAGGTTGTTTGCTGCTTATGTCCCAGGCCTGTTCTACTGCGTTTCTGCAAACTAGGCCAAGTACAACCATTTCCACGTTTCACTTTAAGGACAGCAAGGCAAGTAGTCACAGGCTTCTCAGGGAGGACCATAGGGGTGCTTGAGCTCAGAACTCAACAGTCTTACGGCCTAAAAAAAAAAAGAGAGAATATCCTCTCCAGTGCTTCTCTTTGCACAAAAGAAAGTTCTTTATTTACACAGTTTCACTCAACACTACACATTATAATAAGCAAAACTAGTTACTGTCTCTGGATGCTACGTTGGCAGGTGCTGCGCCCATCCTACTCCCTCTTTCTCTCCAAATTTTCTTCCCCAGTTCTGGTCCTCTGCCCTCTTTCTCTAACTAGGGGTAAACACGTGTAGCATGAATATAGCACATTTGCTGTTCATTCACCCACAGTGCATATGTGCGTTCAGTCTCAAGTCTATTATTCCTCCATGGAATGAATCAATCCTCTCAGGATCGCTTTCAGGGCACCCGGTACTCTGAAGGTGTGCACGCACATTTGCAAGATCAGTGACACACCAGTATGCTTTTGTGGACTTCGTTGGATCACGGCGCAAAGCCATGTTTGGCGGCATCAGCATTACTGAGATGTTGTGGTTCCAACTGGTCCTCGTAGAAGTGTAGTCCCTCACAGTCCTTGCACTCACCAGTTTCTGTCCAAGGAATGGCCGAGTGGACCACAGTTGCAACCGTTACAGCCTTCAACACGTGGGTAGTTGCAGTAGAATGGACCGATAACAGATTCAGCAGATGCAGCCCCAGGTGGGCTGATCAGCAATTCAGTAGGTGCACCCCCAAATGGGTCATTCACTAGTTGTAGCCCCACAGGTACCTCTCCCAGATTCAACACTGGGGTAGTTGCAGCTCTGAATGGACCGGTTACAGTTTCAGCAGATGAAACTACATGGGCGGATCAGCAATTTAGTTGATGCACCCCCATGTGGGCCATTCAGGAGATGCAGCCCCACACTTGCTTCTCCTAAATTCAGCTGTTGCAGCCCCACACTTTGCGATCAGGAATTCAGCAGAGAGATCCCCAGACCACTGATTTTACAGATGCAGTTTGGCTGATAAGGAATTCAGGAGATGCATCCCATGCAGTCCGATTTGCAACACAAAATCACAGGTTCGACAAGGCCTCAACAATCACTTTGTCACTGAGTCATGGTTCATTTACTCCTGGAACATTTGGGAGAATCTCTAAGGGTCCTCTGACACCCAAGCCACCCTTTTTTCTGGACATCACAGTCACTGGAAATTCCTTGGACGTCGTTCCTTCCTGGACAGCGTGTCTCCTGCAAGGTAGGCGGGCTCTTTCACTATCAGCAGGCAGACGACTTCTAGGTGCTTCAGGCAGGACAATTGCACAGCTTTTGCTGGCAGTGATCCAGACTTCAGGTGATGTCCCTTGACCTCTGGGAGATTGGCTGTCAGGCAGAACTCAGCCTTGGTTATGTAGCTGCCCTCTTAGTACTCTTTGAAGAACTCCCTTTTTTGGTCATGGAGTTCTTGGACCTGGAACAAACTGGGGTAGTTGGTATACCCATTTTATACACAAGAGGCAGACAAAAAATGTGGATTCACTGCCTCACACTGTGGAACCGGTTGGGGTGGTACTTCTTCAAGCATCCTTTCTAGGCTGTTCTCCAGCTAGCCTTTGTGTAGAGCAAAGGTCTTCAAACTGTGGGGAGCGCTCCCCTGGGGGAACGAGGCTGTATTCCCAGGGGGGCGCAAATCTTTCAGTAAGAACTTGTAAATGAAAATGGCCTGGACGGTAGAATTTCTTTATTTACTGCGTTTCCAGGATGTCTTCATTTACAAGTGTGTGGCAGGGTCAAAGACGATTAAATAAACACAAATTATTTAGTAACAATTTTGTTCTTTTTTTTCCAATTACAGGCAACTGTACATAAATTAAAACATGCCTTAAATGACACATAATTGCAAGTTAATACTTGTGAAACCTCATTTGTTTAATGCAATCACTGCAGATGCCTGTGTGTGAGGCCAAAGAGTCAGAGAACTGAATCCTGGTGGGTGCAGTGGGGAAAAGGGGTTTGTGTATTTATAGTGCTATGAGGTCCCAGTCTGAAACAGAAGGCACTGTGAATGTAAATATATAAACCATTATTTAAAAACTGCATTACACTTCGTATAAGATACGCTGCTGCCGAATGGATTAGTCAGGGCCATTAAAAGTACAGTTTCCAGAACTCAGCAGCCTTATGTCACTTGTCATCATGAACCTTCAAGTTACTCCTTCAATTAAAGCTTATACAGGGTCCCAAGCAGCCCTTATATTTGGTGATAAACGAAATGCATACATTTACATTTCTTTGAGGTAGCAGGTTCCTTGGTGTGAAGGCCTATTTCTTGTTTACCTCCCTGTCCTGCCCTCTACACAGGGAAGCCCCCCCCCCCTTTCACTTTCACTTAGAGGCCCCTAAAGGTCCACATAAACCTTTCAGGGATGGCTGGTTCTTGTGTTTTACAACAGAAAGTATGGAAACAGGTTTTGTGAAATGAAAGCAGATTCCTTGGTGTGAAGGCCTATTTCTTATTTTCCTCCCTGTCCTGCCATCTACACAGGAAAGCCCCGTCCACTCCCCTTTCACTTTCACATAGAGGCCCCTCAAGGTCCACATAAACCATTCAGGGATGGCTGGTTCTTGTGTTTTACAACAGAAAGTATGGAAACAGGTTTTGTGAAATAAAAAAAAACATGAGCTCATTGATTACATAGATCCTACACACTTCGAAATGCAGATGTTCTTTCAGGTAAGTTGTAGGTTGGCAGGGTGGCCAGTTGGGTCGCATTGAGAAACAGACCCCTGATCATGCAGGCCACTGGAGCTCCGTGGATAACGTCAAATACATTGTCCATAGGAAAGGTGCTATCAGGGGGCTAATGTTTCCACCTACAAATGGACAGAGACAGGTCTTTCTCAGAAAGATGCCTTGAGGAAGGTGGTACTGTATGGGGGCTGTATTTGTATGAAAAATTGCCAGCACTACCATTAGCATAGCAGATGCAGTGGGTCTCGGACCAATGTTGTGGGGGCCACTGCACCCTAATTGGCACTGTCTTGCTAGCAAAAAGTGGAATGGGGGCCCATTTTTCTTACTTGGGTCTGCTCACTCCCCTCACCACTAAAGACCTCACTAGGTCAGTTGCAGACGACAATTCCTTATTGGGCTTACACCCCACGCGATCTATCCCTCTTACCTGGCGGGTGGCCACCATAATGCCTTAAATGTCTGTAGTCATTTCCCTGTGGGGTACTTACCTCATTACTCATGGAGGGTTATGGGGATTACTATGAGGAGGAAGAAGACGTGTCATATTTACCGGTAACAGACAAGTTCTGCGACGCTATCTATCATTGAAGCGGTCTCGGATGCAATGGTCCCATTGGAGAAGAGACTCCTGGAGATGACACAGCGGTGCTTACAACCCCTCGCACCAAGGGAAGACCTTCCTGGGCCATCGGCCCCAAAACCTCCAGAACCGGCCTTGGGCCCCCCTACCAAGAACCTGTGTAAATGCCCACTTTTCTCAGGGTGGACATGGATGCCTTTGCCAGGTTGAAGAAGTTGTTCTTGGGCGCTAACACCCTTGTGATCCCTGACCTGCCCACCCAAGCAGAGCCCTCCCAACCGAGTGAGACCGCCTCCAATTCACATCCCCCCGTCTGATGGCTCCCCTACAGGCTTGGCTGCGTGAATCCAACCATGATCGGTCTTGGAAGGCCTCCTCCAACTCCACCCACAGGTCCGCAGCCCTCTGCGGCTTAACAGGATGTCCCCCAGTCAGATTTTTGGGACCTGGAGTAGCTAATACATTCCTGTTTCTCAGAATCAGCACCATTTGACACGGGGGCCACGCATGTGGCCGGGAGGCTCTGGAAACCCCTTGTCCAGGAAGTCAAGAACCGCCTGGGGGCAGAATGCCCCAGCCCAGTTTTGGATGGGAAGGTGGCGGTCACCGCGGAGATAGACGCAGGGATGGCCACTTTTTTAGCCAAATATATAAAGGACCCGAAGAAAAGCATCAACCGCTCCTGGTGGTCGTGCCAGGACAAGCTACTGGACATAATAGGTCATTTGGTGAAGATCTTTTATATGGCGGAGAACGCCAAGGTGTCCGGGGCCCTAATCTTCCCGGAGTTTCTGTCCAACTGGGCCCAACGGGCGATCATATTCCTCGGCAATGTCGATTGCACCATCTCTATGGAGAGACGAAGGTCCTTGCTCATTAAAATCGACCCCATACTCTGGGAGCTGGCGGCGTCAGAGGCAGGCTAGGTGGCAACCCATTCGTCAAGGGGCTTGGGAAATTCATGTTGCCTTTAATTCTCTGGATAAGACCCATTCTACAGTAAAGTACATCTTCAATGCACATGTTTTCTACAACCTTCCCAGCGAGGTCAATTGCAGGGCTCTGCTAGCATCTGGGTTTTTTATGCCACAAGAGAGTGCTCGGTCTACAGAGGTTACAGCAATGGACCTAGAGGCGGAGAAAGATGCTCCAAATCTCATGGCGAGTCTTTTGCTGACTGCTTGCAGTCGTTTGGGGGGTCAACTGGCAAACTTCATTGACAATTTGAGGGCTGTCACGTCCGACACCTGCATACTCCAAATGGTGCAGGGTTTCCACTTAGAGTTCTACGGGTCCCCCTTTCAACCCCTTCCACCCCATTCTATCTGTTTCTCAGGTAAGGAGGCCGTGCTGATTCAGCAGGTGATTCTGGAACTCCTCTCCAAAGGAGCTATTCACCCTACAGAGCCTCACCCCTTTAGCTTCCTAAGCGATCACTTCCTGGTCCGGAAACAGGATGGGGGTCAGCACCTGGTGATTAATCTTCAGGAATTCAAGGAGTGGTTGGTTTACCACTTCAAAAAGAAGGGTATTCTCCTCCTTCGTGACCTCCTCTGGCCTGATTAACGCCCCTCCTCGGGTCCTGATTAACGCCCCTCATCGCCGGTTTGCTCAGTTCCAATGGCAGGGTCAAACTTTCGAGTATACCTCTTACCTTTCGGGCTGTCATCGGGTCCTTGGTGTTTTACCAAGGTTCTGAAGCCAGTGGTGGAGCGCTTGAGGATGTCCGAGGTACGCATGATAGTGTACCTTGATGACATGCTGTTGATGGACCAATGCCCAGAGGCTTTATCCCGCCAACTGTGGATGGCAGTGGATTTACTACAGTCACTGAGATTTGTGATCAGCAAGGCAAAGTAAAGCTTCTCCCCATCATGCTCAATCACCTTTCTGGGGTTTGTGATCGATACGGTGGAGACCATGCTCAGCCTTCCTTACAGGAAAATGTCCCAAATACATCACAAGGTGAGGAGGACACTTGCAAAACCTCAGACCTGATATCCAGGGTGGTAGGCCTGCTGTCATCCTCCATTCAGGCCATTTTTCCAAGGCCCCTACACTTTCGAACCTTGCAGTGCTTGAAGGCCTCCCATCTGCGCCACGGTTTTACTTATGCCTAGCATGTTCCCTTGTCCGACGAAGCCAAGGAGGAGCTCCAATGGTGGCTTATTCACTTGGAAGCACGGAATGGTTCTACCATTTTCGGGTCCCACTCGGATCTAGTGATGAAGTCCGATGCCAAAGGCTCAGGCTGGGGCACTCGTTGTGGGGAGTACACCATTGGCGGATGATGGTCTGTCGTAGAACAGTCCCTTCATATTGTCTGGAACTGCTGGTGGGTTCCTTTGTGATCAAGTGTTGGACCAGAGATCGAGTGCAATTGTGTGCCCTTCTGAAGATGAACAACGTAGCGGCTGTCCACTACATCAATCATTTAAAGGGTATATGGTTGAGAACCCTGTCGGATATGGCCACACAGCAGACATGTTGCTGGACCCCTGGGTGGAGAGCCCCCCGCTCTCCTGGGCCTGCAACAATCAATCAATCAATCAATCAAAGAATTTGTATAGCGTGCTACTCACCCGTTAGGGTCTCAAGGCGCTGAGGGGGGGGGCGGGGGGGGGGGGGGAGTGGTCGCTACTGCTCGAACAGCCAGGTCTTGAGTTGTTTCCTGAAGGAGAGATGGTCCAGGGTCAGCCGTAGGTGGGTGGGAAGGGAGTTCCATGTCTTGGCTGCCAGGTAGGAGAAGGATCTTCCTCCGACGGTGGATTTGCGGATTCGTGGGACGGAGGCGAGGGCGAGGCTGGCGGAACGGAGCTGGCAGCTGGGTGTGTGGAATGTGAGTCGGCTGTTGTGGTACTTCGGGCCTGTGTCGTGGAGAGCCTTGTGTGCGTGGGTGAGGAGTCTGAACGTGATCCTCTTGTTGACGGGGGGCCAGTGCAGGTCCTTCAGGTGTGCAGAGATGTGGCTGTGGCAAGGGATGTCCAGGATGAATCGTGCTGAGGCGTTCTGGATGAGCTGGAGTCTTTTCTGGAGCTTGGCTGTGGTTCCGGCGTAGAGGGTGTTCCCGTAGTCCAGATGGCTGGTGACGAGGGCTTGAGTGACCGTCTTTCTGGTCTCGGTGGGGATCCATTGGAAGATCTTTCAGAGCATGCGCAGGGTGTTGAAGCAGTATGACGAGACGGCGTTAACTTGCTTGGTCATCGTGAGGGAGGAGTCCAGGATGAAGCCCAGGTTGCGTGCGTGGTCAGTTGGCTTGGGTGCGGTGCCCAGGGCAGGGGGCCACCAGGAGTCGTCCCAGCCGGAGGGAGACGGTCCGAGGATGAGGACTTCCGTCTTGTCTGAGTTCAGTTTCAGATGGCTGATCTTCATCCATTCGGCGACGTCTTTCATTCCCTCCTGGAGGTTGGCTTTGGCGGAGGCAGAGGAGGGGTCATTGGTGAGGGAGAGGATCAGCTGGGTGTCGTCGGCGTAGGAGATGATGTTGAGGTTGTTCTGGCGTGCGATGGCTGCGAGAGGGCTCATGTAGACGTTGAAGAGGGTGGTGCTGAGTGAGGATCCTTGCGCAACGCCGCAGATTACTTCGGTGGCTGAGGAGCGGAACGGGGAGGCGGACTCTCTGGGTTCTTCAGTCGAGGAACGAGATGATCCACTCCAGGGCCGCTCCTTGGATTCCGGTGTTGCTGAGGCGCTGTATCAGGGTGCGGTGGCATACGGTGTCGAAGGCTGCTGAGAGGTCCAGGAGGATGAGGGCGGCAGTTTCTCCGTTGTCGAGCAGGGACCTGATGTCGTCGGTGGCTGCGATGAGGGCGGTCTCGGTGCTGTGGTTTGCTCGGAACCCGGACTGTGAGGGGTCGAGGGATCCGTTGGTCTCGAGGAAGGCGGAGAGTTGTCTGTTGACGGTCTTCTCGATGACTTTGGCTGGAAAGGGGAGGAGCGAGATGGGGCGGAAGTTCTTGAGGTCCGTGGGGTCCGCGGTGGGTTTCTTCAGGAGGGCGCTCAGCTCGGCATGTTTCCAACTCTCCGGGAAGGTGGCGGATGCAAAGGAGCTGTTGATGATGTTCCGGAGTTGGGGAGCGATGATGGAGTCAGCTTTGTTGAAGATGTGGTGTGGGCAAGGGTCGGTAGGGGAGCTGGAGTGGATGGTGTTCATCAGGCGGGTGGTGTCTTCAGTGCTGACCGGGGTCCAGGTAAAGAGGGTGGTGGTGGGGGGCGTTGGTTCGGTGGTTGGGTCCGTGGTCTGTGCGCCGAAGCTGTTGTGTATGTCGG
Source organism: Lissotriton vulgaris (assembly GCF_964263255.1). Classification (NCBI taxonomy): domain Eukaryota; kingdom Metazoa; phylum Chordata; class Amphibia; order Caudata; family Salamandridae; genus Lissotriton; species Lissotriton vulgaris. The sequence continues at coordinate 321,558,517 of NC_141695.1, read as the reverse complement.
CGATCTTGCGGTGGAAGAACGAGGCGAGTGAGTCGCAGAGGTCTTGTGAGGGTGTGTTGTTGTTGTTGCAGGTGCTGGGGTTGGAGAGCTCTTTATCGATGCTGAAGAGTTCCTTGCTGTTGTGGGTGTTGTTGTCCAGTCGTTCTTTGAAAGTTGTCTTCTTGGTGGTGCGGATCAGCTGGTGGTGTTTGCGGGTGGCGTTCTTGAGGGCGGTCATGCGTTCATCTGTCTGGTCGAGGCGCCAGGCTTTCTCGAGGGTGCAGCATGTTTTCTTGTAGTTTTTGAGTTCGCTGGTAAACCACAAGGCTTTCCTGCTGCTTCGTTGGGGTCCGTCGTGTTGGTGGGCAGGTTTTGACTGAGGGTGGTGGTGAGCTGGTCGGCGGTGATCTTGCTCCAACTTCTGCGGGGAACCTGTTGCGGGTGGTGGGTCGTGGTTCTCCTGAAGCTGAAGTGGACGCAGCTGTGGTCTGTCCAGTGTAGTCCGGTTGAGTGGCTGAAGGAGATGTGCTTGCTGGAGGAGAAGATGGGGTCGAGCGTGTGGCCGGCGTAGTGGGTAGGGGTGTTCACCAGTTGCTTGAGTCCGAGGTTGGCGAGGTTGTCCAGCACAGCAGTGGTGTTGCAGTCCTTGTTGTTCTCCAGGTGGAAGTTGAGGTCCCCTAGGAGGATGTAGTCTGTGGAGGTGAGGGCGTGCGGACTGACGAAGTCAGTGATGGCCTCGCTGAATTGTGTGCGTGGTCTCGGGGGTCTGTAGATGAGGGTGCCTCTGAGGGTGGTCTTGGGGTCGGTGTGTATCTGGAAGTAAAGGTGCTCGCGGCGGTGAGGGTGTCGTCGGAGTTGGTCGTGATGCGGATGGTGTTTCTGTGGACGATGGCGATGCCTCCTCCGGTTTGGTTGATGCGGTCTCTCCGGGTGATCTTGTAGCCCTTCGGGATGGCTAAGGCGATGTCGGGGGCTGAGGAGGCGTTCATCCATGTTTCTGTGAGGAAGGCGACGTCTGGTGATGTTGTGTCGAGGAGGTTCCAGAGTTCGACGGCGTGCTTGTGGACGGAGCGGGTGTTGAGCAGGATGCACTTGAGGTGGTTGTTGCTGGGGCTCAGCTTGGCGGGTGCGGTGAAGGTTCGGAGGCAGGTGAATTTGCAGGCATATTTAAAACAAATTGGAGGTTCCCCTGTTATTTGTAGCAGGGAGGGGGATAGTAACGTCAGAAAACTTGGAAGTCCCTGCTTATCCAAACAATGGGCAAAGAAATTCCTGTATCCTTATTTGTGAAAATGGTCTGGCTAAGGGAATAATTTTTCTATATACTCCTAAACATTGTACAAATAACTCACTCGACAGAGGAAAGTATTGAGCCACAATCAAACAAACTTAAGATCAGAGTTAAATGTGACGGACGAACACTTTTTGTAAAGTTTAAAAAGGGATAGAATTTATTGCTTTCCTCCCAACTGGGTTACAATCTAAAACAATATCACAAATTCATTAAAAGACCACAGACCGTGGTGTTCCAAACAATATATTACACTCAAAACAATGGTTAAAAAACAGTCAAAAACAGTCAGAACAGTTGACGCAGCGTTTCGGTGCTTTCTTTCTTTTGACACCTTCTTCAGGACTTTAGGACTTTTGACTCCATGCTATTCTAAAAATAGATAAAGATATTTTAGTGTTTATCCTTATTTATCTAGGTTCCTCTTGCTCTCCTCATGTTTTCTATACTCCCTCTCATTATACACATTTTAATAATGCCAGACCACTCTCTAAAACAACCAGGATCTTTATCTGCATTAATTATACCAGGGAACTCATTTAGAGAACACCTGTAAGGTTTTCATTGCCTGTCGATAGATGTACATCGATTTGCTTGTTCCACTACTTTGAACATTGAGCACCATACTTTATACATATTGCATACAGGTTGTCCATCATACCTGTGTCATGAAACAGATGAGTTTCAATGAGTTTTCTCGCGGATTGCTAGCTGCTCAGGTTTTTCAATTCCCTTGAGCTATATTAGATGTGAATAAAAACCTGATTTAATATTTCTTCTACATTCATTCCAGAGTGACATATTAATACGCAAAATCAGTTTTACCTTTGCAAAACAGAACCGTGAGCTTCTATTTACACGGAGGAGCCACCGTCAATGAGGGGGGATTCATATGGTCTTTAGACCTAAATGATTGCATAAACAAAGAAATGTATAATGACCTTTCTCTCCTTGTTGTCTTTAAACAATTAATTGTTACCAATTGGGCGATTTTGCGTTGCCATATTATTATGGGCACTGTATACTGACCTGTAAAGATATCTGTGATTTTCTAAAATACGCTCCGAACGCTTTAAATTGCTCGGGCTCTTTGGAATATTTTCTTTGTGCACGAGCCTAAAATTCGTAAAATAAAAGGATAGTTTACCTAGAGACCCACAGGTACTCTCGTTCTAAAATTGCATTTAGAAACTGACCCTAAAACGGTTTGCGTTGCCCAAGTTGCGATTCGGAAATAGGACCCATGTATAACCCCGTAGTTAAATCTCTGCCAGGGTCAGTTACGCTTTACAATTGTACCACTTACAAATATAGCGGTACATTTAACGTGAACCAGTAATTGCAACTTGGGCAACGCAAACCGTTTTAGGGTCAGTTTCTGTGTATAACTGCACCCTTTGTAAACCTAGAGGTGTATCTACCTAGTTTTAGTATAAATAATTTGGGGTAATGAAAACCGCTTTCAGTAACACAACATGGGTAACATACAAGAATCTCAAGCACTCTATCAACTGTCTTAACGAACGAGAGTGCCCATAGACAAGTGCTGTAGTGTGATATTGCTAGTGTTTTGTAAATTGCTTCAAATAGATATAGCTAGACTATAAATGCAATTTTAGAACGAGAGTACCTGTGGGTCTCTAGGTAAACTATCCTTTTATTTTACGAATTTTAGGCTCGTGCACAAAGAAAATATTCCAAAGAGCCCGAGCAATTTAAAGCGTTCGGAGCGTATTTTAGAAAATCACAGATATCTTTACAGGTCAGTATACAGTGCCCATAATAATATGGCAACGCAAAATCGCCCAATTGGTAACAATTAATTGTTTAAAGACAACAAGGAGAGAAAGGTCATTATACATTTCTTTGTTTATGCAATCATTTAGGTCTAAAGACCATATGAATCCCCCCTCATTGACGGTGGCTCCTCCGTGTAAATAGAAGCTCACGGTTCTGTTTTGTAAAGGTAAAACTGATTTTGCGTATTAATATGTCACTCTGGAATGAATGTAGAAGAAATATTAAATCAGGTTTTTATTCACATCTAATATAGCTCAAGGGAATTGAAAAACCTGAGCAGCTAGCAATCCGCGAGAAAACTCATTGAAACTAATCTGTTTCATGACACAGGTATGATGGACAACCTGTATGCAATATGTATAAAGTATGGTGCTCAATGTTCAAAGTAGTGGAACAAGCAAATCGATGTACATCTATCGACAAGCAATGAAAACCTTACTTGTGTTCTCTAAATGAGTTCCCTGGTATAATTAATACAGATAAAGATCCTGGTTGTTTTAGAGAGTGGTCTGGCATTATTAAAATGTGTATAATGAGAGGGAGTATAGAAAACATGAGGAGAGCAAGAGGAACCTAGATAATTAAGGATAAACACTAAAATATCTTTATCTATTTTTAGAATAGCATGGAGTCAAAAGTCCTAAAGTCCTGAAGAAGGTGTCAAAAGAAAGAAAGCACCGAAACGCTGCGTCGACTGTTCTGACTGTTTTTGACTGTTTTTTAACCATTGTTTTGAGTGTAATATATTGTTTGGAACACCACGGTCTGTGGTCTTTTAATGAATTTGTGATATTGTAACCCAGTTGGGAGAAAAGCAATAAATTCTATCCCTTTTTAAACTTTACAAAAAGTGTTCGTCCGTCACATTTAACTCTGATCTTAAGTTTGTTTGATTGTGGCTCAATACTTTCCTCTGTCGAGTGAGTTATTTGTACAATGTTTAGGAGCATATAGAAAAATTATTTCCTTAGCCAGACCATTTTCACAATTAAGGATACAGGAATTTCTTTGCCCATTGTTTGGATAAACAGGGACTTTCAAGTTTTCTGAATTTGCAGGCATGGCAGGTGAAGGGTCCGTGGGTGCATTTCGGGGTGGCTCGGTAGCAGGCGGGGTTCCGGCCGGTATTGAGTGCACGGAGGGTTGCGGCGTCGTAGGTTCGTCGGGTGCGTTGGCATCGTCGAGATCCAGGGTTCCTGGCGCTGGGCGCGGACGGGCTTGCCTTTGGCGCACAATCGGCGCGCCTTTGGCGCACAATCGGCGCGCCCGCTTCGAGTACGCGTGGACTCCGCCATACATAGTGCGGCGGGAGGGAGGGGCAGCTGCGAGGAGGGAGCGGGGTGGCTCAGGGTAGGACACAAAACAAGAAGGGGCGGGCCGCAGGGGAGCAGCTGCAGGGAGCGGGGAGGGGACAGAGGCGGGAAGCGATCCCAAGGGGCAGGGGCGAACGGACACACAAGGGCACCAACAACAGCAGGACACAGGGGGCAAAAAGTGCCAAAGAAAAGACCTTGCCACAGGGCAGCGGCGAATCGGGGTCAAGGAGACCGGGCGCACCCGGGGGTGCCGCGCGGCGTGTGGAGCGACCGGCACCGACCAAGGTCAGGTCAGGTCACCAACAATGCACATCCTGGGCGAGGTGCTAGGTCACCTCCCCAAGGATGGGCAGGGGGAAGCTTCAAAGACATGCTGCCTCTGTGAGCTTCTCCAGACCATTTGCTGCACTCAGAAACTGGCCCCCACCGGTTCTAACCCACACTCTGGCGAGAAGACTAGCGGGAAACCCTACGTCAGTAAGGGGGTGTGCCAGCCTGTGCCAACCCCACCCCTCAGGTGGGAGAGGCGCGGTGAAGCACGACCCCTGGCTCCGGCCATCTTGAAGATTGGGAGCCCTACCCAATCACTGCTTGGCTCCTGCCCCCCTCCCACAGGAGAGGAGCAGGTTAGGGGGTGTACCCACCCGAGGACAGGGACCTATTGGTCCCTACCCTTGCCCTAGCTGTAACGCCCCTACATTTAGTATTTAGTGGCACCCTGAACCTTCCTTCCGCAGATCCCAATAAGAAAAGAAGAAGATCAAGAAGAAGAAGACCCGCAGTGCAGCTGCTAACAACAGGACGACACTCACTGACTTGGCCCCAGCCCTACCGGCCTGTCGATCCTGGAACATGCTCCTGCTTAATCCCAGCGACTCCTGCGGACAGCAACCTTGGGACACCCAGAGAACCTGCCCACCTTGACCCTCTTAAAGACTGGGACTCCCATAAGCAGAGGCTCTGCTTCAAAAACCAACCCCTGGTGCCAGCCAGGAAGCTCAATACCTGCCCATTCTGCAACCGCTGAGCCCGGCCCGTGCCCGAGTGAACCAAGACCACGAGGACGTCCCCCTGGCAATTGGGACCCGAAGTCCAGTGCTCAAAGACCCTCCTCGACGAACCAGACGACGCCTGCAGCCTCAGAACCAGGGACCCCTCCAACCGCGACCAGCCGAGGGTAAGATTTCTCGACACCCAAAGACACTCCTGTACCCGGCGCCCTGCGAGCCCCAGTGTCTTCCTTTGGGGTACCTACCTCTTCTCCAGGATCCCAACTTACCTCTCGAAGTGGTGGTCACACCTGAAGAATCACCGTCCCCAAGTCTGCAGCCTTTGTTCCCTTTTTACCTTTCCCATTGAATAACATTAAGCGCCCGATGGCTCAAAGGCACCATGCACCCAGCCGCCCGAGTGCCCCTGGAAGCACAACCTGTGCCCTATCCTACTTCCCCATTTACCCTCAGCAAGTGACCAGGAGCCCAGCTTCCACAGCCGCGTGGCCTGCTAGCCAGCAGCCATCAACCTACCCCATTGGATAACATTGGGCCTAACTACCTCTGCACCCGGCTGCCCCTGTGCCGCTGAGGGTGTACTACCTGTACCTACCTGACCCTGTGGGACCCCTGAGTCTATGCCCAGAACCTTAACTTCACTGGTCGAGATCTCACCAGGAAACCGATAACTCACTTTCCAGTCATAGGATAACATTGACTGGTTTGACTCGAAAAATCTTCTAAGTGTGAAGTTTTGAAACTCTAAAATATTCCTATAAAATACCGAATTTCGAAAGTACTCACCTGTGATCAGGAGAGAAGCCAGTACTGTACCTTGTAGCCCAGTACTGAACCGCAAAAGTAATCCTAACCGGGTTTAGTAGTAACCTGAATTTTCTCCATAGGAATCCATTGTCTGCTTTTCTATGAAATTTCTTCTAAGTGTCTACTTTTGAAAACTTGAAATATTCCTTAAAAATCGTACATACTACTGAAACATAATTGCTTACCTGTCTTAATTAGAGATCCCAGTGCTGGACCTTGGAGCCCAGTACTAGATTACAAAAGTAACGAGAACGTACTTTACCTGTAACCTGAATTTTCTCTGATTGGATAACTCTGCACCTGGCCGCCCCTGTGCCGCTGAGGGTGTACCAACCATACCTACCTGACGCTGGGGGACCCCTGAGTCTATGCCCAGAACCCTAACTTCCCCAGCCGAGTACTCATCTGGCAACCGGTAACTCACTTACCTGCCATTGGATAACATTGACTGGTTTGACTAGAAAAATCTTCTAAGTGCCTACTTTTGAAAACTTAAAATATTCACATAAAATCAACCTAATTCCGAAGTACTCACCTGTGATCAGGAGAGAGCCAGTACTGCATCTTGTTGCCCAGTACTGAACCGCAAAAATAATCCTAGTCGGGTTTACTAGTAACTTGAATTTTCTCCATAGGAATCCATTGTGTGCTTTTCTGTGAAATTTCTTTTAAGTGTCTACTTTTGAAAACTTGAACTATTCTTTAAAAATCATACCAAATACGGAAACGTAATTACTTACCTGTTTCAAGCTGAGACCCCTATGCTGGACCTAGGAGCCCAGTACTGGATTACAAAATTAACGAGATCATACTTTACCTGCAACCTGAATTTTCTCCCATTGGATAACATTGCCAGATTTCTGTTGAAAAGTTTTTAAGTGTGAACTTTTAAAATAGCTTTATATTCCTGAAAAATCACTGCAATAACTAAAACGTTTTTACTGAATTGCTTTCAGCTTAGACCCCAGGACTGAATCTAGGATCCAGTCCTGGAACTACCAAAGTAATCTACAAAGTAATCAACTGTGTTTGTATAGAAAAACCCATTGAGCTCAATGCTAAATTGTGTGTAGAATCGAAATTTGCCTAGCGTAGTAACGGTAAGTTTCAATTCTATTAAGGACACGGAGGCGAGGATTATGCTTTTCTCTATTCGCTGTTTATTAACAATCACATCGCACAGCAGCCAGAAAAGCATCAAACTTGAAAACATTTTTAGTATTCCCAACACAGGAATATCAGAAAACATTGCAATAACATCGTGTAATAACTACAAATCCCATGAGATGAATATTTAGGCAGTCCTTCTTTAGTGTCTATAACTCCCAATATAAGGCGTCCAACCAACGAACTCCTCCTCTTTCTTCGTGGCGAGTCAGGCCAAAGTCTCAGGCATCTCTTTTCGCACCATCATTCCCTGGCGGAAAAAAGGACAGCGTGAGCTAAGCCATACCGCTAAGCATGACGGCAAACCAACCAAACATAGCGTCAAGTCATCGACATGCAAGTCAAGAAAAATAGGAACCATACAGCAAGTCGGAAAACAGATTACTTACTTCAGTACGGGCGGGATCTCCGCAGGAGGAATGGGTGGGATAATCCTCGCCTCCGTGTCCTTAATAGAATTGAAACTTACCGTTACTACGCTAGGCAAATTTCCATTCTATGTCAGGACCGGAGGCTTCAGATTATGCTTGTTTAAAGCTTGTTCACCACCAAACTAGCAATATCCACCACTAGCTTAAAATAGAACCTTTTGAAGGTGGAATCCGAAGACCAATCCGCAGCACGCATGAGGTCTTCCAAACGTGCCCCAAGGGCAAAGGATTTCGAGGCCATGGCCCCTCTTGCTGAGTGAGCTCCGAACTGCCTCGTATCAATACCAGCTTCCTGCATTACCCAACGCACCCACCGGGCTATAGTGGGGGAAGAGACAGCCTTGTGCGGTTTGCGCAGCGCAATCAGCAACTGCCGTTCGCCCGGAGGGCGAAGTTCCATTGTAACATCCTCATAGGTTTTCAAACACTGTACCACACACAACTTGGGGGCATCTGCAAATGCCGGATAGGAAATAGACCTCGTAGACGATTTCGTGCGTCGACCCACGGTAAAGGTCACCCCGTCTGGGGAGAACGCTCTCGCCGTGACATCCAGGGCACGCACATCAGACACTCTGCGACAAGATACTAAACACAAGAGCATCGCCAGTTTAGCTGACAGTTCTTTTAAGGAAAGATACTTGTTAGGCTGCCAGGAAAGAAAAAGGTTCAACACCACGTTAACATCCCATAGGACGGAATACCGTGGCTCCGGCGGTAAAGCCAGACGCACTCCCCTAAGGAGTCGACATACCAGGGGGTGCTCCCCAACCGCCGCTCCATCTATCTGCACATGAGCCGCTGATATGGCGGAACGTATCGTATTAATCGTCCGGTATGCCAAGCCGGCAGTAGAGAGTTCTGCAAGAAAATTCAGGATAGGAACGAGGCCTGCGACCATGGGATCCAAACCCCGTCGAAGACACCAACGAACCCACCTGGTCCAAGCCGATCTATACCTCTTAGCAGTGCTGCCTGCCCAGGCCTTGGACAAGAAATGCTGAGCTGAGTTCGAAAGGCCAGGGAGCGACCAACGTCTCCTGAAAGCCTCCATGCCATGAGGCGGAGAGAACCCTGGAGGAGATGGTGAGGGACCCCGTCTGGATTGAGGAGAAGACGAGGAAGCCGGGGGAGTAGGATTGGAGAATCCCAGGAAAGTTCCAGAAGAACTGGAAACCACACTTGCGACCTCCAAACGGGCGTCACCATCACCACGTCTGCCATCTGACGGCGAATCTGGGCCGCGGCCTGTACTATCATGGAGAAAGGCGGGAAGGCATACGGCCGTTCCTGACTCCAGTCCTGGAGGAACGCATCCGTTGCTTCCGCCAAGGGATCCGGTCTCCAGCTGAAGAACCTCGGAAGCTGGAAGTCCAGGCGGGACGCAAACAGGTCCATGGAAAACGGACCCCAGCACGCCGCCAGCCAGCGGAACACTTGAGCATCCAGCTTCCACAGACTGGAGTCTCGGAGATACCTCGAGTGCCAATCCGCCACCTGATTGGCCCGACCCGGCAGGTATTTCGCCTGAACCGAGACTTGATGAGCGAGACAATAATCCCAAAAGTCTTTCGCCAGGTCCGCAAGGGCCCTCGACCGCGGACCCCCTAAGTGGTTCACATACCGAACCGCTGAGACATTGTCCATCCGCAGAAGGACGCATGACTTCACAGAGTCCCTCGTCCAGCAACGGACGGCGAACAAGCCTGCTAGAAGTTCCAAGCAGTTGATGTGAAGTCGCTGTTCGTCTGATGACCAAGCGCCGCCTGTGGAAAAATCCCCGCAGCGGGCACCCCAGCCAGACCTGCTGGCGTCGGACTCTATCACCAGGTCCGGAACGGACCCGAAAATCGCGCTGCCGTTCCACACCTCCATGTGGGCTAGCCACCAAGACATTTCCTCTTTGACCTCCACCGACAGGGGAATCAAGTGGTCGTAGGAAAGCCCTCTGCGCAAGTGGTGCGCTTTCAGTCGCTGAAGGGCCCGATAATGAAGAGGGCCCGGGAATATCGCCTGAATGGACGATGAGAGAAGGCCTACTACTCTGGCCACCTGCCGGAGGGAGGTGTGTGACTTGGAGATAGTTTGCCGAAGCAGATGCTTTATTTTGGCCATCTTCCTGGACGGCAAACTGAGAGTCGATTTTACCGAGTCCACCACAAAGCCCAGAAACACCATTTGCTGGGCGGGGGTGAAAACCGACTTCTCCCTGTTGACAATAAATCCCAGACCTTGTAACAGGGAGATAGTCTGAGACAGATGGACGGCCAACTTGCTCGGGTCCTGGCCCAACAGCAAGATGTCGTCCAGATAGACGATAAGCCGAATCCCCTGACTCCACAGGGATTCTATGGCCGGGTGCAGAATTTTTGTGAAGCACCAAGGGGCCGAGGAAAGACCGAACGGAAGGGCCTTGAACTCGAACACCATGTCCTTTCAGCAGAACTGAAGGAAACGACGATGCGGGGGGTAAATCGGAACCACCAGATACGCATCCTTGAGGTCCAGACGGACCATCCAGTCGTTCGGGAGCAAAACGTCCCTCAAAAGATGGATGCCCTCCATCTTGAAGTGGTTGTACACCACCCAGCCATTGAACTCCCTGAGGTTGATGACTGGTCGTCTGCCCCCGTCCACTTTTTCCACAAGAAAAATATTGCTCAGGAAACCCCGGGGGTGGCGCGTTGTTCGACAAATAGCTCCCTTGCGCAGTAGCGCCGAGACCTCTTCGTCGATCAAGAGCGCGTCCGCTTGGGAAAACATTATAGGCCGGGGAGGCTCCGCCTGGCACGGCTGGTCGTAAAACTCTATGCGGAATCCCCGCACGGTTTGAAGGACCCATGCGTCCGATGTAAGAGCCTCCCATGCTTGGGGGAAACACGCCAACCTCCCCCCAATAACCACCTGATCTGCAGGGATAACACTCACCGTGTGAACTGTTGCCGCCGGAATCGTTCCGGAAGTTTCCGCGTCCTCTGAAACGCTGTCCTCTGGTGGGGTAGAAGTTGTTATAATTCGCGTTGGAGTTGTAGCCTCCTCTGCCGGAGCCATGCCCTTTTCCGGGCTGTTGCTGACCACCACGGCCGGTCGTGAGGCCCCTACCACGACCAGCCCCCCGGGAAAAACACTGGTGGAAGACCCGCTTGATGGTCGACTGGGCCTTATCCAGGGAGGTGAAGGTGGAAACAAACTTCCCCAGTTCCTTAATGAATGGTTCGCCAAAGAGTCCACCTTGGGCGACGGCGCCAGCTTCCGACGAAGCCAAATCGCCTAACTTGGGATCCAATTTTATCAGTAGCGACCGGCGCCGCTCGGTCGACAGGGCACAGTTGGCATTCCCCAAGAAGACAACCGCCCGCTGCGCCCAGTTGGATAATACTTCCGGGCAAATGGCGCTGCCCGACACCTTGGCTTCTTCGGCCATATCGAGAATCTTGGTGAGGGGGCCAATGGTGTCCAAGAGTTTGTCCTGGCAGGAGCGCCAGGAACGGTCGATCCCCTTCCGGGGGTCCTTGACGAACTTCGCCATGAAGGTGGCCATCTTCCCATCAAGTTCCGGCGTCATGGCCACCTTCCCCTCCAGAGTCGGGCGAGGACATTCGCCCCTCAAACAACTGCGCGCCTCCTTCTCCAAAGGCTTGCGGAGGCGGCCCGCCACAAACTGCGCCACCTTATCACCAGGCGCCCAGGCGGCCGATCACGGGTGCATGATCTCGTCCGGGTCCAGCATGCCCGAGGTGTCCTTGGGCAACTCCGTCGAATTGGACGACGGTCGCCATGACCGCACGGAGTCCCCATCGTCATCGTCGTCGTCGTCGTCGGTATCCGCGGGGGAAGCCCCCCCCCCGGGGAGGTCGGGACAACGTTCGCCGGTGCAGAAGGTGTCTGAGGCGGAGGCGTCTCGGGGGTCGACCCAGACGCTTTAGCCAGAAAAGCGTCGCGTAGGCGCTCGAAAGCGTCCTTATCCACCCCTTGCGAACCACTGGGACCCGCGTCCCCACGAGACTTCTTGGCCGCCGGAGGCTGGCCAGGATCGGTGGCGGGGGATCCCCCCGGGCCGGTGCCAACTTGGCACATTCCTGGACAATGCGGGCTGAAAGTCTGTCCTCCATAGGCCCAACGATTTCCTGCACACACCGGTAAATCGACTGGTCCACAGCCGCATAAAACTCGTCGTCCTGGAGGTACTGGTGGGACTCCTCCTCGACGTAGTACCCCTCAGCCATGGCGCTACGCAGTAGATAAGAAAGTGAAACTGAGGGTTCCGATGGCGTACACAGACTGCCACGTGTGGGCCGACCGAAGGTTGGCAAAAATTTTATGCCGGTGGAACCGGACCAATAAAAGGCAGCACCAGCCTTTACAGCGCGCCGACCCTCTCTCCAGAGACCGGGCCGCACCGCCTCCCAGCGCGCACGAGCGGGGAACACCCCAGCGGAAGCTGTTGCAGAAGAAGGTGCTGAAATCGCCCGCAGGCTTCAACGTGGGTACAACCACTATACAGACCCCCACCGGGGCGTTCAAGTACGGGACAGTACAACCCAAAAAGGGTGTCAGGGTTAGGCGGCAGCAGGACACCTGCGATGTCGACTCCCCGGCGCAGCTCCAATCAATGAGACGAGAACTGCGCGCGGGCAGGCGACACGCAACGGCTCCCTCTAGCGGTGACTCAGCACCGCGGAATACACGGGGACATCGCGTAAGGGGCGAAGGCGTCCCCGCGATGGAAGGGGCTCTGGAAGGGAAGAAAAACCCCACAGGCCCCCCAAAGCAACAACAAATGCAAATATAATAGAAGAAAACACAAAAAACCTCAACAAACACAAAAAGTGCAAGAGAGGGATAATAGCACTTAACTGGCTGCGAAGCAGCGAAGAAAGAGGAGGAGTTCGTTGGTTGGACGCCTTATATTGGGAGTTATAGACACTAAAGAAGGACTGCCTAAATATTCATCTCATGGGATTTGTAGTTATTACACGATGTTATTGCAATGTTTTCTGATATTCCTGTGTTGGGAATACTAAAAATGTTTTCAAGTTTGATGCTTTTCTGGCTGCTGTGCGATGTGATTGTTAATAAACAGCGAAGAGAGAAAAGCATAATCTGAAGCCTCCGGTCCTGACATAGAATTGTGTTGCCTACTACAACCCCTGTACCTATGGCGTTTACGAAGTTTATTGCTTTTCTGCAAAGTACTCATCTGAGACCTCTCATATTGAGAACAGTATATTTTGATACCTGTTGGTTCTAAAAATAAAACAACTATATCTTTTATATAAAAACAATTGGCCTGGAGTTCAGTCTTTGAGTGTGTGAAAACTTTTGCTGACTGAGTGTGTACACATATGCTTTATGTGGTATCGTGTTGTGGTGCGTGTATGTGTATGTATGCGCGTGTGTGCATGTGCTCGTGTGGAATGCGTGGAATGTATGCAAGGGCGAATGCTGGGGTAGTCAGTTACTGGAAGGGAGGACGGAGGAAGTACTATCGTGTTGCTGTATCGCCATTACTTGAATATCAATAAAGAACAATTGAAGAACCTACATGCCTACAGGATCCTTCTTACAATACATGGCGACGAGCGGGATTTGGCAGCAGCAACATCGATTTTCTTAAAGAAAAAAAAAAAAAATTTTTTTCTACCTTTAAATTTCGTTGGACCAGTGAATATCGGATTATTATCATTTACTGACTAACGGATTACTTCTAAGAGACTTTCAACAACAACAGTGAGTAGCTTTTGGCAGAACTTTCGTGAAAGTGAAAAGTTTACCTTAAACCATCTACTGCAACGTATGATGCATCTTTTGAACTGAACAACTCGTGAAGAACAGTTGCGCGTGCGGATGAACCTCTAGTCTTCCCGTAGCCGATTGTCATCGTCACGTGATAGTGTCATCACGTACTACGCACAACGTGTGGCCATTTTGGATGTATTTTCCTTTCATCATTTCAACGCGTCAACAGAGTAACATAGCGACGCGATCAAAACAACATCAGAGCAACGCGTCAACAGAGTAACATAGCGACGCGATCAAAACAACATCTGAGCAACGCGTTCGACATTGCATTTAAGCAACGTGTTCAGATGTCAGTTAAATAAATATATACACGGCGTTTATAAGCAAAATTAACGCTGGCCATCCAGTTGATTCTACGTTGTGGGTAATATCTTTATGTACTATTTTAATGTTATTTTTTTTTGCTACAACTACAAAGTCTTATTTTTTTTCCATACTATTTGAACTTTGGTGAACTTTTTGTTCAAGGAAAATTGCATATTAACTTGGACTTTGGTGAACTGTTTGCGCAAGTATCTGCAAAGCAATTTTTTTTTCATTTTTGCAAGTGTTAAATTATATTACTTTATATTGCGATTATAATGTCTTCAATTCATCCACCTCCATTTTTTCTGGCGGAATCTGGTGAACCTCCTATTGCATGGGATCTTTGGATTGATATGTTTGAGGCTTATGTTGAAGTGTTAAATGAAGAGGAACCTTCTCAAGATAGGAAGGTATCACTACTTAAACATAGATTAGGTGCTGTAGGTTTGAGGGAGTTTAAAAATCTACCGAAAATTGAAAATGCTGGTGATATGGGTGCTTATCAGTGTGCTGTCAAACAGATGCAGGATAGATTTGGAAGGAAAATTAACGTAGTGATGGAAAGGTTTAAGTTTTATTCAAGGGCTCAAAAAAGCGATGAGTCAATTGATCAATTTGTTTCTGCTCTAAGGGGTTTAGCAGTCACCTGTGAATTTGAAACCATCACATATGATCAGGTTTTGCGGGACCAGATTCTTATGAAGACTAAATCTAAAAAAATCCAGGAGAAATTATGGTCGTCTGGCAGCACTTCATTGAAGAATGCAATTGAAGTTGCTAGAGGTGTAGAAATTTCTGACCAATGCATTCGTGAAGTCAGAAATGAAAAAAATGATAGTGATTCTACATCTATTAATGCTGTGAATAGGGTTGACAATTATAAACCCAAGACTGATAGTAAGACTGATAGTAAGATGACTAGTTATTCATCTTATTCTAATAAAAAGGGGAATGAAAAAACTTATGTAAAAACTGGTGAATCAAAAAAGTTTGCGTGTTTTAGATGTGGGTCTTCGACGCATCTAGCTAATTATAAGTGGTGTCCAGCTCTCGACAAAATATGCACTAATTGTAAAAAAAAGGGACATTTTACTAGAGTTTGTCGGGATTTCAAAGCTAAAGTTAACTATTTACAAAATGATGAACAAGATGATATTAATTGTGTTCATGCTAATAACCAAGATGATGCTTTCTATGTTGTAGGCGATGTATGTAGCATACAGGACGAATCTCTTAAAGGGACAAATAAGGTAAAAAAATTACCGTCATGTCTGGTCACCATTGATGGTTTGGAAGTAAAGGTCATGGTAGACTCTTGTGCATGGTACACCATTATGGGTATGGATTTGTTTAAATCTCTTTGGCCTACTAGACCATTATTAGGTCCTGATGTACGACCTGGTAGTTACACTGGGCATAAAATACCTTTAGAAGGGTTCATAATTGCTGAAATAACCTTTGGCTGTAATTCGTGCCAGGGTAAAATTTATGTGGCCGACAAAGGTGCAACTATTTTGGGGTGGCCACACATTTTTGATTTGGGCATGAAAATTGACCCCAGACGGGAATGTCCTGTCTATTCTATTCAAGATGAATGCATTGAGAATAATACTTATTCAAACTTACAAGAAAAATTCCCTGATGTGTTTTCGAATGGGATTGGCAAAATGGTTGGGTTCAAACATAAAATAATATTAAGAGAGGGCGCATGTCCTATTCGACAAAAACTTAGGAATGTTCCCATCAGCTATAGGGAGAAGTTAGGTGAGATACTTAAGAAACTATGTAGTGATGGCATTGTTGAACCTGTTGAAAGCTCGGATTGGGTTTCGCAGTCGTAATTTCGCTTAAATCCAATGGCGATTTAAGACTGTGTGTAGACCTAAGATGTTTAAATGAAGCTATCTGGGTGGACACATTTCCTCTTCCTAATTTGCAGGAGCTTACATCGTCTGTTGGTGGCTCATCTTGGTTTTCCAAGATTGACTTAACCAGTGCGTACCATCAAATTGTATTAGATGATGATTCTAGACATTGCACTGCCTTCATTACTACAGAAGGAATGTTCAGGTACAAACGAATGCCATTTGGTCTCGCCAGTGCATCTGCTGTATTCCAAAGGGAAATGTGCAGGGTTTTACAAGGTATTGAAAATGCCAAGGTCTTTCAAGACGACATTTTAATATATGGGAAAGACAAAGAATGTCACGATAAAAGTTTATTTGAGGTTTTAGATGCATTGAGAAGAAGTGGGTTGACCATAAAAAACGAGAAATGTGTATTTGGGAAATCTGAAGTTGAATATTTAGGACATGTGATATCTAAGGATGGGATCCGACCTAAAATCAGTCATGTTGATGCTATCTTAGCTGTTCCGGAGCCTACTAGCAAGGAGCAATTGATGTCATTCCTTGGACTCACAGAGTTCTATTCACGTTTTATTGAAAATTATGCCTCAAAAGTTGAACCTTTGAGATTGTTATTAAAAAGAGGTGCAGTTTTTACATGGGGTGAGCAACAAAAGACATGTTTTGAGGAAGTGAAGAAGGAGATAGTTACTACTCCTTGTTTGAAACCCTTTGTGCCAACGGCTGAATGTGTGTTATCTGTGGATGCATCTGGTTATGGAATTGGGGCCGTATTTTCCCAGCGAGTTAAGTCTGAAAAATGGGTAGTAGCATATGCTTCACGCACCTTGACCCAAGCGGAGCGAAACTATTCTGTGATTGAGAAAGAATTATTGGCTGCTTCGTGGGCAGCTGAAAGATTTCGAATGTATGTATGGGGGAGGAAATTTAGAATTTGCACGGATCACAAACCACTGGTGAATATTTTAAGACCTGAGGGAGGAAAAAACTTAACCCCAAGGTTAGCTCGATTAGCTTCAAAGCTGCAGATGTTTAATTTTAGCATAGAGTACATTCCGGGTAAAGATAATGTAGTTGCGGATGGATTATCCAGGCTACCCAATGTGGATTCTAAGGAAGTTGTAACCAATACTGATTGTGAAGTAGCATTTACCACTAAGGATGTATTTCTTGTTGGGACGCAGGATGCCATTAGCGGTATCTCTGAAACATCGTGGATGAATGAGATGGAGAAAGATGTTGTTCTGAAAGAGGTTAAACGTTTTATTGTTGAGGGTTGGCCAAGAGAGTCCAGTTTACGTGGTGAATGTGTTGCATTCTCTAAGATTAGAGATGAATTGTGTATTGTCAATGATATTATCCTAAGAGGCGACAGGATTGTTCCCCCTGTGGGCTTAAGGAAAGACATTGCTGAGAAAAGCCACTTAGGACATGGTGGTATGTCCAGTTCGAAAAGAAGGGTCAAAGAGTGGTTTTGGTGGCCAGGGTTAGATTCTATGGTGGACCGACTGGTAAGGGATTGCAAGATTTGTGGTACTAGTGATAAAGTGGTTAAACCATTACATGTACCATTAACCATGGTAGAATTACCTGAATATCCGTGGCAGAAAGTAGCTATTGATTTTATGGGGCCATTTTCTGCTTTATCATCTATGGACTGTTATGCCATTGTACTAGTGGATTATTATTCAAAATGGCCCGAGGTAAGAATGGTAAGTGGGATGTCATCTGATGTGGTTATTGAGTTTTTAGAGGATGTATTTTCTAGAGAGGGTGTTCCTGAAATATTAGTTTCTGACAATGGTCCCCAATTTGTATCACAGAAGATGGAAGAATTTTTACATGTGATGGGTATCAAACACGTTAGATCTTCATTATATCACCCAGAAGGCAACGGCCAAGTTGAACGCTTCAACAGAGTGGTTAAAGAAGCAATTGAGTTGGCATTGAGTGCAGGGTTGCCTTGGAGGAAAGCCTTGCAAGAGAGACTGACTGCTTATCGTGTTACCCCCCATTCAGCTACAGGGAGAACGCCCTTCGAGATCTTGAGGGGCAGGAAACCCTTCTCTGGGTTGGTGCCTTGGTGGTTGAGGAAAAGGAATGATAAAATGCAATGCAACACTAGGAATATTGATAAAGAAGTCAGAACCGAGGTTAAGAGATATCAAGATCGTAACCAGCGGTATCATGGTAGTAAACATGCTTGGCCTTTAGTTAGGATTGGTCAGTTGGTCAGGGTGAAGAACCCCAGGAAAGTGTTGAAGGGTGAAAGTGTATGGTCTAAACCTTTAAAAGTAATAAAGGTTTTTGGTAGTGCTGTTGAATTAGAAGATGGTAAAAGATGGAATTTTCGCCAATTGAGTCTTTGTAATGAGAGGAGTGGTGTGGTTGGTGCACATCATGATGGTGGGTCTTGTAGCGGTTATTTACTAGGTGATGATTTTGGCCTAGCAAAAGAATTGGAGTTATCTAGTGATGCAAGTAGTTGTAGTACAGGTAGTTGTAGTACCGATTGTGAGCCTGGTGATGGTGTTGGGGATGTTGGTGATGTTAGGCCTTCTTTCTCTCATTCCGGCGTTGATGATGAGTGTCTCCGACGTAGTGATAGAGTAAGGAAGTTGCCTGCTCGGTTTTCTGATTATAGATTAGGTTGATTCTGTTGTGGGTACTTAGACTCTTTGAGGAGGAGGGTGTGTGGTATCGTGTTGGTGTTGTGCGCGTGTGTGTCTCGTGTTGTGGTGCGTGTATGTGTATGTATGCGCGTGTGTGCATGTGCTCGTGTGGAATGCGTGGAATGTATGCAAGGGCGAATGCTGGGGTAGTCAGTTACTGGAAGGGAGGACGGAGGAAGTACTATCGTGTTGCTGTATCGCCATTACTTGAATATCAATAAAGAACAATTGAAGAACCTACATGCCTACAGGATCCTTCTTACAATACTTTACACTGTCCTCTGGTACTGCCTTACTGCTCGACCAAGCTACCACTTTAGAGAGTAAGGTCACACCTGGCTTTAACCTCTGTTATACATCTGGGGTTTGCGGACTCTATACACACTGTACCTTATTCTGGTCCAGTATATATAGAGCCACTTTCTCACAGCTGCTAAGAGACAAAGTGAAGAAAGTTGGAGCGTAATCCTCGCATGCTTATATTTAATGGAATTGACATTTTCTTTGCAGATCAAAAAGATATAGAAAGGAAAGCTTGCCTCGGGTAGTCTGAATTAAATGTACACCGAATATCTAACAGTGAGAAGGTTCATTACCGATTAACATTTGAAAACATCAAAGTTTTAGATGGGACAACTAAAATGTGATAAGAATAAAAGGAGTGGGAGAGGAAAATGAAAGAGGTGAGAAGTTACTTCATTAGAGAAATGGTCGAATGCAATATGTAACTGCTATGAAAAAGACAAAAATGTTGGCATGACCAGACCTGCCAGCTCACGCAGTGCCAGCGTGTTCAATACGATTTGTAAACAGCATTATGTCTCGCTGTCAAGGAGGAGATGGTCACGGTAGACATGCCCCATAATGTGAGGAGTGACGGGATGGCACACACTCGGGGGAAGCGAACCTAGTAAGAGGGTGTAGACCGCGACCGCAAGGGGCGGTGTAATGCGAAGGACCCGCCCCTGCCAGCTGGCTGATGCAATTTTGACTCTGTTTGAGAGGGAGCAGGCGCGCCGCCGCATGACAGGTTTGAGGATAGAGTGTCCTCGCCACGCTCCCACCTCCGTTGTGCCGCCTCTGCGACCCCTCGCCTGAGCACCCCGGGAGAGAAGACCCTCGGCGGGACAGACCGCGGCTCAGGGCGGCGGCAGCAGGCGAGCGCGTGCTGCCTGGGCTCAGGCTCCATGCTGGATTGGGATTCAACACATGCTGCGCTGAAGACACAGACTGGACGATATTCTGGAGTCGGACCGGAGAGATCAACGCTTCACGTTACTACTGGTAAGTGCGACGTGGAATCAACTCGCGATGAGAGACATGACCTGGCGGCTGCCAGTGCCGCCCGTGGACGCTGCTTCCCGCGCCCACTGACAGCCGTATGGCGGTGGGGGAGGAGGGGCCAGGGAAAAGTAGACAGGTGCGAAGGAGGAGAGGTGGAAGAACGAACTACTGAGAGGGGAGACCAGCGCAAAGAGGTAAGGAGACTGCTGGGACAGAGGCAGTTCAAATACCTCAGGGCAGCGCGTGGGCAGAGGTGACACGTGCACAGGGAGGGTGCTGATGCCGGCCCAAGGAGCAGGCGGCGTTGCCAAGAGGCACTGTTTATTTTGGCATGATTGTGGTGCATGATGGGAGATGTGTGTGTGCTAAGGGGGAGCATTAGAAGGACAGTTGAAGGGGCATATGTGTGTAGACGATAGCACATCTGTTTGTACAGTGCCCTTACTAGTGTGTTTGCATGACAGCACTCATGCCGACTTGTTTAAGTAAGTTAATAACTGTGGTTTCTTGGTTGCGTTTCACTAGAAAACTATGAACTGAAACAGTTCAGCACTCTAAGGGCCCGTGGGCTCGCTTGTGTGTGTTTGTGGACGCTAGGGCGTCTGTAATGTAAATTCTGGGGGTGTGGTTGGGTGTTTCTGTCTTGGAGTTGTTGGATTGGATCTTGAACTGCGGGGCGCCGCCCTTTCTCAAGGATGCAGCCCGGAGTCCTGCCGCGCACGCTCTATTTCACACCGAGGTCCTTCCCTGTTCACACTTATTTTAATTTCTCTCACATGCCAGTATTTGAGGTACTGCCCCTTTCCCCATGCACCGTTATCTCTTTGGTCTTTCCCAACTCACGTTGCTCTTTACATTCTCTAAGTCCGACCCCTCTTATATGTGATCCATCCTATCACTATGACTATAGTCTCCTACTCAGGGTCGGATTAGGGTGCAAAATTGGCCCGGCACCTCATAATAAGTGCCCCCGATTTGCCGATCGCAACCATACACGAATCATTGTGTAGTTAGCATTAGGGGCTTATTTTGGTTAGAATTTTGCAGTAAATTATGTTTTATAAAGTTTGAAATGTCAGTAGCAGGATCCAAGACTGGAAACACATAATACATTACAGATCACGTGCGTCTTCTGACCCATACCTTCAGGTCAATAACGCTCTTAACATCCGGTCTCTGAACGCATTGCTCTCTTTCTTAGATGCCCAAGGCATTGCTCACCCTCGGATCTATGGATCCCCTGTCATGACCTGAACTCCTTAGGGATTCTCAGTCACTTCTATCCAACGTGGCTCTGCAGACTAACGCTCTTCCACCTTAACCCCTTTCCTTTCACATATTTTGGTAGGCCTCCCCCGTTAAACACCTGTATTTCAAAAGAGGAGTGCGAGGGCTTTCTTACACGCTGAGAGGAGGAGGAGGAGCCACGTACCACAGAGAGCTGCCGCTTCCACCACCAGGCTCAGCGGCGGCGCGTTCCCCGACGCGGCAAAAGCGCCGGGAGGGGCACTACTAATCTGTAAGCCCTCGGTGGAGCGGGGGGAGGTATAATCACAGTACCACGACCAGAGCCCTACCTGACAGCGCCTCGACGAGGGAGCGCTCGGAGACCAACACTTCGCGGACCAGTAATCAACACCGGAATCCCGCCACCAGTCGCGCCGCCGCCTTGGGACTACGTTTCCCAGCAGGCTCAGCGGCGGCGCGTTCCCCGACGCGGCAAAAGCGCCGGGAGGGGCACTACTAATCTGTAAGCCCTCAGCGTCGCGGGATGCGAGCGGGACGCCCGGGGCGAAGCCCGGGCAAAGGGCGGGCCCTCTACGGCCCTCTAATGCCGGGCTGGGCCATATTCTTTTGCAGCTAGGATCATGCCTACATCAGGATCTGACATTCTAATACCTGCAGCAGAGACCCCTATTCTCGGACCCCTTGATAAATTCTTTTTCAAGGCAACAGGTGAAATCGACAGAGACCTGGCCCTGGCAGAGCGCCGTATTGCGCGGCGTCAATCCATAGAGTTATTAAAAAACATCACTCTACTACCAGATCCGACTCCTACTCCTGAGCCCCTTCCTCTTAACTCGACCCTAAAAAACATTGATGAAGATCTAATGAACACGGACAATGTTCCCTCAGTGTTCCGATCCTATTTTTCACCAAAAAATGGCTCTTCTCTCCCATCCCCATTAAAATCCACTCACAATACTACCTCTGCATCCCCTGATCTCATCGATTTGGTTACTCCAAATCTGCCAAAGATTGCAGAGTTCGTCCCTCCTGAAATTATTGAAATCCCTTCCTCTTTGCCCACCCAAAAAGTAACCATGTTTCAACCTTTGCCACTTGTTTTAAAGTTAGACAAACCCCCACTTTCTAAAAATCAACCCAATAAGAAACAGGTTACTATTAGATCTCCACCCAAAAAACGACGTAAAAAAGCCGCTTCGAAAACTATTCCAAAAATCCAAACTTCGGCTAAAGACCTATTGACCAAAGAACTACTACAAATTGTGGAAGGAACATCCAGACCATCTAGGGAAAGCTTTACTTCCTGCGTGCCCCCTACGATTAAAGATTTTGTAGACGCCATGGAACACCTTGTTAAGGCATTGCTAATACCCATACACGAGAGAGTCAAAAGAATAGCTACCCAACTTGACACTCTCTCAGAATCACTGACCCAAAAACAACCAACTAAGGGGGCTGCAAATGCAGTCTCAAATTTAACAGTTGGTAACAAACCTAGTCATGATCTAGAACCTAAAACTTCAAATACAAAACTCACTACATCGGCTGATGGGGGAACAAATTCATAAATAGAAAAAATGTCCAAAGCACAGAAATCTAACAAGCAATCTACGGCTTCAAATCAGCAAAAAACCCATCCCCCAGCCCAAACAAAAAAGACAGTAACCACGCATAATCCTGTTCCCCCTCCAAAAGTGTCTCCTGATACTCACTCAA
Source organism: Lissotriton vulgaris (assembly GCF_964263255.1). Taxonomy (NCBI): domain Eukaryota; kingdom Metazoa; phylum Chordata; class Amphibia; order Caudata; family Salamandridae; genus Lissotriton; species Lissotriton vulgaris. The sequence continues at coordinate 321,535,820 of NC_141695.1, read as the reverse complement.
CACAAATTAATTCCCTCATAGCCTCAGCAAAAATGGGCAAGGCACAAACCACTTCTGAAAAAATGCAGCCCGCAGCCCCACAGGAAAAACGTCCACCCAAAAGATATGTTGACTTACCCCCTGCCGCAGCACAGAACGTTATCGTTCTGACGGGAGTGTTACCATTACCTCCTACAGGAGGCTATGAAAACCATCACAGCCTAAAAAATAAGGTGATTTTTTGGCTTAGAGAGAATAGGCCCCTACCCCCTCACATAAATGGTGACATAATAATGGTCAAAAGAACCCATTGGATTGGGATTCGCCCCAAAGATATTGAAGGGGACGTAGTAATTGTTACTTTCAAAGACCCAAGGGTCATCACGCACATCATAGACTGGTTTTCGGGTTTTAACAGGGGTCCCATTTCACCAAAACCCCTAGCCTATTTTTATCCTGAGGCATTAATGCACCCTAAATTACACCAATCAAAACCTTACTATGATAATCCCACGCCTGTGCACTACAGGAATTACAACCGAAGGAATGGAATAAGAGAACAGCCATTTTTTCCTCTGATTGATTACACTCATCTGCCGACTCCACGGCATTACCCAGAGGGGTTCCTTCAACCCCCCCGTTTGTTAATCCAACATGGAACTTACCTTGCCACAACTACTATGAGACACTCTACGGGCTGGACGACGTAGAATGACTCAATCAACACAAGGAACTAAATCATGATAGGGGGAGTCGGGATCATATAATTACTTATACTGATGCCATTCAGGACGATCCAGTAGATGGGTCCATTAAAAACCTTACAGTAAACGAGTCTAGAAACAGAGTAACAATTCCAGAAAGGGGCAATCCCATAAGCCCATCCTGTCTTTCCTTAAATACATCTGACAACCTAATCTCCATCCACAAGGCAGACCGAGACAATACGCTCATCCTCCAATTCCTTTCATGGAATTTGGCAGGACTCTCTTCAAAAACTACAATACCGGAATGGCTACAGGTTGTTAACCAATATTCCATCTTGTGTTTTCAGGAAACCTGGGCCATTTCTCCCATCCATCTCTAAGGTTTTCAGACATTTCACTCCCCGGCTGCCATGAGTAAACAGGGCAGACATAAAGGGGGGCTATGCTCTTATATTAGCGTAGAAGTTGGTCATAGGATTAGGAAAACAATACTTAGAGACTCTTTTCAGGTAATTGTAATGGACATTGCCCCGTCACTGTTATTGTTAATTGTCAACTTCTACAACAACCTCCCGGCAGAAAAATTGGGGGCTGACTTGGAAAATCTTCATCAAGCTTTGCTAAATATTAAAGAATCATCTGGCGGAGAGTGTGTAATAGCCTTTTTGGGCGATCTAAATTGCCATCTCTGCCCACACATGGTTAGAGACGATTGTGACATCTTCGTGACATATGATTCAGACTCTGTCAACACTACGTTTAACCATTTTTCGCACACAATACCTGGGGATCTTTTCAATAATTTCGTGACCTCATTTAATCTACGTTTTGTAAATGAGCTTCTTCACACCCCGCGACCTCACAAATCAACCTTTCATGGCAGAGGTTTAAATACCACCATAGATTTTATTCTATTCTCAAAAACACATGCAACGTTAATACAAAACTGGAACACCCTTGACCACCTATACAGTGACCACTATCCTTTGTCCATGTCCATCGAGCTACCGGGTTCTATGAAAAATCAAAGCCCACACAAGGTTAACTATCAACAACCTATTCAAATGGGAGCTACAAATGGATATTGTGTTAAATGGTCCAAAATCAATCCAAATAACCTTCTTAAAAACTTAGTCGAAAAGAGGAAGGAGGAAATCTATACCTGTCTTACTATTAATAACAACCCCAATGACATCTGTAAAGCCTTCATTAAAATTCAGGATACCCTGAAAGAACTTCTAACAAGACAGTTTAAACCAGGTCCCATTGAACATAAAGGATAGTTTGATGCAAATTGTTCGAAGGCTTTGAAATATCTAAAAAACTTACTGCATGTCACACCCAAACCCCAAACAGAAATACGTTTGGCAAGGATTCAATACCGTTTAGCCATAAAAAATAGGAAAAGGACACTAAAACAGGAAGCATGGCAGAACTTGGTCTTAACATCAGAAATGGGTGATATGTCAGCCTTCTGGAGACTTATTAATTCCCCCTTACCATGGGTGAAAATACCTGAAAGGAACTTGGATATGGCAATAAGTGGAGAGACGTGGGTGGAACACTTCCAGAAGTTATATTCGAATCCCACATGTTCGAATACTCTGGAATTAGAATGCCTCTCTTTATTAAAGTCAAACCCACACCAAGAAAGTCCCCGGATAACCCCTTTTTCACTTGAGGAGGTGGAACTGGCGATCGCAGAAAGCCCTGCAGGGAAGGCACCTGGCCCGGATGCAATTCCTGCAGACGTATACAAGGCGGAAATGGAATTTTGGGTACCTCTTCTGACCTCTGTCCTAAACTCGATAAATATGGTCGATCTCCTTCCAACATGGGGAGAGGCAATTGTAATTCCGATTTTTAAAAAAGGAGACAGACATTCGCCATCATGTTATCGGCCTATATCCCTCCTCGATACCCTGATGAAAATCGTCGGTCGAATAATTCTGAAAAGACTCACCATCTGGCTGGAGGAAAAAAACGTATTGTCGCAATTACAATATGGCTTTCGGACAGGCAGGGGGACGATTGAACAGGTCCTCAATCTGCATCTAATTAAATCCAAATACATTGATATTAAAAAATGCAGCCTGTATATAACGTACATAGACCTCGCGTCAGCATTTGACTGCGTCCAGCATGACCTACTATGGGACACGTTACAACAATTTGGGATAGATCCATCAATCCTACTATTCATTAAGGCGCTGTACAGAGAAGCCGGAGCTAGAGTTAGATTTGGTCTGAGGGGAGAGTGCTCGCCACGTTTTAATATCAATAGAGGGGTCAGACAGGGGTGCATTTTGGCACCTCTGCTCTTCTCCCTCTATATAAATGCGATTGGCGAGCATCTCAAAAACATCGAGTGTGATTTTCCAAAAATAGGAGGACAACCGATTCCAATTCTGCTCTATGCGGACGATGCCGCAATCCTTTCCCAGACTAGAATGGGCCTACAAAAGGCAGTCTCAGAGTTTACGGTTTTCATGAAGATCAAGGGTCTTAAGGTGAATATAGGAAAATCTTACTCCATGTTAAGCAATAAAGGACTTAAAAAAATCCCCTGCCCTATCTACATCGAGGGCCAAAAATTGGAAACAGTGGAGGTATTCACCTACTTGGGTATCTGCCTTCATAGAAAGTTATCCTGGAAGGCGGCAATAGACAAGAGGAAACTTGCTTTTGTGAGTGCTATTGGCGGGCTCCGTGATTTCGCAAGTAAAATAGGGGGAAGACCGGTGAAACAATTACTAACAGTATATAAAGCAAAATGTGTTAGCACTGCTACATATGGGGCAGGCCTCTGGGGAATTGACAAAAACCTCTCGCCAATACAAATTGTGGAAAATAACTTTCTTAGGTATCTCCTGGCCTCCTCAAAGGCAACTTCGGTGTATCAGATGCACATCGAATTGGATCTACCGTATATATCAGATGCCATAAAATCTGAACCTCCCCTTCTTTGGCACAAAATTTGGACCACGCCTGAGACTGATTTTAACAGAGAGGTGATACAAGACATCTTGAAATTGGAAGGGGCCAAACATTCTCTACCAAAATGGTTGGCCTACGTGAAAAAGTTCTTTCTGGAAATTGGGCGCCAAGAATGGTTTACAGATCCTTCTTCATTAGAAAATATCTCACGGAAAGGCCTAAGAAAGACGCTAATGGCCCACCTGGAAACAGCCAGATGGAACAAACAGAAGCACTGTGATACTATTCTGGCATATCAAAGGGTGACACCACACAAGGGCCTCCAGCTTTACCTTTCAACAGACTTCTCGTGTTATTCAAGGATGCTGCTTACCAGATTTAGACTGGGTTCTTTTTTTCGTTATGTAACATTTCCATTAAGTAATGATTGGTCTCGGACTCTTTGCTCCTGCCCCTGTGATAACATATCTCAACAAACCAATATCCATACCATTCTTTTCTGTAAATATTATGGGTTATTGAGAAAAGCTTTATTATTACCCCTGCTCAAAAGATGGAACCTCAGGTCGTGTAAACTTGCCTATGAGCGATTACAGGAACTCGAAGACAGGGAGGTGATAACAAAAATGGAGCAGTTTTTAAAATTATTGATAAAATTTAGGAATACTTTAGACTAATATCGGAGAAAACAATCAGTCTTGTTTTTAACTGTCGTCTTTTATGTATTTTTAATAGTCTTTGTACTAATGTTTTTTAATTTGTTTTCGACCTTTTGATGATTTTTTATCTATCCTATTTTTAATGCTTTACAAATCTGTATAACAATGTATGCTTATATGATATTTGTTTGAATATCGAATAAAGCTTATTTTGAACCTTTGAACCACCTGTATTTCTCTCTCTCTCACTGTGGTGCTTCTCCTGAAACCATGGTTCTTTCCTCTCACTGTAGTATTGTCTATCCTATCATGTTTATTCCCTGTCTCACTATAGTCTTTTTAACAGCTGTTTTTCTCACCGTAAGATCGTTCCCTCACATGACAGTCCTAACCTCACATTGTGGTCCTTCCCTGTCACACTGGTCTTTCTAACACAGAGTTCTCCTTCCCATTATAATCTTTCCTACTCCGAGGGGGATTTTTCCTTTTCCCATAATAGTCTTTTCCTCTGGGGCTATGGTACTTTCTCGCACATTGTGATCCTTCAGGCTCATGCATGTGACTTTTCCTTCTTACGCTATACTCTTCCTCTTTTTCGTTGTGGCTCTTCTTTATTTTATTGTGGTCATTGGTCATCATTCCCTCGCCCTGAGAGTAGGCCATATGACAACCTAATAACATCTGTAACAAACTGCCCTGGATTCAGCAGCTGCCCTCTCTCGACGAGGCCATTTCCTCTTCTTCCCGTCACGGCCATGCTGATTTGCGCAACCTGGAACGTGCTGGGGTATTTCAGGGTGTGCTAACTGGAAATTTGTGCCATATACCAACTAGGTACTGGTCAGGTTTTACCTGTTAGAAACGTGGGGATATGCAATTTCATCAACAGACACTGCTGAACTAGGATCCTGTTTTGGGTTTAAACACAAGTTTCACCCTGTAGTTGTAATCGGGGCCTATGTTGTCTCTCTTAGAAACTGCCCAGCATTCGTCCTACTCATTGAGCAGGCCACCCCCACCTCAAATTATACCAGACTTCTTACACTTATCTTCCTTCACATAATTGATGCCTCGCTACCCGCACACATTTTTTTTCTAACATCTTGCACTGGGCATACCTTTATGAACTTTGTTTATTTATATCACAAAACGGTAGGTGTTGGAATCTGAACTGTGGAAAATTTGTTTCTGAGTATTCACAATGTGCAAGTACACAATATAAAGAATACAACACAGTAAGATAAAACGTATGTGTGCTTACAGATTATATGTTGTGGTGAGGTTCTGTGGAAGGGTCGTACAAAATACTTAGACATAGATCGGCCTGCCTTCATACCTGTAACAAGCATAGGCAAAGCCAGTAAGTGTCACCTTTTGAATGTATTGGTTTTGGCAATATTTGTTTTTCCCATGCTGAGCAGCATCCGCCTAAAAAAGCAAAGTAACATTTACTCAATCTTATTTTTCGATTCATTGTGACTCCTCTTTGGAACAGTAATAAAAGGGTGCAAGTTATATTGGAGCTGCAAGGATTTGTGATCTCTAGCTGTAGAAAACAGTAATGTGACGATGATCAGCATGTTACCCAGCATTGGAAAAACAAGCATCTGCCAACCCAATCAGTTCAAAAGGCAATACCTATAGGGTTTGTCAATGCTTACTCCAGGTGTGTAGACCTGCAGCTCTGTACCCAGATATCTCTTACCAACATTACACAGAAGCTCTCCACAACATATGTCCGTATGCACCCTTGCGCGCCACATCTTACTCCATTTTTATTCTGAATAGTGGACATGACTACTTTTTTGGCAGTCTTGCTTTACATACTCACTTTGAGGGTAAGCTCCATCTTTTAGTTCAAAATTAAAACATTTTGGTTTAAAAATGGGCTCGCTGAGTGTACTACAGCAATATCACAGTCAAAATATCAATTCCCGATTATCGAAACAATATTATGGACCACAAAATATTGTCATGTTATTTTGTTAGTTGATATGATATATCTACAAGTCGATATTTTAACTGTAACATTGTGACCTGCAACAACTCACTGTGCTCTGATCTGTTCTTTGAGTCAAACCACCTGATCGGTGGGGCTTGGCCTGTCAAGATGACCGATCCGATGCACTACGTCGTCCCCATCAACGATCCTGCATCCTTCTCCACGTAGGAGTGCTGGAATTTTAAAATCGCAACACACTTCGACTCCTGAAGAGGAGCCCGTTATCCTCATGCCCCTGTCTGGGGATTTGGTGGACTGTTGGAGCGAGTGGTGCTATTATAGGGTAATGCGATGGCCGATAGGGAAAGGCCGCATGGACTGGTGTCCCAGCACTACGGGAGCGGTGTGCAGTGATTGGGCCAATAGCCCAAGAAGTAGAACCCTGGGGCACCAGTGAAACCTTAGAGTCGCCAGGCAACAAAATATAATGGAGGGGGGGGGGGGGGGGGGCTAGAAGGAAAACGTGGGGCTCGTCTGACCCAGGCGGGCGTGTGAGATAAGGCCAAAGGGAAAGAGATCAAGGAGATGCTACTGTGGTGGTGCGCACTGCCCCCTCTCCACAACTGAGAGGAGCGACAGCTGGACCCAGGAGAGCTCGACCGCTCCCACTTCCCGGTAGTGCGCAGAGCGGCTGCTGCAGGGTGGGTGCAATTGGATCGAAGAAGACCTGATGCCAGCGGGCAAGGGGAGAAGTCTCACACTGAGGAAGCCTGAATACGGGGCCCCTGAGGGGGAACGGGACAGAAAAAGAAGGGTGGCAGACCCACAGAAGAGGCTGGATTTCCCTAAAGCAGACATGTACACGGGCAGGGTCCGGATCCTGAAGATACATGCCTTACATTGACCACTGGGTCAGGGGGGATGCAAAGAGACTGCACCTGTGCTCCCATGTAAAGCCCTTAGAGCAGGTGTTTGATGGTCCCGTTGCGACAGAGGATTTACACCTAAGGTGGGGGAGTGGGATATAGCTGCGAGGACCCCAGAACTCTAAAGACAGGATGGGGGACACTGTTAAGGAGGGGTCTAAGCGAGGGAGGTGATTGGACACCACCACTCTGGTGCCCACTGAGTAGAAGGGTGCCTCAATAACTGGGCTTCCTGGAGCGACAACCTGGGGGCGCTGAGGGCCCACTAAGAGATCTTGCTGCACAGAACATGTGGGGGTAGTTGTGGCGTGCCGGGGGTGCTTCAGGAAGCTAATGAGATGCATGGGTGCCCAGCAGCGGCATGAACAGCGGATGAACCCGGTGGACAATCAGAACATTAAGGGGGTGAGCCTTGTTTAGCAGTTGGCTGCGGAGCGCCATCATGTGAGGCAAAGAGAGCCAGGCAGGATCGCCGAGACTGGACCTGGGTGAGCTCTGGGTACGAGATGCACTGTACTCACCTCAGAGGGAAGCGCAGACTGAACCCACTGAACCTGGATGTGCTAATTGGCAAGCAAATGCAAGTGGAGGTGGCCTGAAGTGAAGAAAAGTATACAGACTTGGGTAGCGGAGCCAGCAGACTGCCCAAATGACAGTAAGTTATCACGTACACACGCACGTGTATCAGAGACCGGCAAAGGCACACCAGGCAGTGACGAAGTAGACCGTGAGGAAAGACAAGGGACCCATGGGCCAGCGAAATACAGTCACCCAGCATGCGCTCCCGCAGGGACTTCCACAGGATATTACGCAACAGAGGGGCGCCCCGACCCCTGTATCGGAGAGGGAACCCTCGAGCGGCATTGATGGAAGCAGTTCAGGGGTACCGCACAGTACTGAAGGGCATCATTGATAAAGTAGCTATTAATGTGGCCCTCCTGCACACAGGCCTCAGGAAGGATTCAGGGAGAGTAACTGTCACTTAACAAACGATTGGAGGGCCGGACCGGGGCATCATCACCCTTAAGAGAGCCATAAAGCTAATAGCCACTGCAAAGATGCTTGAAGACAGGGCGTTAGACGAAGAGGGACTGTCCTGCTACAACAATTTGCATCAGGTGGGGTTCCCGGAAAGAGCGGAGGGTGCCTTGACTGAATCCTTCCTGAAGAACTGGATTGTTACCACACTCAAAACAGAAGGACTATCCCCTATGCTCGTTGTAGAACGAGCGCACAGGGCTCTGACGATGCGCCCCCAGCCAAGGCCCTCATTGCACAAATATTTAACTACCGTTTCAGAGACTGCATACTTAAAATGGCCCGGGAGGTGAGTACATTGAAATACGAAAACCACAACATCGCCATCTTCACAAACTATACTCGGGAAGTACAATCACAGAGTAAGTCATTCGTCGAGGTCGAGCAAAAGCTTAGATTCAAGGGGCTGTCGTACATGCTGCTGTAGCTGGAGTGGCTCGGAGTGGTAGAGCAGGTAAAAAACAATTTCTTTGATCGACCTGAGGAGGATTGGGCGTGGCTAGAGCAATAGGACAATACCACAATGTGAGACAGCCACGTAAGACTCCAATAAAGCAGGTAACTAGTGGGTGTGTCATCCGCTAACTGGGTGTCTGGGCTGCTCTTGCTCAGAATGGTGGGCGATCTTGACTGGTTTGTTTATTTGTGTACGATTGTCCTGGAGGGGGGGATCTTGTTAGTGTTATGGTGCCTGTCATGCTATGGAAAGTGTGAGTTACACTTACAGGGATGCGAGCAGTGCATGATGATTGGCATGTGGGAAAGTGCAAACATGAGATGCGGGATGGGTTCTATTTTGCCTGCATGGTTCATACCTATAAGAATGTTACATGGAATGTCTGGGCGCCCGGCCCGTTATGTAAAGAGATATGGGGTGCATCCTATCTAAGACACATTGGAGTGAACATCACATGCCTGCAAAAGATGCACATCACAGACACTGAGGCAGACAAATGGAAGGAAAGATGGAGGGGGCAACTGATCATGTCCACTTTTTCCTCCTACGCTTGTGGGGAGGCAGTCTTGGTGACACCCGGGGTCCCCTTTCGCACGATCTACACAGAGGTAGACACGCAGGGTTGGTACATCTTGGGTTTGGATGGAGTGGTTGTAACTATCTTTAACGTCTACGCCTCTAATATCGATAATAATGATTTCTTCCCGCAATTGTTATCACTGGTGATGGATAACATTGTGGAACGGCTGTATGGAGGATGCAAAACTGTAGAAACAAACAACATTATCTGCATGTGAAGATAGTGCTGCATTAGGCACGCTTGATAGGCACTAGAATTGGACAGCTTGTTTCTAGACAAATGCTATACCACTGCCCCAGCCAGGTCAGCTGATCAGCTCAGAGGTTGGCAGCGAAAAGTAATGGCTGGTTCATATGTAGACAAATATGGTTAGCTTTAGAAAACACATTGCTGGACATAGGAAAGCAGTATGTGTCCCTTGATGGTAGAAGCCCTGGTACAAACAAGGCCTGTTCCTTTGCTCCGCTCTCGCCTTCTCTTTCTTTCTTTCTCTCTCTCACTCCCGAAGCACCACTGTGCTTCCTGTAACTATCCGGAAGAGCTGGAAAAAGTGGCTGCGTCGCTAGATGGGGGGTCTCTGCCCCCTAAAATCGCCATCCAGTGGCGGCAGTCCGTGGAGAAACTGCCCGGTAGAACAGGGGGACGCCTGCTTAGCACTTCAGTGGTTAATTGGCAATTAATGAGTTTCATTGTGGTGCTGCCAGTTCAGACATTAGTAGGCCAAGGGGATATGTTTCAGCCTCATTTGCAGTCATTTGAAGTACATTTTGGTTCTTGCTTATTGTTTCCTCTCGCCCAAAAATTCGTGACCCTTTGGGTTGTTGAGATTCTTGTGTGATTATTGATGTTTCCTCTTTAAGGAAAAAAACAAAGATGCAAATAGTGTAAAACGTGTTGCTTCTGAAGTTTCTAGTGAGAACGTGTTGCTTTAAAGTTTCTAGTGAGAACTACAACACCACCCCTTACTCTAATTAAATAAAAAACACACGAATGAGCACAAAAACACAAAATGAAATCCGGGAAAGGGGGGGCGCTAGTAAAGAGCAAACTTGCTAACAGAAAATTGGTTTACGAGTCTGATATTCATTAGTCATTGTATGGATGTACTTTACCTACTAAGTAAATGTGCACCTATGAATAAAGAAAGGGTTACCACAGTAGTAGTGGCATATGTCTGAATAGTGTCTGTTCTGGGTTGTTTTCACCAGTTTGGGTGATGCCACTTCATCGGATTCAGAGGTCATATTGTTCCCCTGATGTCATGTGGGCATAGGTCACGGGGGCTGCTTTTCTGTGACTTCATTGGGAGGAGTGGGTTTGTGTGATGTCACCTCTATTACTTCTATAATGTTGTTGAACCAAATACCACAGACTGTAATGAGCGGGAAAAACAGATACGAAACTCTTATTTTTGAGAGGAAAGCTGTTTATATTTAAACAGCTGATATGCTATACTTTTAAAAGAGCAGCAAGGTACCCACCCACTTTTATATTTTTTCTATTTAGCTACTTGACATTACTGTCAACATGGCGCCTCCTGTGCAGAAGCGGATCCTCTGAGCAGACTGCCATACTCCAGTTGGATGGCACTGAACTGTGTTTGTCTGAACTGAATAGGCCTTCAAAGCCTGGTGCTTTCTTTACCACATAAAAACATTTTCAATGTACGGAGTTTGCATTCTTACTGGGGCAGGAAAAAGATCTTAAGAGACTGCTCTCCTAGTAAAAGGGTTTAAGAAAATCTTTGGTTTTCTTTCACTCGTCTTCCGTCATATTCTACAGAAATTGATCTTATACAATTTATAAATATTCTGTGTATACCTTTTCTGGCTTGACAAGACTTTTTTTAGACCTATTCTTGTCTCACATGTTTCTGGGTCTCTGTACTTCCTGGCTCCCCAGTTCAGAAGATTGGGTGATATTCTTACCCCTCCATTCCATTGCCGAACTAAAGCCTAGTTTCAGAGAATGAGCCTAGACGCACATTGGCTTCTTAAAGGATAATGTAGACCGGTGTAAGAGCAGTGTCTCATCTTCTGCCTTATTTTTATTAGCTTTACAACAATAAGAGTCACATACATGAAATTGTCAATTTTCCGGTTACATAACTAGAATAGCAACCATCAGAGAGCATAAATCCAGTACTGTCACAGTTCTTTCAGACGCTGCGTGAAGATACATGTTTGATGTTATTCCTCATTTTCACCCTTCTATTAAATCTTGAACTGCAATAGGGTGTTTACCTTGTCACAGCCGCAAAGCCACAAGTCTTTTGAGCACCTGTCTTTTTGTAACATTGACTTGATAACTTCAAAGATACCCCTTTTGGGTTCAGCAACCTCTTTTAGAAGTATCCGCATGCATTAATCTCTGTCTTTGAGAGATCCCTATTGTCTTTGCTGTAGCTACAAAGTGGGTTTTCCAGCACTCATTCAGAGTCTTAAAGCAGTGCTACTATAGTTGAGAAAGTTACCTACCGGACATAGAGTAGAGATCCTTTTTCCTCAGTCGAAGAAGCGCTTACGATTGTCTCTGTGTCCTGAACCCTGGCGTTCTTCCTGTGGTTTGTCGTGAATGCTGGACTTGCACTTGGCAACAACGCAGAACCAGCCACTGTCGCCAGGTTGGCAGTCTTTTGAAAACCAAATCCTACTAAATTAGATGAGTTTAGCCTCCTCAGAGACTCCAGCTCATATCAACAGAGCAAAAATAGCAATAATGTCCTTTCAAAGGTGCGAACCCATCATACTCATTTTAGGGCTGGAAATTACTCCACTCCTCTGTTTTTTGGAAACATTATTTTCTGAATGCAGCTTCTCGCAGAGAGGCAGCTATGACTACCAAGTCCTGAGTGATACTTTTGCTTGAAACTTGTTTGAACATAAACCAGCAGGATGGCTTAGTGAATTCAATGTTCAATGCTGAGATCCGCAGTGATCTTCTGGTCATGCGTTTGGGCCCCACTAAGGATGACAATCTTCCGTCCTCCGATGGCAGTGAATTGAGCCATTACATATGGTATTCGTAACACTTTAATTCGCAGTGCTTAGAAAATGTACTATAAAACTGTTCATAAACCAGTGTATATTATAAGCTGTGTCTTCCCATCCTCCAGAGTTTTCAGTCAGTGAAATCAGGTTCCCAGGCACTTGGGGAGAGGCAGAGTAGTACGAAAGAGTAATGGAAAATTACCACCCTGGTGACTGTGCGATTAGTGTTATTTTACTGATCTACCTCCGTCACAGCGCTTGCCGTGCAGCCCCTCGGTAGTTTCACGCTGTGTTTTAACTTTGCCAGTCGCAGGAAGCCCGTAAGAGCTGTACAGTCTGTTGACGGTGAGTCTGTGCACGCTGTGATGTCCCTGTCAAAATATCTGGGGGAATACCTTCGTTTTCAGAACTCCTCTGCTTCAGCCTTTGAATAAATAAAACAGCCACCAATTATGAAGGCGGGAATGCAAGGGCAAAGAATTCCAGAAAAAACCTAAAGGAAAAAAATGTCCCTTTAAATTAGTTTGCTGTCTCTGTTGAAGGAGGGAGAGGCTGGGTGAAGGCTGGGGAAGCAGAGGGAGGGAGTCTGGGAGGAGGCTCACTGGCTGTGTGGAGACGACGTGGCAGCAGCAGGAACCCGTCCTGTGGCGGAGTTTTGCCATATGATATCGTAGTTCTCTGCCCCATGTCTAAGTTCACTCCGATGTGCATTTATTATGAAAACAAGTTGTAGATTCCTGAACTGTTTAGGGTCTGCTGGGCGCGGGGCTGCAGATCTGATCTGTGTGAGAATGCACGATAGCTGCTCCAGCCATAGTGACCTGTGTGAGAATGCACCATAGCTGCTTCAGCCATAGTGACCTGTGTGAGAATGCACCATGGCTGCATCAGCCATAGTGACCTGTGTGAGAATGCATCATTGTGCTGCAGCCATAGTGACCTGTGTGAGAATGCATCATAGCTTCTCCAGCCATAGTGACCTGTGTGAGAATGCACCATAGCTGCTCCAACTTATGGCGAACAAAGAAAAACCAAAGTTGGCAGGGTATGCTCAGACGTGAGTCCCTTGCTCACTTTGCCACTGCATTCAAGCAAGCCCGGCTGAAGACGGCTGGAATGCCAGAAACCGGTCCTGGGAAGCATGATTCCGGTCCAGGGAAGACATGGCTTGGCAGTTAGGGCTGGACTGTTCCCATGAGGCACAGGGTCAGACTGATTTGCATATGGCCATGTCTGAACTGGGGTGGCGGAGTGAGCTAAAGAACGGTGATGGATTAAACCCAGATCAGTTGACTGGGGGTGAGTGTTTGTATTGTCAACGCTCCGTCCATCACCCCCTTTGGTTTTTCTGTGTGAGAATACATCACTGCTGCTCCAGCCATAGTGACCTGTGTGAGAATGCTTCATTGCTGCTCCTGCCATAGTGACCTGTGTGAGAATGCATCATAGCTGCTCCGGCCATAGCGACCTGTGTGAGAATGCATCATAGCTGCTCCAGCCATATCGACCTGTGTGAGAATGCTTCAAAGCTGCTCCAGCCATAGCGACCTGTGTGAGAATGCATCACAGCTGCTCCAGCCATAGTGACCAGAGTGAGAATGCATCACAGCTGCTCCAGCCATAGCGACCTGTGCGAGAATGCATCACAGCTGCTCCAGCCATAGCTACCTGTGTGAGAATGCATCACAGCTGCTCCAGCCATATCGACCTGTGTGAGAATGCTTCAGAGCTGCTCCAGCCATATCGACCCGTGTGAGAATGCTTCATTGCTGCTCCTGCCATAGTGACCTGTGTGAGAATGCATCATAGCTGCTCCAGCCATAACGATCTGTGTGAGAATGCATCACAGCTGCTCCAGCCATATCGACCTGTGTGAGAATGCTTCAGAGCTGCTCCAGCCATAGCGACCTGTGTGAGAATGCATCATAGCTGCTCAGTCATATCGACCTGTGTGAGAATGCTTCAGAGCTGCTCCAGCCATATCGACCTGTGTGAGAATGCTTCATTGCTGCTCCTGCCATAGTGACCTGTGTGAGAATGCATCATAGCTGCTCCAGCCATAACGATCTGTGTGAGAATGCATCACAGCTGCTCCAGCCATATCGACCTGTGTGAGAATGCTTCAGAGCTGCTCCAGCCATAGCGACCTGTGTGAGAATGCATCATAGCTGCTCAGTCATAGCGACCTGTGTGAGAATGCATCATAGCTGCTCCGGCCATAGCGACCTGTGTGAGAATGCATCATAGCTGCTCCAGCCATATCGACCTGTGTGAGAATGCATCACAGCTGCTCCAGCCATAGTGACCAGAGTGAGAATGCATCATAGCTGCTCAGTCATAGCGACCTGTGTGAGAATGCATCATAGCTGCTCAGTCATAGCGACCTGTGTGAGAATGCATCATAGCTGCTCCAGCCATAGCGAACTGTGTGAGAATGCATGCATCATAGCTCCTCCAGCCATAGCGACCTCTGTGAGAATGCATGCATCATAGCTGCTCCAGCCATAGCGACCTGTCTGAGAATGCATCATAGCTGCCCCAGTCATAGCGACCTGTGTGAGAATGCATCATAGCTGCTCCAGCCATAGCGACCTGTATGAGAATGCATGAATCATAGCTGCTCCAGCCATAGTGAGCTGTGTGAGAATGCATCATAGCTGCTCCAACCATAGCGACCTGTGTGAGAATGCATCATAGCTGCTCCAGCCATATCGACCTGTGTGAGAATGCTTCAGAGCTGTTCCAGCCATAGCGACCTGTGTGAGAATGCATCATAGCTGCTCCGGCCATAGCGACCTGTGTGAGAATGCATCATAGCTGCTCCAGCAATATCGACCTGTGTGAGAATGCATCATAGCTGCTCCAGCAATATCGACCTGTGTGAGAATGCATCATAGCTGCTCCAGCCATAGCGACCTGTATGAGAATGCATGAATCATAGCTTCTCCAGCCATAGTGAGCTGTGTGAGAATGCATCATAGCTGCCCCAGTCTTAGCGACCTGTGTGAGAATGCATCATTGTGCTGCAGCCATAGTGACCTGTGTGAGAATGCATCATAGCTTCTCCAGCCATAGTGACCTGTGTGAGAATGCACCATAGCTGCTCCAACTTATGGCGAACAAAGAAAAACCAAAGTTGGCAGGGTATGCTCAGACGTGAGTCCCTTGCTCACTTTGCCACTGCATTCAAGCAAGCCCGGCTGAAGACGGCTGGAATGCCAGAAACCGGTCCTGGGAAGCATGATTCCGGTCCAGGGAAGACATGGCTTGGCAGTTAGGGCTGGACTGTTCCCATGAGGCACAGGGTCAGACTGATTTGCATATGGCCATGTCTGAACTGGGGTGGCGGAGTGAGCTAAAGAACGGTGATGGATTAAACCCAGATCAGTTGACTGGGGGTGAGTGTTTGTATTGTCAACGCTCCGTCCATCACCCCCTTTGGTTTTTCTGTGTGAGAATACATCACTGCTGCTCCAGCCATAGTGACCTGTGTGAGAATGCTTCATTGCTGCTCCTGCCATAGTGACCTGTGTGAGAATGCATCATAGCTGCTCCGGCCATAGCGACCTGTGTGAGAATGCATCATAGCTGCTCCAGCCATATCGACCTGTGTGAGAATGCTTCAAAGCTGCTCCAGCCATAGCGACCTGTGTGAGAATGCATCACAGCTGCTCCAGCCATAGTGACCAGAGTGAGAATGCATCACAGCTGCTCCAGCCATAGCGACCTGTGCGAGAATGCATCACAGCTGCTCCAGCCATAGCTACCTGTGTGAGAATGCATCACAGCTGCTCCAGCCATATCGACCTGTGTGAGAATGCTTCAGAGCTGCTCCAGCCATATCGACCCGTGTGAGAATGCTTCATTGCTGCTCCTGCCATAGTGACCTGTGTGAGAATGCATCATAGCTGCTCCAGCCATAACGATCTGTGTGAGAATGCATCACAGCTGCTCCAGCCATATCGACCTGTGTGAGAATGCTTCAGAGCTGCTCCAGCCATAGCGACCTGTGTGAGAATGCATCATAGCTGCTCAGTCATATCGACCTGTGTGAGAATGCTTCAGAGCTGCTCCAGCCATATCGACCTGTGTGAGAATGCTTCATTGCTGCTCCTGCCATAGTGACCTGTGTGAGAATGCATCATAGCTGCTCCAGCCATAACGATCTGTGTGAGAATGCATCACAGCTGCTCCAGCCATATCGACCTGTGTGAGAATGCTTCAGAGCTGCTCCAGCCATAGCGACCTGTGTGAGAATGCATCATAGCTGCTCAGTCATAGCGACCTGTGTGAGAATGCATCATAGCTGCTCCGGCCATAGCGACCTGTGTGAGAATGCATCATAGCTGCTCCAGCCATATCGACCTGTGTGAGAATGCATCACAGCTGCTCCAGCCATAGTGACCAGAGTGAGAATGCATCATAGCTGCTCAGTCATAGCGACCTGTGTGAGAATGCATCATAGCTGCTCAGTCATAGCGACCTGTGTGAGAATGCATCATAGCTGCTCCAGCCATAGCGAACTGTGTGAGAATGCATGCATCATAGCTCCTCCAGCCATAGCGACCTCTGTGAGAATGCATGCATCATAGCTGCTCCAGCCATAGCGACCTGTCTGAGAATGCATCATAGCTGCCCCAGTCATAGCGACCTGTGTGAGAATGCATCATAGCTGCTCCAGCCATAGCGACCTGTATGAGAATGCATGAATCATAGCTGCTCCAGCCATAGTGAGCTGTGTGAGAATGCATCATAGCTGCTCCAACCATAGCGACCTGTGTGAGAATGCATCATAGCTGCTCCAGCCATATCGACCTGTGTGAGAATGCTTCAGAGCTGTTCCAGCCATAGCGACCTGTGTGAGAATGCATCATAGCTGCTCCGGCCATAGCGACCTGTGTGAGAATGCATCATAGCTGCTCCAGCAATATCGACCTGTGTGAGAATGCATCATAGCTGCTCCAGCAATATCGACCTGTGTGAGAATGCATCATAGCTGCTCCAGCCATAGCGACCTGTATGAGAATGCATGAATCATAGCTTCTCCAGCCATAGTGAGCTGTGTGAGAATGCATCATAGCTGCCCCAGTCTTAGCGACCTGTGTGAGAATGCATCATAGCTGCTCCAGCAATATCGACCTGTGTGAGAATGCATCATAGCTGCTCCAGCAATATCGACCTGTGTGAGAATGCATGCATCATAGTTGCTCCAGTCATAGCGACCTGTGTGGGAATGCATGAATCATGGCTGCTCCAGCCATAGCAAGCTGTGTGAAAATGCATCATAGCTGCTCCAGCCATAGCGACCTGTGTGGGAATGTATCATAGCTGCTCAGCCATAGCGACCTGTGTGAGAATGCATCATAGCTGCTCAGCCATAGCGACCTGTGTGAGAATGCATCATAGCTGCTCCAGCCATAGCGACCTGTGTGAGAATGCATCATTGCCGGTTCAGCCATAGCGACCTATGTGAGAATGCATGCATTATAGCTCCTCCAGCAATAGCGACCTGTGTGAGAATGCATCATAGCTGCTCCAGCCATAGCGACATTGTGTGAGAATGCATCACAGCTGCTCCAGCCATATCGACCTGTGTGAGAATGCTTCAGAGCTGCTCCAGCCATAGCGACCTGTGTGAGAATGCATCATAGCTGCTCAGTCATATCGACCTGTGTGAGAATGCTTCAGAGCTGCTCCAGCCATATCGACCTGTGTGAGAATGCTTCATTGCTGCTCCTGCCATAGTGACCTGTGTGAGAATGCATCATAGCTGCTCCAGCCATAACGATCTGTGTGAGAATGCATCACAGCTGCTCCAGCCATATCGACCTGTGTGAGAATGCTTCAGAGCTGCTCCAGCCATAGCGACCTGTGTGAGAATGCATCATAGCTGCTCAGTCATAGCGACCTGTGTGAGAATGCATCATAGCTGCTCCGGCCATAGCGACCTGTGTGAGAATGCATCATAGCTGCTCCAGCCATATCGACCTGTGTGAGAATGCATCACAGCTGCTCCAGCCATAGTGACCAGAGTGAGAATGCATCATAGCTGCTCAGTCATAGCGACCTGTGTGAGAATGCATCATAGCTGCTCAGTCATAGCGACCTGTGTGAGAATGCATCATAGCTGCTCCAGCCATAGCGAACTGTGTGAGAATGCATGCATCATAGCTCCTCCAGCCATAGCGACCTCTGTGAGAATGCATGCATCATAGCTGCTCCAGCCATAGCGACCTGTCTGAGAATGCATCATAGCTGCCCCAGTCATAGCGACCTGTGTGAGAATGCATCATAGCTGCTCCAGCCATAGCGACCTGTATGAGAATGCATGAATCATAGCTGCTCCAGCCATAGTGAGCTGTGTGAGAATGCATCATAGCTGCTCCAACCATAGCGACCTGTGTGAGAATGCATCATAGCTGCTCCAGCCATATCGACCTGTGTGAGAATGCTTCAGAGCTGTTCCAGCCATAGCGACCTGTGTGAGAATGCATCATAGCTGCTCCGGCCATAGCGACCTGTGTGAGAATGCATCATAGCTGCTCCAGCAATATCGACCTGTGTGAGAATGCATCATAGCTGCTCCAGCAATATCGACCTGTGTGAGAATGCATCATAGCTGCTCCAGCCATAGCGACCTGTATGAGAATGCATGAATCATAGCTTCTCCAGCCATAGTGAGCTGTGTGAGAATGCATCATAGCTGCCCCAGTCTTAGCGACCTGTGTGAGAATGCATCATAGCTGCTCCAGCAATATCGACCTGTGTGAGAATGCATCATAGCTGCTCCAGCAATATCGACCTGTGTGAGAATGCATGCATCATAGTTGCTCCAGTCATAGCGACCTGTGTGGGAATGCATGAATCATGGCTGCTCCAGCCATAGCAAGCTGTGTGAAAATGCATCATAGCTGCTCCAGCCATAGCGACCTGTGTGGGAATGTATCATAGCTGCTCAGCCATAGCGACCTGTGTGAGAATGCATCATAGCTGCTCAGCCATAGCGACCTGTGTGAGAATGCATCATAGCTGCTCCAGCCATAGCGACCTGTGTGAGAATGCATCATTGCCGGTTCAGCCATAGCGACCTATGTGAGAATGCATGCATTATAGCTCCTCCAGCAATAGCGACCTGTGTGAGAATGCATCATAGCTGCTCCAGCCATAGCGACATTGTGTGAGAATGCATTATAGCTGCTCCAGCCATAGCAACCTGTGTGAGAATGCGTCATTGCTGTTTCTGCCATAGCGACCTATGTGAGAATGCGTCATTGCTGCTTCAGCCATAATGACATGTGTGAGAATGCATCATAGCTGCTCCAGCCATATCGACCTGTGTGAGAATGCATCATAGCTGCTCCGTCATAGCGACCTGTGTGAGAATGCATGCATCATAGCTCCTTCAGCCATAGCGACCTCTGTGAGAATGCATGCATCAGAGCTGCTCCAGCCATAGCGACCTGTCTGAGAATGCATCATAGCTGCCCCAGTCATAGCGACCTGTGTGAGAATGCATCATAGCTGCTCCAGCCATAGCGACCTGTATGAGAATGCATGAATCATAGCTGCTCCAGCCATAGTGAGCTGTGTGAGAATGCATCATAGCTGCCCCAGTCATAGCGACCTGTGTGAGAATGCATCATAGCTGCTCCAGCAATATTGACCTGTGTGAGAATGCATGCATCATAGTTGCTCCAGTCATAGCGACCTGTGTGGGAATGCATGAATCATGGCTGCTCCAGCCATAGCAACCTGTGTGAAAATGCATCATAGCTGCTCCAGCCATAGCGACCTGTGTGTGTGGGAATGTATCATAGCTGCTCAGCCATAGCGACCTGTGTGGGAATGCATCATAGCTGCTCAGCCATAGCGACCTGTGTGAGAATGCTTCATAGCTGCTCCAGCCATAGCGACCTGTGTGAGAATGCGTCATTGCCGGTTCAGCCATAGCGACCTATGTGAGAATGCATGCATTATAGCTCCTCCAGCAATCGCGACCTGTGTGAGAATGCATCATAGCTGCTCCAGCCATAGCGACATTGTGTGAGAATGCATTATAGCTGCTCCAGCCATAGCAACCTGTGTGAGAATGCGTCATTGCTGTTTCCGCCATAGCGACCTATGTGAGAATGCGTCGTTGCTGCTCCAGCCATAATGACCTGTGTGAGAATGCATCATAGCTGCTCCAGCAATAGCGACCTGTGTGAGAATGCATCATTGCTGATTCTAGCATAGCGATCTGTGTGAGAATGCATCATTGCTGATTCAGGCATAGCGACCTGTGTGAGAATGCATGCATTATAGCTGCTCCAGCCATAGGTACTAGAAGAGACCTAGGATTGATGTGTCTCTGCGGAGCTGTGTGGAATCCCATTTCTGAAATTACTGGATTAACGTACATCGGCAGAGATATGTGAATAAATCCGTACCTCCTCTGGCACAGAAACTGTTTCTACAGTTTAGGTATCAGGCCCTTCCCACCCGAGCATTCTGCACAAAGTGGACTGGTGTGCGATATGTGGGAGAAAAGTGTCCAGCATGCAAAGGATACTTGGAAACCACCCCCCACATTTTGGTGTTCTGCTCTGACTACGGCCATCCAAGGAAAAATGTCTATTGCCCTTGTGTAGGATCTTGGGTGTTAGGAAGCACATGGAGGCCTTTAGGATCGTAAGGACTGATGGTTCTAGGCTGCTGGTTTTTGCTGTTTCGATATTCTTTATGGCTGACTAGATTTGGTGGTGCTCAAAATGTATCCGAGCTAGCGATGTGCAACTACCAGGTTAACCACGTGGGAGGGCTTGGTGTAGAATAGCATCTCTCATTTTGTGTTATATGCTGCTATATACCTTGGTCATTGTGTTACTACGAAATTTAAACTTTGCATCGATTTATGCTTTTATGAGTGCACTTTTATTGGTTTTAAATTCTGGCTTTTATTTGTGTTGGAAACTGTTTTATTGGTATTTGTTACACAGTCACTTTATGTAGCTATTGTATTCCCGCAGTTTTATGGAGACCATAGATGTTGTAAATGCAACGCCTATAAAATTATACTGGTTATGCAAATCGCGATCGGGAGAATCTTGGAGCTTCCATTAAATAGTGTATGAATCGCATCGGATCCATGATTATACAGCGTGAACTTTTGAGGTTTTTAATTTGTATGGTATTTATGGACTTGGATCGAATGGTTTTTATATGTGATCTTTTTTGTTTGTGTTCTTTTTTGTATGTGTGCTTTTATGATCCTTGGCTATCAAATAAAGTCTTTGAAACGAAACAAATAAATCAGTAAAGAAATATCAGGAGATGCCACAGAACTTAGGGTGGATATCTATGTAAGATTTATATATAATGGGTTTAAATGGACTCGTACAGTATGAATCTTCCCGCGCCTAATGGAAATAATGTATATAGTCCGTGCTTGTCCTCCAAACCTTTCACGGATCTGGCTCTCCTGCCCCAATGCTGAATACCCTCATGCAGAAGGTGGGAGGCCTTTTCTTTCGGTTGTGGGGCAGTCAGTGGCCATTAGGCTGTCCCTGTTATTAGAAGCTGCATTTACCACTGGATTCCATAGCAGTTCCTGTTATTAGGAGCTGCATTTACCACTGGATTCCTAAGGCCTCAATTACTAACGCACTCAGAATACATTTTAGAAAATGCTCCCTTTGTATACTTTAGTGACCATAGATAGCTAAATATCATAGTTAAGGCTTAGAGAGGTGGTGGTAGGTTTGGAAATCAAATACAGAATGGCATAGCAATTTTTCCTGACTGTGTCCAGTAAGGAAAAAATATATTTCTTTACATGTAGAAAGTGAAAGGTATTTACAGTGGTCAACAAAAAAGGTGAACGAGAAGTTCCTGGCACCTTCTTATGTATAGATATAACCCAAATGTGTTGCTAGCTCTGACATGGCATGGCACTACATTGACTTTATTCAAAATAACAGTGTAGTGATATTATCCTATGTGGGAAAAGATCAGAGCTCTCATCTTGGGTGTCAATCCTCTGAATACTGCCTTGTTTTTTTCAGTACTAGTCAAAGGGCAAACGTGCCAGAAGGAGTCGTACACAGAATGGTACAAATGGATTCAGTTTATTGTGTTATGTCCTTTTCCTTAGTGACCCTGGGTTCATCTCAGTGGCTGAGACGAGACCGCTGAGAATCTGCAAAATAAAAAGCTACAAAGCATTAAGATAATCTAAACAACCAAGCATACAGCATCCAAAAGAGTCTGGATCCAGAGATTTTTCTCAGCATTACGCCCATGAGCCAGCTAGTGGGCGTGTTAAGGCCATTCCCGGTAAAGGATGAGGTCTCTTCACACTCCAAGTCATTAGGCAAATCCAAGTCAAAGAAGAAACACAAGAAGTCGGAGTGTGACTCTCCCTTGTCCCACTACTCTAGTCGAAAGAAGTCGCATGGAGCTCAAGGTGCTTCCCAGTCTCCAACCAAAGAACCGATTCCACGGCTCACACCAGTGCTACCTGAATTTGGGGGTCCATTGGCGAAGCTGCAACAAGCCAAGGCTTTTAAAGAAACCATGTTGTGCATATTCGGCACCCTTCAGCCTCTGTTTGGTGTGCCTCTGGGCCCCAGGCATCCGAGGGAGCTTCTAGGTGGGCTACTGTCAGCAGATCCGTCCTTCAATCTGTCTGCGCCTTTTTCATTCTGAGCAGAGTCCACCGATGGCAAAGTCAACTTTTGATCCATTGCCGTGATCCGCACTGGACCCTGCCGCATCGACGCCAGCACAGCTGCTGGTGGAAGAACCCATCATCTTCTCTGACTCAGAAGCAAACCCAATGCAACCTCAACTGATGTCTCTCTCTCACACTTCTTCATCCATCACACTGTTAAGCACTGCGTGTTATAACACAAGAGCTGCACCTCGGAGGTAATCAAGCATGATAAATAAACACTACCCCCATAGGATCAAAACAAAGACAACTCACTTCCATCCACACACCCTACATGATGAAGCATGCTACCCAAGTAGGTAAGTGCTTGTGCTTTACCAGCCTACATAGGAGTAGTAGACACTATATAAACGTTGCATACAATACAAATGCTCTTCCAGCGTTCCTAAGTGAAATTCAGAAGGACCTCACAGCCATATTTAATACTGCAGTCTCAAAACAGTTAAACTATATGTTGACAAAATTTGAACTGAACTTACCCCTTTGTAGCTTCACCCTTGTATCCTCTCATCCACAGCCTCTGATCACTAGAGTTTTATATAGCGCTAGCAGGACTCGAGGGTATCGGAGCGCTTTACATCAGTGCATGATTATAGCAAGTTAACAAGGTACAGCAACTCAGTGAATGTTTAAACAGCAAGGCAACTAGATAAATCAGCTCAAGTAGGTTAGATCAAGTCAAGTCTGTGGTTAAGTATAGGATAGGGGAAGTTGTGGGAGACACCACACCACACCTCAAGTCCTACAAACAAGTAATGCACTCTTTACTATCCACCATCATGCTACGCTTTTTAACACGGTCACATATGTGTTTTTCCTTCCACCTGCAATTGTCATAGCACTACTAAAAACCCTATAGAATCTTCTACACGTCTTCATTACCACACACAAGCGAAGGCGAAAGGCAATGTTCCCTAAGTATCACAGCAGCCGCTTGCGCCCTGTAGTAAGAATGGGCCGTGGAAGACTAACAATACAAGGGATACTGCTAGTGGAGAGTATATCTGCACACTGGGAAATAGCCATAGAAGGCTAAGAGTACAAGGCTTGCTACTAGTGGGTTTCATAGCTGTGTTCTGTGAAAGAGGGCATTCTAAGAGTACAAGGGATGCTATTGCTCGGTAGCATATTTGTGCTCTCGTTAAGAGATCCTTAGCAGACTAAGAGTCCAAGGGCTACTACTGATGGATAGCCTCTGTGGAAGACGGCTGTGGAAGAATAGTAGTGCAAGGGCTCCATGGCGTAAAGTACACTCATTCTAGCAGCTTAAGCAGGGGCTGCCTTTGATGAATGGTCATAAATAAAAGTTGCAGAATACTAGGAAAAAAGGTTTTGTGGGCCTTGAGCTGAACAGCACAGTAGTAAACGGAGACAAAGGAATAATTAAAATAGAAGAAAATGCGGTGAGTGAAACAAATGGATGCAAATGTGTACGAGTGAGCAAATTAAGAAAGAAAATAGATGAACAAATAGAATGGGAAAGCAAAAAGAGGAGGAGTAAGGAAAGGTGGATGCAAGAAAGGAAACCAAGAAAAGAAAGATGAAATGTAGGATGGAAGGGTGAATGAATGAATAGGAGGGTAAAAACATAGCTAGAGGGGAAGGTGAGAGGTTAGATGAAAGGGAGCACGAATGAAGAAGAGACAAGAGTAAGATGGAGAAGAGTAAACAGGTAGATAGATACATGAATATATTGATGGGAAGACTCTAAAGGGGAAGATATGAGAGGATTCTTGGTTGTGTGGATGTACAAAAGCATGGGAAAGCTGTTGGGTGGATGGAAAGGTGAAACGATGAATGTATAAATAGAAGGATGGTGAAAGGGGGAAAGAACTCTTCTAGCATGGGTCATATTTGCGCACTTTGCATGCTTGGTGTGATATAGAGGTATGTTTCAAGTGTATTGGATTATTTTAATTTTCTGACTGCTTCCTTGCGAGGGCTACAGCTGGTGGGTAACATATCTGCGCGGTGTGGAAAGGCCGCTGGATGACTAAAAGTATAAATGGTGGGCAGCATAGTTGGGCACTATGGTAGAGAGTCTTGGAAGACTAAGAGTCCTGGAGAGCAACATATATTGGTTTACTGTACACAAAACCACACCTGGGTGTTTGTATCACTCTCAGAAGACAGCAGGAAGATTGAAACCAGTAAAGGATGGATATTTGCAGATTGATTGACTGCTTAATGCATTGTGTGGACACTTCACTTGTAATATATTGATGTCTTGCCTTTGTCAAGATACACCGTTTTAGGCATAGAATATTGCAGATGTTCTGACTTGAGTGCTGCTTGTTTCCTAATTGATACGTATTGCCCTGTCTGGACTCTTCTAGCTCTCTGTGCCTTGTATAGGTAGAACGTTTCCAGTCTGGCCACCTCTTTCCAGTTACTCTACCTCTCTCGTAAATGTTGGCAGAAGAAACTTATGACTTATCGAAGCCTGCATTTAACATTGTGCCACAGCTCCTGAGATTGTGTGTAAAGGGCTGTGGTTGGCTCCTTCTTATCACAGCAGGCACACGAAGGTTGTGTATTTTCTGCTGTGTTCCATTGTTGCCTTGTGGTCCTCTAGATCTTCTTAGTTAATAAATTGTCTCCTTGTGCATTCTCTTGTAATGGTATTTTAGTTATACTGTAACAAAAGAATATACAAGATGGCGGCTGGCACTGCAACCTCGCATGAGCACACAGACGACCACTGTGGAATGCCTTTTGATTTACTTCATGACCAAAAACTTTCTAAGGTGGCATCCTAGGAGAGTGCATCCATATGCTGCCATTTTGGG
This sequence comes from Lissotriton vulgaris, assembly GCF_964263255.1. Lineage (NCBI taxonomy): Eukaryota > Metazoa > Chordata > Amphibia > Caudata > Salamandridae > Lissotriton > Lissotriton vulgaris. Next base: position 321,510,105 of record NC_141695.1, on the reverse strand, counting down.
ATGTATTTTGTTTTCATAAAGTAAAACAAAAATTGTAGGGTGGAAAATGTGAAGAGAGGAGGGAGCGGCAGAATAAGCAGCAGTAAAAAAAGAGACACAGGAGTAAAAATAGTCCTTATGCACTGAATTGTAAGGTCTATATAGGAGGTAGAAGGAGACACAGACCGCAATAGAAAACCAATAGAATGAGGTGAGAGACTGTGATTGTCAATGTCTGAAGCAAGTGGCTAAAAGAGGAGAAGCATAATAAGCTAATGCTTCAAGTGGGCTAACCAAAAGCCCACCCTTGGCATAGAGATTCAGAAAGGTCTGTCAAAGGCAGATAGCTACAGGCATGGTGCCCTTCTGTCTTGGAAAATAAATCTGCCATCTTTACACATATGTTTTTACTACAAGCTTTTCAGAATGCAGGTATTTTCTGACAGTACTCCGTATTTACAATGGGGTGTCTTTTCAGGGTGGTGCGGGATGGAGAGCACGTGTCTATGTTGCCTGCGTGTGTGTTTGTCTTCATTTTCTGTCTTCACTTATCTTTTATTATCCCGCCCCTACCCCCCCCCCCAACACTCTCCTTACTTTCTTTGAGTTCACAGACTAGACATTTTCTTTTCCCCACTTCTTTTCGCCTAATTTGAGCACTTGACATCAGTACATTAATAACTTTTGCTTTCTTTCAAACACTTGCTGTGCGTATTAAGCAGAGGGAGGCAAAGATCACCACATATTGGTCTATTTGCCTGTAAAGTATTTATTTTTCATATATAATTAGGCTACTTTGGAACCTTAAACTGATTGTCAAAGAGGAACGGTTTCATAAAAGCATAAGCGATTGGGCAGCTCTTATTTTGATAACTACATCACATTCATGGACTGAACCGTGCTGTTCCATTTCTGCTTTAATTTAGGCACCCTTCTGAGGTTTTTTCCCCTAGAAACCACCAGAATAGAGGCAAGGAGCGGTCCCGTTGTCTAGCACCTGGTAGAAGTCTGGAAACCCCGTTTTAAGGTTGTCTACTCGGCAGCATACTGTTGTGAGTGTTACCAGGAACTTGCAAGGGCTTAAAACCTGCCCATAGCGTACCATTTATTGGCTTTATTCTGACTCCTGTTTGCTTGCAGCTTATTTGGTGGGTTTTCTTTTGGTCCATCTTGTCTTTGTCCCTCCCCTTGAGCATCCTCCTCACTGGATGAACTCTGTCTTCCACTGCTCACTTTTAGGGAACTACTTTTTTATTTTTGTTTAGGCACTCCATCAGAGTACATGTGTTTTTTTCCAGATTTCCCACTCTTGTGTTTTCCGCTCTCTCTCCCCCAAAAACCCACCCCGTGCTCTGTTTGCTCTTATTTTCATGGGTGTTTGCTCTGGCTCATGTGTACTTCTCCCTCCTCATCCCTAAGCTCACTGTGTCGCTGTCTCACTTGTCTGCTCACTGTTAGGGAACTGGTTTTATTTTTCCTTCAGCACTCCATTAGAGTCCAAGTGTTGTATAGCTTTGTCCTAGTTGTGCCCCTCTGCCTCCAAGGTACATCCAGCCTCCTCCCCTACACGCCCTTTCCCCACCAATTCCCTCCCCCAACCCAACAAGTTGTTTTGCTTCCCACCCCTCTGAGTTTCTTTGTAAAAGCACACCAACAGGAATTTCTTGGTTGAGGTAGGACTGAAAAGCAGACTTCTAGGGTTGATTTTGTTTTATCTTCTGCATTTAGCATATTACACCTCTTTGACAAAGGAAAGCTTTTATGGCACTGGGGAGGAGCAATCTGCTGTACACAATCACAAGCGCATGAGGCAGAAGGTGTACTTGGTATTACACTTCTCCCGGAGGCCCATAAATCTACTCCATGGGCTACTGCAGAGGACCAAATTGCTGAATCCTTTGGAAAGTTATTTAGCCCTTGGCAAGCGGTTCCCTTTACATTCTGACATTTCATTATTCTTTTTAAATTCTGTTCAGTTTCCTTAGTAAGAGGTACTTGAAAAATAACTATACCATTTACAAAGATGGAACACATTAAATTCAATGTACAGGTTTGACATACCATAAGACTTGTTTACTTTTCCTCCGGTATTTAGAAGTGTTTATCCCCTTACTTTATTTAACACTATTTTACAAATAAGCATTGGAAAGGGCCAACATCTCCGCACTAACGTTTGAAAGGTGAGACCTGGTGGCTTTGCCAGTACTTGCTTTAAACTTACTGCCTGCATATGGTTTTGCGGTCTACGGGGAACCTGTGCTGCTCAGTTCCTTCTACCCTACTGACAGGTCACGCGTGGAGATCATGTGCCCAGCCATCGCGATGGAGACCCTGGATTTCCGATTTATCAACTTGTTGTGGTGTCGAGTTCATATGTGCGCAGCCACTAGGAGGGGAAAATCGTGATGCTCGTTTTCGACTCTATAAGTGCCGAATGTCTTGTAGAGGTCATGTGGGTGCATTTCTGAAGGTGAAGAAACCTGTGTTGCCAAGTTCCCCGTGGTAAAAGGAGCTGGGTGTCTTGTGAAGGTCATGTGCGCAGACCTGAAAAGAAGAAACCTTAGACACTGTTTCCCCGGGCCACAATCAGGAGGGAGTTGTGAGTACAACTAACATTAAGTAAAGCTGACGGGTTTTCCCAACAGCCCTAAGCAAAGCCACTCCCTGCAGTTTAACGTGAGCACCTGGGCGTTTGTCTGTAGTCAGTGGGAGTTAAAGTATGTACCTCGTCAATGGAGCAAATTCCATGAAAAAATCTTTGTCAGACTCCGTTTATTCGTGGAAAAGGCATTTACTGGAGCCTTTCTTCAATTGTAATTGCTATTGTGTATGTATTATTATACATGCAATGTCTGTGAAGTGCTGACGTTTGTCAGCTGTACAGTAATTGACTAATCTTACACAGAAATTGACCAGTGAAAACAGCATGCTTGCAGGTAGGAGACTTGTTTGAGTAGAGCCGAGTGGTACCTCCTAGACAAAGGTTTACACTCAGTCGTACACGGAATGGCCTTGGTGTGAGAGTAAGGAGGTCTATTGTATCTAAATGGTTCATTTTTTGTAGTACTAGTAGTTACGGACAAAATAGTAAAAACACATAAAGTACAGATGTACAAATATATGTAAGGTATGTGCAGCTCGACTTTGTCCTTTCTTAGCAAGGTTGATATACTTTTAATAGTATAGGTTAGTCAGTAGTAACACTTCTATTAGGGCTGCTTTACTCCCGATAGAACTGTACCAGTTGTTTCTAGAAGACCTGCTAGACTTTTAATCGGGCAGCATCTTCTGTGCTTTTTACCAGGGCTGCCATTCTGTTAATGGGACAGTACCGGCTCGGGTCAGAAGGGTTTGGATACCCATAATAGGCCAGTTCTGCCACATCTCAGCAGGGCTGCCATACTGTTGATGGGGCAGTACCGGCTCGGGTCAGTAGGACTTGGATACCCATAATAGGCCAGTTCTGCCACATCTCAGCAGGGCTTCTATACTGTTAATGGGGCAGTACTGGCTCGGGCCAGTGGGGCCTGGATACCCATAAAAGGCCAGTACAGCCACTTTTAAGCAGAGCTGCCATACTGTTAATGGGGCAGTCCCGGCTCGGGTCAGTAGGGCTTGGATACCCACAATAGGCCAGTAGAGCCACATCTCAGCAGGGCTGCCATACTGTTAATGGGGCAGTCCCGGCTCGGGTCAGTAGGACTTGGATACACACAATTGGCCGGTACAGCCACATCTCAGCAGGGCTGCCATGCGTGTTTCACCAGAGGGTACCGGCAACACTCAGAAGGGCTGTCGTAGCTTTAATGGGTTAGTGCTAATACTTCCCAGTGGGGCTGCTATACGTTTAATGTGCAGTATATGAATCACGCTCAGTCAGTAATGCACACATCTGTAAGTTACAGTGACTTTATAGAGGCTTGGAGAATTCTTCCTCGTCTGCTACTCATGAGAAACTGTACTCGTGGAAGTCTCACCCTTATGTTTTCACAAATGACTAAACGGATTTCCCTTAACTCGCCAATGTCAGGCCTTTACTACAGATCCTGGGCAGCTCATAGCTACTGTGAGATGGTTGTGATGGGCACTAAGGTTTTCCTCGAGTGCTGTGGGGTCTTGGCTAATCTGATTCCATACTTAACTCCCCACATGTGGCATTATCAAGCAGTCCAGGCTTTCTGAAGGTGGTGGTACGTGTGAAACTCAGGTACTTGATGGTACAGTAACAATACAATGATAAACAAAAGTGTGTCCAGTCTAAGCTATCGATAATGCACCTATTTGTACCATAGAGGCAAATAGGACTATTAAAATGATTGTCTCTTAAGCAAACTACAATGTTTTGACACCTTAGTTCCTTCTGGTGCCAAGGGATAGAACCTCAAACAATTTTATACTGCTTGGAAACAAAACCCTATGTCTATTTAACAAAATAGTCCATGATCTGTGCCATCCTATGGCGGATGCTATGGAAGCCTTCAGGGATGTCAGGGTGTGTAAGGCAAAACCTTTCGAAAAAGGGAGCCCCAGTGTGGTGTATGTCTTCCATTTCCATTGTAGTTTTCTTTAATTAGTTTTGTAGTTCTTCTTCTGTGTTAGACTCTTAGCTATGCAATATGGAATTCTGTTATTGTATTCTAGTGATCCAGGTTCTACTTCAGTGAAGCGGTTGGAGCTGAACTGAAGAGATGCCTGGACTCTAGCACCAGTGGGTCAATTTGTTACATTAAGAATAAACCAGTTTAAATCCTATTTCTGCCTCCTTCCGCTCTTTACAATGGCGACGAGGTTAATTAATTAATTACTGACCCACTGTGTAGCCATCCTTAAGAAAAGAAGACTTTTACTTTCCAGAAGCCCTTTGATTCGGACCTCTGCGTGGTTGTACCGGCTACCACTGTCCTCCTATTGAAGATCCAGGCATCCGCTGTGAAAATCTCGTAATTTTACTACGTTTAAGGTACTGTTACGATTTAATTAACTTTAAGGATTCAAAACGGCCCTTACTTTTTCTTTTTGCCGTTAATTGCCGCTCGCGCTGGCTTCCTGCACTCAAGACCCTTCTACGTCTCTCCGCGGTCTGAGCTCTGTGACGCTGCATGCAGTCACGTCTTCACGTTTTTGAACGTGTGAGCTCATTGAAACGCATCGCTTTGCACGCAGCGGGCGGCCATTTTAACAACGCGTTTCAAGATTGTCATGGAAACTGTCCACACGCTCATAATATAAGCGCGTACTTGTTTCCATTTCTCAATGAGGCTTGATTCGTCCTTCATTCATCACCAATTTAAAGCCGTTTTCAACCTAACCTCTCAGCGAACACAGTGATTCGCTCACTTTCTTCTTCAGACACTATTCATTTTAGCATTGCATTTTTGTTTTATTTTGCATCAGTGATTTGCACACTATTATTTTATCTGCAAGTTACCTTTCAGTGACGTGCACACTGTCATTTTAAGTGCAAGTTACCCTTCTGTGATTTGCACCCTGTTATTTTAAAGAGCAAGTTACTTTTCAGTGATTTGCACACTGTCATTTCAAGTGCAAGTTACCTTTCAGTGATTTGCACACTGCCATTTCAAGTGCATATTACCCATTCAGTGATTTGCACACTTACACTACAGTGCAAGTTTTTATTAATTTCAGTGATTTGCACACTTTTCAGTTTTATTCTTCTCCAGTGTTTGCACATTTATTCTACGTGCAAATCATTTATTCAGTGATTTGCACACTTCTCTATTACTGCAAGTCTCTGCTAATTTCAGTGATTTGCACACTTTTTGTTTGTCATGGCTTCTTCTCAAATTTGCAACCAACCTTCTATTTTCCTGCAAATTCCTGGAAAGCCTAAGTTATCTTGGAAAAAATGGTTTGAGTCCTTCGAAAACTATATTGTTGCAATTGATGGTTCTAAATTCTCACCAGAAAGAAAAAAAGCTATTCTTTTTAGTAATTTAGGTACAGCTGCAATTGAGATCTTTAAAAATCTCGAACCTATCACAGCACCGGGAGGTGAAGGAGATGTTTGGAATGTATTTTTAGAAGCCGTTGCCAGACTTGAAAAGCAGTTCGAAGATGAACCTAATGTGTTAATCGAGAGACATGCTTTTCACAAAAGAAAACAATTGTCTGATGAGTCAGTTGAAGATTACGTGGCTGCTTTAAGGGTATTAGCTGCCAATTGTCAATTTGGAGCACTTGTTGATTTCTCTATCAGAGACCAATTTGTTTTTAATTGCTTCTCAAAGAAGGTTCAAGAAAGACTTTTGGCGTGCCGCAACCCTACGTTAGGAGAGGTGATTGATCTAGCCAAAGGCATTGAAAGATCCATAGAATCTTCTAAAATCATTGAAGCTGAATCTATTAAAAATGCAAGTGTTTCTTCCATTTGCTCAGTCCAAACTAGAAGCAAAAATCTTTTCAAGACTAACAGGGAGTCTAGTTTAAGCTGTTTTAGGTGTGGTTCTAAATCACATTTAGCGAACTTCTCTGATTGCCATGCACTAAAAAAGAAATGTACCAAGTGTGGCAAATATGGTCATTTTTCTGCATTCTGCAAAACTGTTAAGAGAAATGTAAATACTACAGTCAGTTATGTTTCTGATGTTGAAAATGATATGCATAATATGATTATCACCATTTATGATGATACTTTTGAGAATTATATTAACAGTGTTATTCTCCCTTTCAAAGCTCCTTTGGGTATTGTTTCTGTTGGAAAGGTTGAGTTTGAAGCCATGGCTGATTCTGGCTCGCCAGTAACCATTTTATCTGACGTATTTTTCAAGGAAAATTGAAGTGGTGTCAAGCTTAACATTTCCGACATAAATCCCAAGGCGTTTGGTAATTTTAAAATTAAAATGTTGGGTTTCTTTCACGATTTTCTAAAATTTGAGACTCGCCAAATCTTTACTAAAATTTACGTGGCTATTGACGGAAAGAATATTGTGGGTTGGTTTGACCTTGGCAAGCTTGGCATTAACTTATGCCCAGGTTCTGTTCACCCAATCCAATTAAGAGATATGCCTGTCAGCAGTATTATTTTAGAGGATGATTCCCTATCTTCTATTCTTCATAAGCATGAAAAGGTCTTTGAGGATGTTGTTGGACAAGTAAAAGGATTTTCTCATAAAATCAAACTCAAGAAGGATGCTTTACCTGTCCAACACAAAGTCCGCATGGTACCTCTGGGAGTGAGAGATAAACTTAAAGCACATTTAGACGACTTGTGTTCTCAGGGTATCATAGAATCTACGGACAGTTCTGAGTGGGTTTCTGCTATAGTTATCGCTCTTAAAAAGAATAATGATATTAGGCTATGTGTTGACCTTCGCTCTTTAAATAAAAACATTGTTATTGAGACCTATCCTTTACCTAGGATACAGGAAATGTTGGCGGCGGTTAATGGGGCAAAATTTTTCTCCATTATTGATCTTAAATCCGCCTATCATCAGGTGACTTTAGTAGAGGAATCAAAGGACTTGACAGCCTTTATCACCCCTTTTGGCTTATATAGATTCCTTAGAATGCCTTTTGGCTTAGCCTCAGCGGCCAGTGTTTTTCAAAAATTGATTGAGAATCTGTTTCATGGTCTCAAAGGTGTACAATCATTTCAGGATGATATACTAATTTTCGCTAAGACCATTTCTGATCATAATGTTATCCTGGAAAAAGTTTTAAGTACCTTGAACAACAAGGGTATGACAGTGAGTAAAGATAAATGTAAGTTCTTGGTCAGTGAAATTAATTACTTAGGCCATAAAATAACTTCGGAAGGCATCTTTCCAAAGAAAGACATAATTTCCAGTTTAGAAAATTGCAGTAAACCCAAAGACAAGGATACCTTGCGCTCATTTCTTGGTTTGAGCGAGTATTATGCCAAGTTTGTGAAGGGGTATGCCTTGGTTGTAGAGCCACTTAGATTACTACTAAAAAAAGGTGCTAAATTTTTGTGGACAGATGTTCATGATTCTGCTTTTGTAAAGGTTGTTAATCTCATTGCTAAGGCACCCGGCTTAAACACTTTTGACCCTGAAGGTGATTCTTTTGTGACTGTTGATGCCAGCACTGTTGGTTTGGGTGCAGTGTTCACCCAGGTTGTTGAGGGCAAAGAACGTGTCATTTCTTTAATCTCCAGGGGTATTAGGGGTGCAGAAGCTCACTACAGCACTATTGAGAAAGAGGCTCTTGCCTGTGTGTGGGCTGTTGAAAAGTTTAAGAATTTTTTGTGGGGAAGGCCTTTTACTTTGGTAACTGATCACAAACCGCTTGTCTACATGATGGACGGCGTGAGAAGGGGTAATGCTTCCTCGAGATTAGTTAGACTAATTGCGAGGTTACAAGAGTTTAACTTCACCATTCAACACATCTCTGGTGGAAAAAATGTTACCGCAGATTGCTTGTCCAGATTACCCCCTGTTGATGACTCTGGTGATGAACTTCTTGATCTGCACGAATGTGTCGTGGCTTCTGTTGACGCTTTAGAATTCTGTTGTTTTGGTGTTGAGGAGAAGGATTGGAGACATCATTTTTCCAATGATAGTGTTTTACAGAAGGTTAAATCTTATGTTGCCAATGGGTGGCCTTCTGTAAAGAATTTAGAGTTACCTCTAAGAAGTTTTGCTCAAGTCTCCGAAGAATTGTCCATTCAAAACGATTTTTTGATAAGACAAGATTTGTTCATCCCTCCTGCTGGCCTCAGGGATAGAATTATTCAGTTAGCGCATTCTGGGCATCCTGGTGTGTCTGCTACCAAGAAGCTGTTAAAGTGCCATTACTGGTGGCCTGGTTTAGACGCTTCAGTGGAAAGATTCATTGATAATTGTTCTGTTTGTCTCAATTCTGATAAGCACTGGAAGGTTGCTTCTGAACCGTTGTCCTTAGGTAATGGTCCTACAGGTCCTTGGCAAAGGCTTTCCATTGATTTTTCGGGACCTTTTGAGTGTTTGGGTAGAGAGATGAGATTTCTCATTGTACTAATTGATGATTTCTCCAAATGGATTTATTTTTCTTTTGTAGAACACCCCACCACTGATGAAGTTGTATGTTTTTTGGACAACATTTTCAGGGTTGAGGGAGCGCCGGTTTCTTTGATGTCGGACAATGGTGTCCAATTTGTTTCCAGTAAGATGCAAGTTTTTTTGAATAAGTTTGGGGTTACTGCCATCAGAGCTCCTCTTTACAGTCCTCGCTCGAATGGTCAGGTGGAAAGGGCTAACAGATTTTTTAAGGAAGGCGTTCAGGCCGCTTTAGAAAGCAATCTTGATGTTTTACAGTTTCTTAAGGAGAAAATTTGGAGTTACCATTTGACCCCCAATTCTTGCACTGGCATATCCCCTTACTTTTTAATGAGAGGCAGAGAACCTAGATGCATGTTCATGCCTTTAATTGGTAGTGCCAAACCTAATAAAATCAGTTTGGAGGATTCTATCATTAAGGCTAGGAACAATATTTATTCTGCTCGTGTGTCTGGTAAGGCCTATCATGATTTATCTCATCATTCTAAAAGCAAAAATGTTTCTATTGGTGATTGGGTTAGAATTATCAAACCATCTTTCACCCCCAAGGGTTCGTCTAAGTTCTCTGAACCTTTTCAAGTTGAGGATGTCACCAATTCCACTGTTTTGCTTAAGGATAAAGGTTGGTGGAGCAAGAGTTCTGTAATAATTCTTAAACCTGGTCAAGAGCGTTTCTTTTCTAAAATGGGAGATGGTGCCTTGTTTGATGATATTGCTCTTTCCAATGACAATAACAATGCTTTGTTCTGTTCCTGGATCTGTTCATTCCACCTACAATGCTGAGAAATCTCCAGATCCTGGACCCGTCCTTTCCAGTGACAATTTTGAGAATTCTCCCATTCCTGTTCCTGACACTGCTTGCTTACCTCCCTCTGATTCGGTGGGCACTGATCTAGGAAATGACATTTCGTTGAATTCCCCTGTTCTGGATGCTCCTATTTTATCTAGAAGAAGTGTGAAATTACCTAAGAAATTCTGTGATTATGTTTTAGGTTGATTTTGTTTTCTTTATTTTGTTTGTTTCTTTTTGTTTAGAAAGGAACATGTGGTGTATGTCTTCCATTTCCATTGTAGTTTTCTTTAATTAGTTTTGTAGTTCTTCTTCTGTGTTAGACTCTTAGCTATGCAATATGGAATTCTGTTATTGTATTCTAGTGATCCAGGTTCTACTTCAGTGAAGCGGTTGGAGCTGAACTGAAGAGATGCCTGGACTCTAGCACCAGTGGGTCAATTTGTTACATTAAGAATAAACCAGTTTAAATCCTATTTCTGCCTCCTTCCGCTCTTTACACCCAGTCAGCGTAGCAAAGGCCAACAATGGATTTCTGCACATCTGACCTTTCCCCTCGTTCGCATGCATTGTGAGCGGATAAAGGCAACAAAATAAGAGCTACTAGTGTGGCTGCTAAGGTGTTCTCGAGCACCAAAAGCCCAAACTTACCACCCTAACTGGAAAGCAGGCTTATCCCAAACAAGGGGTGCTCTAGCTGTCAAAGGAGTTCTGCAAAAGGATTCACAAGGATTTATCAATTAATCCAGAGCCAGTTAGCATTTGGTTCTTAGTGGTCATCTAGATTTTTAAAGAGTTGCCATCACCGTCCATGTCACTGGTGCTGAAAATAAGATAACAACCGTGGGTATACCCTAAGATGTCTGCAAGCATCATATATCTCTGTCAAATGATAGAACATGGTCACGTTTTACAGATGTTTTTTGTGTTCAAATCATATTTATGACATTTTCAAAAAATAAACAAATAAATAATGGTAAACACAATAGTGATGGTAAACATAATGGTGGGATGATAACTAGAAACGAAAAAGAGTACTGACAAATTATAAGAATTACAAAGTAATAGACAACAACAACAAGTTACTCAAGTGCCTTTCCACGGTGAACGCAGTGAAGCTGTAGTGACATACGGGTAGGTGGACAGCCAAGCATAGTTATCATACAGCTAGTAATAAAAATACTATACAGTACAAGTGTATCAAGAAAATACACATTTCATAGATGTAATGGTGGAAAACACAATACAGTTTAGGAGTAACACCGCAAATATAGCATTTTAGAAGTATTACATTGGGGATTGAGTCTGTTTTCATGGAGGGTCATATGAGAAGGAGAAGGCGTCAAGGGACTTCCACAACTTACTGTGTGATTCCTATGTGATTCCCTGTGTGATTTACGTTTTACAGATGTAATGGCACCCGAGGACAAGGTGGCACTCACTGGATTCCAAGGCACCGAAAAGTATACATATGAATCTACCAAATGCTATCACTCAGAACACGGGTGCAAACAATCCCGAGTGCAGCGCAAAGGGTCCTACACAATGGAAGGCAACACAAGGCTGTTTGCATGGAGGAGGTTTCTGGCCTTTCTTTTAGGCTCAGAAAGGACGCCAAAGGTGCCCCAGGAGGTCAAAGGGAGTCACTCAATGGCAGGGAGGACATGGTTGATTTTTATGCTCAGTGTAGCTATCAATAGGCCCAGCACTCCTTTCACTTAGTACCATGTGCTGGGTATCTTTTTGGTGAGAACAACAGGGATATGAGCTAGAAAGGCACAATCACTTGTCTGGGCGGACCTGGACTCCCAAGCAAGAAGGCCCAGTGTGTTAAGTGCCTGCAAATCGCCTTCTTTTTTGAACTGCAGATTATGAATTTCAGTGTTATCCATACAAACTCAGCCTTTCATCCTTTCAAGAACGGTGCCTTTTAGCTCTTTTAAAATGGGTAATAAAACAGCTGTGTATTTACTATTTTTTTATTAAGTAATGGCAAAAGTGTGATATGATGCACTGTAAGAAAAAATATTTTTGTCATGCTAGTCTTTTGTCTCTGTTCCTTAGTTCTAGTCTGATGGGTTTCTCCTGCCCTCAAGGTTCCTAGGCTGAGTGTCTTCTCCAGTTTAGCTAGACTCCGACTTGTCCTCCAGTCATGTCCTCATGGAATAGTCTGAATTTTCCTCTTCTGTTCTGGTCACACCAACTTCGTCAGCAAATCTAGCACCAGACGAATGACACACTAGTTGTGGGACGAAGAGGAAGAGATGATCTGTGACAAAGCCCTGCCTCCTGCATCAGATATGGGATTCTATGTCAGGACCGGAGGCTTCAGATTATGCTATATCTTCCTTCGCTTTATTAACATAAAGACTCCACAGCAGCTTAGGAAAAGATATAATAAGAACAAAAAATGCTTTAAACATAAAGCATTGACGTAATGTTCAACAAAAATTAAACAACAACTCCCAAGAGTCTCTTTGCGTAACAATAGTCCATAGTCCTTTCACACTGTCCATCATCCCTATATAACCGGACTTCTCATCATCTTCCTCCTCTTTCTTCGCTGCTCCCGCAGCCAGATAAGTGCTTTTCTATATGTTTTTCTTTTCATTGTGATTGATTGTCTTGTGTACGATCATTTGGGGGACTCCTTGCATGGTTTATTCCCTTACAGAGTCCCCAGTTGCGGGAACGTTCTTCGTTCCTACGCGACTTTATCCCCACTTGTGTGCGGTGTGTACATAGACCGCAAGGGGGCGGCCTGTCGTCTCGCCGACCCTCCGGCGCGCCTCCGCAGTACCAGGAGCCGCGCCGTGGAGTCTGCTTGCGCAGGGGCCGACCCTCGTGTACCCCTCTGACACCTGGTGATCCGGGTCTGTACTTTTGCCCACTTTTGACGCCCACTGGGGTCTGTATAGCGGCTCTGACCGCGTGAATCGCCTTCGGGCGAGATTTGTGCACCTCTTTACCTGTGTGTGGCCTAGCGCGCTTGAGGGGTACGTAGACCCGGTCCCTGTGAGGAGGGTCTGCGCGCTTGGGGGTTGGTGCAGCCCACCTGCCACGTCAGCTGGCCCAAAACGTGATCGCAGCCGCTTGGCCTGCCCACATTCGAGAACTTTCTCGGTTGCCGCCCTCTTGGGTGCCCCGCATTTGCCCTTGGTTCCGAGATGGAAGGGGAATACGATAAAGAAGCCTGCCCCTATCTGCAGGATGACGAGTTTTATCAAGCGGTGGACAATTCCATCTATCGTTGCGTGACGGAGGTGGTAGGGCCCATGGAGGACCGCCTTTCCGCCCGCATCGTGGAGGAGTGAGCGAAGCTGGCAGCGGCGCATGTGCCTCCGTCCCCCGAACTCCCGGGGTCGTCCGGCGGGTTGCCACCCGCTCCGAAGAGACCTTGTAAGGAGGGACCTTCATCGGAGGCCCAAGGCGTGGACAGGGGCGCTTTCGAGCGTCTTCGTGACGCCTTCCTGGCCAAGGCGACGGCGGTGCCCCCTGCACCCTTGGTGGACCCTGGCACTTCGGGCGACGTGTCTACGGCGCCCGCCTCCCCGATCTACGACTCTCCAGACACGGATGACGACGGGGAGTCGACCCGTTCTTGGCTTCCGACACCTTCAGCAAAGGAGATGCCCCGGGACGAGTCGGGCATGCTGGACCCGGACGAAATCGTCCACCCCCGATCCGCGGCCTGGGCCCCGGGGGAGACGGTGGCGAAGTTTGTCGCGGGCAGGCTGCGCAAGCCCCTGGAAAAGGAGGCGAGGGGTTGCCTGCGTGGGGAATGCCCTCGGCCTACTCTGGAAGGGAAAGTGGCCATGACGCCAGAATTGGACCCCAAGATGGCCACCTTCCTGGCGAAATTTATGAAGGACCCCAGGAAAAGGATCGACCGGTCCTGGCGGGCTTGCCAGGACAAATTGTTGGATGCGGTCGGGTCCGCCACGAAGATCCTCGATATGGCGGAGGAGGCTCGAGCGAATGGCACCACCATTTCACCGGAGCTGCTCTCCAACTGGGCCCAGAGGGTGATCGTATTCTTGGGCAACGCCAACTGTGCCCTGTCCACGGAGAGGCGGCGTTCGCTCCTGATCAAGCTGGATCCGAAGCTGGGGGACCTGGCCTCGTCGGAGGCAGGTGCTGTGGCTCAGGGTGGCCTCTTCGACGAGCCTTTCATCCGCGAGCTGGGAAAGTTCGTGAATACGTTCACGTCGCTGGACAAGGCTCAGTCCAGCATCAAGAAAGTGTTCCACCAGTGTTTTTCTGGAGGGGCCGGTCGCGGTAGGGGCCGCGCGATCGGCCGTGGTCAGCAGACCAACAACAGAGGACAAGGCTCCGGAAGAGGTCAATACCGGACCTCAGCCAACTACACCAACTTCTACCCCACGAGGGGACAGCGCTATGGTGGCAGAGGGTTCAAGAAGAACTCCGGACAAGGAAATGCCCCCGGTAAGTGTACTTTGCTTGGATCAGGTTCCGATTGGGGGGCGGCTGGCAAGCTTTTACGGGGAGTGGGAGTTGCTCACTGCCGATGCTTGGGTTTTGCAAACTGTGAGAGGTTTCCATATCGAGTTTTACGACCAGCCTACCCAGGCGAGGCCCCCACATCCAATGGTTTTTTCAGAGTCCGACGCGCGATTGATAGACGGAGAGGTCTCGGACTTGTTGCGCAAGGGAGCCGTCCGTCTATCAACGCGCCACCCACATGGGTTTCTCAGCAACGTCTTCTTGGTAGACAAGACGGATGGGGGCAAGAGGCCTGTGATCAACCTCAAAGAGTTCAATGGGTGGTTGGTCTACCGTCACTTCAAGATGGAGGGGATCCACCTCCTTCGAGACGTGCTCCTCCCCCGAGATTGGATGGTACGACTGGATCTCAAGGATGCCTACTTGGTCGTTCCCATCCACCCCCCTCATCGTCGCTTCCTACAATTCCTGTGGGACGGCAAGGTGTTCGAATTCACCGCCCTGCCGTTCGGTCTCTCCTCGGCCCTGTGGTGCTTCACGAAGGTCCTTCACCCTGTGGTGGAGTTTCTCAGAAGCCAGGGGGTCAGGATGCTGGTGTACTTAGACGACATCCTCCTCATGGGGCAGTGCCCGGAGGTGCTGGCGGGCCAGCTGCGTCAAGCTGTCGGCCTGCTTCAGAAACTGGGGTTCGTCATCAACGGCTCAAAGTCGGTTTTGGTTCCCACTCAGAAGATCACCTTTTTGGGTTTCGTGGTGGACTCGGTGCAGGCGGTCTTGAGCCTGCCGGGTCGGAAGGTCGCGAAGATACGACACCTGCTTCGGCAAACGATAGCAAAGGATCGTACGTCTCTGCGTCATATCGCCAAGGTGGTGGGCCTTCTCTCGTCCTCCATTCAGGCGATTTTCCCAGGCCCACTGCACTACAGGGCTCTTCAGCGCTTGAAGGCGCAACACCTGCGCCGTGGGATGAGTTACGATCAATGGGTTCCCCTCACGGAAGAGGTGAAGGAGGAAATGTCATGGTGGCTGTCTCACATGGAGGCATGGAATGGGCGAGCGATCTTCGGTTCGGCCCCGGACCTGATCATAGAGTCAGACGCCAGCAGGTCGGGCTGGGGCGCCCGGTGCAGGGATTTTTCCACCGGCGGCGCCTGGTCGTCAGAAGAACAACAATTGCATATCAATTGTTTAGAGCTCCTTGCGGGCTCCTTCGCAGTTCGCTGTTGGACCAAAGATTCGGTCAAAGACTTAGCGAAGGACTTCTGGGATTATTGCCTGTCTCGTCACATTGCGGTGACGGCGGAGTATCTGCCAGGCCAATGCAATCAGGTAGTGGATTGGCACTCTCGACATCTCAGGGACGCCAGCCAGTGGAAACTGGACCCGGAAGTCTTCCGGTGGCTACTCTCCCTCTGGGGCCCCTTCTCGGTGGACCTCTTTGCGTCCCGTCTCGACCACCAGCTGCCGCGGTTTTACAGCTGGAGGCCGGACCCTCTAGCGGAGGCCACGGACGCGTTCTTGCAGGATTGGAGTCGGGAACAACCGTTTGCGTTTCCCCCGTTCTCCATGATCATGCGAACGGCGGCTCAAATACGCCGCCAGGGTGTGGAACTGGTGTTGGTTACACCGCTGTGGAGGTCTCAAGTATGGTTTCCGGTTCTTCTGGAACTTTCTTGGGATTTTCCAATCCTACTCCCCCTGTTTCCTCTGCTCCTGACGAACCCGGATCAGGAACCTCACCCTCTTGTCATGCAGAACTCTCTCCGCCTCGTGGCGTGGAGGCTCTCAGGAGACGCTGGGCGCTCCCGGGCCTTTCGGGGTCGGCTGAGCACCTGCTCTCCAAAGCATGGGCCGATAGTACGACGAAGCGTTACAGATCCGCTTGGCTTAAGTGGATGCGTTGGTGTTTACGAAGGGATCTGGATCCCATGGTCGCAGGCCTTGTTCCCGTGCTGAATTTCCTGGCGCATTTGGCCGACAAGGGTCTAGCGTATAGGACGATCAATGCCATTCGGTCGGCGATTTCTGCGGGCCATGATAACATCGATGGCCATCCGGTAGGGGAACATCCTTTTGTGTGTCGGCTTTTGCGAGCTGTTCGTCTCGCGCTGCCGCCAGAACCCAGGTACTCCGTCCTTTGGGACGTCAATTTGGTTCTGAATTTGTTCCTGTCGTGGCCGGCCAACTCTTATCTGTCTCTTAAGGAGCTGTCGGCGAAGTTAGCCATGTTGTTATGTCTGGTTTCTTGTAGGCGCGACTCGGACGTGCACTCGCGCTGGATGTTTCTGCACGCATTTTTTCCCCGGATGGGGTTACTTTTACCGTGGGCCGACGTACTAAGACGTCGTCGCGTTCCATTTCTTATCCAGCCTTTACTGACACTCCTAAGTTGTGTGTCGTGCAATGCCTCAAAGCATATGAGGACCTGACCTTGGATCTGCGCCCTCCGGGCGAACGTCAGTTGTTGATTGCCCTGAGGAAGCCACACAAAGCTGTCTCTTCCCCCACTATTGCTCGGTGGGTGCGATGGGTCATGCAAGAAGCGGGCATCAATACTTCTCTCTTTGGAGCACACTCCGCCAGGGGGGCCATGGCTTCTAAGGCATTCTCTGTGGGTGCTCGTCTGGAGGACCTAATGCGCGCAGCGGATTGGTCCTCGGATTCCACCTTCAAGAGGTTTTATTTTAAGCCGGTGGTGGATTTAGCTCAGTTGGTGGTAAGTAAGCTTTAAACTAGCATAATCTGAAGCCTCCGGTCCTGACATAGAATCGAAATTTGCCTAGCTTACGTAACGGTAAGTTTCAATTCTATTAAGGACACGGAGGCGAGGATTATCCCACCCAGACTACAGTGGTGTCTCTACCCACCCGTATGGCAGTAAGTAAAGCGTTTTCCTTTACATTGTCAGTACTGTGTTAATCACTGAATGCTCCTCGCCTTGTTGTCGCATTCCTGGGCCACCTCGCTGATGCTGTTCCTTTTTTGGCAGGCAACGACGGTGCTAAACAGGACCAATGAGGCTCAAGCGTGATCTGCGCGAAGAAAGAGGAGGAAGATGATGAGAAGTCCGGTTATATAGGGATGATGGACAGTGTGAAAGGACTATGGACTATTGTTACGCAAAGAGACTCTTGGGAGTTGTTGTTTAATTTTTGTTGAACATTACGTCAATGCTTTATGTTTAAAGCATTTTTTGTTCTTATTATATCTTTTCCTAAGCTGCTGTGGAGTCTTTATGTTAATAAAGCGAAGGAAGATATAGCATAATCCTCGCCTCGTTGTCCTTAATAGAATTGAAACTTACCGTTACGTAAGCTAGGCAAATTTCGATTCAGACCTGTTAGTTGTGCCAGGGTTGTCCTTTTCCGACAGCACGGCCATATTGGAGTGCTATTTCTAAAGCCTTATGTAAAAGTATTTCATGATGCCCATGGATCATACTTATGCACGACAGCCTTATTGGAATACATTTTCATAAAGCGTAAGGAAAATCATTCCAAGATGGCCATGCAACACCAATACCAACACCAACACACACACATCTTGGATTGGTTTCAAAAGCATTTTAAGAATGGCTACCAGGGAACGGGTGATGCAGTAAACAGAGGATTGCTTGGACGGAACTCATATGGAAAAAAGCACAGGGAGAAGGGGGAGAGAGAAGAAGCAAAAATAGTCCTTTTTACCAACAGAGGTGCGACCTAAAAAGGACTGGGCAATACTGCTGAGTGCCGGGACTTTTGTCCTCACAACAATCATTTGAACATTATTGTTGTAGCGCCTGAGCTGAGTTAATGAATCAGACAACCCTATGGGTAGAACTCCCGACCTTGGAGAACCAGGTTCAAGTCTCTGCCTTTGCTCAACATCCTGTGATTCTTGGCAAATGACTTGAAGCCATACTGTAATTTGGTGCTCATGTAATGTGTTCTAATGCCCTTGAGCCACGTTTGCACTCTATAAAACGGCAATATATATATATATATATATATATATATCTTGCTCCTCCGTTCGCCATCAGCAGGGCACTTTGTGGTCGGGTGCAGAAACGCGGTGGCGTACCGCGATAAGTATTAGGCTCAAACTTCCCTTTTCTTTGGTAAGGAAAAGAATAGCACTCACGGGGGTTCTTTGGCTCAGCAGCAGTTTATTTTTAGACAAACGCGTTTCGGATTTACATCCTTCGTCAGTGTCGTAGTATCTAAACTGTTTACTGGCGGCCATTTTTTTATATTCAAGGAAACCATGTCACGTGAGGAAAATGGTAAAAAACGGACTTCAAATGCCCTCTAAATAAACGGGCGCCATCTTAAAACAGTAAATACTGAGTGTCAATTCATTTCATTTGTCAAAAAGTCAGTTTCATATACCGATCTATTAACAAATATTTAACATGTTTTTACAATGTTTTTAAAAAAGCACTGTCTTGTCTTACAGAGTCTTGAAACGTGTGTTTGTCTATGCAGCCATTCGACAGATACATAGTTATAGGATTCTCTTGGTTTTGAAGAGCACATGAGCTTGTGGGATTCAGTCCAGTAGTGTGAAGTCTTGTATGATTAGTCTTAGGATACCCAGTGCAGGGATTTTCAGAATCTTGTAAGTCTTGAAATGTGAAGGATGTCTCTTTTTGGGCTGGGCTTTCCTGGTTTGCATAGTCATAGTTTCACACCTAATTGGAGTGCATAGTAAATGGATATTTAGCTTTGGAGTGGGCATACGGTTGGGATGCGCTGTGGTTTCAGGTGTGCATTTGTTTATAGTAGAGTTTGAATCTTTCTGGTTTGCAGTCTTGAAGGCCCAAAATTGCTGCACATAATGTGTGTGTGTGTACGTTTATCTGTATTGTATGTTTGTTCGTCTGTCTGTCCCGGACTGTTTTGTATATGTTTGGGCCACCCCTGTCATAGAGGAAGAAGCTGACAGATTGTCATCCCATAGATCTAGAAGCCAAATCATTCATTTGACACTGCCAAGAGGCCCTTGATGGACACTCCTCCTTGATTTTGCCTAAATCACATGACATTTTTATAATTTTAATTTGGTAATTACCACAGACGTTAGAAAATGAAAACTGTTTCATGTCTATTTTTTAATAAGATTTTAAGCTGTCTGTGATGTTTACATTAGTTACTCACTCTATTTTACAGTGGAGTACTGAAGAATACGGTATCCATCCCATTCAAGATCGCACCATACTCATTGAAGAAGCCCTTCTCTCTTTTCCAACTAGCCTCATAACGACTGAAACTTAGTTAGAAATCCTATAAAGCCCTCAAACCCCTGCTGTCTTGTAAGAACAAGTGATCCTTCAAGCTTCTTTTTTATTAAACTATGATCACCTGTATTACGCTGAACAATTTAAAAAATGGTCAAACATGTTTGATTGTCGGGTATGTGTGAGAAAGGTTGATCTTTGTATGGCACATACATTTAAAGTTTAAACTACCTTCAGAATGTGACAAGAAAATTAAACCATTCATTCCCTCCGATGATTTCAAGATGGTAGTACAATCTCTAGTCCTCTCTAAACGGGACTATGGGAACGCAATCTTCACAGGGACGCCGAAAATTCAACTCGCCGCCCTAACATTAGTTCTAAACATGGCGGCCCAGCTGATAACAGCTGATAACAGGTGGTAAGCAGTATGAACAAGACACACCAGCCTTCAAGATCCTTAACTGGCTTCTCATTGAAGGAAGATGTATTTAGTAAAACTGCCTGCATCACCCACAAAGCCCATCACACACATACTCCCAACTATCTGGACAACAAACTTATGAAAGCAGTAAGAACCAGAACTCTGAGAAGCTCCAACTCACTTCTTCTAAACCTCCCAAATGGTAAAGGAAATCCACCCAGACTCGTGCTTTTTTCTGGAAATACACCCAGGATATGGAACTCACTCCCTAGAGATCTCAGATGCAACCCCTCCTCCAGCTTCAAAAGGAACCTGAAATTACTTCTCCTCAACAAATACTTTAACATGCACTCCAACTGAACTATGTTCCAATAGCTCACTCTCTCTATGACTTGACCCTTTGTTTAACCTCTTCTATGCTCATGACGGGGCACAGTGCAGCTGCACTCATGCCGTTGGAACGTTCACACGTAGGGATAATTTATCCAGTATTAGAGGTGTCTTTCATAGATTCACATGCCTGAATCATTCCCCGTCGTCGAGATGGGAGCCTCCGGTACATAGAAAAGTAATGTCCTATAGACATACATAGAGAAAATAGGCCTAAGGGCCTCACCTTAGTAGCCTATCCTTGTCCTTATGTAAAAAGGACCAAACTCTTAGAGCCAGCCAATCAGCTATGACCTCCCTCTAGAACCTTCCTGGCAGGAGCCTCAGTCCCTCAGATTTTCTACTGCACGTTGTGCTAGGGAGTCTCCAGCCTGAGTTCTCCTCAGGATTTCTTTAAAACCATCTACTTAACTTTTGAAAGTGATTTCTTCATTCTACATCTTCAAGGATTACTTCAGTCCACTTATTTCTGCAGTAAGTGTTTTCTTTCTACTGCTTTCTACAATGTCTGAATCCCAGAAGAAAGCCCTTTTCAGGGCCTGCTCTTCATGTGGGAAGAAAAGGCTACATGTGGAGGATAAGCATGCCCTGTGCTTATATTGCCTTTATCCAGACCACGTCCCTACAGACTACAAAATATGTAGGTCTTTCCCTAAGAAGACCGTAAGGGACAGGGAAGGTCGCCTGCTCATCTGGCTTGACAGGCTCAAGGAGAGAGACAACGTGGAATCTTCAGAGGGTACGTTTCAAGGACCTCAGAAGTCTCTCTAAAGAGGCCAAGGGTAGCTTCCCCTGGCCCCTCAGACACTCCTCCTAGGAAGGCACAAAAGAAGTCTTCAGAGGCAAGATCTACGACATCTTCAGTGTCTGCCAAAGATACCCAGACTTTTAAGAAGCCTGCTCAGTCATCTAGCAGGCATGCGCAAAGGATTACCACAGCGACAACCACTGTGTCGACGACGACAGCGTCGTTGGCTTCCCCATCGACGACGACAACTCCATCATCGTCGTCAGCAGGTAGACCTATTTCATCTATTATCCTGCTAAAATCGTCGTCGAAGTCGAAAACCTCGTCGACGACGAAGATTACACCGTCGACGGCGTCGTCGATGAAGAGCCCACCGTCGACGATCACGTTGACGACGAAGGCGTCGACGAGGGCATCGACGACGAAGACGTCGACTACGAAGACGAGAAGTGACGCGCCGACGAGGGCACCGACGACGACCACACCGACGTCGAGGTCATCGTCGACGACCAAAATACCGTCTACGGCATGGGTACTCACAAACTTTCTCTTGAGGGCCAAATTTACAGTGTGGTTTGTGTCCGAGGGACGCACCCATGGGGGCGGGGTCAGTGGGGGAGGGGGCGGAGCTAGAGCAACAAAAAAAACTGTGACCATGAGGTTGATCACAGATCCCTGCAGCGGACGCCTTAGTCCACTGAGCCACCAGACCCGGCATACACACATCTATCTCTCTCTCTCTCCCTCCCTCTCCCTCTCTCATCCTCCCTCTCCCTCTCTCGTTCACTCTGTCTCCCTCCCCCTCACTCTGTTTCCCTCTCCCTCCCCCTGTTTCCCTCTCCCTCCCCCTGTTTCCCTCTCCCTCCCTCTTTTTCTCTTTCCCTCCCCCTGTTTCCCTCTCTCTCCCTCTCTCCTATCCTCTCCCTCATTCCGAGGTCTCCCTCTCGCTCCTTCCCTCTCCCCCCTCCCCTCTGTCCCTCTCCCTCCTCCCCTCTCCCGCCTCCCCTTTCCCTCCTCCCCTTTCCCTCCTTCCCTCTCCCTCCTCCCCTTTCCCTCCTTCCCTCTCCCTCCTTCCCCCTGTCTCTCTCTCTCCTTCCCTCTCCCCCTCCTTCTCTGTCTCCCTCTCTCTCCTTCCCTCTCCCTCCTTCCCTCTGTCACCCTCTCTCTACTTCCCTCTCCCTCACTCTGAGGTCTGTCTCCATCCCTCCCTCTGCCTCCCTCTGCCTGCCTCCCTCCCTCCTCTGCCTCCTCTCCCTCCCTGCCTCCTCTCCCTCCTCTCCCTCCCTGCCTCCTCTGCCTCCTTCCCTTCTCTGCCTCCCTCCCTCCTTTGCCTCCTTCCCTCCGTGTCTTTCTCTCTCCTTTCCTCTGTCTCCCTCTCTCTCCTTCCCTCTCTCTGAGGTCTGCCTCCGTCCCCCTCCCTGCTGCCTCCTTTCCTCTGTCTCTCTCCTCTCCTTTCCTTCCCTCTGTCATCCTCACTCACTCTGAGGTCTCCCTCGCCTCCTCTCCTTCCCTGTCTCCCCCTGCGCCCGGGCTGACACACACACACACACAGTTGCTGCAGGCAGAAGTGCTGAAAAGCTGCCAGGGACAGACACAGGACGTGAGAAAGTCGTGCATTTATTGTAGGAGAGGGTACTGGAAAAACCAAAAGTTTTATGCAGTGAACGTAGAGGTGTATAAAAGTACTGAGCGCTGTGTGGTTAAGGCAGATGGCGTGGGGCGGTCATGCAGTTTGTGAGGTGAAGCCGGGAGGTTTGAATGACTCCTACATCATGTCAGGAAGCAGCAGAGGGTGCATGAAAGCACGGGTGCTGTGGGTGACAGTCGAGGTACTGTTGAGCGATACTTTCTCTGAGACGAAGACAGAAGAAAAGAGCAAGTCTTAGGTATTGTGATGTCTACATTGAGCTCTCAGGAGTTTTGCGAATAGAACACGTTTCCAATGACAACATAATACTTATTGCTTTTATTTTAAAGAATCAAAGTAAACCCGCTGTTCTGTGAGTGTCATGGAAGCTGCTTCAGAGGCAAACAAATGTGTACACAGAAATAGTTGAATGTGCAGTTGGACTAGGTTTGATGCCTTATTTATGAGGCTGTCACAAGGGAAGCTCCTGTACATTAATCTGCATTACAGGTTTCGGTTAATGCGGTGCTAGTGTGTGCCTCTGACGTCATGCTGCTGTCTCTTTCGAAGCATTTAGTGCGGGATCCGAATTGGTTGCATTATGGAAAGCCACTGGGCTCATTTTAACCGCTACTGACTGACCCCTTTCCCTGCCGGCACACACAGCAGTCAGTACCCTGGTAGTCACAGAGGGCTCTGCTAATATATAGGAGCCGAACAAATGTGTTTTTCAGCAGGAATTCTTTCAGAAATATGCAAGTTGGCATGTGCTGAAAGTGGCATGGAGGCGAATCTAGAAGGGTTCTCGCCTCCCCTTCAGGGTGTGCTGTAGCCCTGCTGGGTCACACCTCGTCTATCGCAAGTGCCAAACCCCACATCAAAGGGGTGCAGTTCGTTATGTGATGAGGTGTCTTCCGGAGGCTTTATATTAGTTTTTGTGCTGCTGTGTAGGATACTTCAGTTCAGGATCACACTGATTAGATTACAATAGCACGATTATATATGTGCAGAGAAAACACACACACACGCGCACAAACGCGCAAACACATCACCAAGCATTTCACAGGTCGTTAAAAGACCATTCCGATGTTAATGAGGCTTTGTCCACCTCTTTGCGCCCCTGGAGCCCCACTCTGACAATGATAGGAATCGCCCGGCCCCCACAGACCTGCTGTCTGAGTCGCGCTGCCACAGGGTGTTTCCTGACACTCTTAAAAAAAAATGGAAAACACGTGCGATGTCTGCAGGGCGATGTCTGCAGGGTCCGCGGGCCGCCAGGGAAGGCTTGCCGGGCCGCACCTGGCCCGCGGGCCGTACTATGAGTACCCCTGGTCTACGGAGATACCGTCGACGAAGACCTTACCGTCGACGAAGACACCGTCGACGGATGACTCGTCGTCGACGCTGGCCCTTTCTGAGCCATGGAAGAAGTCCAAGCTCGTAGAGATGTCGTCTCTAACGCTGCCACTGTCGACGACACCAGCAACGACGGCAGGAACTTCTACATCAAGTTCTGCGTCCGGCAAGGTTGCCAAGCAGCAAATTACGCCGGAAACTACGTCTCCGAGTAAAGTGCAAACGCAGTTGCCTTCAGAAATCTTCCAGAGTGAAGAATCTGAGGAAGAGGAACTCCTGGATCCAGCTACTTCCATTTCGGACCTTCGTGTCAAATGCCAGAGCACAGACGAAGAACAGGAGGAGATGACTTACCATGAACACTCTGTCCACACTAGTGTTCGCACGGAAGTCACCCCAATGGTATGCCTGCCGGTTTCCATTGTTAATGACCTGAAATACCTTATCCAGGATTACAAGCAACGCTTCCCGGAAACACCGACAACGGAAGGCGATAACCAGACGCCTACCATAAATAATCCAGCGCCTGCCCCAAAACAGTCTCGGCCTCTCCCTCAAGTCCGCCATGAGCGAGTCCAACCTCCGGTGGTAGTGTCCTCAGATGACGATGATGATGATGACCTGGAGAAGTCCAGGAAATCCAGTCAGACCATGGAGAGGAGGAAGAGTACGTGGCATCTTCCCCAGCTTCACCCCAACCACGCCAGGCAGATTCACCACCTGTGAATATTGGCGGTTTCCATAAAATTGTGGAAAGGGCGGCAAAGCGTTTCCATATGGTTATGGAATCGACTGAAACTGAGTGCTTCTTGCACGATTTCAAGGAGCAGACGCAAAAGACAACGAAGTCTATTCCAATAATAGAATTTCTATGGGACCAAGGCAAGAAACTACTGCTGACGCCAGCTTCTGTACCTGCGATTGTTCCACGCCTGGACAAAAAATACAAAGCCCCACTTACAGCGGCAGCTTGCCTCAATGGGCACCCGAAACCAGATTCGGTGGTTACACAGGCGGCCCAAAAGAACTCCCGCAACCCTTCCTCTCCTCTGTCGGCCCCTCCGGACAAGGAAGGCAGGAAGTTGGACATGATCGGTAAACGATTTACGACAACATCGGCCATGACCATCAAGGTGGCCAATTCCATAGCTCTGTTGGGGCGTTATAACCGCCAACTCTGGGAAGATATAGTCCCCTATTTAGCGGAACTGCCTGACGCAGTGCAGGGAGAAGTCAAAGCACTGCTTACAGAGGGTCAAACCTCAGCGGCTGAAATCATTGACTGTGCCATTGATGCAGCCATGACCGGCTTTCGTCAACTTGCTGGAGCAGCAGTCCTACGCCGTCAAGGATGGCTTAAGGCAACGTCATTCCGTCAGGAAGTGCAGTCGAAAGTGCTGGACATGCCCTTCGACGGCCAAAACCTTTTTGGGGACAAAATTGATGAGGCGCTGCAAACCATAAAAAAGGACACCGATTCGGCCAGAGCACTGGGTACCTTGCAGGCACGGAACCAGTCCTTTCGAGGCAACAGATCTAGGGGACAATCCTCTTACAGAGGTTCCTATCAAAATAGGCCCTCATATTCCTACCAAAACAAGAATCAATACCAACAAAAGCAGCAACAGAGTCGTCAGTCTTCTTACGGCAGGTCTAGCTTCAGGGGCAAAAATCAAAAAAGGGGCACTGGCGGCCGCCAGTGACCAATTACTCCAGCCAGTCCAGCCACTCTATCCCTCATTACAAATTGGAGGAAAGTTGACCCATTTCCTCACCAATTGGCAGCTCATCACCACAGACCGGTGGGTTCTTCAATTAATACGATTCGGCCATTCCCTGGAATTCACCTCTATCCCTCCTACAACACCTCCCCGCAGATTGCCACACAAACATCTACGGCCGCTTCTCCAGGAAATATCTGTGATGCTGAAGAAGGGAGCAATCGAACGAGTTCCATCATCTCTAAGAGGAAAAGGCTTCTATTCCCGCTTCTTTCTTGTACGGAAATAGGAGAAGAAATGGAGGCCCATTCTGGACCTCCGAGCGCTCAACTCTTTCCTAAGAAGCCAATCGTTCAGGATGGTAACGATCCAAGAAATACTAGGCATGCTGGAAAAAGGAGATTTCATGACATCTTTGGATCTCCAAGATGCCTACTACCACATTCCCATCCTCAAGTGTCACAGGAAATTCCTGAGATTCGAAGTCGCAGGACAACATTACCAATTCAAGGTCCTGCCGTTTGGCCTCAAGTCTGCTCCGCGGATTTTCACAAAGTGCCTCGCACCGGTGGCAGCTTTCCTGCGTCAAATGGGTCACCAAGTCTTCCCCTACCTCGACGACTGGCTGGTAAAGGCACCCTCAGCTACAGGCGTGACCGAATCCTCCAACGCCTGCACCAATCTTTTTCGACGGCTAGGATTAACTCTCAATCTCGAAAAATCCTGCATGATCCCGACGAGAAACATTACCTTCCTCGGGGCAACCTTGAACACGGAGTGCGCAAGGGCATTCCCTTCGAAGGAAAGAACAAACAAGATAATATCTCTGGCCACGGCTGTGGCATCAAGAAAGGCCTTGAAAGTTCGGACCTACAAGTCTCTCCTGGGCATGATGTCTTCTTGTATTCTCCTCATCCCTCACTGCAGACTCAGGATGCGCCCATTGCAAGAGGCCCTCACGAACCAATGGACACAGAGTACAGGTTCTTTCGAGGACATTGTCAAGATAACACCACAAATATCCAAGAGTCTGGACTAGTGGAGATGTCGCAGGAATCTATCTAGGGGGCTACCATTTCTGCTTCCAGCGACACCTCTGGTGATCACCACGGATGCCTCCCTGGAAGGCTGGGGCGCTGTCCTCCAAGACCTTCGGATCAGCGGCAAATGGACCACTCAGGAGAAACAACTCCATATCAATCTTTTGGAGTTGAGGGCTGTGTATCTGGCACTACAAGCCTTTTTACCACGCATCCAGAACTCCCAAGTGCTCGTCAAAACGGACAACACCACGACGATGCACTATCTCAACAAACAGGGAGGAACGCGTTCGCTCACTCTATCACGCGAATCGCAGAAAGTCTGGAACTGGCTAGTACTACATGGAATCACGCTCAGGGCGGACTATGTCCCGGGCAAGGACAATACCATTGCGGACGCCCTAAGCAGGCAAAGATCCCTCTCCCACGAGTGGGAACTGGACAAGAGCGCACTGGACCACATATTCTCCAAATGGGGAGTCCCAGGAATCGACCTGTTTGCCACCAGGGGGAACGCCAAATGCCCAAACTACGCAAGCTGGCATCCCCATCAAGGGTCACTCGGAAATGCTTTTTCCATAGGTTGGTTCAGCGTATTTGCTTACGCTTTTTCTCCGTTTCCGATGATCCCAAGAGTCCTCAGGAAGATGAAGGCGGAGCCTTGTACCCTGATCCTAATTGCCCCATTCTGGCCGAGGCAGCACTGGTTCTCGGATCTTCATCGCCTCTCCATCAGGACACCGATTCGTCTGCGGCAGCATCCGAACCTACTGACCATGTCCAATGGGCAGGTACAACACCCGAACCTGCAATCGCTCAGGTTATCGGCCTGGCTCCTGAGCACAGAGAGTTCTGTAGCCTGAGTATTCTGCAGGAATGCAGGGACGTGCTGGCAAAAGCGAGAGCAGACAGTACCAACAAAACATACTCTCTCAAATGGAAAAGATTCTGCATTTGGTGTTCAGAGCAAGGCCTGCGACCGCTGCATATCACACCCGAACAGATATTACCATATCTGCTGCATTTGGCACGGTCAGGACTGGCGTATGCATCCATAAAGGTTCATCTGGCGGCTATCTCACGATTCACCAGGACTTTCACAGGACCATCTCTGTGGTCCAGTAGGCTGGTAAAGCAGTTCCTAAAGGGACTTTATAGATCCTTCCCGAGACCTCGAAGGGTCCCTCCGACATGGCATCTCAACTTAGTCCTCAACCAACTCATGAGGCATCCTTTTGAGCCCATTCATCGAGCATCCATTAAGTACATATCATGGAAGACGGCTCGGTTACTCGCTCTAACATCTGCCAGGAGAGTAAGCGAGCTACAGGCTCTATCCATTCAAGAACCTTTCATGCAGTTCAAACAGGACAGGGTGGTGCTGAGACCGAACCCTAAGTTCATACCGAAAGTGCCTTCAGACTTTCATCTCAATGAACCAATAGTCCTTCGCTCTTTCTTTGCGAACCCTTCCACCGCAGCAGAAAGAACACTACATTCTTTAGACCTTAAGCGGTGTCTAAATTTCTACATAGACAAGACTAAGACTTTCAGGAAATCATCACAACTGTTTGTGGCCTACAGTAGACCAAGAATGGGTATGCCTCTCACGAAACAAAGCGTCTCAAGGTGGATCTCCTCAGCGATAGCATTCTGCCATGACAAGGCCGGACGGCCTTTGAGTGATCATGTTACAGCGCATTCCACCAGGGCGATGTCCACATCAGCAGCACTGTTCGCTGGAGTGCCGATCTTGGACATATGCAGAGCGGCGACCTGGAAGTCACCGCACACTTTCTCCAGGCACTACTGCCTGGATATCGAACTTCAGAAGGATGCAGCAGTGGGCCAGGCGGTGCTTCGCCATCTATTCCAGTGAGGTGAGCCTTCCATCATCCCGCCATCCTGGTATGCAAATTTTTTATCTTTATGGTATTCTGCTTTATGCTATCGTTCCAATGTTGCATGATATGTGTATTATCTACATGCCTGTATGGCAACATTACATCAGAAATGTGCATAATGTATTGCTAACTACTCTGATTCAGGCATGTGAATCTATGAAAGACACCCCTAATACTGGATAAGAAATGCGTTACTTACCTGTAACAGCAGTTATCCAGTATTGGTGTCTTTCATAGATTCACATGCAACCCTCCCGCCTCCCCTGGAAGGACTCACATCCCTCTCTAACTGTATTACGCCTACCTAGCTGGGTGCGTACGAAAATCTGAGGGACTGAGGCTCCTGCCAGGAAGGTTCTAGAGGGAGGTCATAGCTGATTGGCTGGCTCTAAGAGTTTGGTCCTTTTTACATAAGGACAAGGATAGGCTACTAAGGTGAGGCCCTTAGGCCTATTTTCTCGATGTAGGTCTATAGGACATTACTTTTATATGTACCGGAGGCTCCCGTCTCGACGACGGGGAATGATTCAGGCATGTGAATCTATGAAAGACACCAATACTGGATAACTGCTGTTACAGGTAAGTAACGCTTTTCTTCCCCGCTGTGCTGAACGTTTCAAAACGGGTGTGGCCGTGACGAGCTCAGCTCGTCATGAGTGCAGCTCCTCTGTGCCTCATGACTAGCTGAGCTCGTCACCAGCACTGCGGGCCACGTGCCCCCCTCTCCTCCCGCACAGCGGGGGGGAAACACCCCGCAGCGAAGGGGTTAATTGTTTCAGCTATCTATTATGTCCTATACTTTAACATCTGCTGTTCTAATTGTTCCGCATACTATAACCACGCTTATTGCCTAATGATTCTCTTATTATTATTATTTTAATTTTATAAGGCGCTCAGCTACCCAAGGGGTTCCCGGCGCCGTCTGCTTAGGTCAGAAACAAAGACGGAAGAAGGGCCTATTGATTAAAGAGCCAGGTCTTCAACATCCCACGAAAATGCACAAAGTTAGGCTCATTTCTTAAAGACAGAGGAAGAGTTCCACAAGGTAGGTCCTAAGTAAGAAAAGGAGCGACCGCCTACTCCAGATAATCTGTATGTAGGGACCACAAATTTAGACTTGACTAGCAGAACGAAGAGATCGAGGAGGAACATACAGTTAGACAATAGATTTCAAATATTGGGGGGCCTTACACATTTTAATCTTATGCATATAGGTTAAGGCCTTAAATTTAATGCGGTTCTCCACTTTCAACCAGTGGAGGTTGCGTAAAGAACTAGACACAGAAGAGAATTTGGCAGAGCAATCGGGCAGCAGCATTTTGAACAATTTGAAGTTTGTGAATCACCTCCTTGTTAGCTCCAAGAAACAGGATGTTGCCATAATCCAGGCGAGAAGTAATCAAAGCCTGGATGACAGTTCTTTTAGTCGATTCCGGCAGCGTCCATAGAATTTTTTTTTTGAGCCATCTAAGGATGGCGAAACAAGTTGCAGCGACCTTTATGGCTTGCGGCCTCATAGAAAGCTGATCGTCGATTACAAAACCCAGATTGCGGGCTTGTTTAGTAGGCCGAGGGGTAGCACCCAGCTCAGGAGGCCAATGTTTGGGGCCCCAAAGTTCTTTGTTTTTCCCCAGAATAAGCACCTCGGTCTTTTCTCCATTAAGCTTAAGAGAATTGTTTAGCATCCACTGCATGATTTTGCTCAGACCTAGTTGGAGACAAGAGGGTCCAAAGGCTCCTTTAGCAGAAAGGGAAAAAATTATTTGGGTGTCGTCAGCATAGGAGTAGATTGACAACCCTGCCTCCTCCGCAAACTCAGCCAATGGTTTCACATAAATGTTAAACAATAAATGTCTGAGAATCGAGCCCTGTGGCACCCCATAGGGTGAAGCATGGACTTTGGAGACTGCCCCTGAAAAAGAAACCTGAAATGTACGACCGGAGAGAAAGTTTGCAATCCATTCCAAAGCAACTCCCGACACGTCAATGGATCTCAGTATTTGCAAAAGCACTGTGTGGGACAACGTGTCAAAAGTGGCGCTCAGGTCTAACAATATGAGCGCCACGGTGTCGCCATTATCCAAATGGCTGTGCAGCATTTCACTCACTCCCAAAAGTGTGGTTTCAGTCGAGTACCCTTCTCTAAACCCTGATTGAGATTGGTGTAAGAGCTTATGGGACTCCACATAGTGAGTTAGTTGCGAGTTCACATGTTTCTCCAATAACTTGGAGAAAACCGGAAGCAGGAAAATAGGTCGAAAATTGGAAAGTTGAGCTGGATCAGCATTAAGTTTTTTTAACGGTGGAAGAACCATTGCGTGCTTGCATTCAGGAGGAATCAAAGCTTCACATAGGAAAGCATTAAGAAGTTCCTTAATCTGATCTAGAATGGAAGGATGCATTTTTTGTAGTATAGAAATGGGCAGCAGGTCCCGAGGAGAGCCTGATTTAACACTTTTTAGGATACTATTCAAAGAAATCTTATCAAACAGTGACCAGTGTTCAAGTTTAATCACATTGTTCTCAACCTGAGTCACTGGCTGAATATCATCTTTGTGTCTCTTTATGCTTGCTCTTGAATCTACGGGGTCTATTAGGATGGCGGGTGGATCCCAGTCCCCCCGCCATCCTAGTGGTGCTAGGACCGGCCGCCAGTGGTGCGGCGGTCCCGCACCGCCAATTAGGATGCGACCGCCATAGTGTCGGACGCATCCTGTATATTTAACATTGTGGCGGGCTGTGCTGTATCCAGCACCTGCCACAATGTAAAAAGGGCACGCTGTGCATTATCATGCACAACGTGACCGGCACCACGTGGTGCCTGCCACCTTGTGCATGCAAATGTCGGGGGGTACCATGGGTACCCCCAAGTGCAGCCACCCAACCCCTTGGGGGTCTGCAACGGGCCCTCAAAGGCATTCCCTGCATGCCTTTCCATGGCAGAGTCTCCGCCATGGAAACGCATTTATCCGCCATCATCGTTATATGTATGGCAGTGCTTGGAAGGCACCGTCACCATATTGCATGTATTTTCCGCAATGTAGGGAATCAGGCGTATTGCCTACAGGCAGAAACTGGCAGATGGTCTTCCCATCTGCCGGGGTCCCCATGCCATCTTAATATGGCGGGGGGAAATGGGATGCGGGCGGAGGTTATTGGCGGGCGGATCGCCACTGCCATGCGGGCCGTGGCAATCCGCCCGACATACTAATTGGCCCCTATGTGTCCAGCATCGTATATAAAGCTACGTTATTCTGTTTTTTATTTTTATTTAAAGCGCTCGGATACCTTCGGGTCTAGCTAGCAGTGTATAAAACTTATTAAAAAAAAAATTACATTTTTTATTTTTCACCAGCTCATAGATTCCTGCTTCTGAGAAAATATACACAGGGAGTAATCCCGAAATATCCGTGCCTCATTCTGATTTATGTTGGCAATTTTAATTTACACCAGTAAATCTATGCTAGCGCTCAGCCTTCGTCTCCAATTATGTTTGAAAACTTTAAATTCTTTGCTAGGCGGATTTTTGCTACTCAACAGTTGAGCTTAGGTGGAGGGTTCTACCCTAGTGTGTTAAACCAATGCAGGAACGATATGCACTTCTGTTTTTAGGTCTCGGCTAGGCAGCGCGCATGCGCTGTCTCTCCGAGACATCTAGTAGTCTATATTGGTGCTGAAACTCCATCTATTGCTTCGTTATTTCTTGCTGCTTGCCATTGGTTAACTTTGGCTTTTTATTTGTAAGCAGGCTTATTATGGGCTCTTTAGCCAATAAGTAACTTCCGGTTATTCAGCGCAATTGTCACTAAAATTGTGCTCAGTCATTTTGACTTGCACCGGAAAAGAACCCTCGATTGCTCCGGAAGCAGCACTCTAGCGCTGATCTGTTTACTTTCCTGTTCCCACGCTAGCGCTGCTCACGTGTTCCTTTAGTTCACGCCCCCCTCCCGCTATCTGTTGTCTCCCAGCTCATGGGCCATGGACGTGCGTGTTGGCGCTGTGACCGCGCTGTCCTTCCCCTACAAGCGGCTCTGTCCACCGGGGCTGAGCGCTCCTTGGTGCTTTTCAGGTTTATAATCCCTGCTCGGTGGGGGTTGGAGCTCTGTATGGCCGCAGTAAGGATGCAGGTTTGCCTAACACTTTGGGCGTTCCGCTTTCGATTTGACAGCGATGCTGATGTCATACAACTTCTTCGCTTCCACCCGCCAGCTCTCGTCCAGCCAATGAAGTATGGAGCCTAATGTTAGCTTTCGAAAGCAAAACCCGTCAATCAGCGAGACTGGTGTTGGCTTTCAGGGCTGAGGGGCGTTGCTAGGCTGATGGTGTCCGCCTGTTCCTGGTTAGGGCCAGAAAGGCTCGCAGTGTACAGACACCGGGGCCATGGTGAAGCCGCACTTTATGGGACTGGACATGTTGGTGTCCCAAGCGGGTACTGGCAGCCCTTTCGGACACTGCGGATTTACCACAGGCGAGTGAAACTCACAGGCTTCCTGTATAAAAACAAGATGTCTTAATAAAGTCACCGACTGGCTGGTTTGTATCACATGGTCGTACACCAACGAAACCCGGTGTAATGCATTGTTGTACTAGCCTTAACATTGAAGTGACCATCGCATGTTTGCTTTCTGAGTTAACCGACTGGACGGTATCTTCTTTAACTGCCATAGAGTCAAAATGCCATGTTGTCTGGATAGCTCCTGCTCTGTGAAACAATAAATATTATGTCTCACAGGGCGCTGTTACTTGTGCCGTATGCAGTACGAGGCCTGTTTCACAAACAATTTGTGAATCTGCACCCGCAGTTTTGCACCGTATGTGTACAGATTTTCTAAGTATTGGGATTTAAAAATGTTTCCAAGAATACTCCTCTAAAATCCATCATCGTTTCCAGGAGTACTCCTGGCAAAGTTTTGTACATTCCCAATTATAGTTATGCAATTGCTGTTCTGCATGGAGTACCGTCTATGGTGCACAGCCGTGCATGTGAAAGGGTATTCACATTAATGCAATTTCCCATTTAGTTATTTTTAATTCCCCATAGCAACATATGTTGTTGCCTGTGAAGAAATCTCTTAGGCATCACTGTTCTGCTCTGGACATTCTTTCCTCAAACGCCCTTGCTGATGGGAGAAAATATCAACTTGTTTACAATAGCGATCGCGAAAGCGATCGTTATTGTTGAAACGGAAACAGATGGCTTTAGGAGAAAATGTATTGTGTACAATAGGCGTTCGTAAGCCGCATTTCTGTTAAAAAAACAATTTATTAACACCAACTCTTTTTCTTTTAAGCTGTGTCTCATTGTATATGAAGATACCTGAAGGTGAAAAAATGAAAAAGTAACAGAATGTTTTGTTTTCTTAACCATGCCGTTCACCCTACCCCCTTTGTGCACAGAATCACCGTACATTTTATGCACTTCGCCCACTGGTCAAGGATTCCATTTAATTACACGGAAGTGCACAGTGTTAAACAGTAAAGAGAGGTCACTTCTGTGCATCTCTGCTCATCCAATCATTGGCCCCTTTCAGAGTGAAAGAAGTTGTAGTTGTCACCTCCTTGGCAGGACGGACCACAGCTGTCCTGTGCAGATCCATTGATTGCTCGGAGACACGCAGAAGGCAGAGCCTAGTTCCTCCCTTCCCTGCCCCGAGGGTGGTGGGGCTGGTATCGTGGTTGTTAAACTGACACTCCCTGTTGCACGGGGCACACACACAAAACCACACATACAACCACACACACAACCACACACAACCACACAATCAGGGCACACTTTCACCAGGCACAGACACCACCAGCCGTCAGTGCACGCTTTCACCGGGCACAAACACCACCAGCCGTCAGTGCACGCTTCCACCACGCACACACACCACCAGCCCGCAGTGCACAATTTCTACAGGCACACACACCACCAGCCGTCAGTGCACACATCAATTGTTAACGCATCCACAATTAACTATTGTAGCAATTGCAGTATGGCGCACTTTACTTTTAAACATATTCATCTAAAGCGCAGCATGCCACCATTGCTACAAAAATAAATACACATTTTTTTGGCCTACACTTTAAAGACTTTTGTTGCAGTTGGTGTTGCAATATTTAGCAATGCCAATAGCTCAAACATAATTAACCCGAGACCTATTGCATTGTAAATGCTTGTTTAGATTGACCGGCACAGTTTAATATGATTTGGTATGGTAAAACCTATCTGTGCCAGGAGGTGGTGGAGGCTAAAGACATTATAGATTGATGGTCCCGATCATCTAGATTGGAAGAGGAGCCACATTCTAACACTGCACACAATACAGAAGTATCTGCTCCCAGAGATAACCCTTGTAATGAGGTTAAGGGAGCATGGTTAGGAGGGATGGCGCAGGCAAGATTGGAGAGGGGAAAGGTAAAGGGGAGGTAAAAGTGGACCAAACAAAAAAAATAGCGTTTTTATATAGTACTGGGACGTCCCCTCATGACTACTTCAGAGCATTCACCGCATATTTCCTGTTCAGTTGGTAACATTTGAGTGTGAAGGTCAACCAATTGTCTGTTTGGAGGACATGGTGATTGTATAGTGCAAGTTGGACATTGCTTTAGAGTGTGGGATTGATGCTTTAAATTGGTTGCTAGTTTAGAAAAAAGAAGTAAGACGAGGTTGATGGCACAGGTAGGGGCATTTAAAGTCCAGACCTGACCTAGGTTACACCATAGATCTTTGAATATGTTTATTTCTGCTTAGTGCTGGTTTACTGAATTAGGGTAGGGCATGGATGCAGTTTGTTTCCATTCCCTATGTCTTAATGGGTTACTGCTTGCTGGATTACTGTTGAGGCTTGTATCTGTTGAGTGTGGTTGGACCTCAGAGAGGACTATGATTTGCCCATCAAAGGGGTGGAATAACCCTGTTGAGGAATTGGTGAGGTGGTGCTAGTATCCTTTACTCGAAGGTTTGTATGAGTAGTTCTGTTTTTTAGAACCTTTCCGAAGAGCATGTGGTTAGGCTCTCACAATAGCCTTATAGCCTGCTGAAGAGAGCTGTCCTAGTTGTTCAATGCCCTGAATCTGGCAGCTTGGCTCTAAATCGAGGGAGAGGGGGTCTTTAACAACTGGTTTAGCCCGAGGCAGAAGGGCTACATGGCTATTAGGACATTCCGCCTGCTGAGGATAGATTGTTCTAAATTAAAAAAGGAGAAACAGACACATATTGGAATGTTAGAGCCAAAGGTCTGTACCAAACCTTAATGGTCTAAATCTACTCCATTGCCTTCATTGGAGCACCCAAAATTCCAATGTTCTAATCAGTTTTTGAGTGCAATCTCTATCTTTCCAGCATTGCTATCTCAGACCAGAGATTGGAGAATTCCTGTGGTATGCTTAAAGTGCTTTGGTACATGCATAAGATTGTGGGGTGCGTCTTGGTCAGCATGAGGTCAGTCACTGGTTTAATTTGTGACAGGAGTATCTGCATTTCGAAGAAATGAGGTCGGAGGGCTTTTCCCATTGCTTCTGCACATGGCCGAATGATTATAGAGACAATATACACCTAGAATTGCTTTCATGACGTTATAGTCCCTTCATCTATAATAGCCAACTGTTTAGTTTATTCCAGTTGTGTTTGATGCATTCTTTGTTAGACGTTTTGTGAAACTTTATCTCGATGGTTTTGACTGCAGGAAACCCCTTGTTTGGTGTGTAATGCTCTCGCTGATTGGCGAACCCTGTTCATTAGGTGCCTTGAGTTCACATAGGCCTTATGGGGGAGGTTTTTTGCCTCGAGCTTACGTAGATCTTTTCTTATGGAGTAACTTTTGGGGGGAGGAGGGAGGGGGTAGCATTGTATTGGGGTATTGCATCTTTTCAGATACAAGGGCAAACATGACTCCTTGATTTTACATTCACTGTGGTTGTCTGTGTTTTGGGAGTCCTTTGCACATTATGTTGTGATAATCAAAACCTACCATTACCAGGGTTCTAGTCACTGTTCACGACAGTGGCGATTCTGCCACCGTGCGGACGTTCGATTGCACGGGCGGGGCCGTGTCAGCCAACGGACGTGTGCAGCACTACCGAGGTAGTGATTGCGACGGCCGTTTGCCGACAGGCGCACTTAAGGGGTTAAGATTTTTTAGGTCTCGGCCTGCAAAAGACTGCGCACATGCGCAGTCGAGCTGGCGAGATTTATTGAGGTAGGGTATTTTTCACTAGCGAGGTTAAGCCCCACCCCTCTTTTCCATTGGCTGGAGTCACCGTTCATGCTAAACGGTGGCCAGCCATTGGAGAAGAGGTTCTAGTGACGTTCTTCTTTCTTTGTAAGCCCCGTCCTTTTCAGACTGGCTTACTGGACTTACTGCTGCGGTAAAAGCTTTCTTATCTTCTTTATGGGGCCATCTGTTTAGCCCCGTAAAGAAGATGATAAACCTTTTACCACAGCAGTAATTTTGCATGTTTAAGGGAAGGACAGCTCGTCCCTTTCGAACTTTGAGTACTGACTGAGCAGACCTTAAAGGGACTGCGCTGACTGATGTACTGGCGCCACTGTCTTAAAATAAAATCATATTAGACTGCCTGAGACCAGTGTAAATCAGGGGCAGTCTAATGAGAAACACCCTATCTCACCGCGTGAATGAATGGTGGGCTCTAAAGGGATAAGTTACCGCACTGAAGGGGCGGCGATCTAGAAAGACGGTGCACAGTCATTGGTTGCCGTCTTTTCTCAGTGGTAACAGCACTCAGTGACTGTGCCTTGGTTCCCCCTACCGTACATGGGAATGTGAAATATGACGCGCAAGCGCAATATAGCCGCTGTAAAACGCATGCAGCTCTACAGAAAAATACAAGGGAATCAGCCGGATCGGCCCTCTCACTTTCTGTAGCCCCCAGTCCACGCCTGGGCTCTCTCTCAGCCCAGCCCCCAACCCCCCCATGCCTCCCGTCACCGGACTCCGCCGCCTGCTCGCCCCTGTCCCCAGATGCCCCGCTCTCCGCTGCGCCACCTCCCGTCACTGGTGGAGGCTGTGTACAAGCCATCCTCCCCAATCTAGTATATGGGCCCTCAGCATATCACCCCTTCAAGCCCCCAACACACCACTTCTCACAGCACTCTTCGTGTACTGTCCCTCGGAGCATATAGTATACATCGCCAAAGGAGACTGCCACAATACCGCCTCTATATATGCCGCTCCTCACTGCTCTGCTTCATGGCATACCCCGCATCAATGCCATGCCTCTTACACCATG
Source organism: Lissotriton vulgaris (assembly GCF_964263255.1). NCBI lineage: Eukaryota > Metazoa > Chordata > Amphibia > Caudata > Salamandridae > Lissotriton > Lissotriton vulgaris. Next base: position 321,472,196 of record NC_141695.1, on the reverse strand, counting down.
CCTCCTCACTCGTTACTACACCCTCGATCACTATACGGCTTTAGTATAGCGCCTCTCGTTATATTAGTAACATAGCACCCTGAGCATTCAACCCTCACTATACTCTGCGTGGCACCACCTCGCCATCTCACCCTCTGAGTATACCCCCTCCCAACATACACCAGCCCTCAGTATACCGCCTCGAAAAACGTCCCGCTTTCTGCCCTCCGCACCTCCCTATCACCTGTCAGCTGCAGCTGTGCATGCAGGGAAATAAGCCCCCTATCCTGCTTTCTGCCCTCAGCACCACTACCTATAACCTGTCAGCTGCAGCAATGCATACAGGGAAATAAGCCCCCTGCCCTGCTATCTGCCCTTACCACCACTCCCTATCACCTGTCAGCTGCAGCAATGCACGCTGGGAAATAATCCTCCTGCCCTGCTTTCTGCCCTCAGGACCACTCCCTAACGCTTGTCTGCTACAGGCACGCATTACCAAGGGGTAAAGTCATGTCCCCCCTCTCTGTGTGAAAAGATTTGAATTGTACACAGGATGTAGTCGTTTGAGGAGTTAGTTGTGCTGCATAGAAATAAAATGCAAAGAACACAAACATTCCAGGTTATTATTCACATTACGGAAGGAAGGGCGGGTCTGGGAGTAGTGGGGCTTTTTTTTTAGTCTCTGGCGGCCTCGTGATGGACCCCTGGGCGCACAATAGCAAATGAACGGTCAGCGCCTCGACGGTGCCCCGGATGCTTCTTCACAATTAAGTTTTAAACTATATTGGCTCTTGGAATTATGTTCTGGGGCTCTGTGTATGTGCGTTTGGCTCTGTGTGTGGCTCTGTGTGTGTGTGTGTGTGTGTGTGTGTGCGTGGCGCTCTGTTAGTGTGTGGGCTCTGTGTGTGTGTGGCGCTCTCTGTGTGTGTGTGGCCCTCTGTGTGTAGCGCTCTGTGTGTGTGTGTAGCGCTCTGTGTGTGTATGTGGCGCTCTGTGTGTGTATATGTGGCGCTCTGTGTGTGTTTGTGGCGCTCTGTGTGTGTTTGTGGCGCTCTGTGTGTGTGTGTGGCGCTCTGTGTGTGTGGCGCTCTGTGTGTGTGGCGCTCTGTGTGTGTGGCGCTCTGTGTGTGTGTGTGTGTGGCGCTCTGTGTGTGTTTGGCTCTGTGTGTGTCTCTTTGTGTGGCTCTGTGTGTGTGTGTGTGTGTGTGTGTGGCTCTGTGTATGTGTGGATGTATGACATCACAACGCATGCTTTTACATCGCATGATTTTACATCGCAAGTTTTACAACGCATGCCTTTACAACGCATAGTGTTGAGGGGTGCTGGATAGTGAATAGTTTAATTTACTATTCCAACTCCAGTCCCCGTGGATAGTAGGGAAGGTGTTGGATAGTAAATTAAATCTATTCCCTATCCTAGAGCGCCCCCCAGCGCAATGCGTTGTAATGGTTTGCGTTGTAAAAGTTGCGATGTAAAAGCACTGCGTGGTAAAAGTTGCGTTGTAAAGGATGTTTCCTGTGTGTGTGGCTCTGTGTGTGTGTGTGGCTATCTGTGTGTGTGTGTGTGGCTCTGTGTGTGTGTGGCTCTGTGTGTGTGGCTCTCTGTGTGTGTGTGTGTGGCTCTCTGTGTGTGTGTGTGTGGCTCTCTGTGTGTGTGTGGCTCTGTGTGTGTGTGTGTGTGGCTCTGTGTGTGTGGCTCTCTGTGTGTGTGTGTGGCTCTGTGTGCGTGGCTCTGTGCGTGGCTTTGTGTGTGTGTGTGTGCGTGGCTTTGTGTTTGTGTGTGTGCGTGGCTTTGTGTGTGTGTGTGCGTGGCTGTGTGTGTGTGCGTGGCTCTGTGTGTGTGCGTGGCTCTGTGTGTGTGCGTGGCTCTGTGTGTGTGCGTGGCTGTGTGTGTGCGTGGCTCTGTGTGCGTGGCTTTGTGTGTGTGTGCGTGGCTTTGTGGGTGTGTGTGTGCGTGGCTCTGTGGGTGTGTGTGTGCGTGGCTCTGTGTGTGTGCGTGGCTCTGTGTGTGTGCGTGGCTCTGTGTGTGTGCGTGGCTCTGTGTGTGTGTGGCTCTGTGTGTGTGTGCGTGGCTCTGTGTGTGTGTGCGTGGCTCTGTGTGTGTGTGTGTTGCTCTGTGTGTGTGTGTTGCTCTGTGTGTGTGTGTTGCTCTGTGTGTGTGTGTGGCTCTGTGTGTGTGCGTGGCTCTGTGTGCGTGGCTCTGTGTGCGTGGCTCTGTGTGCGTGGCTCTGTGTGTGTGTGTGGCTCTGTGTGTGTGTGTGTGGCTCTGTGTGTGTGTGTGGCTCTGTGTGTGTGTGGCTCTGTGTGTGTGTGGCTCTGTGTGTGTGTGGCTCTGTGTGTGTGTGGCTCTGTGTGTGTGTGGCGCTCTATGTGTGTGTGTGTGGCACTCTGTGTTTGTGGCACTCTGTGTGTGTGGCACTCTGTGTGTGTGTGTGTGGCGCTCTGTGTGTGTGTGGCGCTCTGTGTGTGTGTGTGGCGCTCTGTGTGTGTGTGGCGCTCTGTGTGTGGCTCTGTGTGTGTGTGCGTGGCGCTGTGTGTGTGTGCGTGGCTCTGTGTGTGTGTGCGTGGCTCTGTGTGTGCGTGGCGCTCTGTGTGTGCGTGGCGCTCTGTGTGTGTGGCGCTCTGTGTGTGTGTGTGTGTGACGCTCTGTGTGTGTGTGTGACGGTGTGTGTGTGTGTGTGTGTGGCTCTCTGTGTGTGTGGGTGCAAATGCAATAGGTTTCGCATTTGCGAGAGATTAAGCTATTGGCATTGTAAATGACGATGCCATTTATTTATCTGTTTTCAAAACCAACACATAAATTAAAATGTCATTTACAATGCCAATAGCTCTAACTTTTGCAGAGGCGAAACCTTGCGTTGTAAATGCTTGTTTCTGTTTGTTTTGAGAGTGGTGGGGGGATCCCAGGGTGCTCTGCTAGGCAAATTTATTTATATATTTTTTAAACTATAGTCCTGCATCATTTCTTATTAGGAGGCATCCATTCAAATCCACAAAATAAATATGGGTACATTTGTGATTGAAGTTGGTGTGATTAAATAACTCGAGCTAATGACCACATGCAAGTGTTGAACAATAATGATTAGACAAAGGGCCTGATGTAGATTTCGGCGGACAGGTTACTGTGTCACAAATGTGCCATTGGATATAATGTACTTGTCATATGGCGGACAGGATATCTGTCACGTTAGCGATGAAGTAACCTGTCGGCCAAACTCTAAATCGGGGCCAGAATATTCTTGTAATGCACCACACCTCACCTTAAGCTTGGAAGATCCATCAATCTAGTTTGTTCTTTTTTGCTTTGGTTCTGGAAGAGTCAGTGTCATGTGGTTCATAGTGTACCTCAAAAGCTGGGATCGTCAAGGGATCATGCAGATAGTAATATTTTGTTTGCAATGGAAAATATGTAAAAGGTTTTTTACTCCCCATACCAACTAAGTTGATTTTGTATCTGTTAGATTCCTAAAACGTTCCTCTTCCCTTTTCCTCCCCTTGAATGTTCTCTTGATTTTCAGTCAGTCTGTGGTTTCACTAGCATTTCTTTAAACATTTTTCACTTCTTTTTTCCAGGCTTTCCATTTCCTAGATTTAAAATGTACATGTCTTCCTTCAATGACTGGCTGTGAAGCACAAGTGACCATCTTCTCACGCCACCATTAACTGATGGAAAAGTCTAAATCGCAGCTTGACGACATCACGGTGGGGGAGTCCAGCCTGGGCCTCCTACCCGAAGAGACCCCTATTCGCCCAGCATGGAGCAGTAAACTGCAGTACATCCTTGCCCAGGTTGGCTTCTCCGTGGGACTTGGTAACGTTTGGAGGTTTCCGTACCTTTGTCATCAGAATGGAGGAGGTAAGAATCCCCTATTTCAGAATAGCATTCAATTTGTCTTCCTCACTTCCTTACCTGGATATGATGCTGCCTGACCTTTTTAAATCGTTTTCGAAGTTTGCTTTTGCAGTCCTTGAAAAAACATGTCACCATCCGAGAGATAAAACTTCGCTTTTTGAGGGAGAGGCAGTAACAAAACAATTGGTGATACAGCTTCGTATGTGCTGGCTCTGAACCAGTGACCAGGCCCAGTACTGACACACCGTCATCGTGTTTCATTTGGGAGTGTGGAATTGAGTTGAGCAAGTGGTGTAGAAGGGTAATTTTGCACATCCTGTGTACATATTTAACATGGAAATTCAGAATAATCTGTAGATACTTAGGGGCGATTAGGATGGCGGGCGGACTACCCTAGAGGTGCTGGAACCGGCCACCAGTGGTGTGGCGGTCCCGCACCTGCAATTAGGATGCCACCGCCACTGTGATGGTGGCATCCTCCATTCTCAGCATTGTGGCAGCCGGTGCTCACAGCACCGCCCGCCTCAATGCTGGGAATGCACTGTGTGCATTGTCATGCACAAGGTGATAGGCACCGCGCTTTGCCTGCTACCCGGTCGATGACTATGTAGGGGGTACCATAGGTACCCCCCATGTGCACCCCCCACCCGCCCAATACACTGGGTGCCCACTACGGGCCCCCGTAAGCACAATCGGCATGCCTTTCTGTGGCGGCAACGCCGCCACGAAAAGGCTGCTCCCCGCTACCTTCCTAATATGGATAGCGGTGTCTATCAGACACCGCCACCAAATCAGGCCCCTTTCCCGCCCTGTCACCTGTAAAACCGGCGGACGGTCTTTCGGTCCACCAGGGTCCACCCGCCATACTAATATGGTGGGGGGGAAATGGGTGGCTGGCAGAGGGAAATGTAGGGCGAATCGCCACTGCCACACGGGCGTTGGCGATCCGCCCTACATTGTAATCAGCCCCTGAGTGTCTTAGTCTTTCTGGCAAACTGAACAATCAAAATGGAAAACGTGAAACACTTGCTGGCTAGTCTTCAACCTCCCAATCGTTTAGTTTCCGTTGGTTAGCTGAGTCCTCATTTTTTGTGTACCCCCTCTATGGAGCACTGGTGAGCAGCAGACACAATGGCTGTATTCCAAAGGTCACTCATTCCTTTCCTACCCTCCTCTGTGGGTCCCTCCCCCATCCCCGAAAGTTGCTCTCTCTGAGTTCTGTATCTTAGACAGCATCTCTGTAGTACTGTATGGAAGTACTGGGAGCAGCAAATACATGTAGCATTACACGCTGGATCCCCCCTGCAAACATCTCCTCCACTATGGTGTAGCCCCGTGTTCAAGTATGAGGTAGAAACAGGAAGGATATCTGTTGAAAAGAGTGTACTGATACTATCTCACCATAGAAGTGTGCAGAAAGACATTTCATGTATCCCATAATGTGGAACAGTTTACGAGTATAAGACAAGTGTAGCATGCTTTAAGTGTGTACATGGAACTGACCTGATCCAGCTTTCTCCTTGGAGACTTGGGTTAGAATAGCAGGGTGCCAATGGCAACAGACCATTTGCATGCACACACCTCACCACGGTACACTGTCCACCGTGTACAGCTATAGTAATTCATCAAGATGCCTCCACTAGGCCTGTCCGCTTTGGCCGGACTGATAAACACAAAGGTTCTCTGTTCATGACCATAGAGCATGTGAAAAACACATTTTAATCGCTCAGAGGGAGGGAACACATACAGAGCTACTACCCCCCACATTGGACATTGGGGGAACAATCACATGCTTCGGGAACCACTTCTTTGTTATAGGGGCACAATTCACTTGTCTTAGGGCTCATTTCCTCATAGTGGCACTCCTACATCATTTTAGGGGTACTCTTCTGTCGTGTGAATGCATCTCCCTTATGAAAGGAGTACCTTCTCCACAAGTGACGGCTACTCCTCGCTTATGTACGGAGCTCTCTTCTTTCTTGTTAGGGACCACTGTTATCCTATCTTATGAGTTATGATTGTACTACATTTAACTTCTGCTTCCTTAACCATGTTCTCATCTTGTTCACAGGGGCCTTTCTTTTGCTGTACTTCCTGCTGCTTGTCCTCATCGGTATTCCCCTCTTTTTCCTGGAGCTGGCTGCTGGCCAAAGCATTCGGCAGGGCAGCATTGGGGTCTGGAAGCACCTTAGTCCCCGCCTGGCTGGCATCGGCTTCGCCAGCTGTGTGGTGAGTTCATGATCACTCTTCTGACTGGAGTTTGGGTCATGAGGTACTGTGGCTGAAGTCAGAAGATGTGAGACTGGCTTTCCAATCCAGCCTGTTTGCCTTTAAGGTTCAATATTTATTAAGTGTCATCTGCTGTTCAAAGAGCCGTCCAGAGCAGGTGACACTGGTGTGTTTCAAAAAGTCGAATAGCACAACTTCTAATGATGTTGGCTTATTGCATAGCACTTACAGTAAACTGAATAATCCCATGACACTAAAACAATAGATCATATTATCCATCGGAAATAGTTGTATTGATATTTGAAGGATGACATTCTTAGTCCATCCTTTTGAGAGTTGATTCTATAATATGCAAGTCACCCACAAATAATTGCAACAGTCGCTTGAGCTAAGCTACCATACCCGAGGAATTCTCGCCCTTCTCACCATTAGGATGGAAAGCCTTTGTTAAATGAAATGTCTCTTATCTATGCAGTGGGCAATGTTACTCCATTCCTTTAAACAGGAAACGTCTGACGCGTCAGCCTCGCAGAGTGTTGGGTCCCCCACAGAGGAGGTACACCACGAACGGACTAGACGGAGTTCTCCAGTAGAGTAGACGGACAGCGAAGCCAAGCCTGCAGAGTAGAATATGGGACATGTAGAGCACTCCCAGAAGGACGCTCCCGCCCAGCACTGATGCTTGCGTAGGACATGCACCACTTCGACTCTATAGACCGGCCCGCGCGTTACACAATACCCCAAATACAGTGTACCCCAGTTCTAGTTACCCCGGTTGAAGAGTTTAGTTCCATGCTGAAAAACTGATAAGTGTTAAATCGTAGTATCAGCTCAACAGATATAGATTGTGTACAATAACTACGGTAGGCACCGGTCCACGCAGTCAGGAGCTAACTGGCTCTACTCTTTCATAGCCACAGAGTCACCTCAATAAAGCAAAAGATTCCTATGCTTAGAATGTAGCAGCTTGCCGAGTATTATATTGTGACTCTGTATGATATGTACTATATGATTAACTAAAATGGATGTACTGTGCTAAACTTTGAAAAATGCCAATAAAAAGTTTATGAAAAAAATAGAAATAAAAAATATTATGAAATGTCTTTTGTCATTGAAACGAAGACGAGACCGATGTCCAGAATTTAGATTGTACAGCTTTATTTCAGAGCGATAAATTACCTACTGCTCTAAGAATCTGTGAAGGAAGCATGGAGAGAAATAAACTCTAATAGTAGTGCTTTACTCGGTCAGCCAACAGGCCGTTTCTCAATATTTTGCTGTGCAAGTTTGTATTTTAAAGGATGTGAAACATAAACCTGTGATTCTGAGTTTAATATTTGTGTGTGTTAATGCCACCATCTTGGGGTGAACCGATAGGGTGAATCAGCCAGAATCAGATTAACAACCTAGCACAAGAAGTTTAGAATGCGACTGGACCATAAAGTGGAAGGGACTAGCAAGTGGCGGCCTTACTTTGATTGAGTTATAATATACAAAAGAAGCATTAGCAATGACTGACACATCTATAGTTCAAGTTCGGATTGTACAAATACTTTAGCATATTATAACTAAGTGTGAGAAAGTTTTTATGTGTGACCTAAAACTGCTGACAAGTTCCTTTACATGTGGAAGATAGAATTCGACAATGAGGCGTCAAAGAGGCCAGTCTCTGCAGTGCTATGGGTATACAATGGTAGCTCCAAGGAATAGTTAGCAACTTAGCTCTTTGCAAGGCTTGTCAAGAGACAGGACAGTGATGGGAAACTGACCTGTCACCTTGTTAATTAATCAAACAACCAAGTTTAGATTTGCAATATCTTTCACTATTTAAGTTACTGAAACGTGGGCACAGGGCAGAAGCTTCTGCGCATAGGTGGTGTTATGCTGGACACAGTTTAAGAAACTATTTCATATGAATCAGCCACTTGCCCTCTGTAGGACCCTCAAAAACCAAATTAGTGTTTTCAAAAGCTGTCCAAAATGCTGTCGCAAAGAAAACAGACCGCATAAAGCTGGTTCTTTAGGTATTTCCAGATATATTTTAGTACATTTCTTTTGGTGTTATCTAGCCAGAGAAATAAGTTAACATGTTTCTTTTCCCGGCTTCTGTCCTTTTGCCCATTTCCAGACACCATGCCTCATCCAAGCTTAGCTGACCCCTGCTCATTCCCTCCTATTTCTGTTCGACATGCTGAAAGGCATCCAGTAAACTAACAGTTTCCATCCTGCAGAATCTTCCAGTTCACATCCTTGGTTTAGTAGCACACAACTTATTTCGAGATGTTCAGCCTTTTTTTTACTCCCGGTGAAGACCGTTCTCTAAAGTCCCTTGAAAGGCAAATATTTTCAATTAGCATTTTACATATACATTTAGGCTGCAACTAAGCCCTTCCAATTACTGGAACCGAGGCTCTGCTCTAAGAAATAATCAACAGCCGCACAATATAGTTAAGTGGTGAAGCTCATTAAAACCTAGGTGCGCAGGATGCCGTCATCAACTTGACCAGCAGAACAGATCTCCCACAGCTGGAAATTTTCTCCATGTTATATCTTGTTCATTTGTGTGTGCTCCATTTTTGAGATATGTCTATATGACACCACTGGTCCATGTTGCAAACTTCAAGGGTGTCACTGAGCAGAAGTTGGGAAGATGTTGAACCGGGAGCTTAGGGGCTCATTACGATGGCGGAAGGATTGCCACTGCCATATTAGGATGGCGGTGGGTATCGTGGCTGACGCAAAGTCTGTCCGCCGCTGGCAATCGTAACGATTGCCTGCCGGGAGGAGCAGGGGCACTAATATGGTGGAGGTGCCTAGCAGGCACCGTCCTCCATATTAGGTTGTGGGGATTGAACAGCCTTTCCCCTGGCGGGGATTGCTTTTGGGGCCCGTTGCAGACCCCCTTGTGTCTGGGGGAGGAGGGGTGCACTTGGGGGGTCCCTATGGTACCCCTCTACATTTTGCTGCACCCAGTGGCAGGCACCGTGTGGTGCCTGCCATGTGGTGCAATGAAATGCCAGACAAGCAATTTTAACACTGTAGTGGGTGCTCATGCCAGCAGCACCCACAACAATGTTAAATTGCGGTGCGGGACCGCCTCATGTCTGGCAGCCAGTCCTAACACCGCGGGGATGGCGGGCGGACTCCGGTCAGCCCGCCATCCTAATGAACCCACATATATATATAAATATATATATAACATATTATAATGTTAAATACATATGACAGAATTCTACAAATATTATATTAAATAAAATAAAAAAATAATTTTTAAACAAAAAATGTTAATTAGAAATTATTATTACATAATTATTTTTATTTCCTACCCTATAACACCACACAATTTAAAACCCACATCTACATTTTTTAAAAAGGACCTCCATAACATAATTAACTATCACTTAAAGAAATATCATTAATTAAAAAACAAATAAAACACATCAAAACTAATTACCTTCCCACCCTTTACCCCTATAATGCTCACAACCCACAGCTAAAATTAAACTGTAAAAAAAGTTATTAAACAATTAAAATTTATTTTCAGTTAAAAAACTAATACTATTTAACAACTAATTATAAAGTAAAATGAATTTACTCCCCCCCTTTACTTCTATAAAACCAAAACCCCCACAAAAAATACATAATTGCCCTAATTATCAATTAATATTAATGATCAACTAATTATTAATTATTTTCCATAAATTACTTCCCACCCTTTACACCTATAAACCCCACAACCCACACCTAAAATGAATTACACAATTTTCATATTCAGTTATTAATTCATTAAGATTAATTAATTAAACATAAAGAATTCTCACCCTCTACCCCTATAAATGCCACAACCGGCACCTAAAATAAATTACACAATTTCTATATTTAATTTTCAATTAATTAATATTAATTAACAACGAATTATTAACTACTTTAAAATGAATTACTTCCCACCCTTTACCCCTATAAACCCCACAATTTGCACCTAAAAACAGTACACAATTGCCATAATTAGTTACCAAATAATAATAATTAACAACCAATTAATAATTCATTAATTATTAATTACTTCCCACAATTAACACTATAAACACTCAATGTAATACATATTAATAAATACATAGTAATTTATTTATTATATTTAAATTACTTCCCAGCCTATTCTCCTATAAACCCACAACCCGCTACGCCAAAAACGCAAAATTAAATGAAATAAAATTGAGAACTACTAAAAATGTAAACCATATTAAAAAAACATAAACCATACTTAGCTTGGGAGCGTACTGGAATACAAGGGTTTCTATTCAATCATATTGTGTGTTTGTAGCGGTACTCAAATACAATCTAGTGGACGTGTAAGAGGCATCAGTGGATCAATCAATCAATCAAGGCATTTATAGAGCGCACTACTCACCCGGAGGGTCCCAAGGCGCTTGGGGGGGGGGGGGGGGGGGGGGGGGGTACCGCTACTGCTCGAACAGCCAGGTCTTGAGCTTCTTCCTGAAGGAAAGGTGGTCTTGGGTCAGGCGAAGGTTGGTCGGGAGGGTGTTCCAGGTCTTGGCGGCCAGGTAGGAGAAGGGATGGTGGTTTGGTTCTGACGTTGCTTGGGGATTTGACATTGGTAGGCTACACCGACAGGTTGATGATGCTGAAATGTCCGCAATATCAGCCACTGTCCATGATTTATGCTGATGCAAGACTGGCCTCTTGCATTGTTCTAAACTTGAGGTTCAAATCAAGCTGGATGTTCTCGCTGTGCGGTATGTGGCATTGATTATCCTATACATCATGCAATGCTACCATGTTCTGTCTGATCTATCTCCAGTAGTATTTGTAACCAGTGTGGGATGGGGAGGAAAATGTGATCCCAACACTATTTATTTATGGTACTTGAACAAGGTATTGCCTCCATTTCATGTCTAACTTTCTGTGGGCTGAGCTGCTAGCTGCTACCCACAATCTCAAGTAGCAGGACCCTTGTCTCCCTCCTTCTGCCATCACTCTCTATGCTTCCTCCGTCTCTCCGCTTCATTCTTTCCTGCCCTATAGCTTATGACTAAAACCCTCTTTCTTTCTCTAGGTGTGCTACTACGTGGCCCTTTACTACAATGTCATCATTGGCTGGAGCCTTTTCTACTTATTTAATTCCTTTCAGTACCCTCTGCCCTGGGAAGACTGCCCTAAAATGCCCAACACGACTCATAAAGGTCAGTGATATGCTAAGTTTACAAGTAGGTATCCATATATATCGCAGCCATAGGCTTTAAGGTGACGACAAGCAGACTGAATCCTCTTCTTTGGAGGATAAAAGCTTACTACTCTGTTTTGATGTGCAGAGGGCCAACTTCATGACCTAATAGGCAGCAGAAATTGTGGGGCTTTTAAAGAGGCCCTTTATTGAATGTTGTTACAGTAGGTTTCCAAACCCAAACCAGCATTCTGCTCACAGGCACATTCTAGTTTTCTTATTGTTACTGATGAAAGAATGGGAACATTTTCACAGAATCTCCACAAGTTTAAAACTTACGGAGGAAATCTGAGCTGCTTGGTCAAGTTATACTGAGTACACATCTTTTAACATTGTAACTAGGCCAGTATTAGGCCAGACCAAGGCACAGATTTCATTTAGCAGATGCTCTGTTGGCTGAAAGGGGGAGCCTCAAACTTTTTCTTGGGCAAAGAATGTTCCTTGGCTCAGTGGGTACAAGAACCTTTTGAATTTGTACCAGTGGCCCCACACGTCCTATTGCTCCCTCTCCAGCATAGGCTCACACCAGCATGGTTTTAAATATTGAATTAGAAAAGACAGGTGAGGAGTGCAGGATGAGAAAGGTTGGCAACTCTTTCTGGGTAGTAAATGTGTACATAAATTCTGACTCCTATAATTCACTTTGTTTTCCCCTTTAGAGTTTGATTGTGACCACAGCACCAGCACCACCTATTTCTGGTACCACAAGGCCCTGCATATCAGCAGCTCCATTGAAGAGAGCGGGGGTCTTAATGGGTACATGACTGGATGCCTCCTCGCTGCATGGGTGGTGGTCTGTCTCTGCATGATCAAGGGCATCAAGTCTTCTGGAAAGGTAAGTGCAGGGCACCTAAGTGGGGCCAATACCTAGAGAAAGAAGGCCTGGCAGTATGATGGGAGGTTTGTGAGTCTTAGAAAGAGAGAGGCAGAGGCTTAGAAGAGTGGCCTGAGTTTTGGGAAGAGCGAAATTGAAACTCTGGAAATGGGACATGCCCATTTAAGACTCTGACTTTAGAGGCCCCAGACATAAAGATGAGGCTTGTTATGGGTAAATTACTGTCTCAGTGAAGTGTTCATATGGTCCTTTATTTTATTTATTTCTTTTATGTACTTATAAGTGCCCAGAAGGGTATCTCCGCGCTACGGAAATGCTATAGATAGGTGTTGCAAAGTAAGAATCTTCAGGATGCCAGGTTGTAGGTTCCAGGTATATCTTTATTAGTAGTTCAGATACAGAAAGCTTAGATAGAGCCAAGATAGTATTTAGGCTATAAAGTATCACCCACTAGTAAGAATATGGGATACACTCGCTCATGAACCGAAAATATAGCATATATACAGCCATAAAGAATATGAAGGGATACACACACCCAACAAGAATATAAGGGATACACTCACCCTTCAGGAATATAAGGGATACACTCACCCTTCAGCAAGCGAGCAACTCGGAAATAACAGAATTACACTGTGCGGATTGATAGAGCACAGGAAATAGAGGAATGCACAGTAACAAGTATAGCATGTAGAATAACAGCAATGCATAGTAAAGCACCACATATAGGGTAGATAAATACCATTACAAATAAAGAAAAGGAATTATAACGCCGGTACTCAATCTAAGTGCCCGAGTATCAACAGATAATGCATATAATAATCAATGCAAATAAAAACAAGGAATAATCTAACAGGTACTAAACTGAAGCAGAGTTTGCTGTGTGAGATCAATGAGCTTTTGGATAGCTGTTCACTTAAGAAATAAGAATAGAAGTTAAAATTATGTAGTGCAGTACCAAAATAAGCCAGGAGATGGCAAACTAAACATACTTTAAAGTATATAAGTATTAAAAGTATTAAGAGCATGGATAATAAATCTCAAGATCGAAGACTAGAAGCTGAAACAAACATGGGCACAAAAGAATGAAAGACAACATCATGACTGGCAACAAATATGCAAGCAAAAGAACATTTCCTATGTAAGAAAAAGAAAATAAAGAACTAAAACAAGAAATGTAGTCACTGTAGTCCATAGTTGTCTGAGGTGATAGCATGAAGGGATGGTAAAGTCTAGAGGAAGAGCATCCTGCTTGCTAAGTTGAGAATAACAGAGTTTGTGGGAAAACGCTCACCTCACAGGAAACTAACAAATGCTCCTACGTGATTGCATTTGTAAAATCAGGCAGAGCAGGACGTCCAACTAGGGTGACCAACTGGCATTGGTGCAAATTCAGGACGGTGAGTGTAAAAATTCAGGACAAAGGGTCAAAATTCAGGACACAAATTCAGGACAGGAGGTCAAAATTCAGGACAAAACTTCAGGACAATAGGTACGTTTTACAGACACATCAGAGGTCGCGCAATAGTATATAAGTAAGCCCAGCCGTTTCCAAACATATTCAACTGTTTGCAAACCTATCCATCATGTATCCTTCCATCTATCATTTCACTCATCCATCCCTTTATCCATCTTTTCACTCATCTCCATTATCCATCCATCCATCCATCCACCATTTCACCCTATCCATCTGTACACTTATCCATCCACTTTTTATCCCATCCATCCATTCACTCATCCATTCAGCCATTTACCCTTTCACCAATCCAGCCATCCTTTCACTTACTAATCCTTCCACCCATCCACTATTTTAGTCATCCATCCATCCTCCCATTCTCTCTCCATCGACCCTTTCACTTAGCCATCCTTCCTTCCATCCATCCATCCATCTACTCATCCACTCATGAATCCATCCATTGATCCTATCACTCATCCATCTATCATTTCACTCCTTCACACATCTATTCATCCTTTTGTCCATCTACCCTCCCTTTCACTCACTCATCCATCCTTACATTCACCCTTTCACTCATACGTCCATTCATTCACCCTTGCACTTATCAATCCATCAATCCATCCATCATTTCACTCATCCACCTACCCACCCATCATCCACCCAACCATCCACCCACCATCCACGCACCCACTCATCCATCCTTTCACCCACCCACCATCCAATCCACTGATCCATCCTTTCACCCACCCACTATCCACCCACCCACCCACCCACTCATACATCCATCCATCCTTTCACCCACCCACTCATCCATCCATCCATCATTTCACCCACCCACTCATCATCCATCCATCCTTTCACCCACCCACTCATCATCATCCATCCATCCATCCTTTCACCCACCGACTCTCCATCCATCCATCCATCCTTTCACCCACTCATCATCCATCCATCCATCCGTCCTTCCCCTCATCATCCATCCTTCCCCTCATCATGCATCCATCCTTTTCCCTCATCATCCATCCTTTTCCCTCATCATCCATCCATCCATCCTTCTACCCACCCACTCATCATCCATCCATCCATCCTTCCCCTCATCATCCATCCATCCTTCCCCTCATCATCCATCCATCCTTTCAACCACCCCCTCATCATCCATCCATTCCCTAATCATCCATCCATCTATCCTTTCACGTACCCCCTCATCATCCATCCATTCACCCTTCCCCTCATCATCCATCCATCCACCCTTCCCCTCATCATCCATCCTTTCACCCACCCCCTCATCATCCATCCATCCATTATCCATCCATCCACCCATCCATCCCCTTATCATCCATCCATCCATCCATCCCCTCATCATCCATCCATCCATCCTTCCCCTCATCATCCATCCATCCTTTCACCCACCCATCCATCCTTTCCCTCTATCCATCCCCTGATCCATCCCCTCATCCATCCATCCCCTCATCCATCCATCCCCTCATCCATCCATCCCCTCATCCATCCATCCATCCCCTCATCCATCCATCCCCTCATCCATCCATCCACCCATCACCCATCCCCTCATCCATCCATCCCCTCACCCATCCATCCTTCCCCTCACCCATCCATCCTTCCCCTCATCCATCCATCCATCCTTCTCCTCATCCTTCCATCCTTCTCCTCATCCATCCATCCTTCTCCTCATCCATTCACCCTTCCCCTCATCCATCCATCCTTCCCCTCATCCATCCTTCCTTTCATCCATCATCCATCCTTCCCCTCACCCATCCATCCATCCCATCCATTTATCCTTCCCCTCATCCATCCATCCATCTCCTGATCCATCCATCCTTCCCCTCCATCCATTCTTCTCCTCATCCATCATCCTTCCCCTCATCCATCTTTCCCCTCATCCAGCTACCCTTCCACCCATACAGCCAGCTATTTACATTTTCTTTCCATCCTTCCCCTCACTCATTAATCCATCCATCCTCTCTCATTAGCCATTTATTCAATCTTTCATTCATCCATTCACCCTTTCACTAATTCATCCAGCCATTAACCCATCCCTTCACTTACTTACTCGCCGACCTTTCCATATTAATTTTGAGCTGAGCCCTTTTGAGAAGAGGCCCATCAAGAACTTCACCCTCGCTGCAGGGGCCGTTCCAGGACTGGGACAGAAGCCACCCAGGGAGGAGACAGGATCCACCACAGGGGGGACTAGAGCCACCACAGGTGGGGGTGGACTGGAGCCACCACATGGGGGGACAGGAGCCATCACTGAGGGGAGGGCAAGAGCCATCACAGGAGAGGGAACACAGGGGTGGGCATGCAGTATTCTAGTATCATCTTGGGCTCCTCTCCTGCACAAGACAACGAGAAGACTGGCTCTCTGTCCAAAATGCCATCCCCCACTGTGATGTACAGCACTTACAGGCAGGCGCGGTTCGTCCATTGGGGCGTGGGGGCGTAGCCCCCCCTGCCCGACGCCGCCCGCAGCTGCCTCATGACAATCATGTCAATGAATCAACATGACGTCAGACCGCCGGGCGGGCGTCATGTTGATTCATTGCCATGATTGTACAGACGGCAACACAAGTACGCATGCGTGGGGACGGAGGGTGCATTTTTACCCGTGCCCACGCATGCGCACTTGTGTTTTGGCGGCGTTGCGCATGCCCATCAGGAGCCCTAATGTGCGTGCTGCGGGCGAGAGGGTACCTGTGCCCCTGGCGCCAGGATTGGCCAGGGGCGCTATGAGCCTGTGACGTGTGCGGGACCGGCAGCAAGGTAAGAGTGTGTGTTTTTCGGTGTTCCAGTAAACTAGCTTGCACAAATGACTTGAGATAGTTCAGTGTGTTAAAGCATCTGCTGCAGAAATGTGTGCGTCTATTCCAGGTCACCCGTTTATTTCACCGCATGGGGTTTTGGAAATGTAAAAATTCTCAGAATTTCTTTTTTGATAGTTGCAACAACAGCCTTCAACAGATTTCATTTTATAAACATTTTCCAGAAAATGAGTTAACAACTGTCACCACAAATATAATGTACTCTTTGAACTAAGGTTATAAAATTTCAAAATGTTAACAAACGGTAGAGGCGGAATAGCATGATATATGCATTTATTATTGCATGCATGTTGGTGTATGTTTGTATGTGAATTTGTATAGTACATACCTAGGGCTTACAGGATGGCAAATACATGGGCGGTCGAAGGTTTCCAGCATAAAAAGGTAGGGGTGTTCTAATATGTAAACTGGCACATCCTTCAACATCGATCCTAAAGGCTTGTTAGAGTCCATAATTTATTTTTATATGGTCATAAAAATACATGAATGATGGATGGATGCAGGGTGGGTGCATTAATGATTGTTCGGTGGATGGGTGGGTGGATGGGTGCATGGATGGATGCATGCATGATGGGTGGATGGATGCATGAGTGATGGATGCAGGATGGATGGATGGGTGGATGCATGAATGAATGATGTATGGATGCAGGATGGGTGGATGCATGCATGATGGGTGGATGCATGATGGATGGATAGATGGGTGGATGCATGAATGATGTATGGATGGATGCATGCATGATGGGTGGATGCATGATGGATGGATGGGTGGATGGATGGATGGATGGATGGGTGGGTGGGTGCATGAATGAATGATGTATGGATGCAGGATGGTTGGGTGGATGGATGGGTGGATGCATGAATGATGTATGGATGGATGCATGCATGATGGGTGGATGCGTGATGGATGGATGGGTGGATGTATGGATGCAGGGTAGGTGTGTGGATGGATGGATGGATGGATGGATGAATGATGTATGGATGGATGCATGGATGCATGCATGATGGGTGGATGCATGATGGATGGATGGGTGGATGCATGAATGAATGAATGATGTATGCAGGGTGGGCGGGTGGATGGATGGATGGGTGGATGCATGGATGTATGCATGATGGGTGGATGCATGATGGATGGATGGGTAGATGTATGAATGATGTATGGATGCAGGATGGGTGGGTGGATGTATGGGTGGATGTATGAATGATGTATGGATGCATGCATGCATGATGGGTGGATGCATGATGGATGGATGGGTGTATGGATGGGTGGATGCATGAATGAATGATGTATGGATGCAGGGTGGATAGATGGGTGGATGCATGAATGATGCATGGATGGATGCAAGGTGGTTCGGGCTCGCTCGCTGCGCTCGATTGCTGCGGTGCAATATGCAAATTAGTTTACACCCACCACTTTCAAATGTCGCCAGCCGCCCCTGCTTACAGGAGATACTCTAAGAGAACTGATTGAACTGATTGTCCTCCATACTTTGTTAATCAGTGTGGGTGCGATTGTGCCATTTCTTTATTTTCTTACATTATAGACTGCATGTTTGAAGAACCGAGGTTTGCTTACAATTTAGTGACAGTAATTAAGCTCGGTGAAGGGAACCACGTGCTGCCTCGGTGTAATCAGGGGTGTAATCTGTCCGAGTCTCGGGTGTTTGGGGCCCTGGGTAGAAATAGAATGTGTGAACCCCCCTCTAAATAGCAGAGACATGATACATTCAGGGCTGTTTGCATGTGAATAGATGTCGCTGCTCCTCGGCCCCTCCTTCTCTGTCACCTTCAAAGCACCTCTTAACAGGTCATCAAGGGCTGGAGGTGTGAGGGTAGCCATCCCTCTGTGCCTCTCCAATGCTGCGGGGCATCTGAGGAGCTTTGGTGCAGCATCGGAGTGAAGAAAAGGTGGGTACAAGCTGTGCCGGCTTTAGGGTGGAGCAACCGGTGCCCTGTTAAAATGACGGACAAATGGCGTCCGTTAGAGATTCCTTCACGGACAACGGACAGACGATCGAAATTACGGACTGTCCGTGAAATATACGGACGGTTGGTCACCCTACGTCCAACTCGGTCTGTGACAGGTTTCAATTAGGATGCCAGTTCGCATAATGAAAGGACAGCGACGCTGCAAATAACGTGGTTGGCAAAGTATGAAGACAAGTTTCAGTATCCTTAAAATGGCGGTGCTCATACTGACCGCGTGCCGGATGGCTTGAGGAGAGTGCGTGCACCAAAGCGTCTAAGGCAGGAATAGGCAGACGTCACAGAGGATCGAAGAAAGGCTCGAGAAACATAGGTGAGGCAGCGCGAGCTGTGTTTTACTTTAAAATTTTAAAACTTGACAGTTGGCAGAATATAATTAAAAGATTGTAGCGTACCTACAATAAAATTAAGGCAAAGAGAAATAACGTTTTACTCTGTGGCAGTCTGTCAGCAACATCACGAAATATGTAAATTTCTTGAAACCAAGTGCTAATGCTGACAGTTGAAGGTAAAACTCTGCGCTCATTCAACTTTGCCTTCCTGAGCTTTACCGACAGTGCCTCAAAGACAGTACATAAAGTTGAGCTCTGTAAAATTAAATTTATGACGGAGATAAAAGCTTAATCAGCACTGAGTCTTTACACAGCTGCCAGTGTCAGTGTGCCACGCCGAGTTTTCCATCCTAGGTAGTGGTTACTGGTGAATAAATAAACAGAGGCAGTCCAGAAGCTCAAGTAGTGCTTGTAATCCATAAAGGCATTCCACACATGAACAAAGATGGTAATCTTTCACTGTCACACATGAGGCATTAACCGGTGATGAAAGATATGAATAAAAGTTGCAAAATAACTCACCAAGCTGGTGTCACAGGAAACTTGACATGCCCGAGTTGAGACTGATTATGGTCACTGGTGGGACTAGGGCTGTCGGGTAGAAGATAGATGATACCAGCTTGGGTTCTTAGTTGAAGTCGCAATAAATGAATTCTTTGTCGCTGCATATGTTAATTCAGATCAATTCCTTGAGGAACAGGTTGATAAGGAGTTACATCAGTAGGTTACTAGGGGTTCAAGACCAGATCGTCGCCAATGTTGCAAAGTAAGAATCTTCAGGATGCCAGGTTGTAGGTTCCAGGTATACATTATTAGTAGTTCAGATACAGGAAGCTTAGATAGAGCCAAGATAGTAATTAGGCTATAAAGTATGCCCCACTAGGAGCAGTATATCATTACTGCTCATCCTGCTGACACCAACTGCCTAACCCCATGAACCCAACATTCTATGCAGTCACCCGATTGCCTCAACACTCGACTTTCCTTCCACCCCCTCCCCCCCACCCCCCCGCCAGCTACGTTCCTCCTGCCAAGCCCTTGCTACCGTGCCTCGCATCAATAAAACCACCATGGGAGGTAGATCCTTCTCCTACCTGGCCGCTAAAACCTGGAACTCACTCCCCACTCACCTTTGTCTCACTCAGAACCATCTAGCATTCAGAAAGCAACTTAAAACCTGGATATTCGACAAGTAATCCCCCCACCCTTCCTCAAGCGCCTTGAGACCCTCTGGGTATGTAGCGCGCTATATAAATTCTTTTGACTTGACTTGACACATCACTAGGCTGAACAGCAGGAAAGGGGTGAAGAAAGAAGAGAAGCGTGAAATAACCTCACAACAATAGGTAGATGAGAGGTGGTCGATTAGAAAAGTTCTGTTTTAAGGAACCTTCTGAATATAGGGTAATCTGGGCATTTCGGAAGACGAAAAGGGAGCTGATTCCAGTAAAAGGGGGCTAGGTGGGAGAATGCCTTCCCAGCCAGGCATGTGTTTTTTTAAACGCGGGACGAGAAGCAAAGATTTAGCTCCTGAGCGTAGGGGTCTGGGTGGCTGATATTGACTGAGTTTTACTGCAAAATAGCCAGGACCTTTACCATGTAATGCTTTGTGCAATGCAATTACATCTGACCCGTTTGCGTACTGGGGACCAGTGTAGCCGTTGTAGAAGAGGGAGAGAAGCAGTTCTAGCAGGAGAGTTTGAGACCAGGCGGGCCCCGGTGTTTTGAACTACTTGAAGTCTACTCCGAGAGGACTCACTTGCTGAAATCAGGAGAGCATTACAGTAGTCCAGGCGGCTTATCACCAGTGCCTGGATGAGTGTTTTTTCGTGCGGTTAAGAGGAGAATACCCTGTGTAGGAGGCTTAGCCTGTGGAAACATGAGCCCACGGTAGCTTTAACTTGCTCTCTCATGGTAAGTTTCTGGTCCAAACATATGCCAAGGTTCTTAACCACTGTCTTAGGGACCAGGGTGTCGCCTAGCTCAGACAGACACCATTCTGGGGACCAGAGCTTAGGTATATCTCCAAACAGCATGATCTCGGTTTTCCCGACATTAAGCAGTAGGAAATTATTCCTCATCCAGGTCACAATTGCAGTCATGTCTTTCGAGAAGGCAGTCTGGAAATTGTAGGAGTTTTTGTCAAATGACAGTAACAGCTGGGTGTCATCAGCTTACAAGATTGGTGTGAAAGCCAGCTTTCTAAGCCATCCAGCTAGCGGAGATACATAAATGTTGAACAAAGTGGGACTAAGACAGGTTCCCTGAGGTACTCAGTTGGTCAGTCCTATGGTCTGAGATGGGAAAGGGCCCAGATTGATGGTCTGAGTTTGGTGGGTGAGAAAGCTCGACATCCACTGAAAGTCTCGTACTTGAACTCCAGTTTCTTTAAGTCTGATGAGAGACTGTGTCGAAAGCTGCTGACAAATCCAGCAGCACTAGTAGTACTGCTTGTCCGTTGTCATGGGAGTGCGCTACATAGTCGGTGACTGCAATCAATGCTGACTCCATACTGTACATTGGCCTAAACCCAGACTGAAACGGATCAAGGCATCCAGTAGATTCGACATGGTCAGATAGTTGTTTATTAATCGCTTTTCCAATATCTTACTCGGGAGAGGTAGAAGAGAAATCGGACGGTAGTTAGACAGGTCCTCCATGTGGACATTGGTTTTCTTACGGATGGGAATTATTTGTGCAGCCTTCCATTCAAGTGGTAGTTGCCCCTCTCTCATAGGGAGATTGAGAATTGAGCAAACATAATGGGACAACTGTTTAGAGAGCAACAAAGACATTTTGGCTGGAATAATGTCCAAAGGGGAACTGATTTAACTGGGTTCAGCAGTGTCTCCACATTATCATCTGTGAGAAGGGGAACATTTTTCAACAGATGCACATTGGTCGAGAATGGGGGACAGCAGGAGGCAGTGTCATTCAGGGGGTTCCTGACTTTAGTGATTGTATCGTAAATCGGCTCAATTTTCTGTACAAAATGGATAGCTATTATAACACAAAATTCTTCAGTTGGGGCAGCTTCCTTGTTGCAGGCCTTCGGGTTAGTAAAGGAATTAAGAATTTGGTATAATACTTTGGGGGCACTCCCAACTTGGTTAAGTTGCAACACAATATGCGCCCTGCGTGCGTTTTTTAAGTTCTTATGGTATTGAGCCAGAGAGGTCTTATACCTCTCTTTATCCTCCAAGTTTTTACAAAGACATTTTTTCTTCTGTAGGTCTAGAGAGAACCATGCTGCGTGTGGGCGTCTGGCCGAGTTAGGATATTGTTTCAATAGGGCCAGTTGATCTATGGTTGTTTTTACAATAGAGTTGTAGCTGGCCAGGCATTCCTCCTCATTCTCCGATTCCAGATTAATGGTTGCTGGAAATGTGTTCATAAAATGGTCGGGTGTTATTTTATGCCACTGTCTACGGAGACTATAGGAGGGGCATAGTGTGCCCTGGGACCCCTAATTTGGAAGTCAATTAAAGAGTGGTCTGTTTATGTAAGTGGGCATGGAGCTTCACAAAAGATGCTTGGAGAGTTGGTCAGTATAAGATCTAGCGTGTGTCCTGCTGAATGTGTAGGACTGACGTTGATCATTCCTAGTCCTAAAGTGACTAAGTCGGCATGAAGCGTAGAGACGTCCTGATTAAAAGTGCTCTCACTATGTACATTGAAGTCCCCTAATAGCAGGAAATGTTTCGTGGAAATTATATGAGGGTCAATTAATTCCATCAGTTGGAGCGAGAAATCCATAAGGGGACCTGGGGTCCGGTATCAAGGGTGCCTTGCCAGCTGTAATGGGGTAAGAAATCAATTCTAATAACCAGAATTTTAACTTTGTAATTACAGCATTACTCGAGTGCCTATACTTTGATGATGTCTTTATGGGTGATGGCTATACCTCCACCAACCTTAAATTGTCTATCCAGCCTTTGGATACAGTAGCCATCAGGGAGTTCCATCGCAATAGTAGGGGTGGAGCTAGGTTTGAGCCAGGTTTCAGTTAGAAATCCGATGTTGGGAGTCTTAGAGGATAATAGATCCCAGATTTCAACAGCATTCTTGGGCAGAGATCTAACATTGCTCAGAAAGCCATTCCAGCCCTGAGCAGAATTGTTGGCAGGACTGTCTGGGTAAGTCTGGGGTTGATTAACTAAATTGGAATTGTGCTTTCCATTGCCTGTGTCAGATAGCAGTGGCCCCACATGCTTCAGCTCTAGGCTTTGGAATTGGCAAAACCTGCACGTAAAGGGGCCTTCGCAAAAGGACATGTCCAGTTCCTCATTTTTCCATTTTGAATAAAGAGGCAAAAGCTTGAAAAATATGGGGGGTAAAAATTCTTACCAGAACTACTCTTTCTCTTATATTTATTCAACATCAGTGATTTCAGCTTGCAATATGTTTGCTGAAATCCCTTCAGTGACTGCAGAATGTATTTTCTTGCTCTCACTACTTGAAATCAACAATTTCAAATCAATAAGCACATGTCGATACAAGTGTCCTAATTAGTTTAGTTTACACGTGAAAGCCATGCTTGGTTACACACTTAGTGTAGTGCAGGACACAGAGATAGTCGTGCTTTTTGATATTAAGACTTTCTTTGCACCCTCTTTTTCTGGGCAGGCTTGGAAAAATGCAAAACTTGAGAAGCTTTGATCTTTTTGTGGAATTACAATTTCCACCAGATGCAGAGCTGTTACAAGTCTTCACAAGCAGGGCTAGAATGGGGACCAAAAGCAGCTCCGCCAAAAATATTAAAATCAGCATTTATGTCAATGAAGGGTAAGTACCAGCCCTATAGACTATGGAGGAGGGCGACCAGGGCAGCTGAGGCATGCAAGCACATGAAACTCTTGTCTGACCACTGTTGCTTTCTCCTTCCAGGTTTGACAATAAGTCATCATTGTGTGTTGACATTCTACTTTGTCACTTTTGGTTGACTCGGAATTGGAGCAAGTAGTAAAAGGCGGATGCTGCTTTGTGGAGGGGTGGGTTAGTCACTACTCCTGCCCTATGCAGCACTCTCCCATCTACCTGATATAGGGTGGGTGAAGCATACAGCAGCAGAACTTTTAAAAAGATGAGTGAGCCGGTAGGCCTTGCTTTAGTGGCACTGGGTAAAAAGGTCCTGTTCACTACAACGGATCGCTCCACAGTATGGTGCCACCATAGCGCTTGTGCTGCTTTATTCTTGGCTGAAGGTCAAACATGAGGGTCTCCCAGAATGGTATTAGATATGTTCAAACAGTGAGTTACCAGAGCTGCAGGGGCCACACCGTGAAACACCCAAGAGATGAATTAAATAGAGGTTGGTTTGCTTTGTCATGAACTCAGGAGACTATACTGCTCACAATATCCTGTGCTTAATTTTCCAGGTGATGTACTTCAGCTCTATCTTCCCCTACGTGGTGCTGCTGTGCTTTCTGATCCGTGGTCTGCTCTTGGAAGGTGCTGCAGATGGTATCCGCATTATGTTCACCCCAAAGGTAGGTAGTCAAATGCATGTGCCTAGTGAAATACTGGGTCTGCACAAGTTGGAAAAGTGGCTCCTAAAGCCCATAGGATTGTCAGCAAATAGATGGGTTCTGCAGAGAAACACAGCAGTATCCCATTCTATCAGAGACTTGCAGCCCCTCCCGACGATGTCCGGGTATGAATTGCTGCCGGCCAGTAGTATATTGTTTTGTAGGATTTCGTTTAGATAGCATTTCTTATCTGTGACAGGCCTGTGAAACGCTCCGATTCACAGTGCACTGCTGATGCACTTAAGAGTGCGCGTTCAGTAGTGTGTGAACTCCAATTTCCCTACTTTATTTATTTAAACTATATAGCGCGAACTCGACAACATGCACAATTTACATTAAAGAAGAACATATTCATTTGTGGTAGGCACGGGGAGACAAAGCGATTTCCCAGGAATCACAGGATGTTTAGCTGATGCCGAGATTCGAAAGTTGCTCCCCAGCTCTAAAGTTCGCAATTCTAGAACTTGTGGCCGGAGGTGTGTCTAAAAGTGTATGTCGGTGCTGGCCATCAATGAGAGAGACCTGTGCATTTTTCAAATGGGTGGTGAAAAAAATATGAGTATGTTGCTGGAGATGTGGGCCGCCGTGCCACCAATGTACTAACAGGGGGAGGGTAAACACTCATTATTCCGCAACTTTCTTTCCGCATACCATCACTCCGCATACTTTCATTACGAAAGTACCATGACTCCTCAATGCCATTAGAACGCATGGCATTACATTTTATATGCTTTTACCACGCATACATTTACAACGAAATTCGTTGTAAATGCATGAATGGTAAAAGCATGTTTTTTTAAATGTTTGGATAAGGTAAGTATGGGTATAGGGGTATATGTTTTGGGTACTGAGGTATATGTTTTAGGGTGTTTGGGTATTTTTAGGGTTCAGATATAGTTTTGGGTTATGGGGTACAGGGATAGGTATGGGTTTTGGTGTACAGGGGTATTTTTAGGGTTCAGGACTAGGTTTAGGTTTTGGGGTACAGGGGTATTAAGGGTTCAGGGCTAGGTTTGGGTTTTGGGGTACAGGGGTATGTTCGAGGCATGTGGGCTGCTGAATTCATATCTGTGCATAGATCGCCGCCTAGTGTTGGGTCCGGATGATTGCACATTGTTGTCCTGGAAGAGTCTTCGAAGTATCACAAGATAGGTGGCTCCTACCCTGGACTACAGTGCACATGGGCATAGACTCCATCCTCAGATTGTTTTTTTCCGCCATTGGGTTCGGATGTCTTTAATTCCCTCTTGTCGGAATCAATATAAAAAACTTTCTTGAGACCAAAAGGTCTTTAGTCTACGTTGGTATTGTCTTGCGTTCGGCTTTACTTCTTCGAGCTCGGCTCCGAGCCGGTTTCTGTACTTCCGCGTGCTCTCGGCGCGGAAGGCCTAGTCGACGCTCCTGACTTATCGACCATCCATCATGGACCGAAGTCCATTCAAGAGATGTCCGGTCTGTAACTCGAAGTACCCACACATCGACGTCCACCCGGTGTGCAACAAGTGTCTGTCGCCGGACCACGATGAGGCCAAGTGTATGGCCTGTTCATGATTCAGGTCCAAGAAGACACTCAAGCTCCGACGAGCTGCGCGCCTGGAGTCCCAGCAATCTGCTCCGGCGCCTACGGACATTTTCGATGCTGGGGATGTCGAGGAAGAATATATCCAGGACGTTTCGGAATCAAACCCCGCGTCGGACGTCGAAGATGACTACGACGCTGATGCGGAGGTGTTCGAAAGCGAAGAAGTCGTCGAGGAGGTAGGAGACGACGACGGTGCCCTTGGGGCCATGGAGGATAGCTCGGATGAGGAGCTCCCTCAAACTGACTCTGGGGCCGTGCCTATCTATAAGGCCCAGGTCGAGGGATCGCCTTCGGGCCTTACCCAAGACCTCGATGTGGGTTCCACGGCCCCGCCTTCAGGCCCGGCCACGGACATTGTTACAGAGCCGCTCCCGGCCAAAACTAAACCGAAAGTGAAACCTACGGTCTCGACGCCAGATACTGCGCAGGTATCGAAACCGAAAGTGCGCATCGCATTAGTCGGATCGAGGACTTCTGAGGCTTCGGCGCCGAAGATGGCGGTCGAGCCGAAAGGCCAAGTCAAGGGCGTTGAGACAAATTCCGCCGCGCCGAAGACTAAGGTGAAGGTGGTTGATACTGGCGTGTCGGCGCCGAGACAGGTCGACGCCGGCAAGGGCCTTGTCGACCCGAAGAAAGCTGTTGACGACCCGAAGAAAACTCTCGGTGAGCCAAAAAAGCGACTCGACGACCCGAAGGTCCTCTCTGCCCCGCGTCCACACGACAAGGCCAGGGGCGCTGCGCCCCGTGAGTCGACCCCGAAAGTGGCCTCGAAGGACTCGACTCCAAAGGCGGCCTAAAAGGACTCCGCCGAACCGGCGCGTCCATCCTCCGTGTTCACAAGAAAAGTCACTGACTCCCTGCAGCGCATCAGGGACGGCACTGCGGTGGTCGAACCGAAGGACCCTCCGCGTGCGAAGCCTGTGGAGAAACCAGTTAAGGCGTCCACGCCGATCCTCTTTACCTTGCCGCCTAAGACGGCGCCGAAGGCTTTCGCTCCTAAGGCAGTGGCCGGTGTGCCCGAAAAGGTCTCCTCTGCGCCAAAGGCGTCGTCGGTGGTCCACGGCCCGCGGCCTCGACAACCTGCGGAGGATGAGCGTCAGGAGCACTATATCGACGCCGAAACGGGCAGGCTTTCCCTTCTGAAGCGGAAAATCACCCCAGAACCCCAACTGGAATCTTACAAGATCCCTCTCAAGAAGAAGACGGACTCTGCTTGCTCTCCTGTCTTGGTGGAACCCCTTTCACCGCAGACTCATGTTGTGTCGCCCACTTACTCCGAATTGGACGCTGGTGAGGGTGATGAGGAGGATGAGTACAGTTATCCGGTCTATACAGACCCTGAGGATACAAAGGAGCCCTGGGCAGCTGGTGGTGACCCTGGGGATCCTCATTCAGGACAAGACCCTCAACTTTTTTCAGCAAAAACTTCACCCACTGAAGACTCTGCTGCTTTCAATGCCCTCATTGAACGGGCTGCTAGCAATCACAACGTCCAGCTGCATGCTGACCCTGTGGATGTGGATTTCCTTTTTGACACTTTTTCAGTATCAAAAAGACTGTAAAAACTCTGCCTATGCTAAAAGGTGTTTTAAAGCATGCTGCTGAGATCTTTAAAGAACCTACCAGGGCAAGGGTGATAAACCCTAGGATTGACAAAAAATACAAGGCGGCACCTACTGATCCTACATACATTAAAGGACAGTTGCCTCTGGACTCCCTTGTCGTCTCGAATGCCCGGAAGAGGGCCAATTCTCAGACTATGGGTGATGCTCCTCCCCCAGACAAAGAATCCAAGGTCTTTGAGGCTTCGGGGAAGAGGGTAGCAGCACAGGCAGCCAACATATGGCGCATCTCTAACACACAAGCGCTTCTAGCGCGCTATGACAGGGCGCACTACGATACACTAGAGACCCTGTTGCAACACCTGCCTGATCAATATAAAGAAGGGGCTGAGATGCTGATTCAAGAGGGGAAGCTCATCTCCAACGCTTCCATTAAGTGCGTTCTGGACGCAGCCGATACCGCTGCCAGAGCCATAAACACCAGTGTTATGCTTCGGAGGCATGCCTGGCTGAGAATCTCTGGATTTAAGCCAGACATCCAAACCACCATCCTGAACCAAACGGTTAACCCAGATCACCTGTTTGGCCCAGACGTTGACACCACCCTAGAAAAAATGAAAAAAGACACTCACACTGCAAAATCCATGGGTGCCTTACAGTCCCAGCAGTTTCGGGGTGGGTCCTTTTGTCGCTCCAACACTAGAGGCGTCTCAAGGGGTCAGCTTTCCCAATCCACGCCATACTACAAGGGCAACACCCAGACTACTTATGCCAACAAGAGTCGAGGTGGATATCGCAGCAACAGCGCCAAGGGCAGAGGACGTGGCAACAACAGCTCCAGGTCCTCTACCACCAGCAAACAGTGACGCCTTGTCACTGCCCCCCGACCACGCAACACCTGTCGGGGGGAGACTCCAGCAGTTCCTGCCTGTCTGGGAGTCCATCACCACGGACAGGTGGGTCAGAAAACTTATCCAATACGGTTATTGTCTGGAGTTAACATCCACTCCACCCAACATGCCCCCAAGACACCGTCCTATGTCGGACGAGCACTTGCACTTATTGCAGCAGGAGGTCACCGTCATGCTGCAAAAAGGAGCAATAGAGCTCGTGCCACTGCAGGAGCGAGGCACAGTGGTATACTCTCTGTACTTCCTAATACCAAAGAAGGACGGGTCCCTCAGGCCCATTCTGGACCTCAGGCCACTCAACTTCTACATCCTGTCGGAGCACTTCCATATGCTGACCCTGCAGCAAGTGCTCCCGTTGCTCAGGCAAGGGGATTTCCTCGCAACTTTAGACCTAAAGGACGCGTACTTTCACATTCCACTGCACCCTTCACACAGGAAATACCTCAGGTTCACCATCCAAAACCAGCACTACCAATTCAAGGTTTTGCCATTCGGTGTCACCACGGCACCCAGAGTGTTCACAAAGTGCCTGGCGACAGTGGCGGCACATCTCAGGAGACGAAACATCCACGTCTGCCCCTATCTGGATGACTGGCTCATCCAAGCGAAGTCAGCCCAGCAGTGTGCCGCCCACATGTCCCACACCATTCACCTCTTACACGATCTGGGATTCTCACTGAATTACCCAAAATCACACCTCCAGCCCGCCCACATACGGCAGTATCTGGGTGCGACCATAAATATTCTGGCAGCCACAGCACAGCCAAATTCAGTGAGAGTCAGCAGCATTCAATCGCTGATCCAAAAATTCAGACCTCAACACTCGCTTCCAGCGAGAGTGTTCATGCAGTTGATAGGCATGATGGCCTCCTGCATCTCTATAGTCCCGCACGCGAGACTACATATGCGTCCGCTTCAGGAGTGCTTAGCACGTCAGTGGACTCAGGCTCACGGACAGTTGAAAGACCTAGTGTTGGTGAGCGGTCGGGCATACAACTCTCTGCATTGGTGGAATCCACGAAACCTTTGCAAGGGCCGACCGTTCCAAGAGCCTGTGCCACAGATCATCCTGACGACGGACGCTTCTCTCCAGGGATGGGGAGCTCATGTACTCCATTACACTGTGCAGGGACTATGGACGCAACAGCAGAGGAAGATGCACATCAATGTTCTGGAACTGATGGCGATCTTCATGGCACTGAAAGCATTCAAAGTACATCTGTGCAACAAGGTCGTGTTGATCCGGACGGACAACATGACGGCAATGTACTACATTCAAAAGCAGGGAGGAACACGCTCTCCGCAGCTGTCTCATCTGGCTCAGAGCATGTGGAAGTGGGCCATTCAGAGGAACATCTTCCTCATGGCAGAGCACCTCCCGGGCAAGGACAATCAGATGGCGGACCTGCTCAGCAGGCACAGCCACCAAATGCACGAGTGGGAGATACATCCATCGGTTCTCCAACCGTACTTCCAAAGGTGGGGTCATCCAGAGATCGACCTCTTCGCCACAAAGGAGAACGCAAAATGCCAAAGCTTCGCCGCCAGGTTCCCTCACCCACAGTCGCAGGGCAATGCGATATGGATGATCTGGTCAGGAAAATTTGCGTACGCTTTTCCCCCAGCACCTCTGATACTGCTGGTGGCACGCAAGCTCAGGCAGCACTCTATGACTCTCATCCTGGTTGCTCCAACGTGGGCTCGCCAACCATGGTACACCACGTTTCTAGAACTGTCCGTGGTACCGCATCAGAGGCTACGTCTCACACCCAGCCTTCTGACGCAGAGCCATGGCGACATTCAGCATCCAGATCCGCAACAGCTCAACCTGGCGATCTGGCTCCTGAAGTCCTAGAGTTTGGCTACCTGCACCTACCTTCTGACTGTATGGACATCATTCAGGAGGCACGGAAGCCCACCACCAGAGCATGCTATGCGGCAAAATGGAAGCGGTTTGTCATTTATTGTGCAGACCACAACATTAACCCGCTAGATGCTTCTATTCAAAATATCATCTGTTACCTTTTCCATCTGTACAAATGTAATCTGGCCTATGCTTCCATTCGCATTCATCTAACTGCAATGGCCGCTTACCTCCAGAATAGACAGCACCTCTCCCTCTTCAGGGTGCCTGCCATTAAGGCTTTTCTGGAAGGACTCAAACGAGTCATTCCTCCGCGGACTCCACCAGCTCCTGAGTGGAACCTCAATGTGGTCCTCACCAGGCTGATGGGTCCTCCCTTTGAACCACTGCATTCCTGCGAGATTCAGTTCTTGACGTGGAAAGTGGCTTTCCTCATAGCAATTACATCGCTACGGAGGGTTAGTGAGTTACAAGCCCTCACTATCCAAGAGCCATTTATTCAAATTTATTCCAACAGGGTAGTGCTTCGCACAAACCCTAAATTTCTTCCCAAGGTTGTGTCTCAATTCCATATCAACCAGACTATTGAATTACCTGTTTTCTTTCAAAATCCCGAGTCATTGGCGGAGCGGATGCTCCACACCCTTGACGTCAAGAGGGCCCTGATGTATTACATCAATAGGACCAAGGATTTTAGGAAAACTAAACAACTCTTTGTCGCCTTTGCACTACACCACAAAGGTAACCCTATTTCCAAGGCTGGTATTGCTAGGTGGATCGTTAAATGTATCCAGATCTGCTATCTGAAAGCAAAACGTACTCTTACCATTCCACCAAGAGCCCACTCCACCAGGAAGTTGGGGGCCTCTATGGCATTCCTTGGAAACATTCCTTTGGAAGACATATGTAGAGCAGCCACATGGTCTACCACACACACATTTACAAAGCATTATTGTGTTGATGTGCACTCCAAACAGCAGGCAGCTGTAGGGCAGGCTGTTCTAAAAACACTTTTCCAAACTGCTGCAGCTGGCACGGGCGGCCGCCGTTAATGGAGGGACTGCTATGTATTCTATGCACAGATATGAATTCAGCAGCCCACATGCCTCGAACCGAATATGCTATTTACCAGTATGCATCTGTTCTTGGCATGTAGGGCTGCTGACATTCATATCGCCCGCCCTCCTCCCCGGCGCCCGTAGCAGCTGCAGAATTCACACATACTTCTAGCATGGTCATCATTCACTTAGTTTCACTCCATCTTGGCCACAATGGCTAAAAACAATCTGAGGATGTAGTCGATGCCCATGCGCACTGTAGTCCAGGGGAGGAGCCACCTATCTCGTGATACTTCGAAGACTCTTCCAGGACAACAATGTGCAATCATCCGGACCCAACACTAGGATGCGATCTATGCACAGATATGAATGTCAGCAGCCCTACATGCCAAGAACAGATGCATACTGGTAAGTAGCATATTCGTTTAGGGTTCAGGGCTAGGTTTGGGTTTTGGGGTACAGGGTTATTTTTAGGGTTCAGGGGTAGGTTTTGGGGTACAGGGGTATTTTAAGGGTTATGGGGTAGGTTTGGGTTCTGGGGTAGAGGGGTATTTTTATGGTTCAGGGCTAGGTTTGGATTTTGGGGTACAGGCGTATTTTTAGGGTTCAGGGGTAGGTTTGGGGTTTGAAGTGCAGAGGTATTTATAGGGTTCAGGGCTAAGTTTCGGTTTTGAAGTACAGAGGTATTTATAGGGTTCAGGGCTAGGTTTGGGTTTTGGGGTACAGGGGTATTTTTAGGGTTTAGGGATAGGTTTGGGTTTTGGGGTACGGGGTATATGTATAGAGTTAAGATAGGGAAAGAATACTCCCTACTCTAGAGTCAAAGTATATCATCGGTTTAAAAACAATGGCTCCCTGGGGACTAAATAACAATGAAGAGATGTGGGTACATCTGTAGAAAAAAATCGTTATTTTTTCAGCAACTGCATTGAAAACAACATCTTAGAATGCAACAATACAATTATGTAGGTATATACCTGTAAAAAATAATTTTGAGCGATGGTCGACTATTTTTCAGGGACTAAGATTGCCCATCCAGGGCTCTATTAAGCTCTCCCAACTGGGAATCCAGACAGGCCCATTTAGGGCAGTATCTCTGTGTGAAGGGCGGGATCAGGATGAAAAAATGGGTATTTTTGTCCAAATATAATGCTGCCAATATCCCAGCCTTTTGATGAAATGCTCAACTAATGTGTCTCAGTATGCATGAATTTATAATGAAATAGCAACTTGTTGCCACATCTGTTTTTAATATGCACTAAAGCACTTTATTGTACATAGCGCCATTTTAGGTAAAATGAATTTGTTTGCTATTTGCACACTAAAAGATGGCCGCTGTATTAGCTTTCCCATCACAAACTAACCGTCATCTATGTTGTTGATGTGAATGGGAGAAGTGGCTTTAAATGGCGCCGTGTAATTTTGTACAGGTTGACACTGACGAAGCCTTTTGGCGAAACGCGTCTGTTGTGGGGGTAGGGGCTTAAATTAAAAAATCATCATTCACGTCATTCTTCTAGCCTAATTGGAGTGGATTGTGTGGAAATATAATAGCGGCTCACCACCGCTGACCAAGCACCCGGGACTGTGAGGAGCGACGGCGGTGAAGAATCGGTGCTGCAAATATATATATATATATATATATATATATATATATATATATATATATATATATATATATATATATATATGATTTCAATAAACAAAGTCCATAACCCACGCTCTCAGGAAACAACTCGGAGACACCAAAATTTGTGAATTAAAACAGCACTGGCTTCATTTTGGTGTCTCCGAGTTGTTTCCTGAGAGCGTGGGTTATGGACTTTGTTTATTGAAATCATACTCGTGTCGGATTCACTCCGCCGGCGTCCACGCCACCTTTCACGGGTCGAGGGACCCGGAAGGAGTTTTTGTTGGGAAGCGAATATATATATATATATATATATATATATATATATATATATATATATACAAACATATATTTGATGTTTTAATAATGTACTTTTACAATGTATATGACTTTACCACACATGCGTTTGCGTTATAATGGCATGCGTGATAAATTCATATGCGTTGTAAAAGTTTTAGAAATGATGTCTTTGCGGAGTAATAGTCCCGCGTTATAAAAATTGCGGAGGGATGGTATGCGGGATGTTGGTTTGCGGAATATCATCACATATTCTCGGGGGAGTGATAGTCCCTTTCTTGCTATTTCCGTGGAGGCGGGCCTTGTGTCCGGATGTGCGTGGCACGAGGCCTGTGCGCAACAGAAGTGGAAAATCTCCAGTGTGCGCTTCAGGCGTCACCGGAAGTTAAGGCGAGATTACATTTCCTGCACAATGGCCCCTGTTTGCGCTCCTTCCGGCCCTTGGGAATAGCTTCATGCCTGACCTCCATACAGTAAAGTTAAAGGAGGCCCCCTTAACTGTCAACTTTGGGACGGGGAGATAGCTTAGGAAACCAAAAAACGTCCCACAGGTTTACCCCAAAATGGGTAGGAAATGGAATAGTAATACGTTTTTGCAATGTTTAGCAATACCAGTCATGTACTTTAGTTACCAAAATGTGAAATGCAAATCATAAACACAATGTTGTACTCAGAAGACCACCAACAATTATAGATATAGCACCAATAAAGCACACAGTACGTCAAGTGTAAAAAACCAATCAGATAATAGTGTTTTAGGAAAAAATATATATATTTTTGTCTATTTATTCAAACAAACATTTTATCAACACAATTACAAATCATTAAAAAACATACAATAGTATGTTATAACATTTCATAAAAAGTTTTTTAAAAAACATCACATAAGCATCAGGTTAAAAAGTTCGAAGGAACAGGGGTCGACGCGGCGTTTCGGTTACAGGTAAATAGACAACCTTCTTCAGGACCAAGTTCTTGATGGTTTTAGTAACCTCCAAATAAATCCAGGAGGGCACTGGGCCGGTTCTGTGATCCGGTAGTGAACTGGGATAAGTTCTCGCTGTTGTAATATAATTCGTCAGGGTATCTTGAGATAAAAAGGGATAAAACTTGTTCTGGTAGTAGGAGCCACCGATATATATCTTCTGTGTTGCCAGATTTAAATGACTGGCAGTTGTATATGATACACGTGCTTTTCAATATGCTTGTATCAGCTTTTAGCGTTCATTTCGTGGTGGGGATTGTCCTGCCACTGGGTCTTCGGCTTGCAATTCGGCCTCCCTGCTCCCACTACCGTCTCCGTACGTCCTCTGTTATCGTCTGGGCGAAGGTATCTAAGATACGTACCTCCATACAGTAAAGCAAGTGCACATCACTGGGAGCGCGGGGCAAGCACACCCGAAGCTGGAATGTACAGAACCTGGGAAGAAAAAACAATGGAATATTGGGCACAACGCTCGCTTTTTTTCCCCTTAATCCCGCTCCCAGCACACGCCCCCAGCACACGAAAAGAGACATGGGCTGAAGGGCAGAACATACCACACGCCCCCAGCACACGCCCACATCACAACGCAGACACGCCCACAAGGGACTACATTGCTGGCACGGTTCTTTTACCTTTTAAATGTATATGTGGGCGTCTGCATAGCCTGTGTCCTTCTGCTGCAACTGCCCTTTCCAACGCTGTATTGGGTGTTGTGATTGGTGCTGTGGTTCCTGAGATTACCCGCCTCAAAGGTTTGGGCTCTCTCTTTATTATATTAGTATAGATATAGATTTAAGCTGCACAGGTTTGTAACAGTTTGAATATTGAAACAATGTGTTGGAGGCATATGAGCTGCAGATCGTACACTTAGCAATAGATCGCCATCTGGTGTTGGGCTCAGATGATTGCAGGTTGTTGTCTTCTTGGAAGAAGTCTTTGTAGTCACGAGATGGGTGACTCCTCCATTGGACAATACTGCGCATGGTCATCAACTTCATCCTCAGATTGTTTTTTTCCGCCACTGGGTTCGGATGAAAGTTTTGCGCTCCGGCTAGAAAAGACTTTTTCAGCAACTTCGAAGCGTGAAACTTTATAAAAACAATTTTCGACATTGAATAGACTTTTTGACATCACCAGCTACTTTCCGGTGCCTCGACGCGGGCCGTTGGGCCTATCGGCGCCGTGCGGCCTACGCCTCATGGAAAGAACTCCATTCAAGAGATGCCTGGTATGTCGAGCGAAATTCCCTCATAGCGACCATCACGAGGTTTGCAATCTCTGTCTATCGCCGGAACACCTCGAGTCGACCTGCACAGCCTGTGCCTCCTTCCGATCGAAAAAGACCATTCAGGATCGGAGGACCCGTCGACACGAAATGAGGAGATCAGCGCCAGCACCGGAGGCCATCTTTGAGGGGGAGATCGTCTGAGAGGACGACTCCGGATAAGAAGATCCACTCGAAGATGTATTCGAGGACGAGGCTCCACTCGTCGCCGAGGAAGACTCGCCTGATCTCCAGATCATATCGTGGCAGAGGACTCAGTTGATTCGATTCCATCTCGACAACCCGTGAGTAACCCTGCCCCTGCACAACATACACTACCCAAGACAAAGGCAGCGGTCGGCACTCCGCCAATGGGGCCCAGTCGAGACCGAAATGTACCCTTCGGTATCCGGCTCAGAGGAAAAAGACTACGCCTTCCGGTGCTTCGGCACCGAAAAAGCAACATGTGCCAATTCCACCTCCTCCATTGACACTGAAACATCCTTCGACACCGAAGCCAAAACACCCTTCGGTGCCCAAAGACAAAGACCGTTCGGCACCTGAACCATCGGTGCCGAAGCCAAAGACTGTACCAGATTCGAAAATTTCGACTACGAAACCTTCCGGTCCCAAAAATAAGGATGGAAAGACAGATTCCGGCGCCGCAGGCCCAACGAAACCTGTCTCCACGCCGAAATCAGTACCAAAGACTCCAAAACCTGATACAGACACGCCTAAACTCTCTGACAAGCCTACCAAGCCGAAACCACCTTCGGCACTGAAGATTTTGCCACAGGACTCAATAACTCCTCCTAAAGCAAAAACCACTAAACAACCTCTACCAGCACCGAAAAAA
Source organism: Lissotriton vulgaris (assembly GCF_964263255.1). Lineage (NCBI taxonomy): Eukaryota > Metazoa > Chordata > Amphibia > Caudata > Salamandridae > Lissotriton > Lissotriton vulgaris. The sequence continues at coordinate 321,435,916 of NC_141695.1, read as the reverse complement.
TAGACGCCAAAAAAGATTGTACATGAGGAAGAAATGTTTAGACCAGATCCTAAACAGAAAAAGGTATATATTAATCCAAAGACTGGACATGTGGAAGCAATTCCTCACAAGAAAAGACCAGCAGACACCCCACTTCCACCTGTGGTTCCTGCCAAGAAGAAGGATTGTGCAACTTCTCCAATGCACCCTTACTCTCCTTCACCTTCTTCCTCTCCTATCCCTCCTTATATTGAACCTATAACTTCTCCTGTTCAATCTCATGCGTCATCACACCAAACTGACGAGGAGTATGATCTAGGTGGGGGGAATGACGTACCAGAGCCACATGCACACCCTTTAGATGGGGATGTCAATCCAGAATATCCTAAGGATGACGACATATACAGCTTTCCACCACACAATGTGCCTGATATTCCTGATCCTCAGTACTACCTAACAAAACCTTCCCCTCCAGAAGATAGTATTGTGTTTAATCATCTTTTAAATAGAGCTGCCCTTTACCGTGGGGTCTCAATGCACTCTGATGCCATTGAAGAGGATTTTTTACTAGACACATTTGAGCAGTCACAAAGGACTACACAAATACTACCTATGATCAAAGGAGTCATTAAACATGCTCCAGACATATTTAAAGACCCGGTACGATGTAGGGTGTTAAACCCCAGAATAGAGAAAAAGTATAGACCAGCACCATCTGATCCAGTCTATATTAAAGGACATCTGCCACTAGACTCTTTGGTAGTGTCTAATGCATGTAAAAGAGCCAATTCCCAGACCTCTGGTGATACGCCCCCGCCTGACAAAGAATCTAAAATTATTGATGCGTCAGGGAAACTGATTGCTGCGCAGGCCATAAATATATGGCGCATAGCAAACACACAAGCCTTACTCTCACGTTATAACAGGGCTCACTACGATCAGCTAGAAAAAGTAATGGAGCACCTCCCAGATCAATATAAGTATCAGGCAGCAGAGCAGGCAAATTAATATCCAATGCCTCAATTAAATGTGCACTAGATGTAGCTTACACAGCATCCAGAGCAATCAATACTAGTGTCATACTGAGACAACATGCGTGGTTACGCATTTCAGGTTTTAAACAAGAAGTACAGACTACCATCTTAAACCAGCCATTCAACCAGAACCAGTTGTTCGGGCCGGAAGTAGACAACACACTAGAAAAGTTGAAGAAAAACACGGACACAGCTAAGTCTATGGGTGCATTACAATCCACGCAGACTAGAAGTTCGTTTCGCCGCTCCTTTTATCGAGGAGGCTCCAAGCAGACCGGCGCAGATACAACATCATCTTTTAAGACACACACACAGACCTCCTCTAACAAAGGCTATTTTAGAGGAGGATACAGAGGCAACAATAATAAGGGAAGAGGTAGTGGTAATAACAACAACCGCTCCTCTTCCACTCCCGAACAGTGACTTCCCTCTGCCTCCCCTACAGCATTCCACTCCTGTGGGGGCAGATTATCACAGTTCCTACCTGTCTGGAATTCCATCACAACAGACAAGTGGGTAAAACAGATTATCCAACATGGCTACTGTCTAGAACTCACAGCAACCCCCCCAAACATACCACCCAGGCAGCGTCCAATGTCCACAGAACACATTACTCTTCTTCAACAGAAAGTTCTAGCACTTCTACAAAAGGATGCTATTCAAGTAGTTCCTTTAGAGGAAAGGGGGACAGGAGTTTACTCCCTGTACTTCCTAATTCCCAAGAAGGACAGGACATTAAGACCAATTCACGATCTCAAGCCCCTCAACCATTACATACAATCAGATCATTTTAACATGATCACTTTACAACAAGTACTCCCACTATTACAGCAGGGAGACTTTCTTTCAACACTAGACCTAAAGGACGCCAATTTTCATGCTCCTATACATCCTGCGCACAGGAAGTATCTAAGGTTTGTCATACAAGTACAGCACTATCAGTTCAAGGTCCTTCCATTCGGGGTCACAACAGCACCATGAGTGTTTACAAAGTGCTTAGCAGTAGTAGCAGCAAATCTCAAAAGACAACAGATACATGTCTTCCCTTACCTAGACGATTGGCTCATAAAAGCAAAATCGTTCAAACAGTGTGTACAAAACAAACAATTCAAACATTGCACGACTTAGGGTTTAAAATAAACTACACCAAGTCGCATCTAGAGCCTTCGCACGTTCATCAATATCTAGGAGCTACCATAGACACATCTACAGCTATAGTGTATCCCAGTCAAGCCAGAACACAGAGCATTCAGACATTATTCTCCCTTTTTCAACATCAGCACTCTCTCCAAGCCAGAGTGTTCATGAGATTAATAGGCATGATGGCGTCTTGCATCTTCATAGTTCCTCACGCAAGACTGCAAATGCGCCCATTGTAAGAATGTCTAGCACAGCAGTGGAATCAGGCTCAAGGTCAGCTCACAGACCTGGTGTTGATAGACAGCTGTACATATCGCTCTCTGCAATGGTGGAACACCAGAAACTTGATAAGGGGACGGCCGTTCCTAGATCCTGTTCCGCAGATAGTGCTCACGACAGATGCATCCCTCACAGGATGGGGAGCCCACCTCTTGCATTATACCACACAAGGCCAAAGGAACAACCAACAAAGACAATTCCATATCAACCATCTAGAGCTGCTAGCAATCTTCCTAGCACTCAAAACGTTTCAGGTACAAGTAAGAAACAAAGCTGTCCTAATCTGGACGGAAAATATGACAGCTATGTATTATATACAAAAACAGGGGGAGGACACATTCTCTCCAACTGTCCCAGCTTGCACAGAACATTTGGAGATGGGCCATTACTCAAAACATACACCTGACAGTAGAACACCTTCCAGGGATTCACAATCAGATAGCAGATCTGTTGAGTCGTCAGTCACAACAGATTCACGAATGGGAGATACATCCACAAGTTCTTCAACCATTCTTCCAAAGGTGGGGGCATCCACAGATAGATCTGTTTGCTACCCACGAGAATGCAAAATGCCCAACCTTCGCCGCCAGGTTTCCACACCCACGGTCGGAGGGGAATGCGATATAGATGAACTGGTCAGGCAGATTTGCGTATGCTTTTCCGCCTCTCACACTCATTCCACTAGTAGTTCGTAAGCTCAGACAACAATCTCTCAAACTAATACTGGTGGCTCCCACATGGGCACGTCAGCTGTGGTTCACCGCACTACTAGATCTCTCACTGGTTCTGCATCAAAAGTTAAGACTCACGCCATCCCTGTTAACACAGAACCATGGAGAAATAAGACACCCAGAGCCAAGCCAACTGAATTTGGTGATCTGGCTCCTGAAGTCTTAGAGTTCGGTTACTTAAACCTACCACCAGACTGTATGAACATAATTAAAGGAGCTAAAAGACCCACTACCAGAGCATGTTATGCGGCTAAGTCGAAAAGATTTGCAATATATTGGAACAACAATCATATTGATCCACTGGATGTTTCCATCCAGAATATTATTTGTTACCTTCTACACCTACAAAGGTCCAATTTGGCTTATTCTTCCATACGCCTGCATCTGGGAGCAATTGCAGCCTATTTACAAAATAGGCAACATCTATCTCTTTTTAGAGTACCTGCAATTAAAGCATTTATGGAAGGATTAAAACAAATAATCCCGCCTAGGTTACCGCCTGCTCCAGTATGGAACCTAAATGTGGTCCTTACAAGACTTATGGGGCCCCTTTCGAGCCTTTACATAATTGTGAATTGCAATTCCTAACATGGAAAACTGCTTTCCTTGTTGCCATCACCTCTCTCAGAAGAGTTAGTGAAATGCAAGCATTCACAATAGAAGAACCATTTTTTCAAATACATCCTAAAAAAAGTGGTTCTTAGGCCCAATCCTAAATTCCTACCAAAAGTTATTACTCCTTTTCACATTAACCAATCAGTAGAGTTACCAGTGTTTTTTTTAAAACCGGACTCTGTTGCAGAAAGGGCTCTACACACCATAGATGTTAGAAGAGCTCTGTTATACTATACAGACAGGACTAAATCCTTCAGAAAGACAAAACAACTATTTGTATCTTTCTCTCCACCACACAAAGGCAATCCCATCTCTAAAGGAGGAATGTCCAGATGGATTGTAAAGTGTATTCAAATATGCTATCAAAAAGCAAAACGTACACTAACTGTTCCTCCTAGAGCGCACTCCACTCGCAAACTAGGAGCCACTATGGCTTTCTTAGGAAACATACCACTAGAGGACATATTCAAGGCAGCGACATGGTCTACATTACACACCTTCACTAAACACTATTGTGTTGATGTGCAAGCCAAGCAACAAGCTGCAGTAGGCCAAGCTGTCCTTAAAGCACAATTTCAGTTTGCTGCAACGGATACAAGCGACTACCGCTAGGGGAGACTCTGCTGCATAATCGTTGCTAAGTGTATGATCTGCAGCTCATATGCCTTGAACGGAAAATTCTACTTACCAGTGTGCATCTGTTCTTGGCATGTAGAGCTGCAGAGTCGTACACGCCCTCCCGCCTCCCCGGGACTTGTATCCGTTCCAGTAATCATCTTACTTAGATGCACACGCATGGTCATCCTTCTTTCTTTACTTCTACTAACTCCATCATTTCCCATCATGGCGAAAAACAATCTGAGGATGGAGTCGATGACCATGCGCAGTATTGTCCAAGGGAGGAGTCACCTATCTCGTGACTGCAAAGACTTCTTCCAAGAAGACAACAACCTGCAATCATCCGAGCCCAACACCAGGTGGCGATCTATTGCTAAGTGTACGACTCTGTAGCTCTACATGCCAAGAACAGATTCATACTGGTAAGTAGCATTTTCCTTTAGGACTAGAAAAGCTGTCCAACTAAGTAGAATTGCTTTTAAAATGCCCACTTATGAATGCATTATGAACAGCAGTCATGTTTTGTAGTTTGCAGGTATGCTCTGCGTTTAAGGAGCTTTTTTCGAATATTTACGAGTTAATGAAGAGCCAGGTGATACAATCTAAGAGGGTCGACCCTCATAGTTCGGCATCTGCAGCCCTCTCGCTCATGGGTGAAGTTGATATTCTATGTCAAAGCACCCTTTGAGGAATACAACTGTCCAACTCAAATGATTATGCATCATTCAGGCTTTCTCTCTCTCTCTAACCCAGTGTTAAATATGCCTTTTGTGATGTCAATCGTAAGGTTGTGGAAAATGATCAAGCCTTTATTGCTTTCTTCTCAGTCTTCTAAACTCTTGCCAGAGGAGCTAAGACCTATTTCATCTTCAAAGGATGGCACGCAGTACATCTATCCACAATATTCGCTCAGGCATCTGGAAACAGCGAAAATACCAACCATGACACTTTCAAATTAAGAAAGGCAAAGACTCAAAAAACATTGCCACAAAAGACCAAGACAAGTTAGCAGAACAGCCTAGAAAAATATGATATGGAAAGGAAAGTCCCAGGCATTCAGCTGTTTCGTTCTAGACACTGTCCTAGGATAGTACGTTCTAATGAAGATGGTCCTTCTGAAGAGCAACCCTAGCATCCCAGGAGTATCGCTATGGATGCACCAGCCAGGAGGCACACCGTTCCCCCTCAGTTTCTAGACTTTATCCCTTCAATTATTTCTCCAGTTGACATACCAGATTTCTATGAGGATACTAACAGTGCTTATCCAGCTGCACAATAAAACAGTCACTTAGTTGTTTAATCACATGTTTTTCACCTTGCCACTCAAATAACAGGCAAAGCTCTGTGTGCAGTTGGTTCCTAGCCTCGTCAGATCCGTAGAGTGTACCTTTTATATTCTTAGTTGGTTCCTAGCCTCGTCAGATCCGTAGAGTGTACCTTTTATATTCTTTCCTCTGTGTGCAGGCATGAGGCAATAAGAGAAGAAATCTATAGCAGCCGAATCTGATGCACAATTCCTAAAAGAGAATGAATGTTACTCTTGATTCTCTAGAAGTCTGTTGAAAAGGTCAGTGTGATGCTTAATCTGCGCCCTATCCCTGCCCTTCAATAAGCGAAAGCGGGCATCTAGATTCCCTGGGCAAGATATTGTGCAGAATGGATGCAAGATCAGCATTTCAGGCCTCCCAGTCCCAAATCTCACCAGTTTGTTGAAACCTTTCCTTCTGGAGGAACTGGTTATTTAAGTAAATTTCCAGTGAAAGAAATAAGCACAGGAGGATGCACTAAATCCACAGTGTAACAGCAACCTCTCTTGCTGTTTTATTGTCACAGACATAAGTGTTGCGTTTTTATCATAAATCAAACATCCCTGAACAAATGGTTGAAAATAGATACATCCAGGATGATGGTGGTATCTCTAATATGCCCACATCTACATTTGGAGATCAAAAAGTACACCAGACAGTCTTGTCCTACGGTCAGTGAAGTCTTTGCTTCTGAACTAGCTGGCATGGTAAATATTCCTAATGCTGGATGTCAGATTGCATACGAGATTCTTACAGAAATGTGTTGAAGATTGGTTTCAGAGGTCTGGATATAGAGATAACATCAGCTAATGAACAAAAAAGCTGTATATAATATCTCATGATGGAATAGAATATGTTGCAAGGGGTCCTCTACAGAATAAATATGGTGGATTGGTGTGCTTACGTTAATAGTCTGACAACCCAAGGGAAAAGGTCGCTAAAGGAACAGCAGCATGTTCAATTTGAGGCCAGTCCATTTATGCCTAAAATCTTTCCTACTACAGCCCTCATACAGTTTGGTTCTACTTCAAATGGAGAACACCACCACCATGTGCAATCGGAACAGGGTACAAAATCCTTTCCAAGGGAGCTCAGTTAATCTGGCTTTTGCTTCTAAAATGAGACATCTGCAACATTGCAACACATCTCCCGAGCTTTACAATTAAAAAGCAGATCAGCTCAGCAGGCACCTAGAAGGCAATGCGTGGGTGTTAAATAAGGAGCTGTTCTTTGTTTTATTCTCAGTGTATTGACTCCAAAGCAAAGATTTACTGGCCAAATCTCAAAATGCTCTGGATTCTTTACTCCTCTGGAATGATATTTTGATAAACTAGTGAGGGACGTTTTTGCATGTTTTGGCTGTCTGAATCTTGAACGTTACTTTCGGTGGGCGGAGGGCTGGATGCAGAGTCCAAAGTGATTCTCATTGCTTTGGAGTGACCTTGCCATTTTTAGCACCTAGATCTTTTGCTGTAATCCTTTTTTCCACAGAGGAGACTTCAATTCAGACTCCATTTCCACCACAGCATGTCTTGTAACATTCTCCAACGTCTTTTTTCATTCACTAAGCTTAACCCTCCTGCAATACAATCACTTAAATCTTACAGATGATTGCATGACTAATCTGATAAAAACCAACATCCTTCCTCAAGATCTACATATATCTTAAATTGGAAGAGTTACCTGGCTAACTATAGCTAGCAGTTCTCCTCTGTTAATGTCCGTTTGCCTACAATTATTGCGTAGAGAGTCAAATCAAATCAGTGAATTTGTAAAGCGCGTTACTTACCTGTGCGGGTCTCAAGGTGGAGGGGGTGGAGGGAGGGGTGCTGCTGCTGCTCGAAGAGGTCTTGAGGAGCCTTCTGAAGGTGAGCAGGTCTTGGGTCTGCCGTAGATGGGTGGGAAGGGTGTTCCAGGTCTTGCCGGCCAGGAATGAGAAGGATCTGCCGCCGTAGGTCATACGTTGGATCTATGAGACGGCGACAAGGGCGAGGCTGGCAGAGCGGAGCTGGCGGGCGGGGGTGTAGAAGTTGAGTCTGTCGTTCAGGTAGGCTGGTCTGGTGTTGTGGATTGCTTTGTGTGATGGGTGAGGAGTATGAAGGTGATCCTCTTGTTGACTGGGAGCCAGTGCAGGTCTCTTAGGTGGGAGGTGATGTGGCTACGGCGGGGGATGTTAAGAATCAGTGTGGCTGAGGCGTTCTGGATGCGTTGTAGTCGTCGCAGGTGTTTGGCCTGGATTCCTGCGTAGAGTGCGTTGCCTTAGTCCAGCCTGCTGCTGACGAGGGCTTGGGTCACAGTTCTTCTTGTTTCAGTCGGGATCCACTTGTAGATCCTGCGGAGCAAGCGGAGGGTGTTGTAGCAGGAGGAGATGGCGTTGACCTGCTTCGACATGGAGAGGGAGGAGTCGAGGATGAACCCCAGGTTGCGTGCGTGGTCCATGGGTGCTGGTGCTGCTCCCAGTGTGGTCGGCCACCAGGAGTCGTCCTACGCAGAGGGGGTGGGACCTATGATGAGGACCTCCGTCTTGTCTGAGTTCAGTTTCAGACGGCTGCTCTTCATCCACTTGGCGACTGCCTTCATTCCCTCGTGGAGGTTGGTTTTGGCGGTGTGTGGGTCCTTGGTGAGGGAGAGGATGAGCTGAGTGTCGTTGGCGTAGGAGATGATGTTCAGGTCATACTGGCGGGCCACTTGAGCGAGGGTGCTATGTAGACATTAAACAGGGTCGGGCTGAGGGATGAGCCCCAGGGTACACCGCAGATGATGTCGGTGGATTCGGATCGGAAGGGCGGGAGGTGGACTCTCTGGGTTCTGCCGGAGAGGAAGGACGTGGTCCAGTCCAGGGCCTTCTTCTGGATTCCGGCTTCTTGGAAGCGTGTTCTTAGTTTGCGGTGGCAGACCGTGTGGCTTTGGGTGGTGTTTTCAAGCAAAAATACTTTACTTTAATATGACTTACCTGGCTGATTGATTTTTTTTTTTTAATAATTATATTTGTATCGATACCTTCTTGCTTTCGTTTTTTATATTTTATTCCACTAAAAATCAGTGTGTATTAAAGACAGTGGTCCATGATCCCACACTTGCACATAGATAGTCTGCAATTTATGAATTCAGAATGAAAACCCATGATGAATGAACTAAGATTACAAGTAGGTAACTTTTCTGTTCTCTTTCACCTTGTTTGGCTTCAAAACAAGTGCTTGTCAACAGGTAATCAGCAAGAACTGCATAGACTGAATGGGAGCTCAAGATATTCTTAGACGAGTGAAAAGCTTAGCATGTGAATTAAAATCAAATGAGTTTAGGGAGAGAAACTTGCCCGAAAAAGTCTGCAAGGCCATTGGTCAGTTTGCTCAGTAATAGTCATGGCAGTCTGTTCTGTGAGGTGCTATTGGGCGTAGTGTGATTAGTCAAAAAAACAGAGGAAGCTACCCCTATGAGTTATTACACGGAGGGGGTGTATGCAGCACTTAAGAAAAACTTTGGTCCCTGTCTTGCACTGTTATATAAAACACTATTCTTATTTTATATAACCAACAGGAAAGTTACCTCTCGAGTATTGGGATACATTAGCCAAAATGTAAGCAACAAACAAGCAGACTTAAAAATCCTTAATAGGGTCACTATATATGTTGCTTAAATATTGGCTAGTGTATCCCAAAACTCGACAGGTAACTTTCCTGTTAGTTATATAAAATAAGAATAGTGTTTTATATAACAGTACAAGAGAGGGACCAACGTTTTTCTTAAGTAGTGTGATTAGTTGCAACAGAGAATATCTACACAAGAGTCAAGAGAAAGGTTAGAAGGCAGGAAGCCTAATCCTCCACTGTCTCCTGTTTAAAGACGCATTAGCCAGGAATATAACACAGGCACAGTCATGCAGCATTTTTAGCTGGGCTATAGAAGTAAATCCATATGTAGGACTGGAGAGGATCTCCAGTGCTGAACATCAGGCTGATTTTACTACAACTTGAAAATCAGCATTTCTTCGAGGGCAGATATTTTCAAAAGGCCTGTCGTGTTTTACATGTATTTGAATTTGAAGGTGCCACTCGTCAGTTAACCTTATTTTGAGTGCACGTTTGAGAAGTCCTGTGTCAGCGTGGCCAAACAAACACTGCTTTATTAGGGCAAATAAAAGTTGCTGTGTTGCAGCGAAAAGGTTACATCATGAGCACCTAGCTATATATTTGAATGCATTTCTTTCTAAAAGAGTCCATACTCTTGATTCAAATAGTTAAGCAATTATTTTTTAGGCCCACAGAACTGAAAACCTTTATCATGAAAGAGAATCATGAAGACATTTGAATAACCAACCTTAAGATATGTTTGAAATTCCTTTTCAATTGATAAAATAATGAATCTCCAGTAGTTGATCTTTTTAATAGATGTACTTGTTTTGAAGTATTTACAGTTGTCAAGTGGGGTGGAACTTTAACCCCTTCACTGCGGCGGCTATTCTGCCGCAGTGCTAAGGGGGCGGGGCGGAAATACGGCGGGCGCATGCTGGTAACGGAACCGCTCCGTCACCAGCGTCGGTCGTGCTGTGCTTATGTCGTAGCGGTTCCGTCATGGCCCCGCCCGCTCAATAGAACGCTCAGCGCAGGCGCAGAATTCACCCCACGCAGGAGCGTCGGGCGGGCCATGACGGAACCGCTCCGTCATCAGCACAGCGCCACCGCAGCTGATGACGGAGCGGTTCTGTCATCAGCAGGGGAGGGGTTAATGTAGCAGTAGAAATGTAAACATATCAGTCAGTACCTTTGCAGCGAATTATTTGGGCCTTTCTGTCTCAGCCAATGAAGTGGATCACCCTAAGCTCTGTCCAGCCTCATATTATTACTAGCTGTTTTATGAGTGAGAGTGTCTGTCTGTGCTCTTGAGAAAGATGCGAAAATCACATCCCTTCAGGGAACAGCATATTGCCACATAAGATGCACCGCCAGTAAAAATCTTGCTCCGGTGTAAATAATCCTGAATCATAACTTGGAGCTCCCACCATTGATCTACTTCAAACTCCACAATTACCTCTATGTACATAAATACATGATACAGCCATTGTGTACATGTTGACGATCCCCTGATTGACAATGATATGCTGTTCAAGTCCATTGACTGTGGGATATGGCTACCCATCAGCTTAACCCTGTCCCTTCCAGTTGATTACAACCCTGTCACTTATATAAGATCTACCAGATCTTATCTTACCTGATTTTTCTGTTCTGAAGGGAGAAGAAAATTGAGCTTTTAGGGTGGAAAGAGGATTTGAATCATTTTCCCACACACCACTTAGAAGAAAAAGAACAGATAAGCAGCAAACTGTAGGAGGGAGGAAGACAAATTGACTACGCTGATGGTACTCCAGTTTCCCCTCATCTGTCCAGATGATTGATGCCAGGATATTGTTTTACACTAAGAAGTAGTGGAGCCTCAGTTAAAGCCTCTGTGTAAACTAAACAACTTTTAGTCCTCTGGGGGAGGTCTGTGTTGTGATTTCACTTCTCTAGCAGAGCGCAAATCGCTGTTTGACAGAGGGTACACACAAGGTATATCCTTCTTTATAGTACTGTGACTACTTTAACTTGCCTATGCTATGTTGGTAGCTGCTGAATCAATAGGGCAGCGACGCAAATCATTGTACCTGCACGCCAGAAAAAGGAATAATTACCTGCTTAGTTCCCTAAACAGGTGCTTCAGAGGCTTTTCAACTATTTTGTGCAGCCTTCGACATCAACCTGTGCCTCTATATTGATGGAGCGATACAAAAGGGGGTGATGGACGGAGCGTTGGAGCAAATCAAACACTCACCCCCAGTCAACTGATCTGGGTTTAATCTATCACCATTCTTTAGCTCACTCAGCCACCCCAGACACCCCATATGCAAATCGTCTGACCCTGTGCTTCATGGGAACAGTCCAGCCCGAACTGCCAGCCATGTCTTCCCTGGACCGGAAACAAGTATCCTGGGACCGGTTTCGGATTCATAATCCTTATCAGCCAGGCTATCTTAAATCCAGTGGCCAAGTGAGCAAGGGACTCACGTCTGAGCCTACCCTGCCAACTTAGGGCGAACAAAGCGATACAAAAGGGGATGATGGACGGAGCTCTCCACACCACTGGAGTCGAGCTATCCTGGCTGAAGATGGCTGATAGCCAGAAACTGGTCCTAGGATGCTTGATTCCGGTCCAGGAAAGACATGGCTTGGCAGTTCGGGCTGGACTGTTCCCATGAGGCACAGGGTCAGACTGATTTGCATATGGGGTGTCTGGGGTGGCTGAGTGAGCTAAAGAATGGTGATCGATTAAACCCAGATCAGTTGACTGGGGGTGAGTGTTTGATTTGCTCAAACGCTCCGTTCATCATCCCCTTTTGTTTCGCTCTAGATTGATGGAAGCATAAGCCATACATCCATAACTTCAGTAGAAAATTCTCAGTATTGGCCAGCGGCACGGAACGTTGATTAAGAGGGATTCCTCAATATAGAGATGGTGCCCTTGACCTTAAAATGAAATGTAGCTGGATAAATAAATTACTATAGTACTGATGTGCATTTTGCACATGCGCAGGCCTTGGCTAAAGGCGTGTGGTACAAAGCATGACTGAATGCCAGCAACCCAAGAGTTGGCTGACCGTAGCCCCCGACTGCATGCTAATGGCAGAGACCAGTGCAAACGTGGAAGCCAAAGGATATAAGCAAAGCATAACTATGGGCAAGAAGTCTTGAAGTAGCTTTGCCAAGGCTGATCCTCTCTCACCTGTGAACTGTGCTGCCAGAGGGACATTCCTTCAGAAAGGCCACCTGGAGGTCAAACACCATTTTAGTGGTTCCAAAACTCCTACAGCTCCAGATGAAACTTTGGAATAAAAGCTTTCATTGTAATTACAATTACTACTAGACGTGTTTCTGAATTTTAAGCTTGTTCAGTAAAACAACAATATGCCAGATTTGCACTGACAAGGGGTGCTCAAGGCCAACTACCGATGTATCTATAAGTCCCTGCAGGGTTCATACTAAATCAGTTATGGCATTGCTAGCTTTTTCAGAATTGAAAGAGCTCTGCACAAGCATAATTTTGACAAGCACTGTGCATCTTTATGGGCAGAGCAAACAGACTTCGCTGATTGGTTTATGTCGAGCCTTTTCCAGTCAGATAATCTGCAGATAGCCTGAAGTGGCAGGTCAGGCTAGGGCTTCCAGATTCTTTTTTTTGGAATCCTTAGAAATGGGGGGCTCTATTTTGCGCTCTGCCAACCTACAGTCGCAGCATTTAAAAACCCTGTTTGTTTGATTTATATATAACACTGACCTGCAACAATCTCGCAATGGGGCGGAGTGGAGGGGACTCGGTGTTTTAGATGCAGGCTGAAGGCGCGGACCTGCCTCTTATATTTTCCACCTGTCTGCATAGAATCAATAGGCCGGGAAATTGTTTTTTTTTTTTTAAGGGAGGTACTGCTATTAGGAACAGATGGCCACTCACAGCTTGGATTTCCCTACATATATAGCGAGTTGTTAATTAATCTAAAAACATTAGCTAATTTGGGATTATTTAATCAGCCCTATCAGAATTGCTGCTGCTATTTCTTATGATTGTCTTTTTTTGGCTGTGCTCTTAGGTTGCACTCAACCAAAATCAAATTGTTTATATTCTTGCACTCTATTAGTGTTTTTTTTTGTTTTTGTTTTTTAGCTGTCGTTTAGGAATTTTTATGGCTGTATATTTATTATGAATCAATATCTACTTTTTGTAATATATCTATGCCTATGATTTCTTTTATTGCTGTAACCTGTTTGTTTATATTAGGCAAAAAACATAATATGTAGATAATTTCCACCATACATTAGCATATAATGCGACCGAGCCGACAGAAGAGTATATGATTGTTAAGGCATATTCTGATACAGCTGTGGCAGTGACTGTGATATTTCACACTGGGCTGCTGCTGCTGCTGCAGGAGATCAGCGCTGCGACCTTGATCTCCAGATAAGAAGAGAGTTAAGAGTGGAGCAGATGGTGCTGAAGAGCCTCTTTAAATAAGGAAGTCATCACTCCTGCATGCATATTACACATACTGCTATTTATCGTAATTCACACACATTTTTTAAATATCAAAGTTAATTCCTTCTAACCACAGCTCTCCAGTTAGGTGTCTTTTATAACTCAGTGTGGGGCTTGTGCAAAACTAGCACACTTGTGCTGAACTGTCTTAAGATGGTATTCTGGGGAGTGTGGGTGGAGCAGGTTAGTGTGGTGATACTTAGTCTCAATTACAATGGCTCGGAAACAAATACTCATATAAGAAAATGGCTGGGCAAGGATATTGATGTTGCTAGTCTACTGTACCAAGGATGTCTAGACTTATGAACTGAGAATAATTCAATGCATGTTTAGTCCATGTAAAATAGCGCACATGAGTACTGTAGTTACAGGTAAATACATGTTTCCATGTGAAGGCTATGCTGCAGGTGTTCAGCCTGTACTGGTAGATCCAACCTTTTCCTACTACTGAGAACCTTACCCTTCTCACCAACCGTTTCCCCGTCCCTGTTTTAACCAGTGTTTTCAACTACCTGTCAGCCATTATCATGTCTGCAGTCAGAACAAGAGTAATATTTTCTCTCCCTTCGTTTCTTTTTGCAGCTGGAGATCTGGGGTGACATCCAGGTGTGGCGTCAGGCTGCCACCCAGGTTTTCTTTGCACTTGGCCTTGGCTTTGGTAGTGTAATTGCCTACTCCAGCTACAACAACCATAACAACAACTGCCACTTTGATGCCATTCTCGTATCCTTCATAAACTTCATGACGTCTATCCTGGCCACACTGGTGGTTTTTGCTGTTCTTGGATTCCGCGCTAACATTATTACACATCGCTGCATTGAAGAGTGAGTACAACTGAGGATTGGCAAATTAGGATAGGTGTATTCTGTGAAGTGAATGTTTGAATGAATTTATGTTGATGGATAGACTTTCAGCTTCATTTATGTTCAAGAGGTTAATTTTGAATTTTTGCTTGATCTATGTGATTATTTTTATGTTCAGTGGTTAGTTTGGAATCGTCCAGAGGATCTCTGTTTTACATTGGCATAAACCGTAGGCTGATAAACTTATGTTGAGGAGATAATTGTATATTTGTGTTGGGATAGATGTTGGCATGGATTGGAAGTTTGTATGAATTAATGTTTCAATTTATCGATCTAGTCTGGTTTGTTTTACTTTCCCATTGATACATACTTGCTCTCCTGAATTGTTATTTTTATGAATTGTGTAGGTGAGATGATTGTATCTTTACCTAACTTATTTGATGCAAACAGGGAGTGGATATTTTCATAGCTTCAAATGGAGTAGCTCAATTTAATTACAGCAGTGGTTCTTAACCTGTGGTCCGGGGACTTCTGTAGGGGGTGGGGGGGAGTCAGCAAAGCCTACTCGGGATCCGCGACTGCTTTGAAAATTAAGTATTATTAACAGATTAATAAAGTGCATATAACTGAAGAAACTAAATGTAAAAATGAACTCATGCCGTAGATTTGAAGGAATTTCAAAACGGATGCCCAAAATTAAGTTAGTATGCTCAGTTTGATTAATGTGAGCTATACAAGTACATCAAACAAAATAGAATGCGGACAATGAGTAGCCTCAATTAAATTTAGAAAAGCTCAAACCTTCCCATTTAAAGGTTTAATTTTATGTTTGTTTGAAATATTTCATCATCTGTACATTTGTTTGAATGCTTGTTTCTGTTTTTTGTGTGTGTTTTCTGCAGTTCAAATCATCCCCAGATTGCCGTAATGACTCATTGCGGATCCCTGGATTCCAATGTTGATTCAGTGGGGCTCCCCGGGTTCTAGTAATGATTAAGTGGGGTCCACAGAAGTCAAAAGGTTAAGAACCAGTGAATCAGAGGATGAATGCTTTCGTTTTGACAGAGCATGTTTGATATTTTGGTTAGTTTGAGAACACAGATGTTGACATTAATGTCATATTTTAATATTGAGATGATTGGATGGAATTGCAAATTCAACAAAAGTGAGACATAGCATACTACACTCAGTGCCTCTGTGTGTTTACATATAATCCTAATAGTATTACAACGACTTAGGTAAATTATATTTGACTGTTCACTGCTAAGTGAAACCTACTCAGAGGGCTCAGATTTGAACAAGAACCTTGGGCATTGAGAACAGGGCAATGAATACAGGGCACACCTATGGATGCTAATGTGGCATGGTTCAACAGTATGGAATGATGCAAGCGAGTTGAGAAAAACGGAAATTGTAGGTGCTTGGTGATCTGGTGAATGATACTACTGTAATTCTCACTGCTAGAAATTCACTTGGCAGAACTACAAATTTCACTCTTTCTCTCTTCCTTTGTTAGAAATGTGGCAAAGATAGTGGACCTGGTCACTACTCTGAGTGTACCAGCCCTGTTTCTTCCGACCGAGAACATCACTACCTCTGAGGAGTACAGCAAGTGGTTCCTTAGCATTTCAGAGATTGATAACCACACATTGCAGCTGCATGGTATTGAGCACTGTAAGGTGGAGAACGAGATGAACAAGGTGCGTCCTCATTTCCATCACCTTCTTTCTAGCAATCAACCCCTGAGCTACGGTTTTGTCAACACAGACGTTTGTATTTTGCAGTACATATAGCCAAAGTCTGTGATGACTGAACTTCATGTTGTTGTTTTCATTGGCTTTGCCTTGCGGGGGTTGAGGTGGTATTGGCACCACTAGTTTGTGTTCTGCATTGTCTTTATGTTGCACATTTGTCTAATGCTTCTTCTAGCAATAGGAGCTGATGACTTATATACTGGAAATAGGAACTGTTTGCTGAGATAGCAGTATGCATCAATAATCCTTTCCTTTCTCATGTCCTTCTCAGGGAGTGGAAGGCACAGGTCTGGCGTTCATCGCCTTCACAGAAGCCATGACACACTTTCCTGCCTCACCATTCTGGTCCGTACTCTTCTTCTTCATGCTTCTCAACTTGGGGCTGAGCACGATGTTTGGGACAATGCAGGGAATCCTCACTCCACTTCTCGACAACTTTTCTGCTTTGCGCAAGAGGAAGACCATCTTCACAGGTATCCCTTCGCCCCTCCTGCAATATTGTTTCCTTTCGTTGCCAGACATGTAGATTCCCAACCCCTAGCCATACAAGTGTACTGGTGTACATGCAAAGCTTCTATTACCAATGCACCCATTTAGTTAGATATTCACATGAATGGAGGATATGCAAGTGCTTCTTCCTCTTGGAACACTGCAAGGTTGTGCATTTTCTCCTGCCCCCAGTGAATCACCTCACTCTGTTACGGGCACAGAGACTCTCAGTACATACTGTTTTTGTGCTCTTACTTTAATGTTCAGATTTAGTACTAGTTGCTGACCATTCTGGCACAAACCTGACTGTTGTGTGGGTAGCGTGCATGTTCACTCTCCACCAGGCATAATATAATTGGTCTCTCTTCTCCTAGCTTTTTTTGGCTCCCAGGCACACTGTGAGTGCTCCATCATCATTAGGTATTGATTTCCCGTTTTTACATAGCATGCCTGCTCATTACTTAACCTCCATTCTCTAAATGCCCCTTTTCTATTCTCTGAAAAATACACTAACTGCCCACACCATATATATTTTACACTACTTATTTTAAGAACTAAACCAAAAACAACTAAACCACACCAAATTTACAACCAGCTAACGCTAGTTGACTCAATGAGAGTGTTCGCTCCTTAGGTTTTGGCAAAACCTAAGGAGCGAACACTCTCATTGATTGACTCAATGAGCGAACACTCTCATTGATTGACTCAATGAGCGAACACTCTCATTGATTGACTCAATGAGAGTATTCGCTCCTTAGGTTTTGGCAAAACCTAAGGAGCGAATACTCTCATTGATTGACTCAATGAGCGAACACTCTCATTGATTGACCCTAATGAGAGTATTCGCTCCTTAGGTTTTGGCAAATCCTAAGGAGCGAATACTCTCATTGATTGACTCAATGAGCGAACACTCTCATTGATTGACTCAATGAGAGTGTTCGCTCCTTAGGTTTTGGCAAAACATAAGGAGCGAATACTCTCATTGATTGACTCAATGAGCGAACACTCTCATTGATTGACTCAATGAGAGTGTTCGCTCCTTAGGTTTTGGCAAAACCTAAGGAGCGAACACTCTCATTGATTGAGTCAACTAGCGTTAGCTGGTTGTGAATTTTGTCACCCTTTGGTGAAATAGTCTCCTTCCCTGACTTTGTCTGAAAGTTATTCTTTCGAATATTGATTTTTGTATACTAATTTATTGAAGTACAAACACATTGGGATGTATTGTTTGTTTTGTATGTAGGATGTTTACGTTGCATTTATTTTTTATGAGTAGTGATGTCATGTAATATGTATATGTGTTGTAAATAGTATTGAATGTATACATGTTTCTTTTTTCATTACCAATTTGATAAAAAGAGTGTATAAAAAGAATATCAAAAGTCATTAATTGTTTTTGGTTTAGTTCTTAAAATAAGTAGTGGAAAACGTATAAGGTGTGGGCAGTTTGTGTATTTTTCTGTTTAAAAAGGGTCCAGCCCACTCCATGTAGGACCTAACTCTTTACCTTTTCTATTCTCTGGCACAACACATGGCCTCCCTCTCCACATACATAAGACTTCCCTCCTCTCCTCAATCAATCAATCAGAGGTTTATAAAGCGCTCTACTCACCCGTGAGAGTCTCAAGGCTCCTCTAGGCACAGTATGAGCTATGAGTTACCAATGGGCTCTGTCTCATTGTGCAGAACAAATGAATGCTCAAACCATGTCCCACCAAGTAGAGCCTCCCCTCGCTCTCTGAGAACATAATTTTTCAGCTACAGTGTGCATATTCCTTCTCAAAGCTCAGAGTAACCTCTTTGCTTTAGGCCCAGCCTTAGTGCTCCTTCCCTGTCATTGTTTTAAATCGTTCCTTTCTTCAGGCAACCTGGAAGCTTTTTCGTATATGTACATATTGCTTATTGGCTCTCTTCTTTGCAATTTCGAAGTGCATTTATAGTGATATGCAATGATTGAGACTATTGGGAAACTAGGACAGTCAAGAAGAGTGATGCTAAGAACACACCAACGTGGGTGATGGGCAGCCTGCAGAATAGCAAAATGAGTGACTGGAGGCAAATGCACAAAGAGAGCAGGCAAGATGGAGGAGACCAACAATTTGCTAAACGTGGGCACGGTGGGAGAGTGTGGACATACGAATACAGTAGGGCCAGCTAGAGACGAAAAGAGGTTGAAAGATGACAAGCAATTTGGGAGGAAGCAGATTGGTATGGACGGATGTATGTAAATGGAAAATCATTAAAAGGCGTGCTTGAGAACCAATGGTGTTATTGTGACAGTCAGTTCAAAGTGGACATAAATGAGTGTATGACAATTCTGGTGATTGTTAGAAATGGGGGTCTCGAGCTGGCAATGGTTTGGACCTTTCTCTAAGTAGGGACCCTTCTTCCTAGTCTGCGTAAGGGGATGCACTTCTAAAATATCTCCTGCTTCATCCTCCTGGTAGCTTGGCACGCGCAGGTTTAGCTCCGAGGCAGTGTGTAAAGCATTTGTGCACACATACACTAATACAGTGAAAATGGTACAATTGGACACCACACCAGTTTAGAAAAATACGTAATCTTTAATTAAACCAAAGAAAATCAAAACTACAAAAATCCGCAATACAATAATCAAAATGTACTTCTTAGAAGGTAAAAACAGTTCTGTCCATAGCAACCCATAGATACAACGCTTACAACACAGAGTACCTTGGTGTGTCGCAATCATAAACAAAAATAGCAGCAGGGAAGGTGATGCGTTGGTTCTTTACGCTCAGAGAAGATGATGCATTGGTTCCTTACTCGAGAGGAGGTGATGCATCAGTTCCTTATTGCCACGCAGGGGAGGTGATGCATCGGTTCTTGCTGAAGGGGAGGTGATGCCTCGGTTTCTTACTGTGCTGGGAGGTGATGTGTCGGTTTCTTACTGCGCCCCAGGTGTCCTTGCAGATTTGACAGCCCGGTGCAATGCGTGGGGATCAGGGATGTGTCGATTCTCGATGCGGTGGCAACGGCGCTGCGTTGGTTTCTCTAACCGCGGTCCTACGATGCATTGGTTTTTGCAGCCGCACAGCAGGGCCCATGTCGGAATCGGCGTGGTGATCTCAGACTTCGGAGATCGGTGCATGTGCAGAGATTTCTCCTGCCTTGATTTCTGCAGCGATGCATCGGAAACGGGTGCAGATGCGTCTCGCTTCTCGCAGTTGTGTCTCTTTCCCAAATCCCAAAAGCAGGAACAACCTCCAGAGGTCCAATTCAGCAATTCAGCAATCAGCCCCTCCTGGCAGGTCAGAACTTCCAGCAAGGAAGTTCAGGGTAGCTGGTGCCCAGCCAAAACCAGTTCTAACCTCTCTGGTGCGACTTACTGGCAGGAGTAGGAGACAGCATTTTCCAAGGCAGATCAGGCCTATTCAGGTGTAAAAGAAATCTCCTACTCTGAATGCAGCCCAGATCTATTCAGCCCAGCCCTGACTCGCTCTGGAAAGTCAGGACACCCCCCACCCCCCTACCCCTCAAAGTGGCTGTCTGAACAGAATGCACATCCTCAGCCCCTGTCACTCCAAAGCCAGACAGTCAATACACAAACCTAGCAGAGCCACACAGGATGGCTAAGCAAGAAAATACCTACTTTCTAATAGTGGTATTTTCAAACACAGAATGTAAAAATCATCCTTACGCAAACATGTATCTTTATATTCTGGGATCTTATAAAGACTACTAGCCGCAGATTCCTTGACATAGAATTATCTCCAGGCGTGAGACTGGAACCGGGAAACTTTTTGCCACAGCATCCCTGCGCGCCGGGGGGACGTAAACGTAAACGTAAATTGATACTTGTATAGCGCACTACTCACCCGCAAGGGTCTCAAGGCGCTTGTACGAATACCACTGTGGAACCCATCCTGGCTTTCCCGGTGAGGCGTCCACTCCTGGGCACCCCCAGGGTGGAGGCCAGGCATCCTTAGCGTTGTGGGGGCCGTTGTGGAGATTAAGCAAGCTATTGCCCAGAGTTGCGGATTGGAATAGGCACCGAGGCGAAAATTATTAGGTCAGTGGAATTTTTGAGCCCAAGACCCGCCGAGGCGGGGAATTGAACCCTGGTCCCGGGCTAGAACTCTGCATCAGGGTCTGCCGCTCTAATCATTGAGCCACACTTCTCCACACGGCATCCCGCGACTCTGCTCAGGCGTCGTCCTTGCACGTGACATCAGCGAGGTCACATAAGTCCCACCCCGGTGCACCTACGTCCGTTTTTTTTTCCTTTTCCGCGTGCAACGCGGATCCGGTCTCTGTCTTTTTTCCTCATTGTGATATATTTTGGTGGAACTGTGTGCGAATGTCTTTGGGTTTAAAGACTTGCATGTCGCGTGGGCGCCTTATGTTGGCGACGGACCCTCACCTCATTTGCATGTGGTGTTTGGGGGAAGATCACGGCACTACTGATTGTGAGGCGTGCCAACACTTGAAGTTGCGGCAGGCGTGCCGGATGAAACTACTTTCGGCGCGTCTCTCAAGAGCGGCTTCATCCCTTCAATCAGCCTTGGCAGAAGGGTTCAGAAACGACCGTCGTTGGTGCCCTTATCCCTCTCCGATGTTTCAAGAGCGTCGCTCCCCGGTGGGTGAGTGTTGCAGCTTGTCCCCGCGGGCTGGTGTTAGGCCTGCCGGGGGAGTGGGCTCTCCGCTGGTGATGCGGCCCAATGTGTCATCCTCCTATCCACCGTTTTCCGGTGAGGGGGCGTCGAGAGTCCAGACGGAGACATATGCGGCGGCTTTGCAGGCCTCGCTGGCGTCCACTCCTCCGCCTTCCACTCCAGGGGCGTCAGCAGATCCCTTGCATTGCGCTGGGCCCTCCGCGGCGTCGCCGACAGCTCCTGCCCCAGCGCTGACTGGTTCGGATCCAGGCTTGGAGGATGTGGTGCTGTTGGGGTGTGGCCCTCTGGGGGTCCCTCCTTTGGACCACGGCACCTCTGCCTCGCCGTAAACTCCCGCGGGAGTCCCTGTGGTGTCGCGGGAGGTCGCTGGAGCTCGAGTCGTATCCCCGAGCCCCACTCGGCCGCCTGGACAGGCGGTGGCCTTGTCCACAGCTGAGCTGACTGTGCTGGCGCCTACTGGACCGGGCGATGCCACAGGGTCTATGGACCCTCCTCGTCCCGCTCTGGGTCGAGGCTGGAAGGGGGCCCCTCGTCCCCTTCCGGGCCCCTCTCGTCCCTCCATGCGGGCGGCTGCCTCGTCGGAGGGCGAGTCGGAGGTTGAATTGGCCCTGGCGGTGCCGCATGGATCGGCAGGCCACCTCCGTCACATTCGGGGCCGAGGCTGGCGGAAGGCTTCTTGTCACTCCCCTGGTCCCTCTCGTTCCTCCATGCAGGCGGCTGTCTCATTAGAGGTCGAGTCTGCGCCATTCCGGTGCCGTCCCTTGGCCACTTCGGCTCTGGCCCCGGGCCGGTCCCTGGCGCTGTGTGACTTGAAGGGGCCCTGTCCGGCATCTCCTTCGGCACCGGAGGGTGATTGATGACGTCCTGCCTCAGGCGGTGAACTCTACGGCGCCGAACAGGCGTTGAGTCGCGGATTCATCTTCGACGCTCCCTCTTCACCGGAGGTTGGATGCCTACTAGTGTCCTCCTCCCTGGAGACAGGCCGCCGCGAGGTGGCTTTTTCACCGGCGTCATCGAAGGGCGGCTCCCTGCCATTCCCGATGCCAAGGTGTTCGCCAGAGGAGCGACAGGTCCCCCACTCTTCGGTTCCTTCTGACTTCCAGGTCTGGCCTTTGCCCGCCAAGCTTGGCTTCGGTGCAGCCGCCTTAGTTTGCAGCCGTCGCCCACGGAGGAGCTGCTTTCTCCGCCGCAGGGCCCTACGGAGGCGAGTGCGGCCTTCAATCACGCAGTGTCCACGGCTGTGGGTATTTTGCGCATGGGTGAGCCCATTGCTCATTTCCCGGCGGACCATCTCTTGGATGTACTCCACTAGGGCTCGGGTGGGAGGGAGCTATTGCTTCCCTTTGAGGGTTCGCTCCTTTCTTCCCTGATGGGAGCTTGGAGGTGCCCCACCTCGGGGGATCCGGTGCCTCAACACCTTCTGCACTGGCACCTTCCGGAGCCACATGACCCGGTGTGTCTTTCCCTCTACCCCTCTGCCTCAAGTCCACTTTTGCGGACTGCTTTTCCCTCCCTGCCGCCACTGTTAACTCCGCCGTCCCGGGAGGCCCGATGGCTGGACGCTTTGGGGCGCAACATGTTCGTTTCGACCAGCGCTGCCCTGCGGGCCCTTAACACCTCATGTGTGTTGGCTAGGGCCTCCTCTTGTTTGTGGGACTCGGATGAGTCCTTGGGATCCGCCGCTTCACAGGAGACTGAAAGAATAACTGTCCCCGAGCACATCAAAAATTAGGTCTTGAGAGAAAAGAAATACCAGATCAAATTCTTTCATATTGTAAGTTCATTAAATCAGTCTCTTTTATTTTATTTTCTCTTCACAAAAGTGAGATTTCCATCACATAGTCAGTCTTCATACAGTATTCATTGGAATCGTACAAAGTGTAGCCAGGAAAACAAAGCCGACACGTGTTTCTGCTTGTAGAGTAGTAGTTTCTACTACTCTACAAGCTTAGCAGATGACTACGGGAGTACTCTCCCAGACACCGATTAGACTTATGATGGATGAAATTTTGACCACTTGAAGAGAATTCAACATTACTTGGTCTCACATTGTACTGGACCATAGACAGGTCATACCTGGAATGTGGTGTATGACTTCATGAGGAATCCTTTCATGTCCTGAAGAAGTCATTGGGTATTTGCTTCCTGTGACGAAACACGTGTCGGCTTTGTTTTCCTGGCTACACTTTGTACGATTCCAATGAATACTGTATGAAGACTGACTATGTGATGGAAATCTCTCTTTTGGGAAGAGAAAATAAAATAAAAGGGACTGATTTAATGAACTTACAATATGGAAAGAATTTGATCTGGTTTTTCTTTTCTCTTAAGACCTAATTTTTTTTGTGTTGTGCTCGGGGACAGTTATTCTTTCATTCTGTATTCTTTGTGTTTACACAGAGGAGTGTTGTGGAAGTAAGTGTCCGTTTTTCCCTTGTTCCTTGGAGCAACTTACTGTAGAATTTACTGTTAAAGTTGGTTTCGCGCAGGGCTAACCAAGCCACGCTCTGTGTTCTACTTCACAGGAGACTGTTCAGGTGGACTTACGGCATCATGCTTTGGATGGCCGGGAGCTAGTGGCGTTTATTCTCCGCTCCGCTCTGGACATCTCCGAGGTGCTGTGTCGGGCCATGGTTTCCTCAGTCGCCCTCCGTCGCCATGCTTGGCTTCGGGATGGCGTGTTCCCTGAAAATGTTCTGGAGCTGCTGATTTATCTTCCATTAGATGGCACCCTGTTATTCCATGCCTCGGCTGACTCTACCTTCCAAAGGTTCTTGGCAGGGCTTCGTCGTCCTCCTTATCCTCCCCTCCTCCTTCACTGCTGAATCGAGCTGGTTCTGGACCTTCTTTCTGGCCGCTTGCCCTTGCTGTGTGGTGTGTTTTATGGCCATTCGAGTCCTCCTTGCTGGGACTGTGGCACAGACTTGGCCCTGAGATTAGGCCTTCTGTTTTTCTCTTGGGCTCCTTGGTAAGCCTTCAGCTGTTTTTTTTCCCTCGTGGCTCTTTAGTTTTTCCTCTGCTACGGAAGTTCCTTCCGAAGAGGTTTCCCATGTCTTGGGACTTAACTTATCCTATGTGGGGTAGTTGTAGCTGTTATATAGCTTGCACTCTGCTAGGGAGTTCTGGACGCCTTCAGGCCTCTGCTCTCCATGGTGTTATGTATGTTGCTGATGCTTCTTTAGGTCGTGTGCGCGGACCCCTCGTTGTAGTGGATCCGGGCATTTCCTCGCCTTCATGCTCCTGTCTCGGAGGCTGGGATGGTTCTGTGTTTCTCCCTTTGTCAGGTGTAGCCTGCCTGGTCTTCCTGGAGCCCCGGGTTGTTCTTCCGGTTTTCGGCAGCTTATTGCTACCGGCGCCGCTCTGTCTGGTATGTTGTCTTCCGTCTATGCTGGGCTCGCCTTCTTTTCCCTCGTTTCCTTGGGCCCTCTAGGCTTTCTTCTTCCTTGCCCTGGCATTGGATGGGATCCTTGTTGCCTTGTAGAGGTGTGGGGTGCTTCGACCTCCCTGAACTTGCCCTGGTTCCCCTGTGGAGGGTGAACGGGCTTCTTCTCAATTCTTCTAACTTCTTCTTCTTCCCACATCCCTCTTGGGGTCAGGGGTGTTCTGCTTGTGGGGTTCCCTTTGCCTGGGGAGAGGCTCCTCGCCCTGTCCATGGGGCGAGTCCCCTGTGAGCCTCTCTGTTAGGGCCAGGCTAGTGGGGTCCTTCGGCAGACCCTCCTTCCCAGTGGGTATGGCTAGGGTATCTATTCTACGTTAAAGAATCTGCGGCTAGTAGTCTCGATCAGATGTATGAGTTACTTACCTTCGGTAACGATGTATCTGGTAGAGACGATTCTATCCACATATTCCTTCACGGTCCACCCTTCCTCCCCGTTCTGCGAGGACCTTTTAGCTTGCCCTTTTGCACTCGCCTCCCGGTAGATGGATATGATGAGTGCATGCATTCTTTCGCTCTTTTGGCAAGACGTTGTCTTGCTTTTTGTTCCCTCCTCTTCCTGGCACTGTAGAGGTTGGATCTATTGGTACTCTTGTGCTCCTCTATTCTGGTTGCTCCAGGATTGAGTCTGGCCTTCCTTCGTCCCTCCTTTTCCTCCCCGTTGTTTCTGAAGGTCCTGGCCCTTCCGCTACCCTCTGGGGTTGGGTCATTTGGCCGTGCCCTGCCCGGGATCCCTTAGGGGGCTTGTCGCACTCTGTGCTGTGGTTGCCTTGGAGGTCTGTCGTTCCCTGTTTGTCTTGGAACTGGCTCCCCTTCATGGTTCTTGGTCGGGGTTGTACTCCTGCTACATGTTATCATGACATTTTGCATTTGTTCCTTGTCTTCAAGGGGTACAGTTTTCATAGCTGACAGTGTGGCTGTTCAGGGCTGTGCTCCGTTCTTTCTTCTTTCCCTGCTTTTGGGTACTGCAGTGTTGGCACTTCTCCTTTTGGTGTTCTTCGTCACCGTTCCTTTTTCTTTTCAATTTTTCTGCTGTTTCGCACACTGTTCCCATGCTTCCACAGTTTCTCTACTGGCTCCGCACTGTGGCGTGAAAGTTCTCCGAAGAAAACTGACGTAGGCGCGCAGGGTGGGACTTATGTGACCTCGCTGCGTCACGTACGCGGACGCGCGTGGGCGGAGTCACGTGATGCCGTCGCCCCGGCGTGCTGGGATGCTGTGGCAAAAAGTTTTCTGGATCCAGTCTCACGCCTGGGGATAATTCTACTTTAAGGAATCTGCGGCTAGAATCGTCTCTACCAGATACATTGTAACTGAAGGTAAGTAACTCGTACTTCAGGTATACTGAACCTTACCTTCCTATCTTCTCCCCATGAAAAATTATATGTATAATATGTTCTAAAAAAACTTCCATTCCATCCTAGTGGACAGGTAGCCTTTCAATTGTGAAAAAGGATATTGGGATTATTTCACATGCCACATATCAGGGTATGGCCTACCTTTCACATACACTGTACCCTGCCCACAGGGGTACCTTGGTCCTACCTTGGGGTGACTTGCATGTAAGAAAAGGGAAGGTTGAGGTCTGGCAATTGGGTGCACTTGCCAGTTCGACCCAGCAGTACTAGACTGCACACAGACACTGCAATGGCAGACCTGAGCCCATTTTGCAAGGCTGTGGGTGGCACAATCAGTGCTTCAAGCCCACTTGTTATTGTTATTGTTATTGTTATTGTTATAGTGGGTTTATATAGCGCCGGGTCACCTACAGGTCTCAGGGCGCTTTGACCACAGAACATAACATCCGGGATATAAAAAAAAGGGTGGAGTACTTAAGCTAAGCTGAGTGCTGCACTAACCGCAGCAGCATTTGGTTTACAGGCCCTGGGCAAACACGGTGCACTGTACTAAGGACTTAACAGTAAACCAAATAAGGCAATTATGGAAACACTAAACCATGACAATAATTTACAGAGGGACACTTGCGCTTTGGCATTGAACAGTTGAACAGCAGTGGCAAAGTGTCCAAATCTTCTAGACCAGCAAAAATGATGTCACACACACACAGTAAAAACACCGGCGGCAATGGAAAAAATACAGGGGGAACACCTGTCAAGGATGCCAGGTCTAACAGTGATTATATTATTTGTGAGATTCAGAACAGTTTAGAGAGTATGAGACAAGTGAGGCATTTAGGGAAGTGGGAGGATCTGGGTTAGATCGCAATATAAAACAAATGGAGCTTTAGAACAAATGGTGCCTCAGACAGGCCTTGTGAAAGTACAGATGACCTGTTGAAAAGATGGTAAATCGTGTTTTGATGATGAAATGTTGATATTGTACAAATGAGACTGTAGATCTGGCACATAGATGTGTAGACAAGGGTTTTGGTTTTGAGTTCAGTGATTTGCTTATTCTTGTGTCCCTTTTCTTGTTTCAGTGCTCTGCTGTGTATTGTCCTCCCTTATTGGGCTAATGTTTGTACAGCGTTCCGGCAACTACTTTGTCGCCATGTTTGATGACTACTCTGCTACGCTGCCCCTCATCATTGTTGTCATCTTTGAAAATGTTGCTGTAGCCTGGATCTATGGAGCTGACCGGTGAGGATAGAAACGTGAAGTCTGCATGGTATGGTATGGTTGGGAATCCTCACTGGGTCATATGCATTGACCATCTGTTCCTGCAGGATCCAAGAGCACGTTTGTAGAACGCATGTGTGCAGCGTGAACATCCTTTAGATTTATGTGCTTTGCATCATTCCATTGTCTAGTAATTGGGTTCATCGTTGTACCTCCTTAAAACTGTTCCTGAAAGCAAACAACCTCTTGAGCTGCATCAAATGTCCACAAAATGCACCACTGCCAGTTTGACACCATGTGCTTCAAGGGGGTCCTAAAATTACTTGCTCAGGAATCCGCAAGCAAAAATCTGTACCCTGAATTGAAAAGGTTCTCTCGACCACTATTGCGTCTAGCAGTGGGTTGTTATTCCAGAGATAAAGACCATGGCACACAGGGCGTGGTGATCCAGCCCTCACCGCCTTAGCTGCCAAGGTTTCAGATTGATATGTGTGAATTTTTCATAATTTTAGTGTTTTTATGAGTGACATTTAAGCAACTTTGAATGACACTGTCTCGCAAGCAAAAGAAAGCAGTAAAGATGAGAAAGCATATAATTATCAGAAAATTCACTCATTCCGGCAACAAGAAACTCTAAGAAGATCTTAAAATTACTGCACAGCACCAGAAATGGAAGGGCATCACTAACCTAGTACACTGACACTCGGGTGGGGGTGGCAAGTGATAACTACTTTACTTACTAAATGTTTTGGTGATCAGATCTTAAGCCAGGCAGCCGCAGCGCTGCGTGATTGGCCTTGGTGACTTACCCTTACCCCCTACCTCCCCAATATTATTACAGTTAAATGCCGCAGGAGCTCGGTCACTGCAGGCAGCCTAGCTGAATCCTCTCCTGGCAGCCGCTGCAACGGAACCGCGAAGCTCAGTGAATGTGGCGGTAGGTCATGGTCATGACTCTAACGACGCCCTGCACTCTCCCGACTGGGCTTGGCTACATTGAATTTTCATGAAGGTGGTCCGGCCGGTGCTAGCTGTAGTCATTCAGAACTGCTTGAGACAGGACCGGGCCGCTGCGAGGAGAGCTGAGTACATCATAATAGTTGCAGCCGGGGGCCTTCATAATTCCAGGACCCTGCGGCACACTGTCTTGTAGGATGCAGGACACTGCGTCCTTCCGCGGAGCTACGGCTAATGTATTAAACAACCTGACAGTCTAAGTAGTTCTAGTTGCTATTGGGCAGACTACCAGGCCGGCCGTGATGTCAGGCTGTCTATGAGCTGCTTCAAGTGACTTGAAGCCACTCAGGCATGCCCATTGGGATCAAAAGGCTTCACGCCCTCCTCCCCCCCCCCCCCCCCCCACTCACACCCCCCCAACCCTCATTGTGTACTTCACAGGTCTTTAAAAACATTTACTTGTTATCGAGGCTTTGTTGTGTTTTCACCCCTTCTTAGAGCCTCTGCATCTCCACTCTGCATATGGCTGGAATAATCACCCCCCCCACCCCCGAAATTTTTTGTAGTCTCCCCACACCTCCCCCTCGCCTTCCCTCCCCCCCCAAAAATGTGGCTCTAGTTGCGCCTCTGAAGCCACAGGAATTAAATAACTATAATACATTGTAGCGCTGACTCTTAGCTTGCCAGCGCACTTAGCTCTCAGCATGCAGTCCTGCCAAGTGCCATGGAGCACCCCAAGCCTTCGAGAGCAGCCATCATTGCCACAGCAGCGTACTGCCAGCTGCCACACACAGGTTTGCAGCGCTTTAGTGACAAAAAGGTATCATGCAAATATGCATTGTGAGAAGTTGGCCTGGTATATAATGCTCACTAATTCTAGTGATCACTTTGTACCATGCCAAGCAACCCTTATGATGATTGGTTGTAAGTCAACCTTATAGACCAGTTATCCTAGTGGTAACGTGGACAAAGCAGTCTTAGGCTAAACTCTGAAAGGCATGTGAAGCCAGCTGTATTACCATACACAACCCCCTTGAATACCAAATGAAAGGACACCACACAGATATATATTGGAAATATATATTGATTTATTAACTAAAAGTATCCCCTGGACTCTTTATGAGCACAGAAGCACAAGCGTTAAACACAAGACAGTTTAAAATATACAAAAGTTGCACAATATGGATGAGCCCTAGGGGCCACCTAAACCATATACTAAGAAAGTGGTATAAGAGATACCAATCGGAAAGGAAACAGGCCTAGGGCCTTGGGAATTGCTGGAGCTATTCGAGACTAGCAGTGACTAAGTCGGGAAAGGCCCGCGGGACTCGGGTGCAGTGTTTAAAGTGCACGCACTCACCAATGCAAAGTCTATGGTGCGTAAAAAGTACAAAGTTATTTAGTTCGGAACCTTCCGAGTGACCTAGAAAGCTGAAACTTGAGACACAGGCCCTAGAGGTGCGTACCAGTGTAGGAACACCGGCGGAGCTGAGTTACCTCACCCACAGGAAGCGGGTGCACAGGGTCGAAGTAGTGTCGGGTTTCGTCACGCTGGTCGATGGTGCTTGGAGCTGAAGATGCTGCAGGCGGCTCGATGTGAAGAGTTCCGGTGGATCCAAGGGTGGATCTGAAGATGTGAAGACCTAAAAGCAGAGGGGACAATGTTCAAAGTCACTAGCCAGTGACTACTGTGGAACCAGATTGGAACCAGGCGATGTCGGGTGCAACCAGGCGTTGAGGTGTAGCTTCTCTCTGCAGCCACGTGGACACCGGGGGTCGAGGACGTCCAGGAGTCGGTCACGAGCTGTCCCACGCAGGCTTCTCGCTGTTGGCAGTGTCGGCAACTTGATCGGAGCAAACAGGCCTTGGCTAATGTAAGCCACGCAGGAGTCAAAAAAGGCTTAGTACTCGGACCAGCAAGGTCAGAGCGGGTGCTCCTTTTTACAGGAGCGCGGGCAAGTCTGGAGCAACCAGACCCGCAGTGTAGTTCTTCGGTTCGTCGCCAAGATGGCCGCTGACCACGTGGCTAGTGGCCGGGATGGCGCGTCGAGTGGCACAATGCAAAAGGGCCCCACGCAGATCGTGGAGATGCTGGGGGGCTGATCTTCGGTGCAAGGGCTGCTCGGTGGTGGGGGTTCTCAGTCCCCAAAGCACAACGTCGAGGATGCCTCTGGTGCTGCGCTGTCAGCTCTTCGGGTGTCTTCCAAGAAGTCCGGTCCCACGTCTCTCGGTGCCTCCACAGGTCCCTTTTTTGCAGGGACTGTGGATCGGGCTGTGAGAAGTCTGGGAGTCTGGGTCTTGTCAGGCTCTGGGCTCTGGCTCCGGCGGGAGGCGGCGGCAAAGCAGACGTCGATTCCCTGGTTGGTACCTGTATTCACAGGGTGGCCACTCCTAGGCCACAAGGGAGATTCTCTTCAGTCTTCTGAGCAGCAGAATGTCGAAGTCCAGTCTTCTTCTTTGTTTAAAGTTGATTCAGGATGATCTGCTGTGCAATGGCACTGCTCCCACTCTTATTCCCAATCTGAGGGGTGGATCACCTACTAGGTCCCTCCTCTGGGTGGGACCAGGAAGGGGGGCGGTTACACCCCCTTTCCTTTGTCCAGCTCCTCGCCAGGCCTGGGTCTGGAAAGTCCCAGGACCGGTTTGGACTGGCTTATGCACGGGGACACCTTGTGTGCCCCGGGCATGTCTCAATCTATTCAGCCCTGTCCTACCCAATATACAAAACCCTGTCTGGGGTGGTGCTCGCACCTCCCAAGGCAGGAAACTCTTTGTCCAAGCCTCCCTCGCTGGAAGGACTCCCAGCAGCAGGAGGTCAGACTTGTGTCTGTGGTGGCAGCATCCATTTTGTGATTCTGAGGCTCTGGTTAACTTTAACCGGGGTTAAGGCTACACACGTCGTGTCCCTCTAGAAGGGTGGAATGCTATCCCCGTCAACAGAACTGTTGAGGGGATAGTATTCAAATTCGTATGACACCTTACTCGACATGTTTTGATAAAGCCAAGCCAAAGATAGCAAATAACCGCGAGGATTATAATGCACGTAAGAGTGTATGGTATGGCAATATCCCGGAACAGCTTAGGGAGTGGTTCCCGACAGCTGCAGACAGGCTCAGCTCATGCTAGAGCACCATCTCACATATTTCCAAGCACTCTGCCTCCAGGATTGTTGAGGCCTTCCATAGGAGTGGCTGATAGGAACATATGTGTCCAGTTTAAGGTCAGGTATAGGGATACTATACATACGTAAGAGGTGATTACACCAACTTACCCCAGCTGAGTGATCAGCCAGTTGTGTCAAATATGGAGGCCAGGCCAGGGGTGGCACAATACATGCTGCAGCCCCTGGTAGGCCTTGGATGCACCTATGCCCTGGGTACCTGGGGTACACTGTTACAGGGGCCAACAAGGTGAACCAATTCCAATTGTGTTATGCACCTAAGGTACATGGAGTCCATTTTAAGGAGAGAGCAATCAGCCTGGGGCCCTGAATAGCAGGATCCCAGACCAACTAAGTCAAAAACCAGCTAAACACCAGGCAAAAGGTTTGGGGGTAACCATAGTCAGATATCCACCTTCCTACATAACCCCCCCCCCCCCCCCCAGCCCCCAAACGAAAGGAGATAAGGCTATCCTTGTCCAGGTAAGCCTATATTGCCTAAGTGGCCATATAAGGAAGTACCAGCTCTGGCTTGGTTACCCCCTGTCTCATGGTCCACTAAGCAATCCCTTACCCTAAGGGTATCTGAGGGTCTCCACCATAGGGAATCTCTACCTGTGGTGTGTCTTTGCAAAGTCAAAGGCTGGTGTTGAGATGGAGTACTGAAGTGAGTTTCCTCTGTAGGGCTCAGCTTCCTCCAATCGTTCTCCACCATGTGTGCCTTTCTTTCTTTGACTGAGTTGCACTGTGCTCTCAGGGTCAACCTCTGGCTACCAAAAGCTGGAGGCTGAGTCACTCTGTTTGGCTTACTGGAGGGACAGTTCAGGTTTGGGCCCCTAGGGTCCCAGGTTTGGCTGTGCCCAACAATATCCATCTGGGGGAGGTCCCTAACTACTTTTAAGGGGGATCCCTCAGGAGTTTTTAAAGTTTGCACCTCACTAGGGCTACTAGTTTCGGTGCCCCTAATCTGTTGATGGGGGTGCTTTTTTTGACAGGGGCCCCCTTGGGTCTCACTGTCCTTCTTGTCCTATGCAGCCCTGGGCTGAGTAAGGCAAGGTAGAGAGGGGCAGGTTACCTGCTCCAGACTGGGTCCCACCTGAGAGGGGTCCACTGCCATCAGAGGCTCTGTCAGGCCAGGCCTAACAACCTCTGGGACAGTTCCTTCATCAGGGGTAAGATCAGTTCCCTGAGGAGGCTGATCCTTTCCTAAAGTCTGGTGAGGGGGAGATTTCTCTTCCTCCTCCATGCTCTCAGTTTGGGTGGAGTGATCCATCATTTCAGGCTTCACTACCCATGTATCTGTTTGAGTTTGGGCTGTGGCCATCACAGCCCTTCCAACCTTTTCTGTAGGAGACTCAGTTTGGGTATGGGCTGTCACCATCACAGCCCTGCTACTCTTTTCAGGAGGGAAGTTAGCTAAAGATGGGGCTGAGGTTTGCTCAGCCCTCCCAACCTTTTCAGGAAGGACATCTTGGATTGGAGCTGTAGCCATCACAGCCCCACTAACCTTTTCATGGAGATTTACCATTCTAAAATGGGTTTGCTGTTCAACCTCAGCCCAGGCTGAGATTTCCAAATCATTACCCAGTAGGCAATCTACAGGCAAGTTTGCTGGCACTGCCACTCTCTTTGGGCCAGTGACACCTCCCCAGCTAAGATTGACTACTGCCATGGGATGATTGGTTTCTATGCCATCAATGTTTGTCACCTGATATTTGGCATCAGGTAAAAGTTGCCTTGAGGGGACTAGACATTCAGCCACCATGGTGATGCTAGCCCCTGCGTCTCTGAAGGCCTCAACTTTCAAACCATTGATGAGGGGCTCCTGTCTATACTTGCTAAAAGTGTTTGGGCAAGCAGTGAAATTGGCAAACCCCATGCCAGTCTCATAGACAAGAGTATCTGAGTTAGGGGACCTGGGTAGGCCAGAGTCCACCTGTCCTCCAAAAGTAAACCCACCCAAATTCTTGGGGGTGCTCCCACCACCTGGGGGACCACTGCTAACAGTGACAGGAGGTGTTGGAGCCTTACTTGGAGGTATATTCTCCTTATTGCCATTCTTGGGACAACAGCTGTCTGTTTTGTAATGCCCAACCTGTTTACAGGCATGACAATAAGGCTTTTTCTGGGTTGTAGAAGTGTCTTGGGACCCACCCCCATTCTTGGAGTTTTGGGGCCCTGGGGAAGTCTTTTCCTTACTTTTATCCCCACCCTTCTCTTGAGGCTTGGTAGTCTCTTTCTTTTGGTCACCACCCTGGTTCTTAGGCCTGATCCTGGTTCTGACCCATTTGTCTGCCCTCCTACCCAATTCTTGTGGGGAGGTCAGATCAGAGTCAACCAGGTGCTGATGTAGAAGCTGACAATTACTTAAGATTTGCTCTCTCATAATTAAATTATACAATCCTGTATAGTCAGTAACCTTACTTCCCAGCAACCAGCCCTCCAGAGCCTTAGTGGCACATTCAACAAATTCAGACCAGTCCTGAGTCTGTGTCTTCTGGGTATCTCTGAACATTAACCTGTACTGTTCAGTGGTTAAGCCTAACCCATCAATCAGAGCACTCTTCAGGACCATGTAGTTTCTAGAATTCCCATCACTAACTGTGAGGAGTCTGTCTCTGCCTCTACCTTCAAAGGAGAGCCACAAGATTGCTGCCCACTGTTCCTGAGGGATCTGCTGTACCATGCAGGCTCTCTCCATTGCAGTTATCCATTTGTGGATATCATCCCCAGCTTTGTAGGGGGGCACAATCTTACTCAGGTTTCTGTTATCAAAGGACCTGTCTTTATCCTTCTGGATAGTGCTGCCAACAGTGGATCCTAATCCACTCTCTCTAGGCTGTCTTGCTCTAGCAAGTTTCTCTTGGGCCAGGGCAACTTCTAATTCTTGTCTCTGGATCCTCAATTCAGCCTCTCTCATTTTGGCCTCATGTTCCCTTCTCTGAGGGCTAGTCATCTCCCTTCTGGAGTGACCATGAGAACCTCTAGAAGCCTGGGAGGTATTGGAGTCACCTGAGTGATTCCTTCTCCTCCTATGCCCCTGGTTAAGTCCACCTGGGTGCCTGGGCAAGGTCAGCCTTGCTTCAGTCCCAAATACACTTAAGTTAGCCTGGCTGAGCCTGTTGGATGGCACCTGACTAAGTCTACCATCATCAGAATCACTGCTCCCCCCTTCTGTCTCTTCTTCCTCTTCCTCCTCTGGATCTACCTGAGGAGCTCCAGTGATGGGGGCTTCCTCATCTACTAGGATTATGGGGACAGGGGTCTCAGTACTATCATCTTCAGTGGGAGAGCCTCCTTCAGCATTCCCTGTGGGGTCTGCTTTAGAGGTCTTTAGAGCCTCAGACTGCTCTAAGAGCTCTCTAAGGTGGTCTGAAGTAGGGGATGGCCCTGTCTTCAGACCTCTTAAGACACAAAGCTGTCTTAGTTCCTTAAAGGAAAATATAGCAAATCCAGATGGTGCCTTTGGAGGGTCACTCTCAGCAGAGACATTCCCAGTGGAACCTTTTGCCCCAGACATTGCTCTAGTGTGGGTGGATGTGTTGCAATCTACCTACACTGGTGTTTACCTACTAAACCTATCTAGTAGTTGTAGTCAGGGTGTGCTACTCCCTTTCCTCTACAACAACTAAGTTCAGTAGAACTTAAGTATACTAGTCTTGTTTTATATGTACCTAGCAGGTACCTGTATGATCTTTCAAATGATAATCTCAAAGATTGTAATGGTAAAACAACAGCAAGCTCAGATCCCACCGCTGCCACCAATGTGAGAAGTTGGCCTGGTATATAATGCTCACTAATTCTAGTTTGTACCATGCCAAGCAACCCTTATGATGATTGGTTGTAAGTCAACCTTATAGACCAGTTATCCTAGTGGTAACGTGGACAAAGCAGTCTTAGGCTAAACTCTGAAAGGCATGTGAAGCCAGCTGTATTACCATACACAACCCCCTTGAATACCAAATGAAAGGACACCACGCAGATATATATTGAAAATATATATTGATTTATTAACTAAAATTATCCCCTGGACTCTTTATGAGCACAGAAGCACAAGCGTTAAACACAAGACAGTTTAAAATATACAAAAGTTGCACAATATGGATGAGCCCTAGGGGCCACCTAAACCATATACTAAGAAAGT
This sequence comes from Lissotriton vulgaris, assembly GCF_964263255.1. Taxonomy (NCBI): domain Eukaryota; kingdom Metazoa; phylum Chordata; class Amphibia; order Caudata; family Salamandridae; genus Lissotriton; species Lissotriton vulgaris. The sequence continues at coordinate 321,400,196 of NC_141695.1, read as the reverse complement.
GGTATAAGAGATACCAATCGGAAAGGAAACAGGCCTAGGGCCTTGGGAATCGCTGGAGCTATTCGAGACTAGCAGTGACTAAGTCGGGAAAGGCCCGCGGGACTCTGGTGCAGTGTTTAAAGTGCACACACTCACCAATGCAAAGTCTATGGTGCGTAAAAAGTACAAAGTTAGTTAGTTCGGAACCTTCCGAGTGACCTAGAAAGCTGAAACTTGAGACACAGGCCCTAGAGGTGCGTACCAGTGTAGGAACACCGGCGGAGCTGAGTTACCTCACCCACAGGAAGCGGGTGCACAGGGTCGAAGTAGTGTCGGGTTTCGTCACGCTGGTCGATGGTGCTTGGAGCTGAAGATGCTGCAGGCGGCTCGATGTGAAGAGTTCCGGTGGATCCAAGGATGGATCTGAAGATGTGAAGACCTGAAAGCAGAGGGGACAATGTTCAAAGTCACTAGCCAGTGACTACCGTGGAACCAGATTGGAACCAGGCGATGTCGGGTGCAACCAGGCGTTGAGGTGTAGCTTCTCTCTGCAGCCACGTGGACACCGGGGGTCGAGGACGTCCAGGAGTCGGTCACGAGCTGTCCCACGCAGGCTTCTCGCTGTTGGCAGTGTCGGCAACTTGATCGGAGCAAACAGGCCTTGGCTAATGTAAGCCACGCAGGAGTCGAAAAAGGCTTAGTACTCGGACCAGCAAGGTCAGAGCGGGTGCTCCTTTTTACAGGAGCGAGGGCAAGTCTGGAGCAACCAGACCCACAGTGTAGTTCTTCGGTTTCGTCGCCAAGATGGCCGCTGACCACGTGGCTAGTGGCCGGGATGGCGCGTCGAGTGGCACAATGCAAAAGGGCCCCACGCAGATCGTGGAGATGCTGGGGGGCTGATCTTCGGTGCAAGGGCTGCTCGGTGGTGGGGGTTCTCAGTCCCCAAAGCACAACGTCGAGGATGCCTCTGGTGCTGCGCTGTCAGCTCTTTGGGTGTCTTCCAAGAAGTCCGGTCCCACGTCTCTCAGTGCCTCCACGGGTCCTTTTTTTGCAGGGACTGTGGATCGGGCTGTGAGAAGTCTGGGAGTCTGGGTCTTGTCAGGCTCTGGGCTCGGGCTCCGGCTGGGAGGCGGCGGCAAAGCAGACGTCGATTCGCTGGTTGGTACCTGTATTCACAGGGTGGCCACTCCTAGGCCACAAGGGAGATTCTCTTCAGTCTTCTGAGCAGCAGAATGTCGAAGTCCAGTCTTCTTCTTTGTTTAAAGTTGATTCAGGATGATCTGCTGTGCAATGGCACTGCTCCCACTCTTATTCCCAATCTGAGGGGTGGGTCACCTACTAGGTCCCTCCTCTGGGTGGGACCAGGAAGGGGGGCGGTTACACCCCCTTTCCTTTGTCCAGCTCCTCGCCAGGCCTGGGTCTGGAAAGTCCCAGGACCGGTTTGGACTGGCTTATGCACGGGGACACCTTGTGTGCCCCGGGCATGTCTCAATCTATTCAGCCCTGTCCTACCCAATACACAAAACCCTGTCTGGGGTGGTGCTCGCACCTCCCAAGGCAGGAAACCCTTTGTCCAAGCCTCCCTCGCTGGAAGGACTCCCAGCAGCAGGAGGTCAGACTTGTGTCTGTGGTGGCAGCATCCATTTTGTGATGCTGAGGCTCTGGTTAACTTTAACTGGGGTTAAGGCTACACACATGTCGTGTCCCTCTAGAAGGGTGGAATACTATCCCCGTCGACAGAACTGTCGAGGGGATAGTATTCAAATTCGTATGACACCTTACTCGACATGTTTTGATAAAGCCAAACCAAAGATAGCAAATAACCGCGAGGATTATAATGCACGTAAGAGTATATGGTATGGCAATATCCCGGAACAGCTTAGGGAGTGGTTCCCGACAGCTGCAGACAGGCTCAGCTCATGCTAGAGCACCATCTCACATATTTCCAAGCACTCTGCCTCCAGGATTGTTGAGGCCTTCCATAGGAGTGGCTGACAGGAACATATGTGTCCAGTTTAAGGTCAGGTATAGGGATACTATACATAAGTAAGAGGTGATTACACCAACTTACCCCAGCTGAGTGATCAGCCAGTTGTGTCAAATATGGAGGCCAGGCCAGGGGTGGCACAATACATGCTGCAGCCCCTGGTAGGCCTTGGATGCACCTATGCCCTGGGTACCTAGGGTACACTGTTACAGGGGCCAACAAGGTGAACCAATTCCAATTGTGTTATGCACCTAAGGTACATGGAGTCCATTTTAAGGAGAGAGCAATCAGCCTGGGGCCCTGAATAGCAGGATCCCAGGCCAACTAAGTCAAAAACCAGCTAAACACCAGGCAAAAGGTTTGGGGGTAACCATAGTCAGATATCCACCTTCCTACATGCATGACAATGCATTTCAGTGTGGTGATGTGGAGCACCAAACTAAAATGCATTAGTCGAACGCCTGATAAGTGGTGCTTGGCAGAACTGCAACTCTTTTGGGAGTGAGTTGCTTCACAAAATGCAAGAGCTACAAAAAGATAAAACCAAATGCAATAAAGATTTTCTCATCTAAAAAGTGCTGAAAAGACAAGCAGACACAGCATTTTAAGTGAAGGCAAAAACTGTAAAATTATCTTGTCATGAAAGGGTTAAAAAGGCAGGACCCACTGCTGAGAGATCCTCTTCAGAAGAACTGTTTAAATAACTGATGTTTCAGTTGCCTGTGCTGAGCACTGCTACTTCTCTTAAAGTTGCAGTATGTGTTGTCAGCTTTTCCAAGCAATTATTTACCTAGTTCCATTCCACTGCGTTTACCTACTTGTTTTTTTCCAAAAATGAAGCTGTAAGGGTGACAACCACTCTTTTTCACTCCAGTTAATTTAATTTGCGGGTTTCTAACATGCTAGAATCGACTCCCGAAGGAGTATCTCTGCGCAATAGGCCGCTGGGGAACCCGTCCTGACTTTCCCTGTGAGATGGTCCCTGCTGGGTATCTCCAAGGTGAAACCAGGCATCCCCGGCGTATGTGGGAGGCCGTTGTGGAGATGAGGCAAGCTAATGCCCAGAGTTGCCGAGTGTGATCCCTGGTTAGAGTAGGCACCGAGGCGAGAATTATCGAGTCTGCTGACCCTGGTCCGTGACCCTGCCGCGTCGGGAATTGAACCCTGGTCCCGGGCTGTCCTTTGCTCCCGGGTCTGCCGCCTCTAACCAGTGAGCCACACCACTCCAATGCTACTAATGCTGACTGACTTAATTGTGTTTTAAAAATTAATCAGATAAGCACATAAGTCTACTGGTGATTTCTCTCTGTAAAACTTCTACCAGATCCTGCAAGTGAGCAGACATTCCGTGTAGCACTACTAGATAAGATGCTATAATAGAGAGCCCATGGCTCCCTCCTATTGTCTGCCTCACTGCAGTAATCTCTAGTATCCTGTTTTTTACTTAGCCTCTTGTGCTGTGATCGCCATTCTTCATCATTCGTGTCCTTTCCTAGGCGCTGTCTCTCCTACTGTGATTGCATTTAATCTGCGTCACGATGGCACTATTTCTGCACTCCTCTGCTTTCCCAGGTGCCAGGCTGCTGCCTTTTTGTTTCCAATCAAAACTGTAGGTGGTGCCATTGCCTCATACTACCTCTGGAAGTGATGGCATGGAGCTGCATACAGGCGAGTCCGCGGACCTGGAGCTCCACTACAAACTGTGAGGGATATACCAACCACTAAACAACATTTTTCCTAATCTCAACAGTGTGCCACATGAAATGTCTCCCATACCCCTCCTTCCCCACACACTCACACACAAACACAGCCCTGCGACTGCAGGCAGCAGAGGAATGTCATGGACCTGCAAGCCTTTTGTGTGTAGTGTCTAGGTTACTGTCATGACTCGAAGTTGTGCCACATATGCTCTGAACTGTAAGTCAATCGGGGAGTGGGAAGTACAATTTTATGTCGCGGAAGTACACAAAAGTAGGGCAGATTACACTCCCAATAACTGACATACTCTCACTCCAAATCGCTGGCTGTTATTTTAGAGTGGCGGCTCCTCCGCTAAAGTGGAGGAGTGTCGCCCAACTGCTCGCGGAGCAGTGTAAAACAAGAAAAATGATAATAAAAGGTATTTTTGTTATTAGCATTTTTTTTTCATCAAGGTTGGGCATGGCCAGCACTTCCGTGACGTCCCGTAGAAGGAGTGGTTTGCACTCCTTAAATGCGCACGACTGCTTGCCTGGTCCCCCACCAGGCTGCATTACACAGCCTGGTGAGGAACATGCAAAGCCTCCCAGTTCCCATCTGAGCGCCGATCTATGGCGCTCAGACCAATCGCAACGCTGCAATGCAGCATTGTGATTGGTCAGGGAAGGGAGCCTATGTGCTTCCTGGTTCCGGAGAGTAGACGAGGGACAACACGACGGAGGAAAGGCAGCAGCGGACTTGGAATGGAGGTAAGTGTTTAATAAAAAAAATTGTAATACCCCCCCACGCGGGATCCCCACCCCCGCCCCTCCACTCTTGGGCGCTGGCCCAGCCACTGCTGTTACTGTGACAAGTCTTGGTCCTGATACAAGTCTTTTCGTAAGAGGATGTCCAAGTTGCTTGCACAAAAAGGCCCAGAGAGACTTGTCTCCCTCTTACCACGCCTACATAGGAAAGAAAGCTTGACATTCGAAGGATGCGACTCCGCAAGTGTCATCCATCTCAGAATCCATCACGAGCCCAGCATGCCAATGTTTCCTGGCTATCGCCTGTGCCTCGGCAGTTAGGAGCCTTCAAAGACGCCATGCTGCAGATGTCTAGGGTGATGCCTCTCCCTCTAGAGTGCCTTCTGGTCCGCTGAAGCTGCCTGGGTCATCAGTCTCACTTCTGTCCATCTTCATGCTGCCAGTTGTTCATGAGGATTACTCCCTGCCCTTCATAACCCCTCTTCCCATCCCCCAATCTTGACATCCCACACGTTTTTCACTCAAATTTCAGCAGTCATGCCGCTATCCTTCTACAGGGATTTCAATCGCTTTTGACCACAAGGGCCACGGAGAGCTGACAGGAGGCAGGGAAAAGTGAGGGGTGTGCCCCTCCAGAAAGAAGGAGGATTATGGCCGATTATACCCCCTGAACGACTTCCTATGGAAGGGCAATTTCAAGATATAACTAAGCTAAGGTACCCCCAACGTACTTTTAGGTCTAGAGGAGGGGAAAGGAACATACTAAATATACAAAGAAACCTCTAAACTGACCATTCTGATTTATCCAATTGGTGTAATTCAATGTCTATTTAGCAAAGATACTGCACACATATCAAAATATCAACAACCAATAGGTTTTCATTTAGAGTTTTATTCATCATTTTAATTTATGATTATTTCATTTTTCATAAATTAAAAAAATCTTTTTGGTATTTTTTTATACTTTTTTGTTATTGGAAGATGACAGTAAATTACAATTCTTTATTTCAACAGTCAGAAAACTTTTATACAAAAGACCATGGACCCCCATAGAACAGTTATCAAAAACTAAACAATATCAACATTATTCACTCATTCAAAACTGTTTCACCATTCATTCTTCTCGTGCACACACACTCTCATACTGTGCAAAATAGTTAAAAAACCTCAAACAACTGAGGTACGGGGACTCAATATAACAATGTATATCATTTTTACATGGTACCAATCCCATATGTTTTTATGGTTGTTAATGTTAATCCTTATTTTGATGGTTCTCCTCGATGGAGTTCTCAGGTGTTTGTAGACGGCCTACGTACGTTTCAGTGGAAATTAGGTTTTACCACCTTCATCAGGGCTGACCGATGCATACTAATAAAACTGCGGTTTCTTCACATCTGCAATAAGCATATAAATATGTGTGCTGTATCTCAGAAGTGAGTCAATTGACTTCATTTTTTATTATTTCAAAAAAGGAAAGGAGAACTTTATTTGCGTTCGCTAAGTGAGGGAGAGGTAGCCATCAACCCCGCTAGCAAGAATGATATTACTGCCTAACGTCTCCTGTGATAAGTAGAAGTGAAGTCAAAAAAACCAATGGAAGATAATTTACAAAATGAGGCAAAGAGTACATAACACCCAAGGAAAAGTGCAAAAAGGCTTTATATACGTGCGCAGTTACCACCAAAATAGAATCAATTCCTGTTAGATAACCTCCATATGTTCTGTCTGATGATATTCTTAGGTTACTGTAATCAGGGATGGCCCATCTTGGACCTGGGCTGTAACTATTAGAGGGAACACACATGAAGAGACTTTACTTTAGATGTTTACTATCTGCATTCCTGGGCAGAACAGTATGTTAGATTTTAAGAGGACAAATATACCTACTTTCAGCTAATTGTAAAATGGTGAATAGCCTTTCTCTAGATTCTTTAGACTCTATTGTTATTTGCTTATCTTGAATTGCAATTAAGTAATCCTAGGAGTAAAGAATGGAAACTTTAGAAGGGGGCTAGCCTTCCTCCTTCATGGGTAGATCTCCAAGGTATTATGATGGACCTTACCTTTATGGCTACTATATGCTCTCAAATTGAAGTGGGATTATATGAGAACTATTATGGCTATGAGATATCTACCGAGTATTTTTACTTTTAACTCACTAAGAGGAAAATACCCACTCATATGTTTGATACCGCATATTGGAATAACATATGTAATGCAGTATAAGTCCCTTCCATATTCATTTGAGAAAAGTTTAACAACTACGATGTCGAGTGGTCTTAACCTTATGCCCCCGCACTGATGCTTTCTTATTTTAACCTTGGCCAAGTTTGATGTGTTAAAAGAATGCCCTCTTAGTAATTATTGGACGCCTCGTATCAAAACCCAGTGTGGAGACCGAGTACGGGATCCAAGTGTAATTGCCCATACCTGCTTACGCTGATGATTCTAGCAAAGTTAAAATGGTTCTTTCCCTTCTGAGAGGGTCAGTTACCTTAAAGTTTTTTATGTCGCCTCCAGGAAATGGGGTTCCGGGAATATGATGATATCCGTAGACCTGCATGACTCATTCTTTCATCTGCCTGTTTTCTGGTTCCAGAGGCACTATCTTCGCTCCATAGCGGGTTAGGAATAATTTAAATATGCATTTCTACCCTTCAGCCTTGCTTTTGCCACTCTGGTGTTTACAAATCTCATGGCATGAGGATACATGTATTCCTGTACCTCGATGACCGGCTGCTAAACGCGGGCTTGCCACAATTAGTTGAGGACCACCTCAGAATGATGGTCCCCCTTCTTTAATCTTTGAGATTTCCATCAGGGATTAAAGACCCATCTGATGCCTGCACAGAGGATTCATTTCATAGGAGCCATCCTGTACTCGGTGACATTCAGGGCCTTCCCACCTCCGCAACAAGTCTGGGACATTCAGGATATGATCCAGATGTTCCGAACATAATCCCGGCTTTCAGCGTGGCATTTCTGTGGCTTCTTGAACTCCTAGCCTCATGCAACCTCTTGGTCCCTCGAGTATGATGGCAATTGTGGGCCTTGCAGTGATACCTCTGCTTTCAGGTGAGACAACCCCGGACTTCCTGTCTGACAGCATCTGTAGCTCAAAGGAGACAGCCCTGGGCCTTCAGTGGTGGCAGGTGGACACCAACCAATCATATGGCAGGTTATTCTAACCACCCTAACCAGTGCTCCCAGTAGTGACTGATGAAGTGTCTCTGGGTTGGGGCTGTCACCTGCGAGATGTGGACATCCGGTAATATCTGTACCCCAGTAGAGCTAAAGCTCTACACCAGTTTCTTGGATGTTCGCCCTAGTCAGTTGGCTCCTAAAGCTATTTTCCTGTCCATCGAGGAGAGGCCTGTGCAGGTCCTAAAGGTACTGCAGCAAGTATGATTGAATGGGTTTTGAATATTGTGTGCCACTTGAAATTGCTGGACCCTCACTGATCTCCCTGGTAGCCAATCATAAGCTGGCCAGCCACAAATGGCATTTCATCTGGAGGCAGCGCAGGACATCTTTGCTCAGTGGGGCACTTCCTTGTGGGATCTTTTCAACACCACGAGAATGCACAGTGTCACAATTACGGCAAACTGAAGTTGCCGCTTGTAGACTCCTTATGAGACATGTGTAATCTTCAATGGGGTGCAGGTCTTCTGTACAGCTTTCGAATACAAACGCTACTGCTTTGAGTTCTGAAAATCAGGAGAGACCAGGCTCAGAACATCTTGGTAGCTCTGATTAAGTCTGGACCACCAATCTGATGAGGTCTGGGCATTTGCCATCTGATTTGTCTACCTCTGCTGAAGCACATCTTGTCTTTGCAGCAATGCAGTGTCCTGCACCCAAATCTCCACAGCCTACACTTCATGCGACACGTGGAGCCTCAGTGCTGACAACTGAGCAGTTTCAGTCTTCTTGCTGAGATAGTGTGATTCTTGTGGTTAGATGCCATGTCACCAGATCTATCCATTCAGGTTACTTGGCAGAATTTGGGGCCCGGTGCAGGGGATCATTAGTTTGATCTTCTGCAGGCCGAGTTATCTGATGTTCTTTCGTTCCTTCGGTCTTCGGCCCAGCAAGCTTAGTCTTTTTTGCTTTTACCTGATCAACCTTCTTTATTCAAACCACCAGTTGTGATTCGCTTTTTAAAAGGACTTGCATACATGTTCCTACGTGCCTTTTGTGAGCTCTCATAGTATCCTAACCTAGTCCTTGTATTTTTTATGTGCATGCCTTGCTAACCCATGCACAGCTCACCTTCGCGACTGCTGACTATCAAAATGAGGTTCCTCATTGCAATTAATTCCACACGCTGTGTGAGAGAGCTGCAACCTCTGTATAGCTCCTTCTTTCCTGACCAGTTGGTGCTATAGATTCCTGCTTTGTTTCTACCAAACGTCATGTCCACCTCCCATGCAGACCAGTCAATTTCCTTTCCTACCTTTTTCTGTTCACCCCATCCCTCTAAGGAGAAGTAGAGGCTTCAGTGGCTAGATTCACAGAGAGCTCTCAATTTTTACATCAAGTGTAACTTTTTGTGAGCATGCTAGTGTTAAGAAGGGAAAGCTAAACGCAAAGAGTACCTTGTCCAGCTGGATCATCTTGTGTATCAAGTTTCAAGTTTATTGTATTTTATTTCGTTCTCCACTGAGAACCACAAATATTAAATACACAATATAATAATTTAAACAGTTTTGTTAAAATTGGTTTTAAACTTGTGTTTTGTCAGTACTTCAATAAAATTTTGTTCTGAAAAAAAAAATGGTTTTAAAAATGTGTAAAAATTGTAAGATACCAATTCGTTTGGCGGAACTTTACATAAAGTAATCAATTCTTGTATTGAGTTAAGTCTGCATTTTGAGTAAACTGGTTGTAAAAATCTTTTCCTTGCCTTTACCACTGACAGAGTTGTGCAAGTAGACAATAAATGTTCCAAGTCCTGCTCTCCACCATTACATAGATTACAAATAGGGTTTTCTTCTAAATACCATCTAGATGTAAGGGTTTTTACAGGGAGTATTCCGAGTCGGAGCAGGACAATTGATCTCCTAACCCCATGATACAGGTTAAAATGTATATATTGTTGAGGTTTCTTATATTTAATTATTTCAGTAATATTTTTATATAAAGACAGTTTAAGACAATGTTGAGAGTCAAGGTCAAAACCTAGTCTTGTAGTAAAGTGCTTTAAGAAAAGTTTCAATTGGGCAGGAGTCCAAGAAAGTAACAGCTTGATGTTGACCTCTGATAGTTTAAAAGCAAATAGGGCATTTCTTTAAAAAAATGTGTATCAAGATATCCAGTGCTATGGCTAATAGAGGGCCCTCTGATGGCCTACAAACCATTTCAATCATAGCCAAGAATGCCTTTAACAGAGTTGGCAAAGACCTGCACATATACCAGGCTGCTACATGGCAATCCATGCATATGTTTACCATATGTTTACCAACCACTACTCCCATGACAGTAAAATCTGCAGAGAAGGCTATTTTGCCCACCTATTCCTCCAGGTCTTTTTGATGCGAGTCCACTTCTCAGACTCTCCGTCTTTTGTGAGGTAGTGATTGGCTGTCTATTCAAAAGGTGAAGAATCTACAGTTAAAAGTATCCATTAGAAGAATGTGTTTTACCTTCTGTTACTCTCTTTCTGGAAAACACTGTCTGGCTGTAGATACCTCACCGCCCACTCTCCTACCTCTTCTGTGGAGTGGACTCTTTTAACTGTTAATAATGTCCCACATTAAATTAGGCAGGGTCTTCACCATTCTGTTACTGTTGATCAGCATCTGAGGGCACAGAAAGGTTCAATATGAACAGACGTCTGTGCACAGTGCACAGCTTATATGCAGCTCTGCGCCATCACTTCCAGAGGCAGTATGAGGCTACTGTGGAGTGATAGTGCACCACTTCCAGGACTTGTAAGCAATTACTTGAAAAAACCTGTAGCCAGTCTGGTACCTTGAGATATACAAAAGGTGAGGAATATGCACTTAGAGTATCCAGAAACAGTGTTCGAAACTTGGTCTTCATATCCACAGTCATTCATAAGCAGACTACTGCTTCTACCTTATGGTCCCGATCAGGCTCTCACCCTCTTGCTGTGATTGTATCATGCTGCTTCATACCCTGGGCCTTCACTTGGCCCTAGGTCTGCTACTTTGATCTTATCCTCCTTTCTCATCACAAATTTTAGTTTCTTTCCACTAAGCCTCAGGGTTGTTCATGTATTCATCGGGGACAATAAATCTTATATTGTGTCACTTGATTCATCCCTAGGTTCATGGATGACATTGAAGAGATGATAGGTCACCGGCCCTGGCGCATCTATAAGTACATGTGGCAGTACGTCAGCATCCTGGGCATGATCGGCCTCCTGCTGGCGAGTCTCATCCGCATGGTGATCAAGAAGCCCACCTACCAATCCTGGGACGGTGAACAGGTGTGTGGGGCGGGCACTCTAGAGGGAGGGATGTGGAGAAGAGTTGGTCTAATATGCTGTCAGGTGCATGATGTGCATTACTGTCCGTTCTCAAACCATTGTGACACTTGAGAATGTGATGTAGTGCAAGGCAGCCTTTAAACCAGTGGGGGAGGGGGGGTGATGTGATTTGCATATTGTGCAGCCGGGTCTAAGCTCTTGGGTGGCTGAAGTGTCTTTGTTTGCTACTGAATAGAAGAAGTGTATGAGCTTGCACTGAGCTGATTGAGTGTGCAACATGGAATCAGTATTGTTCAGCAGCACTTGCTCAAGTATTATGAGATGATTGATTTTTGTCAGGGTGTTTGGTGACATGCAGAACATGGAACAGGTATGGCTTTGAGCTCCTGTGTCTTAAGTGAATGCAGTTGTTAGCATATATTATAGCTGATAGGTGTTATTACTTTATCGGTGCGGGTTGAAACTCTCCATGTTTATTTACTGAGGCAGGTCACATGCACATAAAATTGAGACAGAAACTAACACACAAGCCTACCTAACTTGTTTCTCTGGTATAATAAAATTGTTTCAAGAATAGGAATCTCTCCTCGGAGAACAGGATTCCTTGGTGTGCTCATTGTGATCACTCATAGGAGCTATACTAAGGTGTTATGAATGTACAGTTGGAAGGTATCCCATCCTAGTTCTGCTGTTCGTGAGACTCTGGCAATACCTATATGAGCAGTCTTGTGATCTGCCATCTTATTTGTATAACATCATCACTTGAGTGATTGATCACTGGGATTCCCTATGTCCTCCTGCACCCTCTCTAAGCTCAAATATTTTTTTTATGCTGTCTTTTATTTGATTTTGTATGTACAACAATAACTGCAACAGAATACTTGCACATTCTCTCCCCAGGGGGTACGCAGTGTCAAACCTTCAATGTGGTTTACATCTAGATTCAATATCAACTGTGGGCAGTCCAGGACCAGTATTCCTTCCCGTCTCTGCCTCGGTTTAGAGCCAGAACCCATTCAATTTCTTCTTTGTTTTCAGTTTCAACCCACACAATGATCATAGCTTTATCATTCAGTAGACCAACATTCCTGTATTTTCCCAAACTACTTATGGCATCTCTAACCTTGTAAACAACTTTTTCTTTAGCTTGAAATACAATCATTCCCTCGTCCACTATTATACTCAAGGGTGTTCGTCACTTCCCAATTTCTGCACAATTTTTCTTTTTTTTCTAGTAGGAAGCCCAAGTTGATAAGGAGTTTCTGTTACGAGATGGCATCTGAGTCCCTCCATATTCCCAGTAACACCAGGGGTGCATGCACATCTATCCAGGAGCCCCCTTGGCTTTTAGTCTATTCCGTTTCCCCGTCCAGTATGATTGAGGAGCTGGGTAATCCAACAGTGTGTGTATGAAGTATCCGTTTTGACCCCAGGCACATAAACATTGGTTGTCCCCCACCCTGCCTAGTTTGTGCAGAAGCGTTCTGGTATAATATACCCATTATAGTATGTTAAACTGGTTCAAGCAAAAATGCACCTGAATCTCTGCTTGTAGGAACTTGTGGGCGTCTGTCCTGTCCTATTCATCCAATTCCTTCCCCAACATCTATCTACCATCGTGCTTGTATTTTGTGCAGGTTGCCCTGTGTGTTTATCATTAACTTACCATTATGTTCGGGAAATTTCCTTTGTGGACATGTGGCCATGCTATTCACATTCCACATGTCCTCTAGCATAGAGAGGCCAATCAGGTACCACTTCCTGAATCCCAGTGGTATATTTACTGGGCCCAGTTTGGTGCCCACCCATAGAGGGGTCTTCACTGTTAGCCTTTTTTTCCCACCCCATTTCTCTTAGCAGCCTACACCATATGGAGATTATAGCTGCGGTGGCAGGCGGTGCATCTGTCCCCAGCTTGCCACTATAGAAGACATGGAGGTAACCTTCCCACCAATGCCCGCTCGGTCCAGATGAAACGCGGGGTCATCCAACTTGTGCTGCCTCTTAGTATTTTTGAACATTCTGGAAAGCTATTTCCCATCATATACAGAGTGGTTAAGCGTTGAGAGTGCTATTTGTGATAGGCCATCTACTCATATCAAGGCCGTTTTAACCTATTAAGCATCTGGAAGAAAGTGACCGGGATTGCCTATGAGCTGTTCTGGAGTATATATGTGAACCTAGGTAATGCAATCATTTTGAAAACCACAGCCCGACCCATCAGCAAGAGTTGCAGGAGTTTCCTGTGTTTTATATTCAGTTCTAATCTGCTAAGGTGTGGGGTTAGGTTATCTATTAAGTGTCTCTTTTTTTTATATTTGGATATCGATAGTCCCGGGTATTTAAAAAGATGGTCACACTTTTCTTTTTCGGGAATATTAGGGATTTATCCCAGATTATACACAGTTTCACGTAGCTCCCATACATAGATTGCAAAAATCTCACCCACTCTTGCTTGGGAGGGTTCTGGGTTTGTTGGGAGGGTCTTGTCAGCATTTAACCATATTTGGTCCTCCCGGTGGTTTCCCAATGCCATCCCCATATCTGGGCATCTACCTTTATCCGTTATACTAACACCTCTCTGGTAAGGGCAAATGGCATCAGTGAAAGGAGGCAGCTCTGCCTGGTGCCCCTTCCTATCGGAAAGTCTTGGGAGAGGGTACCATTTACTTTGAATCATGCCTTAGGTTTTGCGTGGAGAAGTTTTACCCATCTTAGAAATTTGGGCCAGAACCACATTTTCTTGGAACCTCAAACCAAAAGGGCCTCTACTTTAAGCTTTATTCGCATCCAACAAAACCAGGGCCAGGGATTCTCCCAATCCCTTCGCAACCGCTATATTGTTGTATAAATGGTGTAGGTTGAGCTTTGTAGATCTATGGGGCATGAATCTGTTCTGGATGCACCAAATCACTTTCCACAGTCAGTTTGCTAGGGCCTTTGCCAGTGTTTTGGTGTTGAAATTAAGACGTGAGATTGAATGGTAGGACTCCTAGTGATCTCTAGGTTTTCCTGCTTTTGGTATGAGTACACTTGTTGCAGTCTCAAGGGAAACGTTACTTTATGATGGGCCTCTCTATCCATGTTATGTAGAGGCGTAAATATCTCACTGGCTGCTCTCTTTAGGAATTCCGCTGGAAGTCAATTCTGGCCTGCGGGTTTTCCATTTTTGGGTTGTGTGCACCTCTTCTACTGTTGAATCCTCTTCTAGAGTCATTGCCCTGTGACTCCCCAGATGTCCCTCCCTCTCCCTCATAGGGGCGATTGGCGATGTCCAGGGACTTATCACGTTGGAGATCTGCCACTACTTTGTCCCGTTCGAGTTTTGCCTGCTCTTTAGAGGGCACCACAGAGGTGCATCTATGGATTCTGCAACGCTTTACTGTATCTTTCCTTCGATCTTGCCAAGGCTCGAGTTGTGAAACATTCCACCAGCACTGGATAGCTGTGTCTTTCTAGCTCGTCCCACATCTCTGTAACAGTTTCACAAAAATGTGATGCACTCTTTAGATGTTCAAAGCTTTGCAGGGCAGAACAGAGCATAAGGGACAGCTAGGTGGCATAGATGTTGCTGGACACTAATGAAGGTTCCTTGATGTTGTTATACCATCATGGTGTAGCCTGGATAGATATTGAGGTTACTCTCCTCTTTCTCCCAGGGCCAGTGTTACATGCCTTTTGCAGTGTAGCAAAAAAATCAAGAGGGGAGGTAGAAGCGGGGGGAGAGTTCACTTAGCTGCCATAAGTATAACCTCTTTAATCAAAACCTACCTCCTCCATGCGTCCCTGGCCATACCCTTCCAAAGCTCAAATGTTGATGTTGATGGGAGGGGTGTGTGTGTTAGTTGGCGTGTTAGTGGAAATCCCTATGTGCTGCTTTGTGATATTCCAGCTTTAGACATTTTTCCCTTGGTGCACATCAACAATGGATGATATCTGACTCCTGCAGTCTATCTGTTTCTCTCTTTCAGGCTATGGAAGTGCAGCGCGAGTACCCACCCTGGGCCCTGGCCATTTTGATTGGTCTAATTGTGCTGGCCTTCCTGCCCATCCCGGTTCTCTTCCTGAAGCAGCTGGTAAAGGAACGCAGAAAGAAGCACAGCTCCGATACTTATGCAGAGTGCGATTACAGCCAAGGAAACACGGATAACGAGGCCATGGAGGAAAGTCCTGTAGACCCCGAATGCCGACCTAATGGTTACCTCCCCATAGAGATGGACGACATGACTGAAACTGGCAACCTGCTTGCTGGCACCCAGGGCCCTCTCACAGAGGAAGACAGCAACCAACCATTAACTTAAATCCAGACAGATCAAAGGTTTTAGACTTACTATATGGAGCAACTGCTACAAGAAGGGGCTGCTCACTCACCCTTCCCTTCTTACACCAGGTCTTGGACTGAGATGATCACTCTCGACACGGTCAGGTCATTGAAACTGGTTCACTTTTGATGATGGTCTGTGATCGCAGGCTATAAGTTTTGGTCTACTCATCCTTCGAGCCAATAAACGTGGCCTTTGCACCTGTGCAGGTAGAATTGACTCATAAAACTGCCAACCTGCTCCCACCTGCCATGATCACTACCTCTCATATCAGGCTGGAGCCAGAGTAGCCTGGAAGCTCCTACACCCATTCCAGGGATGCTGCAGTTAATGGACTCAGACACTGGCAGATGATTGAGCTTCCTTTTTTATAAGCAGTACAGTAGGCACAGGATGGGGACATTGTTCTCAAAGATGCTTCTGTGGAAATAGACCCTTGCACCGTGCTCTGTTCAGTGGAAATAGGACTCTGCCATTGGACAAGGAGCACAACAATCAGTTGCCAAAACATTTACCATGACAATTGACTGGTGGAGAGAAAATTACACAATCCCTTATGAGGATTGAACAGTGGATGATCTACCTCAGATCAGTGATGAGCTTAATTTGGTTTTCGACTGCTTGGGCTCTCATCATTGGGTTAAGCAACCTCTCCTTGGTGGGCAAGATCAAGGGCGATTTCTCTCATGGGTAAAAATGGGATAAAGAAAGTGTTGTTTGCAGCTAATACACAGAGAACTATAATTTTGAGAATGCCTTAAGAAGCTCTTATCGAAAGTGTTAAACAAAGTGATTTCTCATTCTTGAATGCAACAGCTCTACTTCTTAGACCAGACCAAGTTTTGTTTCATTGGTGGTACAGACTGAGCTCTCAGTAGTAGACCATTTGAAATGAGTGGTTATTGGGTAACCGCCTGATTTTCGTAGATTTGTCTTTTCCACAACGCTCTTCTTGACTGATGATTTGACAGTGTATGTTTGTGTAGTTCCTCTGATAAAGAGGGCCTCCTTTGTAGGTGAGAGAATGTTAGCTTTCTTCGGAGGGTCAGTTAGTGAAAGCGTGTAGGTTGGTCCAACAGACAGCACGTCAACTGTTTGATCCAACAGAGACAGCACTTTGGTGTTTTTTAATCCAGTAAATCGATTATTGAGCACGCTTGGAAATCTCCAGTCCCCATCATACAGATGCCTACCTTCTAGAATGTTCCCCTGATGACCGGAGCGCTACGCTAAAATGTTTTTCTTGTATTTTTATTTTTTGTATCATGCCTATAGTGCCCCTTTATCTTAAGTCGCCTGCCCCTAACCTTTTTGGTGGAATTTGAATGTGAATGTTGAGCATTTTATCAACAGTGCACCCTTTTCTCTTTGATGACGCCAGACTCGGTGTCACATTTTTATTATTTACCTTTTTTTTTTCTTTCCTTTTCTATGCGATTATCTATTTTTCATGATGGACACCCTGAAAATAGGTATTCATTCTCTTTGCAACTATGTTTTGCTCTGAAAAATGTACGAGCTCATATATGGAAGCAACAGGAGAGAAATCGAGCTGTGGCTTTATGCTTACCGAAGAGCTGCATTAAGTAGGGTAAGGAAACCTTTTGCTTGGCTATGCCTCTGTCTGGATTAAGCATGAAAGGCTTCTCCTCGTAGTTAATGTCAATGGCAGAACGGAAGCCACCGTGGACATTGTAGTCTGCCTTGCTATCAGCAGTCACCACCTCAAAAATGGAGTTTGCAGAGCACAAGACTCTCCATCCATTCTATATTCAATTGTATTGCATTTTTAAGACTTTAACTATGGCATGGCTACGTATTGATTCTTTCGTCCAACATCCTTGGGAAACATAGGCTTCTCTGTGCCCATAGTTGGCACCCCAAACTGAAACATAACTTGTTTCAAAGACTTTTCAGACTAACAGTAGATGGCAGAATAATGCACATCATGTTACCCGTGAAGAGTTTCTAGCTTCAAAACTAATGTTACAGGTAAGTATGTCACTTGTTTCTTCCTGAGTGCAAGCTCTTAGGTGTTACTGGCCCAACAACCTGGGTTCATAGCAAACAATGTTTCACCACAACCACCAAACCAATTCCCATCTTGTCTCTAGCAGTGCTGCTATGCTATGATATCAGGAATCGGGAATTTCATCGTCCGTCTGGTTAAGCCCATATGGAGACTGTAGAAACAGTATCAACAAGGGTACTTTGATACCCTAGCTCCTGTTGCTTCCAGTGCACAGACTGATTCAGAATATCAAGGGGGCAGAATCTGAGGCAGGATGTATCAGTGTCTTCTTAAGCCATAAATATTTTAGGGGCCCCGTTTGAGACAAATTTTACTTTTTATTGGGCATTTTCTGCTCATTCAAGCCCTATATTGGCTGACAATATTGAATTGTACATTAATGGTTAAGATAGAGAAATAAGCTAGAGAGATTTTCCCATGGGGGCCATGAAAGATGGGGGATCTGGGAAATTCCCCACTTTGCCCATGCCTTAAAATGATTCTGGGAGATGTGCCAGTCTTGTTTGCCTGGTATATAAATTCTTTCCACAAGCAAAACAAAGTGGCAGAGATCATTTAGTTTGAGTTGGAGAACATTTTGAAGAGCTTTAGCGGGCACGATTGTGGTAGTCTTGTGTTTTTTTTTTTTTGTTGCTTCATTTTTCCTGCATCTGACTAGGTCAGGCTTGTTGTGGAGAAAGTTTG
Source organism: Lissotriton vulgaris (assembly GCF_964263255.1). Classification (NCBI taxonomy): domain Eukaryota; kingdom Metazoa; phylum Chordata; class Amphibia; order Caudata; family Salamandridae; genus Lissotriton; species Lissotriton vulgaris. The sequence goes on along the minus strand of NC_141695.1, from coordinate 321,382,291 downwards.
AGTGTGGGTGTAGTTTGGTAAGGGCAATGGCTTGTATTTTTGTACATCTAAAACATTTTAGGAAATCTTTAAATTTTAGTTTGTTTTTCATAGCACTCAGAACTCCAGCACTCCACTAATTCCCATCATCCGTAGCCCTACATGTCCTTAGAATCGGAGTTGGTTTTTGAACCATTCGGTCCATCGCGCTTGGAGATTCATGTGCTTGCTGAAATCTTCTGTGCAGTGCTTTTTATCTTTACACAGTTGTCATTTGGACTAATCACTATTTTCTCTTTGTTAGTTTCATCTCAATAAGGTAGTGCCTATTGCTAAGCCGAAATACTGAAAACTTAGAAACAAAGATTTGTAAAGTAATGAGAATTGATTCTATACTTATTCGGAAAAGATAAGCCCACACAGGTTCACAAGGCAATATGTGTGGCTTTAGAGAGGTAAAGAAAAAGGGAAAGCTGTCACTGAAGTGGCAGTTCCCTCATGGTCTATCTAAAGGATTTTATTTTTACAAGACGTAGCAACCTGAATCCCCGCCTTGTTGGAGTCCTAGCATCTGCCACTACTTTCATCCGTGACATTAATATGGTGTAAATTTGCAAGGCTGCAGCAAGAGCTTTGGTACATACCTTGACAAAGCATTTCTGAATGTGCTCTAATGCCTGGTTTGGCTGTACAACCCTGGATACTTTGTGATATACTCAGTTTATTACTTGTGTGTATTCAGAAATGTGTGACTGTGCTCTGGTCTAAATGAGATTGATAAGATACATGTCGGGGAGAAATCTGTAACTGACAACCAATCTTCTTGAGAGCAAGCATTGAGCTACCTGCCCTCCCTACCCTAGAACAAACCCCTCCTGCCGGTACCATTGCATACGCAGGGCAGATGGACGGTAGCTGCAGGTAGAGCGGGCATCTGAACAGGCACATGGAAAAGACACGTCACATACTTGGTACCAGTGGGTTCTAAGTTATATCACTGTTTACCGTGGCAATACTGGCAGCAGGGGAACACTAGAAGGTACTTGGAATTCTGTCTTCACCTTGAGATTCAGTGTTAGTTTTTGTCTGATGTGTCCTTTCTCCATATTGAACAAGACATCACATCATTAATTGAACTTCATTTTTCAGTCTTCCATTGCACATCCAAACAGGTGTGAGTTCTTTGAGCTGCTCTTCCAACTCAGTATTGTCTAGCGTTGTGTATATGAGTGTGAGTTCCAGTCTTCCTTGCTCTTCCAACTGTAATTTTCCGCTGAAAGCAGGAGAAATGTAGATTTATTTGGTTTTGTTTCCTTTTTGTTTCCTTTTTGGTGCACCTTCCTCTTGTGACAATCTTCAGACAGTGAAAATAGCACCCCTTCGACCCAGCATGGATAAATGTGTAAGATGGGTGCCTTTCTGTCTGCTTTGGGCAATCCAAGCTTGTCTTGTTTTTCATGGACCAATCAGTGTTGTTTGCCTTCTAATTTGTGAAAACAATGCAGTCTGAAGAAGACCTCACATCACATGAGATTAGGCTTTTCCATGAGCTGTACTGTGTTTTTTAAATGCATTGATGATTTTCCTACACTTGGGATCTGTTCCTCGGAAAGGCTAGTTGAGCCAGATAAGAGTTTTGTCATAAGTCAAGCTTGCCCTTGAAAGGGATGTATGACCTGGGACAGCCTCATTAGACTATCTTTTAAAAGGCACGTTGTGTAATGGTAAGTCAGTCACATTTCACACCTGACATCCTAAATACTCTTCCTCATTAATATTGCTTTTCAGAAATGCTGGCCAATTAAGAAAGTCATGCCGGCCTACATGCAGTCTGTCATTTGCAAAAGGTGCCCACAGATCTTAGCTATAGGTTATCAAAGGGCACCCACTCTTCTTGAACATATTGCTAGATATAATCCTGAAGGCATTTTCCAGGCCTTTTCCAGAAGTTCCTTACTTTGGGCATCAGGCTTTTATATTCCTGTCTAAACTCAGCCCTGCCTTTTGATGGTAAACAATGCTTGGTGGATGTTGGACACTTCCGGTGTGGGCTGCAGTTTGAGGAGATAGTTTCGCCATGTTTCCTTGGAACTCCAAGATTAAATTGAGACATCAGCCTCTCACATGTACTTTGTACAACACTGGGGCTTGGAGTTGACATGATTCTATTGGTTCATAGCCTCCACAGGCATGTGGAATCTCCTTTTCGGTTGATGCTTCTTTTGGCCTAAGACGCCATCAGGGCTGGCTTTAAGTGGATGAGATTGGTGATATGTATTGGCATTTCTTTGGCATCTTGTATAAAGGCTGGTGGGGACAGCTGGTTCGATTTGTGTCTTATGAGATGTCTTGTTTTTTGTTATAACTGTGAACCTGCAGGGAATCAATCCGTGTGGTTCAGGTACAGCACACTGAAGAGTCATAGCTCAAGTTTGCTGTGGCTTAGACATGGCAGTGTAACCGTGCCCCAGTCACTTGGCTGAACATTAAGAACTGATTTGTTAATGTGTTCTTGGATACTATAGAAATGAGGTAATTCATGCCTGTGACTATATAGAGTCAATGTATTGAATGTTTTTAGTGCATTCGAGAGAAGTAGAAATAAAATGTGCTGTCGGAGGTACTCCTACTATCAGACCTCAGTCTGCTCGCCAGATCTTCTCAAAGTGCCCAACAGAACTTTTCAAACCTGTGTGCAAACTTTTATGTGAAATTTACAGGCCCTTCGTGAACAGCACAGCAGGAGACGTAAACCTGTCCATCTGAATTTCAGATTCTCCAACACTTGGGCTGCCTCTGAAAAGCGAGTTGGGCTGCAGGGCTCTAGCAGAGACAGCCAGATGTCAGGCACTTGATGTGGATTGACCCACCGCAGCTCTGATGTGTCGGTCTGCCAGAAAATACCTAACTTTACTAAAGGTCCAGGCTTCCTCTGCCTATGGGTTTGTAACAGCTTGCAGACAAGGGGCGCCGTAAACCCCAACTACAGAGAGGAAATACAGAGTACTTTGGTACTCCATTTGTTTGCACTTGCCTCCTGTTTTCCCTCTGAAGACTTTTGAAAGCCACGAGTTAGGAAACAAATGGAGTTGTTTATGTGCCACTCCTGGTGACATGACTTATGCACCCGAGTGCCTAACTTAATGATTTACAACAGTTCAGACCTTGCACCTTCATGTAAATTGTTTGTTTTCAAGTACATAAATGTACAGATGTATTTTTATTGCCGATTGTGAATTCTTTTTAACTTAAGCCTTTAGAAAGATGTCTGATATTTTAGAGATAAATATGAGTAGTTTGATCAAAACTGTTTTTGTAAATATGTAGTTTTGGGTTTTAAAATATGTCGAAATGCCAAACGTGTGCTGCATTCGCAACAGCTCGGACCATGAAGGCGAGCAGCGCAGTTGAAGATGGATGGACACGTAGCTTGCTCCCAAGTCACTTGGGACCAGATTTCATCAGGTTCTAGTGTTATAACGCCAATGTGATCCTTCTGAGCTTGTAATATAGTTCCATTTCTGGTACACTAGCATAGCCTTGTGTTTGCTTCATAAGCTGCAAGTCACAGATAATCGTCCCAGCAGGACCAAGTACGTTTTAAAAATAAAAAATAGTACGTTGAGATTTGCAGTAGCATTACTTTTTTAAGTAGCACAATTTCATTTGGTTTATGGTGTGAACTGTAATGGTAGGTCATAATGTAACTTTACCTGTTCCACCTGCTTTATTATAGCTACCAGTGACTTTGAGTTAAACTAGACACCGATAGCAGAAATAAACAGCTGCCATGTTGTTTGTGGGGCAAATCTCTCCGAAGTCTTCCTTTTAACGTTCTAATTTGCCATGATTTTGAAGCAGGAACAGCCTCTATTCAGTGCAACTTTGCTGTGTATAGCAGGTAGTAGTTGATGTCACCCCGGCTTGGTACTCATATCATTAAGTGCCTGTGGGAGGAGACAGCAGCTTCTAGAATAAGGATGGTGGGAGATCCCAATGCCTTGCCTGCAACCATTGTTTACTGGTCTCTCCACTTGTCAGTTATATCATGCTTTATCTTTGTGCTCCACCCTGCAAGCTTATTTTCGTGTTAAGTCTTGTCAATCCAAATCCTTATTGTGAAGTGGGGACAGCAAATCCAAGGATAACAACTTTCCGGTTTTACTGTGATCTCACTTATTGCCTGACCAACAGAGATCTATCTATCAAAGTTCCAAGGAGGCACTGGCAAAGGCCCAGTCAAATGATTATTGACACAGCTTCTTTACCTGTTTTTTCTCTACTGCTCATGTTAAGGTTTCTACTAACTGAATGAGCCGATGCATATAAAAAAAAGAGAGGCAACTGGTAGATGTACAAGACAGCTTTTTTATCAGCCACCACACCAAAGCAGTATGAAAGACAGGGGTGAAATCCTTTTAATTGAAACCCGAAGAGATAGCTTATAGGGTGAAATTGTGTATAGGCAAAACCTGTAGCGATCTCATGGTGTCGGGTCAGGTGTGAGTAGCCAACAGTTTGCAGGACTATGGGCACAGTGTATATTTGTACAGATTTGAGTTTCATTTGGAATGAAATGTCTTTCTATCCCTTGATTTCAGAGTGTGCAAAGAGTGATTAAAGCACAGTAGAGGAGGCTCTCAGAGAATACTTGGAAAAATGTTAAACTTTTTGTCTCCTGGTACTTCCTTACCCATCTCATGTCCCCACTTCCCTGAAGTCTTTGGAGTGATCGAAGTGTGTCAAAGATATGCAACCAGTGCCTGGTAAATAGTGGTTCTGCTAAGTTTTCAAGAGGGCAAATTTGTAGATTGAGGAAAGCATTACTACAGTTTTTGGTGACAGGAGATATGGCAGACATACCTTGGTAAGGAGCAGAGCGATTGACCTGGGACAGCTTGAGATCTTAGGGCCTTTTTGTAAGGAGACTAATCTGCTGCTCGCTGAGAAGAAGATATTTCAGTTCCACATGCCATGCAGCTTGTGTTCCCTTTTTCAGGCGAACGTTACTCTGTCATTCAAGTTTAAATGCATAGAGTTACTGTCCTATTCACTCTATTAGTGGATTTTACTTGTTTGTTGCTTTTAATCTTGTTTTCCATCTGTGTTGGACCTCCCAATAAAGTAAAATATCTACATTCTGTGGTGCAGCTGCAGAAGTGTGTATAACAAACTGGAACAATCAATGTCTCGGTAGGTAGTAACATGCCTTAGTTTTGCTATCATCCTTTCCCTACGCCCGAGCCATGAGGAAATGCCAATAGAAGTGTGAAAGGGTCAAATGTTTAACATTTGTGAATATTAAACTATTTTCGCCAAATATGCAGATGTTTTTATTTATTCTTGGGAGGTTGGGACTTTTAGACCATTGTCGACATGCCACATGTATGATCAAGTGTAATGCTTTTGGTGTTCCCAACGACAGAATAAACACAATCCCCAACTCAGAAATCTAGAACTGATAATACCTACATACAATCAGGTAAGTCCATAGAAGGGTCTAACGTGAAGACCTATTTGATCCTGAAACATAGAAAGCTGTGAACACTTGCCCACTGCAGGGCTTAATAGTCTTAAGTAAGGAAAGGTATGTGCCATCTTACACTATGCAGATGAAAAGCATGTACTTGTAGTTTAATTGTTTCTGTAAACGTAATGCAGGTACTCAGACCCAGGAGAGTAATAGCAATACTCATTGGCAAGTGGTTTATGCAGAGTAAGGGCAGTACATACTTTCTCTCTACACTGCCTCTTCATCTCTGAGTATGAAATGAATGAATGCTTTGCCTCTTAGTGTATGCAGAAGAATGGCAGGTAAGTATTGCCCGAGTTCCTATAGAGATAGGGAAAAGTAGGTACCTGCCATATCCGTCCTTACCTTGAAGGGAAGCTCTTAGCTGTCCCTCACTGCCTTCAGTAAGGTGCAAGTACATGCTGGTGATGAGCAGGTATGCAGTCTCTTAGTCACTTTAGAGTCGTGTGTGCATTCGGTTTCAGTAGAGGAAACCTGCTATGCCCCCAGTCATGCAAAGTAAGTAAGGTACTGCAGAGACGGGTTGAGGCTAGCTGTTTCTACAGCGAAAGAAAATAATTGCACAGTATCTCAGTGAATGCAAAGAAAGCAATTCTCTACTTTAGTCTTTCTGCTAAAGGCAGGTGTTTACTATATCTGCAGAATAAGAGTCGGTTTGCTTATTCTTTCATTCCCTGCAGAGGACACTAGTTACTCACTGTCATTCATTCGGTGTAGAAATGCATATTTGTCATTTACAACATTTTCTGTGATATCCCTAAATGATAGCATCTCTATGCAAACAGCTGAGATCCTAAAAACCCATTTTATAATGTTTTTTCCACATGATAAGGTGATTCAATGAATGACATTTCCATAGAACGCTACATTTTCTAACTTCATTTTCAAAAAAAAGTGTTCAATAGTTATAAAGAACATTTAACTAAACAATAATGTATTTTAAAGATTTTTTTAAATTAAAAACTCAGGGTATACATGCAAAACTGAACAAAATGTTTAAGATTCCTGAAACTGTAGCTTCCCATCAAACTGGAAATCATGGCCACATCCCAGTCGCCTATCCAGGCCCCATAGGATTACTGACCATTTAACTGACATTCACTCCCTTCTACTGTCTTGCAACTCCTCCCTTAATGACTCATCACCTGCGTCATTCAGGATCCAAACTATTCCCTCCAACCCTCTAAAGTAATTGAGTGTCAATCTAAGAACTTTGAACAAGGATAATCTATTACCTGTCACCACTTCACACCTAGAAACCATAGTAGCTAAATCTCACATCAAATCGATGCTTCTTAACTCTAGGTCAGCTGTAAGGCACGCTGCCAATATTGCCAACCTCATACTTACACATAAACTGGACCCACTGATCCTAACTGAAACTTGGCTAAATGACTCCTCCTCCCCAATTCTGGATATCTTAGTTCACCCCGAATATGACACTATCAGACTGGATAGACCGGTTAAAGTTGGGGGCGGTATAACCTGCATCTTTCGCTCCACTCTTACCCTGAGACATACAAAAACTGCTCCAATGTCTACCTGTGAATTCCTGGGCATCGAAATCTGGAACAATGACAAGATAGTCTACACTCCACACAATCTATCACCCCCAGGAGATAATCTTTTTATCGAACAAATAATGTAGACCATTTCCTCTAACTCTGAGCAACATCATAACCACATCTTCCTTGGGGATTTCAACTTCCAATGGAATGATGTAAAGTATCCCCTACTGTGCACTTTCAAGGCTTTCCCCTCAGAGCTAAACTTTATCCAAACCTGCAAGGGACCAACCCACAACAAGGGTGCCACCCTTGATTTAATCATTGCCAACGACAACGTTCTACAACTGGATGGCATATCCACTTGTGACTCATCAGACCACTACCTAGTCTCTTTTTTCATCTTGGAAAGGGTGCTGATCAGACATGGACAACCTTGTAAGACCAAACAATGGGCATCCGCGTTAATCATATAACTTACATTAGCAATAACATACTTCCTCTGCCCCCTGATATGGCAAATGTGGACGACCATACTAAACTTTACATCTACTCCAGGACTAATTTACTTGACTTTAATTGCTCCAAAACAGCTCAAAGAGATTCCTAGCAAACACTCCAATCCCTGGTGTAATTGCTTCCTTAATGAGGACAGACGGATAAGTGTGGCAGAGAGATCATGGAGAAACTCTCCTTCCATAAAAAACCTCAAGCAGATGAGGATGACAAGAAATACGTATCACAAAGATATCCATTGCGCCCAAAAGCTAATCACTTTAACTCACAGGTAGACCATGCCAAAAACAGACCGAAAAAACTCTTCAAAATTATCAAACAACAAGCACACCACTCAACGAACCAGCACTCTACACTTATGGAATCACTCCCTAGCTGTGAGGAGTTCTCACCACACTTCAGAGAAAAGACAAGAACAAATGAACTAGAACTACCACTCACCATACCTAATACACATTTTCAGACCCAACCCACTCCCTCTCCATTATTACCCCTGGTGAGCTCCCCTCTTTCTGAGTATATGAGGTATACTCCAAAAAAAGAATGTGTGGTTGTTACCAATTGGGGTCTGCACCTTTGTCCAAGTAGGGACCCTGCTTCCTAGTCAGGGTAAGGGGGATACACTTCTTAAATAACCCCTGCTCACCCCCTTGGTAGCTTGGCACGAGCAGACAGGCTTATCTAAAGGGCAGTGTTAAGCATGTGTGCATGCATACAGTAACACAGTGAAAACACTACAAATGGACACCACACCTGTTTAGAAAAATAAGCAAAACTTTATGTAAACCAACAAGACCCAAAACGACAAAACTCCAACTTACAATACTAAAAAATAGTTATTGTGCAAAATAACCTTTAGATTGAAGGAATAACATGAAAAACACAGTTCCTGGTAGCTTCTTTCGGGGCTACCGCAATACCGAACACAACATAGTCTTACAATTCCAGCCGACCCTGTCGGTACGGGTTAGCAAAAGGGTCGACAGACTCTGAGACGGTACCTTTCTTGTTGCGGCCGACATGAGGGTACGAGCCGGTCAGGGGCAAAAGTCACAGTTGCGATATGAGATGGAAGCGTTGCAGCGTGCGGTGTCCTCGCGACTCGGTACAGGCAGCGCTTCGTTAACTGAGCCGGTGAGACCAAGGCTTGCGTTGCAGGGTGAGGTGGTGCTCGATGCGGTGCTAGCAGGTCACAGTACGGCGACTGAGCTGTTTGATGGTTTAGCCGGCCAGCAACAGAGTCGGTAACGTCTGTTTAGTGAAGCGGTGCGGAGTGCTGTGCCCACAGGACGCCGTGCAAGCAGCGGCTCGTTGATAGAGTTGGTGAGACCAGGGTTGTGTTGTGAAGTGAGGCGATGCTCTCTGCGGTGCTTTCAGGACACAGTGTCTGCGACTGACTCGGTGACGGAGTCGATTGCCCTTTTCTTCTGTGTCTACTAGAACCAGTGGAACCAGAGACTGTGCCCAGAAGGATGGTGAGGTCTTTGCTGTGCCTGAGACCTCTTGAATAGGGGTCAAGCTCCACTTCAAGCCCTTGGAGATACTTTCTCAAGCAGGATACAAATACAGTTCCTCTCCTTTGCAGAAACATCCAATGCAGGACAACCCCAGACAGCACACAGCAAAGGGGCAATACTCCTCCAGTTTCTCCAGCTCTTCTCCTTGGCGGCGGTTCCTCTTGAAGTCCAAAAGTGATCTGAAGTTCTGAGGTCTGGGCCCCAATATTTATACAGCAGAATCCTTTGTTCCCTGAAGGCAGAGAGTGTCTGTGCCCAGCCAAAACCAGTGCAGCTTCGGCAGGAGGTGGAGACAACATTGTGGAAGGCAGACCAGGCCCATTCAGGTGAAAGGAAATCTCCCCCCCTACTCTGAATTCAGCCCAGGTCTATTCAGCCCAGTCGTGACCCATCAGACTCTCTGGAGCCTCTGCTCTTCCCCAGCCCCTGTCACTCCAAAGCTAGGCAGGCAATCCACATTTAGCAGAGGCACACTAGTCGGCTAAGCAAGAAAATACATACTTTTTAACAGTGGTATTTTCAAACAACGTAAAAATCACCCTCACTAAAAGATGCATTTTAACATTATGAGCTCAGGCATTCTAAGCTTTATTTTCCTACCTTGTTCCAAGGGGTAGTTATGTTTATAAGATGTTATAAGCAAAACTCTGCATTCTGTCCTATGGGAACAGGTAACCTTGCAATAGTGAAAAACGAAATTGGCAGTAATTCACTATAAGGACATGCCACACACAACAGGGCATGTCCTACCTTTCACATACATTGCACCCTGTCCACAGGGGTACCTTGGGCCTAGCATAGGGGTGACTAACATGTAAGAAAATTGAAGGTTAGGGCCAGGCAAGTGGTGCACTCTCCAGATTGACGTGGCAGTACCAGACTGCACACAGGCTCTGCAATGGCAGACCGGAGTTACATTTACAGGCTGCTTAGGTGGGTGGCACAATCAGTGCTGCAGCTCACCAGCAGCATTTGATTTACAGGCCCTGGACGCACACAGTGCACTGTACTAGGGACCGACTTGTAAATGAAATATGCCAATCATGGAATCACCCATCCATAACCACAATTTACAAAGGGAGCACTTGCACTTTGGCACTGATCAGCAGTGGCGAAGTGCCAAAGCTTCTAGTCCAGTAAAAACGAAGTCCAACACACAGCAAAAATATAGGAGGCAAAGGCAAAAATACTGGGGAAACCTACGCCAATGATGCTAGATCTAACAGTCGTGGAATACCTTTTCACTACCAGATGATGCCGAACTATTCAAAATTATAATTTCACTAAAAGCTACCAATCATTTTAATGATCCTTTACCTGCCTAGTGCTTCAAAGAGCTTAGATCGTCCGTGCTTCCACTCTGGTCTAAGATTGTCCACGAATCTCTCAAGCAGCGCTTGATTCCGGACTGCCTCAAAATAGGAAAAGTCACCCCATACTATAGAAACATAATGCAGTCTTATCTGATCCTAACAACCTCCACCTAATTTCGAATAGCATGACTTTAACCAAACTGCTTGAGAAGTGCGTTCACATACAACTCTGTAATCACATAGAACAGTTTCAACTCCTGGACCAATTCCAATCGGGTTTCAGATCTGTACATAGTACTGAAACCACCCTAACACACATTGTCGATGACGCCTTGATATTACGTGACCAAAACGAACTCTGCCTACTTGTACTTTTTGATCTCCTCAGCATTCGCCACAGTCAAACATGACAACTTAATTTATCTCCTTGAAAAGAGGATGGCGTTATCCGGCCCAGTTTTAACATGGTTTGCCTCATTCCTACATAACCAACGCAAAGAATAAAAATCAACCATTCCTTGTATGCCGGTCCCAATTGTAGTGCCTCAAAGAACTGCACTCTCGCCCATACTTTTTCACTTCAAGAAAACCACAGCGTTTCTTCATGACTGCTGCAGTATTATCCGGGAAAATGGTAATTGTAGCGTTGTCGAGACGCAATGGAGGAGCGGTGCGTGCAGCTTGCAATATCACGTCTCTGTCTCTAAAATTGAATATACGGGCCAAAATGGGGCGTGGAGGGGCCCCTGTAGAGTCAAAGATCACAGATGAGTTGGTAATAAAAGTAAGTTTATTTGGAGATAAAGAAGCACTCCTTGGAACATATCTGAAGGCTCCGGACAGTCAGCGGTAACTGACTTAACAGTAACTGTATGACATAGAATGTACAATAATACACTGTGCTGTGTAGCGAGACAGGTATATTCAAATAAAAATAAATGCACGAGATACAGGATACATGCGCGAGAATTTACACGTGCATGTAAACACAACAGCCCCCGGCTTCCGTCTGCCTCCGGGGACCTGATGTGCCCTTTCGACAGAGAAATAGTTGGACAGGCCCTTGTGGTTGGAGGTGATTTGTGATTAGATCCTCGACAAACAGATCAAGGGCTGGGCCACCCGCCCGTTTCGGCACACCAATAAGGCGGATGTTGTTCCTTCTTGACCGCCCTTCTTGGTCTTCCAGCTTTGCAGCTAGTAGCTTGTTATCCGCCATGAGTTGATGTACTTGCTTTTTAAGTGCGGTCGTGTCTGTCGTTAGATTTGCCGTATTGACCTCTACCTCTGATACTCTGGTGAGCATTTTATTGAAATGAGCTCGGATTAGAGAAAGTTCCACTCAGAGTCCCAATGCGTGAATCCAGGGAAGCGTGTACTTTGTTCAATGTGGCCATAATATCTTGTAGTGTTACTTCCTGTGTTTCAGCATTATTCGTGCTTAGCGCAGACTGAATATCCTTGTCCGGTGGGTCTGTCTTTGATTTCGTGTATGAGTACTTTTCCAGCTTTGCCTAATTCAGGCCTTTCAAATTCCTGCTGCTCATTCTGGCGGTTGAGGCGAGTGCGCGCCAAGCTTGGGGTCATGGGAGGTAATCACCGCCGCGTGCAAAAGGGCTACCTTAACCCACGCGGCCTGTTGGTTTTTGCCCCGTCCCACCCTCCCGGCGCTTTCACAATTGTCCCTAGATTGGCGTTGTCTGTTTGGACTCAGTTCGTATATATCCTCTAGTTTGGCACTGCCACACGATATGAGAGCACTGTTCACTGGGACTACCTTCCTCCCCGTCAATATTGCCTCGATCAGTGCGCCCCCCTGCCGCCTTTTACCTTACGAGAGTCACTGTACTACCTTCTTGTATCTGCCTGCCCGTTTGCGGCTCAATAGTGCACCTGTTGCGTTACTGTTATTTTGCCGTGTGCACCGGTTTGTAAAGCAGGGGAATGATAGTCCTGCACTTGCTCGCCTGTTCCAATTACCGCTCCCTGAAGTGGTGCATGTCGCGTATGGCCCGTGGAGCGGTGGGCACTCCTCGGTTGTTAGTGCTTACCGGTTCTTAGTTGAACGCTCCACTGGATGATGCTTGTTGTTTCGTCCCGAATAGAAGCTGGTATGGTGCCTGTTTCGTCTGTCGCCAGCCGGCCTCTCCCTTCGCCTCAGCCTGCCCCTCACGCCGACCTGCTGTGGTCGGCTTCACTTCCACTATAGTCCCCGGCTCGCCTCGCCGGGTTAGGCCGCTGTTTGTTTCTTCGCCGCCTAAGCCTCAGTGAGTGATCGTACCGCTCCAAATCCAGACCATCGGGCACTCAGGGTCTTCCGTCACCTCGGTCAGTGGTTTGGGGAGAAAAGGCCACCGGATTAATGTGCGGATTGACAGGAAAGGTTTCGGGGACCTTGGAGCCTCTCTAGGCTGCGGCCATTTTCTTTGGCTGCTAGCCACGCCCTCGCCATGCTTTTTAACTTCATCGAACCCCTCACCAAAATTCCGAATTGCTCAAACGTACAATATTATCACATGTACGCCGATGATACTCCACTATACTTTAAAATCTCTTCACCAGATGGTATCAAAACTCCTAACTCTGCTCTTTTGAAAACTCAACATTAGCTAACTCTCAATCACCTTATGCTAAATACACTCAAGATGGAATTTTCCCTGATTGCTCCCCAAAATCACCCTACTCCCATTCAAGACTGGCTGAAACAACTAAGCGCTCAGCTGTGCTCCTCATGTTGTGGGCTCCACTAAATCATTAGGCATTTCTCTGAACAAACACCTGAACATGCAAGACCACATCAGTGCAACCACCAGAGGAGCCAATCACCAACTCAACACATTAAGGAACCTCAAACCATTCCTGCCGCCTGATGACGTGCAGCTAGCAGTCCAATTCCTAGTTTTTTCCCGCCTAGACTACAGAATTGTGACCTTGGCTGGGCTACACAAAGCCTGATTGGACCCCCTAACGGCTGTTCTGAACTCAGCAGACAGACTCATCACAGGGTCAAGAAAAGGTGATCACATCACACCAGATCTAACTCGACTCAATTGATTATCTCTCGAAGCAAGGATCCGGTTCAAGATAGTTTTCCTGACGCACTAAGTGCTTCATTATAAAACTCGAATTTACCTGGCAAAAAAACTCTTAACTATCTGGTTTGAACCGAACCCTAAGATGCTCGAACACTCTACTATTGAAACCACAAAAATTCAAGAAGAAAACATAAAACCGCACCTTCTTCAGTCAGGCTCCAAGAAAGTGAAAGACTCTTCACAAAATCAGAGATAAACCTTTGACTGCCTCATTCAAGAAAGAAGTCAAGGGGTTGTTGTTGAAAAGCTTCCTGCAAGCATAGAATTGAAGTCACCAAACTATTAATTCATGTTTACAGCACAGATCTACCTTTCAACTATGCACTGCTTTGATCCTTTATATCTTATATGATCTCCTAGTGTTTGTTTAACTTCTTTTATGATGTTCTTATATGTACAGCACTCTGATACGCTGTCAGGTAATGTTCATGCTTTATAAAAACATTTCATAAATAAAAATAAATGCTATGCATGGTTTGTCAGGCTGTTTGTTATATCTGGTCAATAAGAAGGATACCCACACACAACCGCATTTCACAGGACCATTTCTGAAGGATTCATATTTTGAAGGAGACTTCCTTACCTTATGAATATCTTCCAGGTCCCAGGTTGGATCTAGAATCTTTTTCCCAGCAACAAGTTTCCAGTGTGGCAGATAGCAACATGCGCCTTTGGTCACAACTCCATTTGCCCAGGATGTGATAACATTGAGACCTTTAAGGTACCAATGGCACACTGGCATCTGGTCCTGTTTTTCCATTTCTCATCAACTTTGTTTGGGAAATCTTAGCAGTGTTTCACTGACAGAATTCCTCAATTTGCAGCACTTTCTATGTGCGATGCCTCGTTTTATGCTTTCAAGGTTGGTACCCTATTGCAAATGTCAGAAGAACTCATTGTTGGACCCGCACAACATGTGCTTGTATTGTCCGGGATCAAAACATGACCCCCTCGGCCTGCAAATGTTCCTTTATTCATTTGGCGCCATGCAGAGAGCAGGGGCTATGCTGTTTAAGACTCATGGTCTTACAGATTTACAACAGGTATTCTCTTCCTGGCCAGGTAAGTCTCCTTACCGACTGATCTCCCTAGAGGTCTACTCTCAAAAAACACCACAGGAATGAGACAGTCTCTTCCACACAAATAAAGGGTCCCACTCCCAGAATCATTTGTAATCCCAGCACTGTTCCCAACTCCGTCATTTCACTCTCCACAGGTTTAGGTCTTACAGCTGGAGTTGCTGAATATTTGTAGGATGGATCAGTTCCATTCATATGGGTTTGTCATATCCAGCACCTCCAACACTAGCACCACTCAACTCTGCGCCTCTCCTTGGACCGCTTCTGGAGAAACCAGTGTCCCCAAAGGTGTGGACACACTTGCACTCGATCCACCCTTGGAGCAAGTGAGAGCTATTTTCAAAATCTTTGAATTCTGCTAACATCATCCAAGTGGTGAAGTAAAATTTTAGACCTGTTTTGAAGATGAACCTGTGGCACAGTCCATTTATTGGGCGCAGAGATTTGCCAGTATGGAGTAACTTTTTGGATCAGACACTGATGCTCTTGTCGTCCCTGATAAAGATGAGGCTATATTGGGGCTGTAAATCTCTTGGGAACCTACTTCAAAATGTCTTTGTTCACTTTCATGAGCAGAAGTGTTGCAATAACTTTGTTCACCACTGAGGCCAAATCTAATACTTTGATAGAGACTTCTAACATCGGATTCCTCACCTTGTGAATTTCCCCAGGCGCCAGACTAGATCCAAAATCTCAGCAGTTGCCTCATCTAGTGACAGGTGGCGTTGTGTGGTTCCACATAAGGTCCATTACACTCCAGATATGACATCAATGCCCCTATATTGCGCACCTACGCATGCTGATGTCAGTTTGTTTCTTTCCAATCTTTCTGATGTGGACCCAGAGCAAGCAGTGCTAGATTTTGACAGACTTTCCCCTCAGAAACATCTATTTTTTCCTCCTAAATAAATTTACAGTGTGTAGATTTGGGCCCAAAAAAAAGACCGGGTTTAAACTGCTCTGTTACAGTCAGTGACAGATGTCATTGACGGGCGCGACGTCTGCCGAAATTGCAGAGCTATCTGTTACCACAAAGCCATGTTAGCTGTTGCAGAACTCCAAAAGAAGGTGCCCTCAGGGCACAGACTTGCTCTTGTTCCTGGGGTCACACACATGAACGTTCAAAGTCGCAGAGCTCGGGTAAGTTGAGGAAATCCTCAAAAAAGCATAAGAAGTCACAGCATTGCCGTCCATCGTCCTGCTACTTGTGCCATTTGGAGTCAAGTGATTCACCGGGGACCTCTAGGTTGCAGAGCTGTTCTGCTCAATGGATTACAGCTGTGTTTCTGCTCCTGCTATAGAAGTGACCTTCTACAGCAGACAAATACTGTTAGTTGAAAGAGGCTGAAGAGAAAATAAATATTTGGTACCCCACTGGATCCCACTGCACCACCTTCAGACCCCCAGGATACAAGTTGGCTGTTAGTCAAGGCCCCGCCATTGGATCATCAGTGATGCTGGATGCACAACTCGACTTCCGGCTAAGGCCAACCCTTCCCTCATGCATGGGCCTATAGCTACAGTCCACTACCCATCCCCTGGAATTCATCCCTCTGGCTTAAGCCTCAACAGCGGTTCTGGGCGTCAGACTTGAACACTCTAATTTTATCAAGTTTGGAGGCATTGGTCCTTGACCTTACTCTTCCCAAACAGGAAGCAAACAATATCTTGATATTTGGCCCAGGAGAGATTTGGAGAGCGTAAGGCCACCGCCCACTCAACAGTACCCCTCTCCCCATCCCCAGTCGCCCCCCCACCCCCAAAAAAAGCACCCCTTTTTAGGCTTTGGTTAGGGAATATCAGCAGGAGTCAGCAACAATATCTGCCTTAGCAACAACTGTCCACCCAGTGATTTGCAGGATGAGGATGGGGAGCAGGCTGATGCTATCCAGACCCCCAGGGGCAAGGTGTTCTCCAAACCTTAACCCTGCTCCTGCCACCGCAAAACTGCTTTAAATTGTCTTTGGCCGCACACGATCAGAGTGGGAGGTCGAGTCACCTTTTACCTCCCCAGATGGCAAGATTCACATCAGACCAATAGGTGCTCTAGATCGTGAACATGAGCACATGCTACCCTTCCTATTAAATCTTCTAGATATGCAACCCACATTGCAACAACCCCCAGAAGACCACTTGTACATACTTCATTAAGACATTTAGCCCTTCTTGCCCAAAGGAGCAATAGAACTTGTGCCGAAGAAGGATGGAGGCCTTCGCTATATGCTAGACCTGCACCCTCTGAAAATCTTCCACTGGTAGGATAAGTTCAAGATGCTTTCCCTCGCCCAAGGTCTGTCAGCCCTGGATCCATGAGACTGGATTGTAGTGCTGGATTTACAGGGCTCATAATTTCCCATCCCATTCTATGTAGTTTACAAGCACTTTCAGTGCTCTGTGCTCTACTTTGGCTTTGCCACTGCACCTCAGCTGTTGACCAACAGGATGGTAGTGGTCACAGCCCATCTGCACATGTTGGGAATACCATTCTTCCCATACCAGGAGGACAGCCTACTGAAGAAGAGCTTGCCTCAAACAGTTATAGTCCACCTCCAAACAACTGCCGATCTATTGACATTGTTGGACTTTTCCATTAAAATGCAGAAATCACACCTGACTCCTTAATGGCTCTTTTTCATTGTACAACAAGCAAAACAACAGTTTGCAGAACAATGTCATACATTCACCCCAGTACAGAGATCTGGGCCTAAATCCATCGTTTTTTTGCACTCCACACCACCCCAGTTCAGACATGGCCATATGCAAATCAGCCTTGACCCTGTGCCTCATGGGAACAGTCCAGCCCGAACTGCCAAGCCAAGTCTTTCCTGGACTGGAATCAGGCATCCTAGGACCGGTTTCTGGCTATCAGCCGTCTTCAGCCAGGATAGCTTGACTCCAGTGGTGTGGAGAGCATGTCTGAGCATACCCATCCCACTCGGGTTGACAAAATGCAAAACAACAGTTGATGGACAGAATGCAGAACAATGTCATACATTCACCCCAGTACAGAGATCTGGGCCTAAATCCATCGGTTTTTTTGCACTCCACGCCACCCCAGTTATTTTTGTCTTTTTCATTGTAGCCATCATGGATACAGTGTTCTTCTGAGCTATTCCTCTGCCTCAACGAGTTCAGGACAGTCAGGATATGATCTCGCTGTTCCAACCCCTTGACCTAGGCCTCGGTCAGAATGGCTTGGGGACTTCTGGACCTCGTTGCAACCTGCTTCTGGACCACATCGGGAGGCACATGCAGCTCTGCAGTGGGATCTGCACCAGGGCTACCTATCCGATTCCATCCAGGTCCAGGTGTCAAAGGAGACTGAAAGATCGGCATTGTGCCTGATACACTGCGACTGGACTAGCGGCAAACCCATCACTCCCTACCCTACCCAGAGCTAACAGTCATGACAGATTAAACTGGCCAAATGTTCAACCAAAGAACTCTTCAGGACCGTATCTAGATTGGCTTCCCCCTGTCCACTTAAAATTCAGAGTAGTCAAAAGTTATGTGAGGAAAACGCCACTTTCTTCTTGTAGAAGGGAGAGCTTAGCTTCTTGTCTTGTAGTTTCTCCCTGATGGGAGGTACATATGTTCCAACTGCGGGGGCCAAAATAGCATCTGACTTACTGCCTACTCTGGATAAGTTCTGTCCACTCTCCACTAAAGGCACTATAAATCTTCTCGCCTCTATTAGGTCAGGCTCTCCTTATGACCCTTGTCCAGTTTCTGTGATCAAACTAGCCCCTGAACCTATAGTCCACTCTCCTACTTCCTTATTTAATGCCATTTTTCAGTCGGGGCATTTCCCCAAAACATGGAAGATGGAATCGATCCTACTGCTGCTGAAAAAACAAAATCTAGACCCTAAGGACAACTTCCGGCCAATCTCTCGCCTTCCACTGCTGGGTAAATTGGTAGAGAAATCCATGAATACACAGCTTAGTGCCTTTCTCCAGGTAAATTATACTTTAGATCCTACTCAATATGGGTTTAGGGAAGGACATAGCACAGAGTCTGCCCTTATAAAATCCACTGAAGAAATAAGGGAAGCCCTGGATCAGGGAGGCAATGCAGCACTGATTATGCTGGATCTCTCTGTGACTTTTGATACAGTCCATCATGATCTCCTGGTGGACCGTTTGGCGGCCTGCGGGATTAAGGGCAAAGCCTGGAAGCTACTAAAATCCTTCTGTAGTAATCTGCTTCTTATGTAATGCATCTCCCTTTCCCTGGTTCTCTGCCTGATGCTCTAGCTATGTGATGTCATTTGGAATGTTATGGATGTTTGTACTTCAAGGGGGGCAGTTGGAGAAGATGGGCTTAGCAGCCAGGAGGCTACTCCTGGTGGGGCCTACATTGGAACTTACCAAGCTGTTATTTAATGAATAAAAGACCATCTACAAGAGCTGTCTACAAGACTCGTTGATTTCTACAATGGCGTCAATTTAAAAGGAGAAGAATTTACGCGTGTAGAAAAAAGAACATTTGGCAGCTACTGGAACTGAAACTGAAGGTACTAATATTACTAAAGACATTGAACTATTTAAACTATCTGGCACCTGTCCCACCAGTGACCCTGACAACGGTCGCCCTAAATAATTCTATGTGCCTGATCCACTTGTGTGTGAGACCGTAAAGTGTATCTGCAAAGAGCTCTGTGATTACCTGCTTCTTAAAAGTACTGAGCAGTTTCAGACCGAGATCCAACCTTGATGTTAAATGGCTAGCCAAAGAACACTGTGTTGATGACTGTTGGCAACTATTGGGCCATGTGTAAGGAATCTGTGCATCAAGAGCAGTAATTGTAAAGCACTGCAACATTTAAGTACTGACCCTGGAACCAAAGTGATTGGGGGCAAAGACTCAACACGGAGGCATTTACAAACATTGTCTGCACTGTCACTGATAAGCAGCAGTAGTTGAGGACTGACATCAAGCCCGGGTGTTAAGTAGTTGAACAAAGTGCACTTGATGACCCTGGAAAGGCGGGATTATTACTCTAGGATTTGCATAACACTCTCCAGAATCCCGTCACAGGTCGACTAGACCTTTTTACCTGTCATGGAGTGAATTAGGCAATCTATTCAATAATTTGTCAACCAGTTCAAACGAGTTCCGTTGTTTCCCCCAAAAACCACCGACTAATGATCAGGTTCAAATTTTTATTATAAACCCAAAAATAATTGGGTGTATAAACACCTCAGCAAAAGGTTCAGAAGATAAACAGGCACTAATACAAACATAATCCTATGGAAAAGTCTCAGTCGACTGAGAAACAATACCAGAATCAGTTCCAGAATCATCAGGCTAACAAGAATTGCTATGACCTGAGTTTTAGTAGGCATTTGAAAAAGGAATAAATCCAGATTAATCTGTCCCTACACTATACTAAGTGACATCCCTACTCAACAAGGTTCCCTCCTACCAAAGGTGTCAGCCGTGGTGACTTCCAAAGAAGTACACTCACTTTCTTCAGACTTAGTCTAAGATTTCTCCCTCATAGGAAAGGTCTCTGTCTGACCAACCGCTTCCTTTCGCCCTCCTGCGCATCTACTCTACCTCTCTCTCGGGGTACTGTCCCTAATACAAAACCCCACAATACGGACGACACGCCCTAAGGTACGCCCTCTCGAAGGTGTTGGCTTTCAGAAAATTTCCACCATGGCATCACTCCATCCTTGTCCGTTAGAGCGTCCTTGGGTCCCAGACTCTTCTTCGCTTCTGGTTGCTTCCCTAAATTCCTCAGGCACTCCTCCACGTCTGGGTCTACCATCCTAACAGTCATACACATGGGCCCTTCTTCTACACTATCTACTTTGTCCGGCACCTGCAAAGGAACGCATGCGAATCGACTTACAATTTATAATGTTGCAATTGACTTTAACTAAAAGCAGCTTTTCTCAAAAACATTTCTATGGTTAAATGTCAAGCAAAGCATTTTCAATCAGGCCTACACGTTTTACATGAACTAGGCCTCAGCACGTTTTTGTGCACCAACATCATAACATGAGCAATACATTTCGTTCTTTAAGCCTTCATCATTAAAGCAAACACATTTCCCCAATTTAAGCAATTCTATCACGTCTAAGTATAACTGTGAATTTAATAAAACAGATGTAAACACTCTTGTAGCCTATTGAGCATTTCTTAATTAGTGTATTTCTTCACTGCAAACGACATTTCTAGGTTAACATGGCATAAATGCTTTTCAACACTTTACGTTGCTCGAAGCATATTTCTAACACATTAATTCTTAGCCCTACGTTACATTTAAACACAATTAATAATTCCTCTATATATGTGGGTGCTGACTACTTGTGAATATGATGCACCCCTACAGATTTTTCTTCAGCTTAACGCTCTCTCAGTTCCCCCCTTTGATGACCTGTGTCATCATCATCACCACCATCCCTGAGGGTAAGCACCGAGTTAGACCGAACTTGTAGCTACTTTCCCTCGCTTGAGCATCTCCAACGCTCTCAAGCTCCGATATTGACTGTCCTGTAGTCTCTCCATTCTCTGCTCTTGCGCCCTCATCGATCTTGCCAACCTAGTTGACCTATACCATTTGTACAGTCTCAGCAAACCCCACAATCCAATCACACATGCCAATACAATGATGAGGGGGTTTCAGTATGTATCCAAGGAAACTTCTTCCCAAACTTGCAAACCAGTTTCCAACATTTCCAAATCCCTTGCCAACTGTCTCCCACACGTTCTCTTGTGTCAAATCCTCAATTTCATAATGAATTGCAGTAATGTTAAATATATATTTCTTCAGATCCTTGGAGTTATCTGGAATATACGTGCAACATTCCTGAACCTTCAAAAGTTTACAGACTCCTCCCTCTTTTGCTAGAAGGACGTCTAAGGCAAGACGGTTCTGTAAAACCATTGTCCTTATCGACAACATCTCACCCTCGACCAACACTAATGACTTAGCTGTACTCATTGACAGTTCATCCACCACAGTTGCCAACCGCCGTATTTTCACGTCATTCAAAATCACTCCCAACATTGGTATCGCTGCTCCAAACACATCACCAATTATTGCACCAGCACTCTCTCCCCGCTTCACCCTCGTCTGGTGTCCACCCTCCAAGAGAGCAAAGTCCTCAGTATGGTATATCTTGGGAAAAAAAATCGCCAGATAACATGTTCCATACCACTTCTCCGGTAACCGCACATACACATTTTTCCCACAGACAAAGTACACCGTAGGGATCACTTGTACCACACTCTTCAGGAAATCCTTTGTGTAATACTCCAATGTGAAAGTGTGCTCACAGGTTGTATGACCCACATACACATTTTCATAATACGTCTGTGGTCTGTGAAGGCACAACTTCCCTTTCTGCACCTCATCTAAAGCTATCGGACCATAGCTTCCCTTTATCTTGTGCAACTTTTCCTCATCTGTCCTATCAACTTTACCTTGCCCTGATTCCTGCAACTGTTTCTGCTTTTTGAATCTATCCTCCACTTGTTCTATGAACTTCTTCTCTATCCCTGACAATGAGCATGTCAAATTGTGTCGGTGAGCATATGAAGTGTCTAACTCTTGTGTTGGATTGAAAAAATATCCAAGTATATCCTCTGATTTATAATAATCCCACTTGTTCAAGTGTTTATAAGCAGGGACCTCCGGAAGCACAGCATCATAATTCGAAAAGAAATACTCAAAATTATTTCGCCCATAAAATATGCTAAGCAGCAAACTACATGAAATTCCATACGTCAATGGAAGATGGTGGTATCTAATACCCTCATCTACTGAAGCCGGCAGTTGCATACACACATAGCAATCTTTCGCATCCATCGCATCAATATATTCATACAACAACTTTGCATATGCATTTTGCCCAAAATTGCCTTTAGACAGATCTGCATGTAATCTATGACTCTCTTCTGCTAGCAAAGCCTTTTCGGCTCCTATTTTTACCTCTTTCTGGCTAGGAGTGGTAAGTGTAGGGGTTCCCTCAACCTCCACTGCCTGCTCTTGTGGTGCTAAATAGGAAACTATAACTACTAAGAATATAAAGAATATCACTCCACCTATAAGTGTGCCTACAATGCACTTAGCCCTACGAGTCGGGTTCCCAGCCTCCATGGCCTCAGAACAGTGTGGTTCCTTTTAGCAGCAACACAAAATCTCTTTCTTGGCCTTTGTAAATTCTCAAACCACACCTGGAAGCAGAAATCCCCTTTCAGTTCTTTATTTACAGCAACATCAGACAACCTTAACCCTTCTCCGTCCTCTAAAGGAAGTCCCTAAATTTCTTCTTCTTCAACTCGGCTCTAGGTAAGTTCAACAGCTATTTACAAAAGTCTTTAATAATCAATGATAATATTTGCTCCAACTGCACATAGCACATAGTCCAAAAGTTCAATTCGAAGGACAATCGCTTCGTAAGCTGGTATTTCAGGGCCAAAGGTAGGAAAAATCAGTCTATCCAGGATTAGATCTCGTATCTTGCTTAGGTAAGGGGGATTAGGAATAGTGAGTGTCAGTACGCCTTCAATTTCTAGTCCAGGTACCAACAGTATCACCTCCAACTTAACGTTTGGGATTGTACTGGTCACAGTCACTGACCTCACCTTCCCGAACCTCAGTACACCTGGCATTTGTCAAAGGGTAGGTCCACTCAGGAGTGGCGTATCTTCGACAAGGTACTCTCACCCTCCTTGACCTTCTCGGACCTCTTTGCTCTGGCTCTTGTTTTCCCTCTTCCGGGTCTGATTCTTCAGATACAGGGGCGAGATCTCTTTCGGAGGCCAACCTTATGTTCAGTCGCCTTCTCCTTTCGGGCCAACTTGCCTCTGTGCTGTTCACTCTTCGGCTCCTCGTTTGCACACCCTGCTCAGCACTACTTTCAGCTTGTTCTGCGTTCAAATCACCCTCACAGCAATTTCCCCATTCGGAGGCAGATTCTGTGTCACTGTCGTCGTGATTTCCTTCAGTTCGATCAGGCGAGTCACCAGCTGCGCCAGACACCCACACAGCTTGGCTTGTCCCCTCTAGTGGATCTTCTTCCACAGCTGGATTTTCATCAACAAGAGGAGCTGTTTCTTCCAGGGGTGCTGGAACTCTTCGGGTGTGAGAAGCATGGACCCAATTCGGTAATCCACCACACTTAACGGCGGTGTTCGTCACCAAGATAACTTGAAACGGTCCTCTCCAGCGCACATCCAGGCAGCTCTTCCTCACGTGTTTTCACACTAGGACCCAATCACCTGGACACAGGTCGTGACAAAGGTCTCTAGAGGTCGGAATTTCAGCCGTCTGCACCTGAAGAGACACAGAATAGATGACATCAGAAAGTCCCTTACAGTAGTCCAGAATCAGATCATCTGTGATATTTAGCAAGGCCGCTGAAGGAACAGATGGCAATCTCATAGCCATCCAATCAACACCTCGTAGGGTGAGAGTCCTGTCCTCCTGTCTGGCGTGCTACGCAAGCTCATTAACACCAATGGTAATGCATCTGGCCATTTCAGGGACGTAGATGAGCACACCTTCGCCATTCGGGCCTTGAGTATTCCATTTATTTGCTCCACTATGCCAGAAGCCTCTGGTCGATAGCTACAATGCAGTCTCTGGTCAATGTTCAGTGCTGAGCAGAGCATTTTCACAATTTTGCTATTAAAATGCGTCCCTCTGTCCGATTCCAAAGAGGTCGGGACCCCGAATCGTGGCACTAGCTCCCTCAACAATAGTTTTGCTACAGTGAGTGTATCGCACCTACGAGTTGGGTATGCCTCAACCCACCTGGAAAATATGCACACAATCACCAAGACATATCTGAGGCGATTACACCTCGGCATTTCAATGAAATCCAGTTGCATCCTGTTGAAAGGTCCACCGGACCTTCCAATGTGACTCAATGTGACTGGTGTT
Source organism: Lissotriton vulgaris (assembly GCF_964263255.1). NCBI lineage: Eukaryota > Metazoa > Chordata > Amphibia > Caudata > Salamandridae > Lissotriton > Lissotriton vulgaris. Next base: position 321,357,853 of record NC_141695.1, on the reverse strand, counting down.
CTTTTCCCAACATTCATTTGTTGACATGTAACACACCTCTGACATACTGCTTCCGCAGCCGTTCTAAATTTTGGGTTGTACCAAGTCTGCCTGAACACTCGCATCATTGCATCTCTTCCCAAGTGTACAGGACCATGTATCAGTCATGCCATCAGACTCACCAGTTCATTCGGTAACACAGCTCTCCCATCAGCCGAAATCCACAAATCCAACTCTCCTTTTACACAACCAGCTGTCCCCCACACCCTTTTCTCGTAGTCTGACGCTTGTTCCTGCATTTTTCTCAATTCATCCCAGGTATCAGCCACTTCAAGTATCATGTTCAACTCGGTCCCTCCCTGTGTCCCTTCAACAATTTCATCCGTAAATGAGTATCCCTGCTCGGCACAGTAGCGTGCAACTTCATCAGCATAACGATTACCCAGGGACACAAAATCAGCACCTTTACTATGTGCTGTACATTTCTCTGCTGGACCCTGCAAGGCCTCCAGCAATAATCTGACAAATTCTCCATTCCGAATAGGGGAACCTGACGATGTCATGTAACCCCTTTGAGACCATAACTGCCCGAAGTTGTGAACCACACCGAACCCATATTGGCTGTCAGTGTATATGGTAATCCGAATCTTGTTGGCTACCAAACAGGCGCGCGTCAGCGCAATTATCTCTGCCACCTGAGCGAAGTGTACTCCTTCCAGGCAAGCCACTTCCACAATTCCAGAAATCGTACAAACAGCAAAAGCTGCTCTCAACTGGCCAGTATTGTCTCTTACACATGAACCATCAACAAAGAAAATTTCATTGGGGTCTGTCAATGGTACATCGACAATATCCTGTCTGGGTTTGGTACATAATTCAGTCACATCAAGGCAATCATGGTCTTCACAATTATAGTCTAAAGCATTTGGTAATGGCATCAGGGTAGCGGGATTCAAAACCGAGCACCTCTTAAGGGTCACATTCTCCACGGCAAGTATAACCTGCTCATAGCGTGTGAGCCTATTATTGGTCAAGTGCTGCGTTTTGGTCCTGGTCATCAACAACTCCACCGAGTGTGGAACATGTACCATCAATGAATGTCCCATCACAATGCTTTCACACCTTTCAATGCTGACACCTGTTGCAGCAACGGATTTGAGACATCCGGGCAACGCTGCGGCTACTGGGTCTAACGTAGCCGAGAAATAGGCAACTGGTCTACGGACACCTCCATGATCTTGTGTTAAGACTGCCAAAGCACAGCTCTCTCGTTCACAACAGAACAGTGAAAATGGTTTCGTGTAGTCAGGTATTCCCAGAGCCGGAGCGCGACACAAGTCCTCTCTCAGCTCAAGGAAAGCTATCATACAGTCTTTGTCCCATGGTACCGGATCACTTACATCCTTGTGCGTCAGTTTCTGCAACGGTTTCGCTTTCAGGGAAAAATCGGCAATTTACTGGCGACAGTATCCAACCATTCCCAAGAACATCCTAACTTCTCTCTGGGTCGAAGGCACCATCAATTTCATGATCGCCTCAATCCTGTCAGGCGACACCTTCCTCTTTCCCTTCTCTATCCTGTGACCCAGATACTGTACTTCAGACAAACAGTACTGTAACTTGCTGGGGGACACCTTGTGTCCATTTTCTGCTAAATGGTTCAACAAGGCAATCGTGTCGATCCTACAAGCATCTTCTGTCTCTGGCGCAACAAGGAGGTCATCTATGTACTGTACGAGAACCGAGTTCTGCGGCAGTACTAGATCCTCAAGATTCCTTTTCAGTAGCTGATTAAAGATCAATGGGCTCTCTGTGTACCCTTGAGGGATACGACACCATGTTAACACGCGATTTTCCAGCTTAAAAGCGAAAAGAAATTGGCTCTCCTCATGCAATGGAATCGAGAAGAAAGCCTGGCAAAGGTCAATTACAGTAAACCACTCAGCTTGGAATGGTATCTGAAACAGTATCACTGATGGATTCGGTACCACTGGACAGCATGGAACAACTATGTTGTTCACCTTTCGTAAATCCTGAACAATCCTGAACTTCCTGCTAGGTTTCTGCAAACCCATGATCGGGGAGTTGCACTGACTGCCCATGATTTCCTTCAGAATTCCTTGTCTAATCATGAACTCGATCACAGGTTTCATTCCTGCAATAGTTTCCGGTGTCAACTTGTATTGGGGTGTTCTTGGAAACTCAACATTCGGTCTCACTTGTATTTTAACTGGCTCTACTCCTCGAACCAAGCCAATCTCCTCTCCTGTAAAGTCCCACTCCTCTTGTCTGACTGTATCCCTCAAATCCCAGGGAAGTTCCTCCACAGTTAACGCAGGATACAATTCTATGCACACATGTGTATTCGCAACCTTAAAGGCATCATCATCATCATTTGTCTGCAACTCCACTCCATTGGGGGTACAGTAGATGGTGCCGTTAAGTTTGCACAGGAGATCTCTCTCTAGCAGACACACAGGGCTGGAGTCACACACTACGAATTGGTGTCTGTCCCTGAAATTTCCTATCTTTACTGGGACTGGCTCAGTCAGTGGGTTCGTCATCCTCCTGTTTGCAACTCCTAAAACTTGGATAATCTGTCCTGAAAGGAAAGTGGTAGATTAGGGACTACTGCAGACCGTACGGTAGAACGGGTAGCACCAGTATCTACCAAAAAGGTGGTGGGGTGTCCAGCCACATCAGCTTCTACAAATGGTCCCCTCTGGTCTACCTCCAGTACTGCCCCGAGGGTACAGTCCTCCTCTCCACTCAGGCACCGTCCTGTCACTGGGTCAAAGTGATAGTAATCGTCCCCTTCCACTATGAAAGGCATTTGCTGGTAAACCCTGCTCCCTGCTGAAATCTTCGGTGGCTGGGGAACCGGAGCCCTAGGAGCCGAAGTCCCCCCTTTGACCGCCTTGAACTTAACTACTGTAGCTTTCGGCGCCGGAGGGGCCTGAACCTCCTCTTCCTCTTGTACTTGGTTTTCCGGGTCATGGGGACACTCTCGTCTCCAATGCCCGACCTCATGACACTGATGACACTTAGTCGTCTTTTTCAGAGTCGCCAGGTCTACCCTTGGTCTTGTCCCTTCCTAATGTCCCATTTCCTGACTGACCCTGTCCTCCTGGCTGCATCTGGACTAACATCAGCTTGTCCTTAAGCTTCCTTGTCTTCGAATCTATCTCATCACTGCAGTACCTCGCGTACCTCAGGATCTCGTCCAGGGTCTTGTTCTGCCAACAAATTAGATGTTGTTGTATCATGAGACAGATATCGGGTCTCAACCTCAGAACAAACTTGGACACGAACTGTCCCATATCTTTTGGATCCATCACATCCAATGCACTGTACTGCTTGAATATCTGCAATAATCGCTCATAATACTCATGGACTGTCTCCTTCGGTTCCTGCCTAGTCCGATCTATTTTCACCCAGTCGATGTCCTGTGGGGGTACCTTAGTCTTCAATCACGTGATCGCTTGTTCATACTTTATCATCACCCTGGGTGAGGGTCCATTCGTGGCAGCATCTCGGTCTGGCTCCTCTGTGGGCCATTCAACGCTGACCTTACATGCTATCCACAAGTCTCCTGGAACCACAATGTCAAACAATGTGTTCAGATCAACCCACAGTACTTTTGAGATGTTAACGAACCTCTCTACCTGCTTGTACCATTCTACAGGACTCTCACGCAACTTCGGAAATGTGTTCGTAAAGGTAGGCAAATCTCCCCTACTCCAGGGTATATGCACATACCCTCCATGAGCCACCTCCCTCAAGGGATACGCTTCCACGTTCATCAGTCTCCCTCCCAGAGATGTCTCCATGGCGCTCCGCCTAACGCTCTTTTTCCTCGACCACCTTTCCTCCCATTTGTCCAATTGGACCCATGTTCGGAGTCCCACAATCAATTCTCTGATGTGGGTTTTTAATCCGATCACCCTCTTCTCTTCTAGATTTTGGTCCGAGTACTGCAGCCTATGGCCACCCTGTAATGCTTTCGTCCTTGTCAAATCCACGGAGTACTTGTTCGCTAGTTCAGATAATTTCTCGTGAGCTGTCCTGGCTCTGCGAGTAACATCCTTCGCTACAAACAGCAGTTCATCTGGTTCATTGAGCTCTATTCTCTTCAGTGGCAATGTACGTTCCACTATTTCCTCTACCTCTGATTTCAGCCTCAGCACATCAATCCTCCTTGCCTTTATTGCCGCCCTCAATGTACCTTGACTAGAGGTCTCACTAGGGTCCCTCCCTTTACATTCCTGACTCACTCGTCTGTCTTCCTCAGGTGTGTTATGGGGAACCCTTCCTCTTTCCCAGCTCTCGCGGTCCCACTTCTGGTTATTACCGGCAGATGCATGGGGGGACGTTCCCCTATTCTCCTCACTCCCACGGTCCCATTCCTGCCTGCTTCCATTAGACGTACAGTGAGACACCCCCCTATTTTCCTGACTTTCATGGCCAAAATCGTCACTCGACCTGTCGCTCTGGTTACCCACGACCGTCTCCCAAGTTCGCAAAATCTGGCCTTAATTCCCTAAGCGACCTTGGCCGTGGTCCTCTCAGATCCATCGGTCCTCTCAAACCCCCCTGCTCTCCAGTTGAGTCTGCCAATGCTGCCAAAGGGGTGCTCCTTTCTATGGGCCTTGGCAATTGGCTCCACCCGTCCACCACATTACTCCTTCCTTCACTGTTACTTCTTTCCCTGTCGGTTTGTGGCTGACTCTCGCTTTGTGTCTGTTCTGGATTGTATACTGATACTATGGGACCTATGGTGACAGGTACCGCAAGAGCGTCTGGCAGTCTCTGAGAACTGACCCCCTCTTCACTGCGTACCTTCTGTACCGTAAATCTTCCCAATACTCTCGTCTCTGGGGAAGGCTGAGGTACCCTCTCTCCCTCCACCGAGCCGGACCTGTCCCCTACTGGACCCAAGCCGCTCTCCATTAGGATGCCACCGTTCACGACAGACGTTTCCCTGCCCGTTGCTGTTGCTGGCCTCCCCTCTATCTCCGGATTATATGGAGGTGGTCTCTCTGACAACAGTCTCTCTATCAGGCTGTCGTCTGTCTCACTGTCGTCATCCTCTGTGCTCTTTCTCTGCGCATCCCCTGCATTGACCAACAGCGGGTATAGCCTGTCTCCTTCGATGGTCTGCACTCTCCATCTCTTGGCCAGTGCATCCCATCTCGCGTCCTGGACTGCCCTAACTGATCTCTTCACTCTTTCCTGTCTCCTATCTCTATTCTTTTCATAGGCTGCCCTGATCCACGCATTTAATGCTTCAAACTGCGTTGGTCTAGGCAAAGGCCGCAAAGAAGCCATCGTAGCTTTTAACTGGTACAGCACCTCCAATCTAAATGTTCCGTATCTAGGAAAAGTCAATTCCTCGATTCCGTCAGTCATCTTACACCAGTTCTCAAGCCACAATATGGTATGCAACCCAACATTCGTGGCCATGTAATGAGCCGGCGTATCCTCAGGTGGAGCCTCTTCCCCACCCCGAGGTTCTAACCTCTTTTCTCCCTTAAAACAATTTCGTAACCCTTTTAAGCATTTCATGATGAAACTCACAACGTTTCTTTGTTTACAGCGCTCTTTTACTTCCCGATGATATTCCACCAATCCCAGCGCGGCTTCACACTAACCGCCCTATCCCAGCGCGGCTCTTTCTGACGTCACTCGCTTCACTCTAACCGCCCAATCTCAGCGCGGCTTCCACACTAACCGTCCTATCCCAGCGCGGCTCTTTCTGATGTCACTCGCCTCCGCTTCGCAGCAGTTCCCCTCCTCTCTCTGCTCGTCTCCCGGTCACGCATGCGTCCCAATCATACACTTGAAATGATCACTTCCGACCAAGCAACCACTTCCTTGACTGTACGTCCACAGTCTAACTGTAATTGTCACCGAACTGGCAAATGTCTGTCCACGAAACGACCGGACAATCGCCTCAACTGATAGGTTACAAACACACGGCAACTTCCGACCAGCGTCCGTTACCCACACACTCACACATTCATTCCCCCTATCTCGGTCCTGCCGGCGATCAATGGTACCTCATGATCCCCTTACAATGGTCGACAATTACTGTGGGTGTTCGATACACCCGAACCACTTAAACACTCCTTGAGCTTAAGATTTTCACCGGTTTGCGTGCGCTCACAACCTGATCTCCTTTCACACTACAGGCACTCAACTCCGCAAGACAATACAATTCAACAATACAATGCACACCGCAATCTAACACGCATGACCCTTTTCATACTCACTCTCTTACGACCTGCTGCTTTCTGCCGCACCGTCACTCTCCGTCAGTTTCCATAGAACGCCATCCTCCGTCCGCGGTCCTCTGGACGCTCATCATCAGATCTCTATGGGCCTTGGAGAAATCTTAACCTACTCTAGATTACCCTTACTCCAGAAGATAAACCATCCTACTCTGCTACCAACTGGAAAGGCGGGATTATTACTCTAGGATTTGGATAGCACTCTCCAGAATCCCGTCATAGGTCGACTAGACCTTTTTACCTGTCATGGAGTGAATTAGGCAATCTATTTAATAATTTGTCAACCAGTTCAAACGATTTCCGTTGTTTCCCCCAAAAACCACCGACTAATGATCAGGTTCAAATTTTTATTATAAAGCCAAACATAATTGGGTGTATAAACACCTCAGCAAAAGGTTCAGAAGATAAACAGGCACTAATACAAACATAATCCTACGGAAAAGTTTAAGTCGACTAAGAAACAATACCAGAATCAGTTCCAGAATCATCAGTCTAACAAGAATTGCTATGACCTGAGTTTTAGTAGGCATTTGAAAAAGGAATAAATCCAGATTAATCTGTCCCTACACTATGCTAAGTGACATCCCTACTCAACAAGGTTCCCTCCTACCAAAGGTGTCAGCCGTGGTGACTTCCAAAGAAGTACACTCACTTTCTTCAGACTTAGTCTAAGATTTCTCCCACATAGCAAAGGTCTCTGTCTGACCAACCGCTTTCTTTCGCCCTCCTGCGCATCTACTCTACCTCTCTCTCGGGGTACTGTCCCTAATACAAAACCCCACAATACGGACGACACGCCCTCTCGAAGGTGTTGGCTTTCAGAAAATTTCCACCATGGCATCACTCCATCCTTGTCCGTTACAGCGTCCTTGGGTCCCAGACTCTTCTTCGCTTCTGGTTGTTTCCCTAAATTCCTCAGGCACTCCTCCACGTCTGGGTCTACCATCCTAACACTCATACACAATGGGCCCTTCTCCTACACTATCTACTTAGTCCGGCACCTGCAAAGGAACGCATGCGAATCGACTTACAATTTATAATGCTGCAATTGACTTTAACTAAAAGCAGCTTTTCTCAAAAACATTTCTATGGTTAAATGTCAAGCAAAGCATTTTCAATCAGGCCTACACGTTTTACATGAACTAGGCCTCAGCACGTTTTTGTGCACCAACATCATAACATGAGCAATACATTTCATTCTGTAAGCCTTCATCATTAAAGCAAACACATCTCCCCAATTTAAGCAATTTTATCACGTCTAAGTATAACTGTGAATTTAATAAAACCGATCTAAACACTCATGTAGCCTATTGAGCATTTCTTAATTAGTGTATTTCTTCACTGCAAACAACATTTCTAGGTTAACATGGCATAAATGCTTTTCAACACTTTACGTTGCTCGAAGCATATTTCTAACACATTAATTCTTAGCCCTACGTTACATTTAAACACAATTAATAAGTCCTCTATATATGTGGGTGCTGACTACTTGTGAATATGATGCACCCCTACAGATTTTTCTTCAGCTTAACGCTCTCTCAACCCATTAGTTGTTGTTCGAGGGGGGGCAAAGATCGAGCCCTGGAGTTGACACCAATTTACGTTGACAAATATCGAGCCCCGGTGTGAGGTCATTAAAGTGCCGTGAAGATTCACAACTTAAATCGGGGTTAAGGATCAAACCCTGGTGTAATGTTTGGACTAATTTCTATTTTGATGGCTAAGATTGGGCCCTGTGAAGTGCTAAATCCAAGACAAATTGACTGGAGAGCATGTGCACAGGAGTGTCCCAGTGACCTTATTGTGGTGATTTTGGTCCGTGATTTGAAGTTTGACTTGGGATTAATCAGCGTTGTGACTGTTGGGAGTGTACACACTATTTTCAAATATATTGGCAGCGTGAGCAATCTTACCTGCCTTCACGTGCTGTCTTCTGTGACGCTGCACCCTCAAACCTGTGGAGTGACACCCAGCTGCATCGACGCACCGGGACAGCGTTGTTCGTTTTTTTTAAAAAGGAAAAAGCTTTTTCGACGCAGCAGCTTATGTCACGACAGGAAGATGCCATCCCCTGTGTACGTCATTGGAAGGTATTTGGTTGAATATGTCGCATGGCTTTGTTGGACAAGCGTGTCCTTGGTAAAATCCAAACATCGATTACTCGCTCCTATATTGTAATTGTGGAATTGAGATTTAAACATATCAAGACTTTGTAATAAATAGTTAGCTATGTGAGGCTCGTCAATTTGTCAGAGAGCCAGGAAGCCAGAACGAGAACGATATGAATTACAAAAATGTATAGATAAATAAACAAGAGAGATAAAAGGGGAACAGTACTTTCTGGTGGCTATTTAGTGCCACTGCATCAGGGCATCGAAGTAAACAGTTCAGTTGCTTAAGACCCAGTGAAATCTAGAGCAAAGGAACTTTCAACATGCTGTCTGATTGGAGAGGAAGGTGTCTCCAGAACTGGAGAAAATGCATAAGTGTGAGATAGGAACTGGGTAATTATAATTGGTATATATAAATACATATAATAAATTATATAACTGGTCATGGGAGTCCAGATTAAACCCAGAACCAATGATACAGCAATATTGTGTTGGACTTGGTGACGTGTGGTAGTGTTGTGTACGTCACCTGCTTTTAGATTGGGTACTTTTTGTGTGTTATATGGAAAATTGATAATTAATGTGTATTTGCATTACAGTGTTTTATAGGGAAGTGTATTTCCCCTTTACAGTAATTTACAGAATTCTACAGTGTTTCATAGGGAGGTGGATTCCTCCTTGGGTGGTTACTGCATGTATGTGGTTTATAGGGAGGTGGATTCCCCCGTGGGTGGCTACTGTGTGTGGTGGTTTGTAGGGAGGTGGATTCCCCTTTGGGAGATTACTGTGTATTAATGCGTGTGTGGTCCTGCAATAGTATGCAGACGGAACACTATTGTATGTGCATTAGAGGATATGTAAATTTCCCTGGTCCTGCAATATTATGCAGTAGAGGGTGTTCCTGGAGGTGAACGGAATATTACAGTGTAGGCAGTAGAGGGGATGTGACATTATCTGGTCCTGAGATTTATTACAATGTGTGCAGTAGAGGGCATATGGTATTTCCTGGTCCTGCAATTTATTTCCTCCTGCAAATGTGTGCAAGAGAGGACATTCCTTGTCCCTGGTAGGTGAACGGAATGTTACAGTGTAGGCAGTAGAGTGGATGTGATATTCTCTGGTCCTGCGATTTATTACAATGTGTGCAGTAGAGGGCATATGGTATTTCCTGGTCCTGCCATTTGTTTAAGTTTACGACTTCTATATTAATATTTTTTTATTTACATTGCTATTACTACATTTACTATTTATTTATTATTATTATTACATAGGGAAGATTATTTAATTGTTTATTACTTACATTATTACTATTGCATTGTTATTATTATTATTACATAGGGAAGGCTATTTTATTACTTAAATTACTATTTTCTCATTATTGCATTACTTTTACATTATTATTTTTTTTATTACATAAGGAGAGTTTGTCTCATGTTATTATGGTGTTCTTTTACGTTTACTTCTGGAATGTTTATCTTCTCTATATGTGTATACTATTTCATTTTGTTAAATATTTTATAAAGGGGAAGATGTGTAGTAATCTGCTTCTTATGTAATGCAACTCCCTCGCCCTGGTTCTCTGCCTGATGCTCTAGCTATGTGATGTCATTTGGAATGTTATGGATGTTTGTACTTGAAGGGGGGCAGTAGGAGAAGATGGGCTGAGCAGCCAGGAGGCTGCTCCTGGTGGGGCTTACATTGGAACTTACCAAGCTGTTATTTAATGAATAAAAGACAATCTACAAGAGCTGTCTACGAGACTCATTGATTTCTACACCTTCCTAACTGAAAGATCTGATAGAGACATCTAGCCGCAGATTCCTTAACTTAGAATATCTCCCCAGGAGTCCGACTCGATCCGGAAAATCTTTTTTTACCAGCAATACCTCTGCATGCTGGGAGGGGGCGTCGCCCGGCTCCGTCCTGACGTAGTCCACGGAAGTGACGTCAATAGAGCCCTATACGCCCCTCCCGGCGTGCTGACGTCAGTTTTCTTCTTTTCCGCTTACTAACGCAGATTCAGGAAGTAATACCTCGGGCCTGTTTTTGTTACTTAAAGGCCTTTTCAAAGCCTTTCGCATCCAGGAACAGTGTGTTTGATGCCCCTTGCGGGCTTAAAACCGTGCCGGTCCTGCTTGCGACAGATGTCAGCGACAGATCCTCACGACATCTGTTTGTGGTGCTTGGGCGAGCACCATGACTTGGTGGAGTGCGCCGCTTGCCACCAGCTGCAGCCGAAATCCCTGCGGGAACGCCGCATGAAGCTGCTTTCTGCCCGCATGTCCCGGACGGAACCCTTGCTACGCAAGTTTCCTCCAGCGGAGCAGTCCACGTGGCGCTAGCCCTCACAGGAGGACGTTCTTGTTCAGGGCAGGTCCCGGGACCGTCTCCGTCATTCGCCTATCTCAGGTAAGCATTTGCCCCCAGGGGCACCTCAGGGCCCCACAGGGGGGTAGGGACTCAGGTTGGGGCACCGCCGGCGGGTTTACCCTCAGCTCCAACCGGGTGCCCTGACTCTGACATCACTCACTGCAACCTAAACAAAGAAGGGGGTTCCCCTTGGGTATCTTTAGGATATAGGCAGGTAGTAAGGGGGAAGAAGCCAAAAATAGAAGAAAAGAGTACCCTGCCTCAAGATAAATAGGCCCTAGCTAGGGGGTCCTAACTGATATATTTGGAGGGGTGATTAACCTAGGGGTTGACAAAACATACAAACAATCACATGGTCAAATCAGGAAGACTGAGCAATTCAAGTATTTTAGAAAATATATTTTTTATTTTTGTTTTCTGATGATAGGGATTAAAAAGATTTTTTTTGGACAAATATATGTTTTTTTTGATATATCATAGATACATATAGGACATAAATAAGACAGACAGATATGGGAAGAAATGTCACAACAATTCGTCCTACCCAGTAACAGCCTATATATACACACACAACATCATTCACTTCAATCCCCACTAACACTATCTCTCCTAATTTCATACACCATTCACTCTATCATTCATTCTACTTTTCCTTGCAGTTATAGCACATAGAAGGTCAAATCGGGATGTTCATCCGGGTAGTTGGTTTTAGCTACGGGTCCTGGTGTAATGAGGACAGTAGCCGTATTCCAGGAGACAAGCGCCGACGCGCGTTTCGGTGACCGGCTAATAAAGCCGCACCTTCGTCAGGGCAAGGGGCAGTATACTGGGACGGGCACAAAGATAAAAATTCTGCAATATAAAAGCAAACCAAGATTCATTTTACTATTCTGTTTAACCATGAATATATTCAAGATACCGTTCTTTTTCAAAACAACGACCAGTTTTCATCAACATAGATTCATACTTTTTTCAAATGTTTAGAAAAGCATGTTTTAAGCATTTCAGTAAGTTAATTTATTCAGTCTAATCTGTTTTGGAGCAAAGCTCCTACATTTGACCGGTAATTGCCATGTCATGTCAACCCTCTAAAAACACTCCCTTAAACTCACTGCAACGTCGGGACACGGACCGGAGGGGCATCCCACGACGCCTAGACCTTCCATAGCGCTGTCGCACAGCCTTCTGAGGCTCCATGTGGCCTTCGCTGGAGGTGGCTGCGGCGCAGTGCAAGATACCGCTTCGGCGTACTCTCTCTTGCAGGTTTCCACTTTGGGGAATGTTGAGTCGACGCTGGTCCGACTCCGAGCGGTCGGGACCATTTCGGAGGTCGCCGACGCCAGCTCCACTCGTAGAGTCGAGGCCTCTTTGGAGGTCGCCTGTGCCGGCTCTACTCAAGGAGTCAAGGCCTTTTCGGAGGTTGGTGCCGGCTCCACTCGAAGGGTCGAGGCCTCTTCGGAGGTCGCAGGTTCGACTCGAGGAGTCGAGACCTCTTCAGAGGTCGCCGACGCAGGCTCAACTCGCGGGAGTCGAGGCCTCTTCAGAGGTCGCCGACGCCGGCTCGACTCGAGGGGTCGAGACCTTTTCGGAGGTCGCTGGCCCGACTCGGGCGTTCTGGGCCTTTTCAGAGGTCTCCAACGCCGGCTCGACGTCGCCTCGACGCAGAGCGACGCTGGTACCTTCTCCAGCTTTATTGGTGGAGGATGTGGTCCCGGTGGGTTTACCACCCCCTGAGCCATTTCAATGCTCTCCAGCAAAGGTGCCAGTGGAGCATTGGCCTACTCATCTTGCTGCTGAGCCTCTATTAAAGGGGCCGGTTTAGCTTGCATCCATCACCTACGGATGACTTGCTCCCACCGCCTCACAGTGCCACCCGGGCTAGTGGGACGTTCGCCAGGGTTGTTTGCAGGGCTGCAGACATTTTAAGGATGGAGCCGCCCTCAGTCTCTAGTCCTTCGGAGCCTTTGCCGGATATTTTCCACCAGGGTGCGGGGAACATGGATTCATTGTTACCCTTTGCAGGGTCATTGTTTGACATCCTTCTCGGAACGTGGGCACGACCCCCCTCGAGGGACCCCGTGGAATGTGCTGTGGCACATCGCCATCGTCCGGCTCCCGCCTATTTGACCCTCCATACTGGAGCTGGATGACTTGTGCTTCAGGCAGCTCTCTCTGTGACTCCTGTTCCGTTTCATCGCCCCACTCGGGAGTCTCAGTGTTTGGAGTCATATGGCCGCGATGTGTTTGCATCCCCCAGCTTGGGACTCCGGTCCCTCAACACTTTGTGTGTATTTGCTCAGACTCGATTTGCCCCTTTGGACGCTGTTGAGTGGTTCCTCCCATCCTTGCCGGAGAACTCTTGTGCCGATGTGGCTCGCTAATCAGTGATGGCCAAGATATGGCGCACTTATCAATTCGGTCTACCATGGACACCACAAACTCTGTGGATCGTACTATGGCCAGGTCGGTTGCCATACGCCGCCATGCGTGGTTGCGTGCTGGCGTTTCCCAGAGCATGTTCAGGAGCGGCTTAGAGATATACCATTTAATGGGGTCACTCTTTTTGATGCCCATGCTGATTCAGCGGTCAGGCGCCGCCTGTCTATGTATCTTCCTTGGTTCTAATCTTCGCGGAGGATATTTGTTTTTATGATGGTGCCGTCCCTTTCTTTTCTGCCACCTGTTGTGGGCTGCAGATATTCTGGGTTGTGTGACTGCTCAGCCATGTTTACCTTTCTTTTGAGCCTCTGCCTACGAGCTTGTCTCAAGAGTGACCCTACTTTTGTAGGGTTGTGCCGTACCCTATGTGGGGTATTTGTTGGCAATCATATTGCTACTCTTCCTTGCTAGGAACTTTTTTTTTTTTTTTTCTTGAAAACCTTTATTGTGGATAGGGTTGACAGTGGCAGTGTCTACCCGTTCTACTCGAGGACAGTCAGCCTGTACCAGGTCAGGTACATAGGAACGAGGTATTAACTGTCTGCAATCAGGAAAATTAAGGTTTTAAATACATTTTAATTACGTCGTCTGGTTGATCTGAAAACCATCCGCTTGACCTGCACATAGAATAAGATTCTGTGCGCGTGCTATGTAGTGTATTGGGGGTGATTTTAAATACTTTCCTGCACTCTGCAGTCAGTGCTCGATGTTGTAGCCTGCCCGCCCCGGTCCGACTCGGCAATTATTGCCGTAGAGCGGAGGGCGGACAGGTAAGAGCCTGACAAACTTCCTCACTTCCGCTAGTGGATCAGGTAGCGGTCTAGCCTCCCACAAGGAGGGGCTATTTAGGCAGCGAGGAGCTGCGCGCTGTCCGTGGATAGGGTTGACAGTGGCAGTGTCTACCCGTTCTACTCGAGGACAGTCAGCCTGTACCAGGTCAGGTACATAGGAACGAGGTATTAACTGTCTGCAATCAGGAAAATTAAGGTTTTAAATACATTTTAATTACGTCGTCTGGTTGATCTGAAAACCATCCGCTTGACCTGCACATAGAATAAGATTCTGTGCGCGTGCTATGTAGTGTATTGGGGGTGATTTTAAATACTTTCCTGCACTCTGCAGTCAGTGCTCGATGTTGTAGCCTGCCCGCCCCGGTCCGACTCGGCAATTATTGCCGTAGAGCGGAGGGCGGACAGGTAAGAGCCTGACAAACTTCCTCACTTCCGCTAGTGGATCAGGTAGCGGTCTAGCCTCCCACAAGGAGGGGCTATTTAGGCAGCGAGGAGCTGCGCGCTGTCCGTGGATAGGGTTGACAGTGGCAGTGTCTACCCGTTCTACTCGAGGACAGTCAGCCTGTACCAGGTCAGGTACATAGGAACGAGGTATTAACTGTCTGCAATCAGGAAAATTAAGGTTTTAAATACATTTTAATTACGTCGTCTGGTTGATCTGAAAACCATCCGCTTGACCTGCACATAGAATAAGATTCTGTGCGCGTGCTATGTAGTGTATTGGGGGTGATTTTAAATACTTTCCTGCACTCTGCAGTCAGTGCTCAATGTTGTAGCCTGCCCGCCCCGGTCCGACTCGGCAATTATTGCCGTAGAGCGGAGGGCGGACAGGTAAGAGCCTGACAAACTTCCTCACTTCCGCTAGTGGATCAGGTAGCGGTCTAGCCTCCCACAAGGAGGGGCTATTTAGGCAGCGAGGAGCTGCGCGCTGTCCGTGGATAGGGTTGACAGTGGCAGTGTCTACCCGTTCTACTCGAGGACAGTCAGCCTGTACCAGGTCAGGTACATAGGAACGAGGTATTAACTGTCTGCAATCAGGAAAATTAAGGTTTTAAATACATTTTAATTACGTCGTCTGGTTGATCTGAAAACCATCCGCTTGACCTGCACATAGAATAAGATTCTGTGCGCGTGCTATGTAGTGTATTGGGGGTGATTTTAAATACTTTCCTGCACTCTGCAGTCAGTGCTCGATGTTGTAGCCTGCCCGCCCCGGTCCGACTCGGCAATTATTGCCGTAGAGCGGAGGGCGGACAGGTAAGAGCCTGACAAACTTCCTCACTTCCGCTAGTGGATCAGGTAGCGGTCTAGCCTCCCACAAGGAGGGGCTATTTAGCCCTCTCGTCGCTCTGAGCGCGCAGCGGTCGCGCGCAGGGGAGTGCCTGAGGACGCGCCTGAGACAAGCCAGAGAGAAGCCCGTCTGTGCCCGTCCGTGCCTGGACGTGGCTAGGGGCGGGACACCATGGCTGCTTCATCATTCTCTACGAGGATTCCTGATGCCGCCCGCATCACATATCCATCTAAGGTACTACGGGATTTATGTCCCAGTATGCCCTATACATGTGCCGTTACTCTCCCTTCTAAATTAGAAGGCTCTTTTACTTGCCCTATTTGTTCTATACATTTCAGCTCTGAGTTAGTGGCCAAGAGCCCCTTGCGAGTGTCACCCGCAATGTCTTGTCTAATATCTAATACCGGCCCAGTAAAGATTACCAAGGATTCCAATCCCATAGGAAGCAAACATTTGTTATGCAATGTACGTTCACTATCAAAGCATGCTTCTCAGGTGTGGGACCTGATATCTACAGAGAAGCCTGATCTCTGTTTTTTAACGGAGACCTGGCTCAAGCCTCATTCTGCCCCAGCTGTTACTTTGGGTGTCCCGATGGGCTATAAGATCTCTAGACTGGACCGCCCATATAAAATAGGTGGAGGAATAGCAATTGTATATAGGGAGGATCTAACTGTTACGACATTAGAGGAAATTAGCACTCCCCTGATGGAATTAATGATTTTTAAACTTAGCTCTACCTCCGGGGAGAACAGAAGGGGTGCGATTTTATATCGACCCCCTGGCTCGAGTGTGGATTTTTCGATCACACTTATGGAGGTCCTGGCTCCATTCATCTTAAACAATCAGATTTTCCTATTAGTTGGGGATTTCAACTTCCACAGTGAACTGGAGACCTGCATGGAGGCCAGAACACTTCTCACTGATATGGAACATTTAGGTCTGAAAAAAATGAATCAGGGACCTACACATGAGGCAGGCCATACGTTGGACTTGGTGTTCTCCAACTCATTTTTAAATATGTGCCCATCCCCCATTCAAGCAGAATGGACTGATCATTATATTTTAAAATTTTATACTAAGCCCATGTGTAAATCAAGTGTACCGACTGCCTTGCCGACCAAAAGAAGACCATGGCACAAACTTACACAGGACACCTTTCGAGAGGCTTATCAAGCCCCTATAATTAATGAGCATGAGGGAATAATGCCAACTGAGCTCTATCGCTTTACAAATGCCATAAATGAAGCAATTGATGGTACTATACCACTTAAAACGTATAAACCCCGCCAAGCAGCCAGACAAGAAGTCTGGTACTCCGAAGACCTGAGACACATGAAACAAAAGACCAGGAAGCTTGAAAAAGTGTGGAGACATTCTCGGAAGCCGGAGGATAAACAATGCTACCTAACATCCCTTAGATCCTATTATAAGGCAATAAGGTTGGCTCGGAAAAGCCACATTGCGATGCAACTTGCAGAGGCTGGGAAGGACTCTAAAGTTCTTTTTCAAATCCTGCAAACTTTTACCAAGCCTGTAGCATGCGAAACGGCGGAGATTGCTTCCCAAGAATTATGTGATAGGATTTCTTCCTTTTTTATGAATAAAATTGACACGATTTATGCTAAGATATTAGCCA
This sequence comes from Lissotriton vulgaris, assembly GCF_964263255.1. Taxonomy (NCBI): domain Eukaryota; kingdom Metazoa; phylum Chordata; class Amphibia; order Caudata; family Salamandridae; genus Lissotriton; species Lissotriton vulgaris. The sequence continues at coordinate 321,340,943 of NC_141695.1, read as the reverse complement.
CTAAATCTATGGAAGTGGCCGATCCTAACAACCCCCCTCATAACAGTATTCTGCAGAACACTCTGGCCAATCGTTTAAAAAACTTTCCCCCTATTTCTTTGGAAGAAGTCACCTCCCTTATTAAAGTAATTAAGAGCGGTAGTCCGCAGGATACTGTTCCCGCCCGGATCATGCCTATGCTGGCTGATATTCTTGGTCCAGATATACAGAAACTGATCAATCTGTCTTTAAGCACGGGAGAAGTCCCGAGAGATTGGAAACGGGCATTGGTAAGACCGCTAAGGAAAAATACCACCATTCCTTGGACGAATCTTGCCAACCTGCGACCCATTTCTCTCCTCCCCTTTATGGGCAAGATGATGGAGAAGTTCGTTAATGGACATCTGTCCAGATTTGTTGAGGAGACACATGGACTGGATCCCTCCCAGTCGGGCTTCAGGCCGAGACATAGCACCGAGACCACCTTGCTGTCAGTCGCAGACGATCTACGTATGTACCAGGATGGGGGTTATTCCGTCATCCTGGTTCTGCTGGATCTGTCTGCGGCGTTCGACACCGTGTCTCATGACATCATGACCACCAGACTTGTTAACATCGGTCTGGAAGGTGTAGCTCTGGCATGGTTGAGGAGTTTCCTGACCGACCGCACCCAGACTGTCACCTTGGGTGCTTACCGGTCAGAGGAGTTGGGGATCTCAAAGGGGGTGCCACAGGGGTCTTGCTTAAGCCCGACCCTGTTTAAAATCTATGTGGCCCCCCTGGCTAACATCATGAGATCCCATGGGTTCATCCCTATGTCATACGCGGATGACACTCAACTCCTCTTCCCGTTTAAACATCTGACGGATACGGTCAGGAACTCTTTTTCCTTGGGGATGAAGGCAGTAGCCCACTGGATGGCATCAAACTTCCTGCAATGCAATGTGGCAAAAACGGAAGTGATGCTGTTCGGTGAGGCAAAGCTCCTATGGTCACCAGACTGGTGGCCGCAAGACCTTGGCCCAGTCCCAGAACCAAAGCAGGTGGTAAAAAATCTCGGTGTACGACTGGACCAGGAACTCTCTTTAAAACAAAACAGCAATCAAGTAGTGGGTTCATGCTTCCATGTGATCGCTATGCTGAGGAAAGTCTTCCCCTTGCTCCCTGACACAACTAGGAGAACGTTAGTGCAGGCCCTTATACTGAGTCGACTGGACTACTGCAACGGGCTGCTCCTGTCAGTCAACGAGGGAGTTATCGCGAGATTGCAGGTAGTCCAGAATACGGCGGCCCGTCTTGTCCTAAATCAGCCTCCCCGCACACCATCGAAGCCTCTCCTGAACACCCTACATTGGCTGCCTATCAAACAAAGGGTGAAATACAAGATAGGATGCACTATACATAAAAGTCTCCAGAACAAAGGCCCAGAGTATCTAAACAATAGATTCTCTCTCTATAGGCCCGCTCGATCCTTGAGATCCAGTGAACAAGGTCTTTTACAAGTTCCAAGAGCCAGAAAGACCAGACAAGGTGGAAGAGCTTTGTCCATTGCCGGACCAAGATTGTGGAACAGCCTTCCTCTCTCTTTGAGACTCTGTCAGGAGTATCTCCTATTTAGGAAACAGTTAAAAACCTTTTTATTTCCTAATTAATTACTACCATCTGCCTACCTATTGTTACAAGCTGAAAGGTTTCTCAAAGGCGCGGAGATACTCCTCCGGGAGATGATCCTAGCGCGATATAAACCCGCTAATAATAATAATAATAATAGCGCGATATAATAATTGTGCTTAAAACATGATACAAATACGGGCCTACAACCGGCAGGCCGGCCACGATACTTTGAAGCACATGTGCAAGCATTACGTGTCCCAGCGCCATCAGGCAATACAGCTAAAATTAACAGCAGTTACACTGAACGACGACATGTCGCCAGGGAGAAGGAGCATTGAAGGTTAAATTTTAAAATTTTGTATCTGAAAATAACGCAGTGAAGAATAGAGTCAAGGAGAACTGAGTCCGTACATTCGCTTCACAGCATGGGCAGGCAGCATCAAGAGAACCAACAGTTAGTGAGAACCCTCCAGTCAGGATGGTAGTATTGCACAAGTCAACAATAGAAACAGTTCGCGTCCACGTACCACCCCCAGCGCCACCCGCCCCCTACTGAACCCCGGTCACTCAGACCCAGAACAGAAAGGAGAAAATTATAAAAAGGAAATACATAGGCACCATAGAAACCAAGGAAAAATAAAATATAACCCCCCACCCTACACACATGCAGAGGCTACGGCCTGCCCCCCCCCCCAGCAGAGTGTTTGTCACCCCAAAAAACCCGAAATTTAGGAAGAAAAGGAAGGGAAGAAAGAGAGAGGAAGAAAAGACAAAGAAAAACATTCACTAATGATATGGGGAGCAAGGAAGAATAGTCCCAGATCTCCCACTGAAGGAGGTGGGGAGGAGCCAATACAATAACAAAACTCCCGGACACCCATCCAGTAGCGAATCCCACGCCATTAAAATCTAAGGGGACTAAGGCCAACAACACAGGATATGAGCAGCTCCAATTCACAGTCGAAGGTGTCAGGATGGACAAGAAGCGGATAAATGTGAGGAGCTGTAGCGGTGATGCGCGCCAATAAGGCGCAGCGATTCTAAATCACATCAAGTAGGCCGATACAAGTTGATACCCGGACCCCCTTAGTGCTAACTAAGTCGCAAGCGACCAATACACCACGGTACCCACCCAAAACCCCGCCCCAGCCAGAACAAAAACTAAGATGACCGCCCCGGGCAGTGCAGAGACAAAGAGTTAAAATGGACGCCACCCTATACAGGCAACCCCCCGTCCCAATAGTCGTTAGTGGCAAGTCAGACACCCCAAAAAAATTAACAGAGCCGATGGCTCACTAGGTACCAGGATAGCCAATTGTGGCTCCGACTATGCCGTGAACAAGAATGCAGTAACACAAAGGAGGCGCTGAGAGCGAGAGCCAAGCGATATCCAATAACTCCCAACCAGCTGGAAAATTCAATTTGCACTCTGCGTGCGGTCCACACATTCCCCCCACACAGCATTTTGAACCCGACCCCCATCAGGTAAGAGAGCAATGCAGCAGACAAACAGTCTAGCCCTGACCCGATTTCGGACGCCCTTCAGTACACAACCCTCTATGAGTGTCGACCCCCTCATCAACAAAGGAACAAGATGGAAGCAGAGAGGAAGGGGGAGACTCACAAGCACAAAATGGACGACACCACCTACCCAATAATGCTTTGGTTACAATACAGAGAGCCCCAAAATTACTCTGAAAAACCAAATACAGCAGGGGAAAAGGCAAAGGTTCCAATGAACGAGTTTACAAGGGGGCCAGGAGTAGAATAGCCAGCAGTCCCACCTCCGGTATGAGCAGCGATCGTGTTGAAACAGTAGCCGAGTGCGGGAACAATGTATCCCCGGCAGAGTCGGTATGCGATCGTCTGTAAACGCCAAGCATGGCAGGGCGGAACACAGTCTCACTGGAAACACTCGGCAACTCAGTATCCTTAGCAGGAGCCGTCAGGGGAGCGATCTGTTGTTGCTGAGAGCAGTCCCTCCGAATCTGCGCCAGGTCCAGGGCGACGTCGTCGAGCTTGTCACATAGCTCCTGGGAGTCTCGCCGCAGCGTCGCCCGTAGTTCACGTAGGGCAAGCAGGACATCTCCGTAGGACAGGGTAGGCAGTGTGCCCCCCCGCCCCCATTATCGGAAGGTGCAGGCAATTCGATCCCCGGCGCGGCCATGGCATCACAGGCAAGGGGCAATGGCGGACGGTCTTCTCCGTCCCGCGGGTCAGCGGGGATTTCCATAGCGCCCACCAGCCAGGCACAGAAACAGGGGGGGTGCGATATGGGCCAGCAGTCGCTCCGTCCCCCACCGCTGCGAGCTGCTATGTAGCGTCGCCAGTGAGGAGCCCACAACAGCAAAGCCAGGCGGTTTGGGCGAACGGGCAGGCAGCAATGTGCGGGCGAGTCCCGCAATGGAGCCGAGGCACCCCCTCTCAACTCGAGACAATGGAGCCGGAGTGCCGTGCAATCTTCCCGGCAGTCGCGTGGCAAGCACGATGTTCAGCACTCCACGGCACCCGGGATGCTGATATCCACGTTCCAGGGAGGGCAGCCCCTTCCAGAATGCGAGCGCTCCACAGGCAGGTTGCTCGTCTCCCCTCCGCCGAGGTCCGGCATTAGGCGGCGAGGAGCGCTGGGGCAATGGCGTCGGGACTGGCACCAGGGTATCTCAGCCTTCCGGACGAGCCGAGAGTCCGGAAAAACATGGGCGAGATCAGCACGTCGCCCCCGTCGGAGCAGCCGATGAGTCAGACAGGATAACAGGCAGGATAGTTCGACGGGGCGCAAGGACTGGCGGAGCCGGGAGCTTACACGTCCGCTCCGGTCGCCATCTTGGCTCCTCCCCCCTTGCTAGGAACTTTTGACGCAAGCTGACTTTTCCTACTGTTGTAGGATGTCTCCTCTGGTGAGATCCATAGGATTGGTTTCGCTCCAAGGGTTACCATTAGTTGCCTCCGATTGATCCGTAATATATCCCCGCCTCTGTAGGGGGTTTTGTCACCCTGGTCTGTTCCTACAACCTTGCTGTGCACATCTTGCCCCTGGTGGGGGGAGGGGGGGTGGAGGGCAGGTCTTCCCTGGCACGGGGTCCAGTTCCTTGCTTCTTGCGAGACATGGGGTCTGGTTTGTCCCTTCTAGTCCTTTGCATATTCCTAGTTCTCAAGCAGTGGCTCTGGTCTATGCCTTTCTGCTATGGATCTGTGCTCCACTACCTGATGTTTTTCTGGGGGTGAGTTCTTACTGCCATTCTGGCACAGGTGCTTCTTTAGGTAGCACTAATGTGTAGCACTACTGTGTGTGTATTTTTCTCAACATTCTCCATTTGGTAGATGGGGTCGGTCTTTGGCGGTGTATGCTTTTAGTCGCCAGGCTTCTGTCTGTGCCTTCTTTCTATCCTATATGGGCAGTCTTGTAGTCTGTTTCCACTGTCTCGCGGGAGACCAGGATTCTTCCCCCTTGGGGACCTGTTATTTTTTCTGCATTCTTAACTGTTATGCAGCACACCAGTGCTGTGGTACCGCTTGCATGACTCCCCTCTTTAGGATGAGTCACTCCACGTACGTGTGTTGGCATTCCTGTCTCTTTGTGGGAATATCATGGATTCTACATGCCACTGGGGTGCTCGCATGCTAAGTATTTTTGGCCCATAGGAATTAATGGGGAGTATTCCTTATTTGCGATTAGCAATTTGCTAATCGCAAATAAGATAGCGATTTGAAGGGTGCCAGGGATGTCCAAAGGACACCCTGTAGCACCCCTTAAATGCACATTTGAACAGGTGTTGCGCACACACATGTCCAAAGGACATGAGTGTGTGTAACATGCAAAAGAAAAAATAGCACTAAAGTGCTTTTTACTCTTTTTTCGCATTTTACCACCAAGTCAGACTTGGTGGTAAATTGCGACCAAATATTGCGATTTCGCATTTTCTAATTGGTTGATGAATTGCATTTAAGGAATCTCTATTAGAGATTCCTTAAATCCAATTCCTCGCAAATATGCGATTTCGGTAATAGCAATTTTTGCATTTGGGATGATGAATCCCAAATGCAAAAATCGCACTCGCAAAGGGCCAGATTCTGAGAATCTGGCCCTTTGCGAGCGCAATTACCTTTGATGAATCAGGCTGTAAAAACCCGGCTTTTCAGCATGTAGGATTCACATGTCAACCTGTGTTCAGGCGGTAGAAGCTAGCGCCAGGACAACTTCGGGAAACCGTTTCGGTTAATAAAATTAACCGATATATTTTTGCTGTGTTGGTGAGGCCATCTGGGAGAGGTGGAGGTCACAGGACTCTGGCCTCCGGCGAAGACTCACGCCCACATCATCTTCCTTGAGTAGAGGGTGGTTCACTTGGAACTGTAGGTGTTCCTCACTATCTTCAAGGGGGAATGAGTGCAGATTATCATGGACAACACGACTGCCATGTGGTATTGCAACAAACATGGCATTGCAGGGTTGTGGGTTCAGTGCCAGGAGGCTTTGCGTTCTTGGAAGTAGCTGAATAGGCAGAGCATCTCCCTGACTGGCCAGCACCTGGTAGGATCTTCAAACTCCACGGCATACAAACTTAGCTGATTTTGCCTAGCAGATCATGAATAGCAGTTACGCTCAAAGGTAGCACAGGTCATCTTTCATCAATGGGGAGAACCCTGGCTCAATATTTTAGCCACTGCAGAGTACATGCAGCATCCAAATGTTTGCATGTTGAAGTTCCCAAGGCAGATGCCTTCCGCCAGTATTAGAGGTCGGTGCTCCTGTACACCTTTCTGCCCAGAGTACAGAACTGATCAGGAGAGACTGCCCGAGTCATCCCAGTGACTTTGCACTGGAGGAGAAGAGTTTGGTACCTGTAACTTCTGGCCATGAGCGTTCACCCTCAAATGCGGCTGCCCCTTCAGATGGACTTCCAGTCACAGCAGCATAGCCAGTCTTGCATCCAAACCTGAACATCTTACACCTCCATGTTTGGATATTGAGCGGCAACAGGTAAGGGCTTTATTTTCAATCTTCCTCCCGAAATGGTTGATGTCATCTTGGCAGCCAAGCGTCCAGCCACAAAATCTGTCCAAGCAGGAAGCTGGGAAAAGTTTAATGCTTTGTGCTCCTCCAGAAACTTCCAACCCCCGATGGCAGAGTTATCAGATTGTCTCCTGTTTTGTTTGTCCCCAGCCCAGCAGGGCCTTGCATTGTCAACAGATAAAGATTACCTTTCAGCCTTCCTAGGTTTACGTGATCAGCCAGCCCTTTTCAGTCACCTGTTGTGATACGTTTCTTGAAGGGGCTGATCAATATATTCCTACCAACACTCTTTGTGATGCCACAGTGGAACTTTAATTTGGTACTCACCTGATGTGATCTCTCTTCGAATCCATGCACTGTTGTCTTCTTTACCTCCTAACTATCAATATGGCATTTCTCATTGCCGCGATATTAGCCAGGCAAATGAGTGAACTCCAGACTTTGTCAGTAGTTCCACGATATACATCTTTCTTAACAGACAAATTAGTCCTCCAAACAAAGGTGATATTCCTGCCCAAGGTTGTCAGGCCCTTCCACACAAGGCAATCAACTTGCCGGCCCTTGATGCACTTCCTCATACCGCTAAGAATTAAGAACTGCTCCACCACCTTGACCCTAAAAGGGGGCTTAGCTTCTATGTAGGCCGAACCATAGACTACCGACTGTATGACCAACTTTGGGGCTATGAAAGGAAAAGTGGTGCAAAAGAGGACTATCTCTGGATAGATTATGTTAAGATCTGCTTAGTGCTGACCAAGAAACTGCACCCAGAAGATTTACGCGCTCACTCCACCAGAGCAAAGCCTGCTACCACTGCACTGGTGTGCTGTGCGCCAGTTTTCTGTATTTGCCAAGCTGTGAAGTAGGCGTGTCTCCACATTTTCATGAAGGGTTACTGCCTGCCACTTCACCCGCTTTGTCATGCAGGATTTCCTGGTCTGAGCTATTGCACAGACCCACCACCGCAGGAAGTGCACTGCTTTCATATTTATTCAAAAGGTGAGGAAACTGTGGTAAGAAGTCTCTATCAGAAGAAAAAGTTATTTACCTTCAGTGGCGCCTTTTCTGGTAGAGACTCTCTTACCGCAGATTCCTTACCGACACTCTCTCCTCCCATTTCTGTGGAATGTACTCGTACTTTCTATTAATAAGATACCAAATCTAAAGATCTGCACTATCTATTTTTCCATAGCTCACCTTTTACAGCATAGACAGAAACGGACGTCATCATGTTGAGAAGGAGCATATATAGAGGCCCAATGTCATATCCATAGTGGAATGGATCTGACACGTTGCTGCACAACACCACCTGTCCACGCATGACGAAATTATTGAAAATTTCCAGATCTAGTCTGGCACCCTAGGAAATTCACGAAGTTAGGAATCTGCGGTTAGAGTGTCTGCCAGAAAAGGCGTTACAAAAGGTAAGCAAATTGTTCTCTTGACAGAAATCTTGCAAACTTGCTCGGCAGTTGCAGAGCTTTTGCTACCTTTTATTGAGGCCCTATTAGGGCCTGTCCTGGATGCCTGGATGTAGCTGTTTTTTAGCTTGACAGTCCACAGACCAATCACTTGATTTTGCAGGCCCGCATCCGATGACCCATTATTTTTGTTGTTGCATCCCGCTCCGAAGATTATTTTGGTTCAAGCTTTCATTTCTAAATTGGACTCAAATATCTGCTATGGCCCCATCAGGCCAAGAGCCTAAGTGGATCGACTCCGAGTGCCAAAGTGTCTTTTTATTTTCCTCTTGCAGCCTCACTCTTCGGACTGCGAATGCCACGTGCCTTCTGGGCCACTATGGAAGCAGGTGAAAATGAACATTACCAGTTCGTCTGACCAAATGGAAAAGTCTTTCTCCAATATAGCCAACAATGGTTTGGATGTTCCAAGCAAATCTTGAAGTGGGGCCTGGATTCCTTGTACACAGACGGGTAGTGGTGTCCCCTTACCTCAATGCATTTCATTGGATTCTTTGGAGATGGCCAAGCAACATCATTCCCTTCAATGATGAGTGGCTGTTTGGCGAAAAGGTCAACTCCTCCGTGGAGTGCTTCTTAAATAGTAGAGCCTTGGCTTGATTGTTGGGCCTGGCATCCCTCTCCCTTCCATCTCGTAGCAATTCCACCAAAAGTACTGAAACTTTCAGGGTTAATTTAGGACACAAGAGTCCATTCAGCTCCAACATTCGCAGTGGAACCAAATGCTCCACCAATTGTATTGCTTCTTTCAGGGCAGCAATGGATATCAATCAATCAATCAAAGACATTTATAGAGCGCACTACTTACCCGTAGGGTCTCAAGGCGCTAAGGGGGGGGGGGGGGGGGGCGTTACTGCTCGAACAGCCAGGTCTTGAGCTTCTTCCTGAAGGAGAGGTGGTCTTGGGTCAGGCGCAGGTCGGCCGGGAGGGAGTTCCAGGTCTTGGCGGCCAGGTAGGAGAAGGACCCTCCTCCAGTGGTCGCTCTACGGATGCGTGGGTGTGGACGCAAGGGCGTGGCTGGCAGAACGGAGGTGGCGTTTGGGAGCGTAGAAGTTGATCCGGTTGTTGAGGTAGCTCGGGCCTTGATCGTGTAGGGCTTTGTGTGCGTGGGTGAGGAGACGGAAGGTGATTCTTTTGTTGACGGGGAGCCAGTGCAGGTCTCTCAGGTGTCCGGAGATGTGGCTGTTTCGTGGGATGTCGAGGATGAGTCTGGCTGAAGTGTTCTGGATCCGCTGGAGTCTCTTCTGGAGCTTGGCGGTGGTTCCGGCGTAGAGGGCGTTGCCGTAGTCCAGTCGGCTGGTGACGAGGGCCTGGGTGGCGGTCTTCCTGGTCTCCGTGGGGATCCACCAGAAGATCTTCCGTAGCATGCGCAGGATGTTGAAGCACGACGAGGAGACGGCGTTGACTTGTCTGGTCATGGAGAGGGAGGAGTCCAGGGCGAAGCCCAGGTTGCGTGCGTGGTTCGTCGGTTTGGGTGCGGTGCCCAGGGCGGGGGGCCACCAGGAGTCGTCCCAGGCGGAGGGCGAGGAGCCCAGAATGAGGACCTCCGTCTTGTCTGAGTTCAGTTTCAGGCGGCTGGTCGTCATCCACTCGGCTACCTCTTTCATCCCTTCGTGCAGGTTGGCTCTGGCGGTGGCGGGGTCGTTGGTCAGGGAGAGGATCAGCTGGGTGTCGTCGGCGTAGGAGATTATGTTGAGTTTGTGCTGGCGTGCGATGGCCGCGAGGGGGCTCATGTAGACGTTGAATATATATTTAGGCGATTTGTTAAGCGCTCAACTACCCGTGGGTGTCTCGGCGCTGAGTGAGAGAACTAGCTCATGAGGAGTTTATTGCATGAACAGCCAGGTTTTTATCTGTCTGCGAGAGGAGAGCAGAGAAGTGGAGGTTTTGATGTAGGATGGTAGACTATTCCAAAGTTTAGTGGTGGTCACTATGAAGGATCTGTCTCCCCAGGAAACTTTCTTAGTCCTCGGGACTTGAAGTAGTCCAGCGGTTGATGATCGTAGGGATCTGGTAGGTTCGTAAGGACAAAAGGAGTCTTTGAAGAGGGTAGGGCTCAGCGAGGATCCTTGAGGGACGCCGCAGATGACTTCGGTGGCCTCTGACTTGTACGGTGGTAGGCGGACTCTTTGTGTTCTTCCGTCGAGGAAGGAGACGATCCATTCCAGTGCCTTCTCCTGGATTCCGACGTTGCTGAGGCGCAGCACTAGGGTGCGGTGGCAGACCGTGTCGAAGGCCGCGGAGAAGTCTAGGAGGATGAGGGCCGCTGTTTCTCCGTTGTCCATCAGGGCTCGGATGTCGTCGGTGGCGGCGATGAGGGCGGTCTCGGTGCTGTGGTTGGCTCGGAAGTCGGACTGTGAGGGGTCGAGGGATCCGTTCGTCTCGAGGAAGGAGGCCAGCTGTTTGTTGACGGTCTTCTCGATGACTTTGGCTGGAAACGGGAGTAGCGAGATGGGGCGGTAATTCTTGAGTTCGGTGGGGTCTGCTGTAGGTTTCTTGAGTAGAGCGCTGAGTTCGGCGTGCTTCCAGCTCTCGGGGAAGGTGGCGGTGTCGAAGGAGGTGTTGATAATGTCCCGCAGGTGGGGTGCGATGACAGCGTCGGCCTTGTTGAAGACGTGTTGAGGGCAGGGGTCGGTCGGTGATCCGGAGTGGACGGAGTTCATCATGCGGACGGTGTCTTCGGTGCTGATCGGAGTCCAGGCTCGGAGGGTGGTGGTGGGCGGCGTTGCTGTGGTCGTGGCGTGGGTCGGTTGAGTGCTGAAGCAGTTGTGTATGTCCGCGATCTTGTTGTGGAAGTAGGAGGCGAGGGAGTTGCAGAGGTCTTGCGAAGGGGTGATGTCGTTGTTTCCGGCGTTGGGGTTGGAGAGCTCTTTCACGATGTTGAAGAGTTCCTTGCAGTTGTGTGCGTTGTTGTCCAGTCGGTTCTTGAAAGTCGTTTTCTTGGCGGCGCGGATCAGTTGGTGGTGCTTCCGGGTGGCGAGCTTGAGGGTGGTCCTGTTGTCCGGTGTAGGTTCCTTTCTCCAGACTTTCTCGAGGGCTCGGTAGTTCTTCTTGGAGCTCTTGAGTTTGTTGGTAAACCATGGGGCTTTCTTGCTGCTGGGTCTGCTGGGTGGGGTCCTCAAAGGGGCGAGTTCGTCTGCGCAGTTGCTGATCCACTTCGTGAGGTTGTCAGCGGCCTGGCTGGGGTTTGCTGATCTGGCAGGAGGGTGCTGGCTCAGGGAGGTGCTGGCGCTGGTCGGCTGTGATCTTGTTCCAGCTTCTACGGGCAACCTGTTGCTGGTGGTGGTGGATCGTCGTTCTTTCGAAGGTGAAGTGGACACAGCTGTGGTCCGTCCAGTGGAGTTCTGTGGCGTGGCTGAAGGCGATGTCTTTGCTGGATGAGAAGACGGCGTCGAGTGTGTGTCCGGCGAGGTGGGTGGGGGTGCTATAAGACATTATCACCAGTAAAAGTAACAGATCCAGTCCACATCATTTTCCACTGACCTTTTGACTCCCCCCAATCCCTGTACACCAACAGCATTTGTTTAAAGGGGTGGTTAGGGCCTCCCATTTCTCTGCCAGTTGGTAGACTATTACAACGGATCATTGGAGCATTCAACTATTCCTTAAAGAATACAACTTATCCTTCCTTTCTTCCGCTTCAGACAGGATGAGCTTTACTGCAAAGACCTCGACCCAGATGCAGAGGTTCTTGCCCTGCTGTATAAATGTGGCACTGGTACTTATAGAGGAAAGGGGCATGGATATTTACTCCTTTCTTTTTGTGGTCCCCATTTAGGAGGGAGCACTGACACCCATTTTGGACCTCTGCCTTATGAATCTTTGTTTTGCAGGACAAATTGACAATGCTGTTCCCGAGCCAGGTTCTGTTGGCCTTCACATTAGTACCTTAGCTGCTTTGGAACGTCCAGCTCCAGTGCTGAACGTTCCATTGCGCAGGTGCAGCTGGAACGTCCAACGGCCGACGGCAGCACTCCCGAGGTAGTGGTGCCGTCGGCCGTTGGTATAGGCGCAGCACTTAAGAGGCTAGATATTGTGTGTGTGTTTCGATTTATATAGCGCACTTTAACCCAGGGGCCTCAAGGCGCTTGCTTAGGGAACCCGTCCTGGTATTCCCCTGTGAGATACCCCGGCCGGGTATCCACAAGGTGAAAGCCAGGCATCCCACCGCGAGGGGCTGTAGTGGAGATTAAGCAAGCTATTGCCCAGAGTCGCAGAGTATGACCCCGTGAGTCGAGTAGGCACCAGAGCGAGAATTGTCGACGCAGTGGAATTTTTGAGCCCGAGACCCGCCGAGGTGGGGAATCGAACCCTGGTCCACGGCCGATCTCAGCTTCTGGGTCTGCCGCCTCTAACCACTGAGCCACGCTTCTCCACATTGTCTGGTGTCACTGGACTTCCAGGGCACCTGTTTTTTTCTGCCAAGCCTACTTGCTGATAGACACTACCGGAGGTTCATAGCGGATGTCTTGGCAGTTTCAGTTCATTGATTTGCTATTTGGGCTGACCACTCCACCGTTGGTTTTCACCAAGGTAATGGCCTTGGGAACAGCCTCACGATCAAGGTTTGGAGTCCATTTATTTCCATGCTTGGATGACGGGTTCATGAATGCGGGGTGTCCCCTGGTCATAGCACATCTTCAGCACACCTTGTCCCTTATCCACAAATTGGGCTTTATTTTCAATGATCAACGATCAAAGAATTCCATTTCATCACCACACGGGCTGACCTTTGTAGAAGTTCTGGACATGAATACTATGAAGGTTTTCTCTCCTCCTCAATAGATTGCAAATTGCAATTATTCGGGATAGGTTCTGATGTTTCCATTAATAATCATAAACTCAAATATGTAGTCCGTCGCTTGTTAGGCCGGATGGCCACATGATTTTGGTTTTATGCCAGATGGCGAAAAAAGGACCGTTCAGTGGTGTCTGATAAAACAATGGCAAACGCAGCATGTTGCTTGGTTGTGGATCTGTGTCTAAATATCTGTTGTCCCTAAATATCTGTTGTCCCCTCAGTCCTCCGTAGTTGCAGGCTACCATGGTTATGGGCACCTCTTTGTTGGGCTGGGGTGCTCACCTGTGGGAAAGCCTAGTGTGGGACCTTTGGTCCACACTGGACCAGCGCTTGCACAGAAATTTGTTGAAGCTGTAGGACGGTTTTCTTCCCTTCCATCCTGGGAGGACAAAACAAGTTTTGTCATACAACACCACAGTGCATTATATCATCATACAGGGCAGTGTGGGGCAATGGATGGGATGTTGTGTTGGGTATCAATATAACGTTGGCCCGTTGATGGTGCATTTTCCTAAAAGCAGCACACCTCACTAGCACCCTCAACATGAGTATTAATGCTCTAAGTTGTCTCTCCTTAGAAGACCACTAGTGGGGACTTCAACCCTAAATAAACATGATCTTCTCTTGCCTATGCATGGATCTCACCACCACAGCGCAGAAGAGGAATTGCCTTTGGAGTTGTTTCCACTGATTTTGCTTCTGTCCGCAGTCCAGTGTAAAGGCAGATCCCCTAGACTGTGGGAGGAGAACTTGGTATGCTGATCTATTGGTTAGCACTATGCACCCTCTTCATTTCTCACACTAGCTGCAGGATAATCAGGTCCACCGCCCCAATTGCCCAAATGCTGCGGCAGCGCACATGAAGATTGAGTGCTGCCTCCTTAAGCTCTTATGCCTACCATATAAAGTTACGGGTGTCATCTTGGCGACCAAGAAATCACCACAAAATCCATTTATGTGGGCCGTTGGCATGGGCTTGTTCACTGATGCGAATTGGAAAGGTTGAACCCATTTCGGTCATGCCCGTCTGATGTCCTGCAATTTGCGCAGTCCTTTGCCTAACGTGGCATTGGAGTGGCTATGGTGAAAAGTTATTTCGCTGCCCAAGGTGCCTTCATTTAGCCTTCTGCCAGCCTTCTTTGTTTAGATTACCAGTGGTGACGTGTCCAGAAAGGTTTGTTTTACTTGTATGATTGCACACTGTTTAATGTTTTTCAGTGTCATGTAAATCCTTTGTTGACTTAATGATAACTCCGTTTGAGCAGTTGCACAACTGCCCACCTTGACTTTTCACTCTGAAGACTGTTGTGACAATAAATTCCACTCATCGAATCAGAGAACTTGAAGTCCTCTTTGCAGAAGGCAGATGAAAGTATGGAGGAAAAACTATCTCACAGAAAAAAAGATCAAATACAATCAATATGTTCAGGACTATAAGAACCAGATTGTTATTGAAACATCTAAGTATATCAAGCTTATCATCAAGTTGTACAGAATCCCCATGTCAACTTTTTTGTTATAAACTAGTTATAACATTGAAAAAATAAACTGGAGACTATTCATGGTAAACTTGATCTGGGTGATAGAGCCTCAGCCCCAAACCGTGAGACCTTCTAAGGTATTCAATGATAAAAACATCTTTTGCAAGTTTCCCTCCATCATGGAAGAAAGAATATTTGATCTTATTGGTCAAATAAACTCTAGGGCTCCTTCTGATCCCTGTCCTACTAACATTATTCAAGATATCGCAGAGACTGTTGCTCCCCCCTCACAATGCCATTGAATTCAATTATGGAGTCCGGCTCCTTCCCCAATGAGTTTAAAAAAAGGCCTCCATCCTTCCGCTATCGAAAATAATCATTGTTGGTTCCAAAAGAGGAAAATAACTATTGCCCCATATCCCCCATACCCGTTCTTGCAAAAATCATTGAGAAGCACATGAACATTAATATTTCCAAATTTTTGGAAGAGAACAAAATCCTAGATCCTGTGCAATTCGGATTTAGACCAAATCATGGCACCAAATCTGCTCTGGTTGTGGCTACATAGGTGCTAAGAGCTATTTTCGACAACAGTGGGAAGGCGGTAATGATCTTGTTGACACTACCCGCCACCTTTGATACTGTCAATCATTATACAATGTTTGGCATATTTAGGTATTGGAGGTGTTGCCCTGAATTGTTTAGATCTTTCCTCACCGGTAGAGAGCAATTAGTCGCCCTTGGTAAACTGGTTTCTAAGTCCTTTTCACCGCCTTGTGGCGTACCCCATGGTTTGTTGTTGAGTCCCACATTGTTCAATGCCTTTGTGGCTCCCCTGACAAAACTGGTCCGTTCGTTTGGTTACACACCAGTCACCAATGCTGACAACACACAAATTGTGCTGTTTATTTCGAATGATATTGACAAAACTGCATGTCTTTTCAATAACTGCATAGGTGCAATTGAAGGTTGGATGAACAACAACAGCCTTATGTTGAACTCAGACAAAACTGAGGTCCTCATGTTTGGGAAGGACAAGATTGTTTGGGATAAAACTTGGTGGCCACAACCACTTGGTGTAGCTCCCAAACCAGGAGATTAAGTTAGGAACTTCGGAATAATATTTGAGTCTAGTTTGACCTTTTTATGCTCAAATCAACAAACTTACATCTCCCTGCTTTTCAAGCTGCGCACCGTAAGGAAAGTTTTCCACTCATTCCTTATGAACTTCAAAAAAAGTCAGTGGCTACATCCTTATTTTTGTCTTTGTTGGACTGCTGCAATACGCTCTATGTAGGCATCTATCAATGTTCTTTAAAGAAACATCAGTGCCTACAGAACGTTGCAGCTCGCCTATTAGGAAAATTCCTACATTTAAGCCAGTCTCTTAGGCGTTATCAGAGCTGCACTTGCTCCAGGTGAAAGAGAGTGATTTTTAAGGCCTTATGCATGGCACCCAAGACTCTGTATGGTGATGGCCCCGTTCTATTGGTACTCCCACAGAAGAAATATGAGCTCTGCAAATTCTGAAACTGTTAATGCCCCTGAAGAAAGAAGTGGGGTGGCAGGAGCTTCATCTATACCATGGCACAACTCTGGAATAAGCTGCCTGGCCAGCTTAGAGGTCAGTCTACTTATCCAGCTTTAGGAAACACCTCAAAACTTAGTTATTCTCTCAAACATTCGGTCAGTTTTACGACTTCCGCTTAAATTGCAGCTTCTGGATCCTCTATTATCCTATCTTCTGTTAAATTGCCTCTTCTGGTCTGATCTAGTGATCTGAGCATGAGCGCCGGGACACCCCGTTGGGGTAGCTGCGCGCTATATAAAATACACAAATAAATAAATAATATGTTGTAGACTCAGCGCTAAGATGCCTATGGCATTTGTGCGCTAAATTAAACACTTCAATATATTTGTTAATACCCAATTTTGTTTCTTGCTTCCACACAGGCCAGTCTATTGCCAATACATGCACAACTTACAGCTGTCGGTCAATAATTGTATAAAATGGAAGAGCAACTGCTATGTATACTTTCAGAGATTCAAAAAAATGCACTCACAGATTTATAAAAACTAACCTTAATGGAAACGACCGAGGCATCTGAAACCCTCTTTATAGAGAGAAGGTAAATTAGTGGCAGAAGGGTGCTTTAGAACCTGATGTTGGTTGACCATTGGGTCAAAAAGAATCAACCATATTGACATCTGAAGTCAACAAGTACCCAGCATCTGGTAGAGGGACGGGAGAGGCGAATGCCATTCATCAGTTTATAAAGTACAGGTTTCTTGTCAATGAAAATTGAGCCCAAGAGAGGATGACCAGAGGAAATTGGATAACAGTACACAATTATCTTGTACTCTAGATCTTTGGCGTGAATCCTAACAGCTACCAGAGAGGGAGTGGGACCCAAGAGAACCCTACCCCTATTTCACTCAGCAGACAGGATAATTTGATGTACTAGTGCCAGGAACCCAAGACTCGACTTAAAGCTTCTGATGAAAGACCTGGCAATGTTTCCCCAATTCTGAAAAAAGCCAAGCCAGCATGCAGGGGAAGGTGACCTTGCAGGACAAGTGCTTGGTTAATTCCTCTGGGGATGTTATAGGTCAGTGGAGTGGCAGGATAGAAGCCACACTCCTTGAAGGCTGGGAATTAGGCTTTAGAAGGCCAGAAGGGTTTGCTAGGACTAGGTGGACTATGAACAAGGAAATCCTGGGAGACTTGGCTCACATTATAGGCTTCCTTTCATCATCTGTCCAGACAAGGTTTCTCAGCCCTCTTTGCTATTTTTCCCTTCAGGTTTGTGTGAACCTGTCTAAAGTTTAATATTTTCCATTGTTGAATGAGTAGTGAAGAGGACAAGGAAAGGCTGCCTTGATGTGTGATACGAGAATGCATGTCATGCGAGCCCACGTCACTCACAGAGAGCAGTTTTCAGTATGGCATTTGACTCAGCTCTCTCTTTAAACTAAGCAGTTTCTTTATTTTATTTATTTATTTTATTTAGGGTGTTTTATAAAGCGCGTACTTGGCCCAAGGCAATCAGAGCACTGCACATAGGGATGAATGAACAAAGTGATAGGTATAGGCAGGTACATCAAACGTACAGGGCCACAGTAGGCTGTTGCAACTGATATCATATAAAACGCTCTTCAGTCCATTAATATTACCTTAGTCTGTATTGCTCTAGCATCTTCATAATGGTTATTTTGCTGCAACTCTGAAATTATTTAGACCCAAGGGATCAATGTTTTCAAGGGTTCTCCTGCAACGACGTGATTCTGACCAATCTAGAGAATGCTGCCATTTTGAAGACCCTTGCACCCTGTGGAGGGGCTCTCCAAGAGTCTATGCAAGGAATCTATTCATTGGGGCTTTTTTACCTCTTTTTTTCAATAAGTGGAATGATGGGTTTGAGCGCACCGTGGATGTTAAGGAGTTCCAGGTCCTTCTCGCCACTCCGTAGAAGGAGCGGGTGAACGTTTTTTGTTATCGGAATCTAGGAGGTTCAAGCCTGAGAGAGTTAGCAATTCTTAGGTGGCGGCTGCCACCGGAGATTCGAATCATTTCTGCCAGGTAACTTTGTTCGTTAAAATGTAGTACTTTGTGAGTAAGGCAGGCAATTTTCAGTTGAGTTCTTGCCTCAACTGACCCTGTCATCAGGCAGGTCGCTCCCCCACGCCAACACGCCACCACACAGCCCTCCTGTGTGCCCTGAGCCGCTGCTGCTGCTCAAGCTGCCGCTGCTCAAGCTGCCGCTGCTGCCCGAGTGATTTACATTTGCTGTGCTCCCTGTACTTGTGCCCCTCTGTGCCTCTCTTTGCCTTGTGTTTCCCCCGCTCTGTGCCCCCACCTGTTTAGTTAACCTTGTTGTTGTTGCTGTACTCTTGTCTCTCTGTGCCCACCTTTGCCTTCTGTATCCTGCTGTTGCCTGCTCCTCCCCTTCCACGCGCTTTCCCGCCGCTGCCTCCCCTGCTGCCCCACCCCCCCTGTGCTCCCATTTGCCGCCCGCTCCCGCCTTCCAGCTGCTCCTCCTTCCCACTCCCCCTCATATGGAGGCCGCACAGCAGAGGCTCGCAGCGGGCATGCCGCTGGCGTGCCTAAGGCAAGCACATCTACGCCCGGACCGCGCCTAGCACCAGGACCCCTGGCCCCGCACTCACCACGACGCACACCACCGCTACGACTCCAGCACCCTCCACGCACTCCATGCCGGATGGTCACGCACCTGCTGCCTTGCCACCCCGAAGCGCACACAAGGACCCTTCTCCTGCCGGAGCTGCAGCTTCACCAGCATCCGGCGCACCAACACACCCACCGAAGAACCCAACTACCTCAGATGCATGCTGCTCAACATCTGATCTGCCCACAAACACGCCGTCTAACTCTGGGACCTACTCGACACCAACACCCCAGACGTCGCCTTACTGATGGAGACCTGGCTGACCCCCACCTCGGAGCCCGACATCGCCGTAGCCATCCCAGAAGGCTACAAGATCACCCGCAAGGACCGCACCAACGGAGTAGGTGGAGGAATTGCCATCGTCCACAGAAACACCCTCAAAATCTCAACAGATGCCAACAACACCCTCAGCACCGCTGAACCGCAGCCCGCAACCTCAGAGAATAGATCGACTACTGCGCCAACACCCTTGCCCCGCTCAAGAAACCCCCCAACAACCACACCAGCAAGAGAGCCAGCTGGTTCACCGAAGACCTCCAGACCTCCAGGCCTCCAAGCAAACCTGCTGAAAACTGGAAAAAATCTGGACCTGCGATAGAATACTAGAAAGCTACACAGCCCACAGGAACGCCACCCGCCGACACCACCACCTCATCAGATCCGCCAAAAGGACCACCTTCAGAGACCGCATAGACAACAATGCACACAACAGCAAAGAGCTCTTCATCATCATGAAGGTAGTCTCCAACCCCATTTCCAACACCAATGACATCCAACCGTCACAAGACCTGTGCGACTCACTGGCCACCTTCTTCTCTCGCAAGATCGCAGACATCCACAACAGCTTTGACACCGTCATCACCCCGGCAACCGCCAGCACCCCCGCCCCCATGGCCACCACCCGCACCAACCGCCTGCT
The DNA here is from genome assembly GCF_964263255.1 of Lissotriton vulgaris. Classification (NCBI taxonomy): domain Eukaryota; kingdom Metazoa; phylum Chordata; class Amphibia; order Caudata; family Salamandridae; genus Lissotriton; species Lissotriton vulgaris. The sequence continues at coordinate 321,321,467 of NC_141695.1, read as the reverse complement.
CGCCTGGACCAACATCAACAACACCATCAAGATCATGAACACCATCCACTCCGGATCCCCAGAAGACCCCTGTCCACACCACATCTTCAACAAAGCCAGCAGCACCATTGTACCCCATCTCCGGAAAACCATCAACATCTCCTTCGAGACAGCAACCTTCCCGGAGAGCTGGAAACATGCAGAGATCAATGCCATACTCAAGAAACCCAAGGCGGATCCCGAAGACCTAAAGAACTTCCGACCCATCTCCCTGCTCCTGTTCCCGGCGAAGGTCATCAAAAAAGCCATCAACAAACAACTGACCAGCTTCCTCGAAGAGAACAACACCCTGGACCCGTCCCAATCCGGATTCCGTAGCAACCACAGCACCGAAACTGCCCTCATCGCCGCCACCGATGACGTCAGGATCCTGCTCGACAACGGAGAAACCTCGGCCCTCATCCTCCTGAACCGGTCAGCCGCTTTAGACACAGTTTGCCACCGCACACTAAAAGCACGCCTCTACAACGCCGGAATCCAAGAAAAGGCCCTGGACTGGACCACCTCATTCCTCACCGGGAGAACCCAGAGGGTCCGCTTTTCCCCCTTCCGCTCCAAAGCCACCGAGATCATCTGCAGCGTATCCCAAGGATCATCCCTCAGCCCAATGGTGTTCAACGTATACATGGCACCGCTCGCATACGTCGTCTGACGGCACGACCTAAACAATATCTCTTACGCTGATGACGCCCAGCTGTTCCTCTCGCTCACCAAGGACCCCGACACCTCCAAAAACAACCTCCACGAAGGAATGAAGGCCGTCGCCGACTGGTTGAGGAGCAGCCGTCTGAAGCTGAACTCGGACAAGATCGAGGTCCTCATCCTCGGTTCCACCCCCTCAGCCTGGAATGACTCCTGATGGCCGACAGCACTAGGAGTACCCCCTACACCCACCGACCATGCACGAAACCTGGGGGTCATCCTCGACTCCACACTCTCCATGACAAAGCAGGTCAACGCTGTCTCCTCCTCCTGCTTCAACACCCTCTGCATGATTCGCAGGATCTTCAAGTGGATCCCCACCACAACTAGAAGGACGGTCACCCAGGCCCTCGTCAGCAGTAGACTGGATTACGGCAATGCACTCTATGCAGGAGCACCAGCCAAACCCCTGAAACAGCTCAAACTCATCCAGAACGCCTCCGCACGCCTGATCCTCGACATCACGCGCAGCAGCCACATCACACCCCACCTGAGAGACCTGCACTGGCTGCCCATCAACAAGAGGATAAACTTCAAGCTCCTCACCGACGCACACAAGGCACTCCACAACACCGGACCAGCGTACCTCAACAGCCGACTCAGCCTCTACACCCCGTCCGCCAGCTTCGCTCTGCAGACCGCACCCTCGCCACTGTCCCCTGCATCCGAAGAGTGACCACCGGTGGCAGATCATTCTCCCACCTCACCGCCAAGACGTGGAACATCCTCCCCATCCGCCTATGGCAGACCGAAGACCTCCTAACCTTCCGGAGACTCCTCAAGATCTGGCTCTTCGAACAGTAGCAGCATTCCCCCCCCCCGCGCCTTGAGACCCTCACGGGTATGTAGTGCGCTTTACAAATGCTATGATTGATTGAATGGGCAGCCAGTCTAGGTACCTAAGGGAGGCGGGTGATGTAGTCAAAATTTCTAGTTCCTCTTACCAGCTTCGCTGCAGCATTAAGAGTCGATTTGAGGGGTAGCACTAATGTGAGCTCTCATGTTTAGATTCTTGTCTAGTATTATTCCAAGGGATTTTGTGGAGTGAATGATGGTAGGTTTGCAAATGAGGGCGTCTAGGTGTTTTAGCCAGTCTTGGATGAACGTGGAGCTGTTTTGTGGGGAGACAAGAAGGAATTTGGTTTTCAGAGAGTTCAGCGTGTGGTTGTTTTGAGAGAGCCAGGTCTGAGTTTTTACTAGCGTGTTGTTTAGTTGAATGAAATTGTCTAGGGAGGATATCTTTAGTATAGTTGTGTGTTGTCTACGTACATGTGGTATGAAATGTTCAATTGATTGAGGATTTCAGTTAGTGTGAGTTGCCTAGTTTGATGCTTTGTGAGCGATTCTGGAGGAAGGAAGCGAACCAAGATAGCACTTTCCCAGACAACCCCATTCTGATTTATAGTACTTTTAGTAGGATGTTGTGATTGACCATGTCAATCGCCGATGATAGGTCTAGGAGGATGAGTAGGCATGAGTCGTTGTCGGAAGCTGGAGCTTGTGAAGGCTGGTGTCCACCAGGAAGTAGAGGAACTCTCTGAGAAGGGAAGCACCTCAAAATTCACTAGGAACCTTGGCAATGGAAGAGGAACAGCATACTGAAGATGGTACTAAGGTAGTAGGCACTGGGCATTAGAAGAATATCATCTACATAAGTCAACAAATGGAGGCAATAGCTGCAGAGATGGCACACCACTTAGCAGATGCACCAAGCAGCCAAGGCAAACTGAAAGTAAGGCAGCAAACTGCCATGCACTGCCTGCCCCATTGGAAACTTGAGGCACTTCTGATGAGCTTAGCGGATTTTTATTAAAAATGAAGCGAGTGTTAGGTCAATATGGATTTCAGTCTGATGGCGGGGGAAAACAATTGACTTTCTTGCATACAAGCAAAAAGGTACTGGCAAACTCTTTGACAAGTGAGGTGGGTACCATTGCACCTTTCTTGTGTAGCTGTGGCACCTCAGGATCTGCCAAGGCATTTTATCTCGAAACAAAAGATGTGAAGGGGGTTTGCAGCGTTACACAGGAATTCTTAAAAATCTGTGATAACCTCTTACAGTCTGAAGGGACCAGGGATCCCAGTTTATAAAATTGAGTATTACATGGTCGGCCACTTTCACAAGTGAGGATGTGAGTAACGAAAGGCTTACTTGCTTGGGCGTTAGAAGGAGCACTTAACATTGCAGCTCAGCCATATCCACCTCAAGCACCACCTCTTCTGTTAAAGATGCTCTGGTTGGTATGAGGACTAGAGCCTCCACTACTTCCATGGGCACAGATGTGGAAATGACCATGCGCATGAAGGCCTTTCGTGCTTACAAAGCGTCCTCAGTTGTTGCTGGCTCCACCAAAAAACATATCTCTGATCTAATACCACCTGTTTGGCTGGGCCTTATTGAGAGTAAATGCAGAGAAATATTTTTATATTTTTTTGAAGACCTTGTCCCCAAAGACAAGGCCAACCAATAGAAGAATTCCTCTCGGCTCATATAGGCATTGACTACATTGTTGTCCTTGCGATTGAGGACCTAGTTACGGTGCTGATCGGTGATGGCAGCATTGGCATTGCCTAGGAGGCAAGGTTCTTTAAGTGCAGCCCATTATAGTAAGAAGTCCGAGATGGGCGGAGAGGGGTTTGGGGATGACTTGCTCCAGCATATAACCTAGCATAATTGGGAGTCTCATACATCAAGCAGATGATCCTGGCAGCACCACAGGACAGATGTTACCCTTACTAGGATCACTATCTAGACTCAAAAGGAAAGACGCCAAATTGGGTTTGGAGATAAAGTATGGTTTTGTCGTAATTGTAGATTGCTGGCATTCAGACGGTGAACGGATCTGACGCTCATCCCTAAATTACAGTACAACAGTAGTTGGTGAATTTGGCACATGAAGGATAAACAATCTGTTCTTGGACTTATGATACCAAAGTTCAGCCGCTTGGAAGAGAAGTTGACCAGCCAAGTCTGAAAAGGCAGAGACAAAGAGAGCTAGGGAAGCTCTGCTGCATCATTAACTTGCAAAGATTAACAGAGATTCCTTGCCCGAGGAATTTACCTCATCCACCGGAGAAGATGGATTTAAGCCCCTTGAGATACATTCTTTTTTTTCTCAAATATTTTATTGCCAGCTTTTTTGTTGCAATACCGTGATCATCAGTGGTTCTCATCACCCAAAGTTCCATTGCTATTACATCAAAAATAGGGGATCATCAGGGTGATACATCTGAATCTTCTAGCAACAAGCTGTAGTGACAATATCAATGGCCCCTGTGTGGGTTACATCATTGCATGCGGGAAGCGGGTCATAAAAACAATACGTACAATAAGTGATGGACCATAAACAATTAAATATTGCAAGATCTCGTTAGGTCCTAATCAACTATCCAGGATATGTGGGTTTTCCACTGTTACCCCGCCATGCCAGGTGTATCACTGATGTTATGTGAGGGTGCCTGTTGGTGCCAGTGTGGAAGGACTATACCCTGTCTGTGCGTCACAGGAGGAATGTGTTGTGTAGGTGTTCATGCAAACCGGGGCTTGAAAGTGTTGTGTGTTCGAAGCAGTGACCATCTTGCTAGCTACGACAGAACAATCAGGGTGGCACCCATCGTGCCAGTCTTAATCAATGGTGGAACGGATTGTTGTTCAAGGGGGTCATTCATCCGTTTTGGCTTCCACTGTGAGTAGGAAGTTTAGCCAACAGGGGCTGTCCCAGGGGTGCACTGGTGGATGTTGGGTTTGTGCATATGGTTTGGAGCTGCCCGGAGTTGATATTGCACTTGCAGAAGGCAACAGGCTCTATGGAATGAACACTTAATAGACCAGCACTTTTTGTATTAGAGCATTTTTGTGCCTAGGCCTTGTAAATGAGTGCTCAATAGATTCCTGGGCCTAGCGTTGGTTGTGGCTCGTAGGTACCTAGCAATGCGCTGGTGGCCTACCGCATAGCAGAAAGAAGAAGGAAGGAGAGAAGTGGGCCTCAGGGGTGGAGGTAGCTGCATGAGGAGGATTGCAGACGTAAATGTAGGCTTGGAGGCCCTTGAAAGGAGGTACTGGAGAATAAGCTAGCTAAGGTGTGTTGCCCAACCGTCTGACATGGGGGTTGAACACATCACATGGGCCCGGGTCCCCTTGTTGGACAATCTAAGGCAGAGGTCTTCAATCTGTGGGGCGCAACCCCCAGAGGGGCCATGGAGTCCTGGAAAGGGGGACCCCTATTTCCATGCCTAACTTCTGCCTGGTATGCAAAACATGTGCTCTTAATTTTGGACAAAGACATCCATACCGGAACCTTCATTTTAATCGTTCAAATGCTTCAGCTGTAGTTAATTGAGTCTCATGGCTGTAAAACAGAGGCCCAGTAGACAGGTAAAACAATCCTTCAACCAAGCCTTCATGCCAGGGTGCCTGCTTGCCTGAATGAAATGCAAATGTGTGCTAGGAGTTAATCTGCAAATGTAAAGGACGCTTGGGAGCTGTTCTGGCTTCAATTGCTCGAATCACCAAGCGTTGTGATGGCAAAGATTTTTTTATATTGGTAGTATGAAAAGTTAACAATTGGGCTGTGAAGTGCATGCTTTTAATCATAACTATATTTAAACAGCGCTTAGTACCCAGAGGATGTGTTTAAGGGACAGGTATGCAAAAAAAAAATGTATTACTTATGATGTGATATTACCCATATCTACATAAGCTCTATTTTATCCCAAAACTATTTGCACAGTTTGTAGCAGTCTCTCTTATAATGTGTGTAATGCAAGTATAAAATAATTTCTCTACTGCACCAACCAAATTTAATTCTGTGGCTCTCTGGTTACTCACAGACCTCTGCAGTGCAATAGATAATAGAGGTTTCATAATATACTATTGAGTGCATTTCCCATGGAGTAACAACTTTTCAAATTTTTTTTTTATTTAAGCTTCCAATTATGTTATATGTAGTTATCTGATGGTGAAAGACCTAAAAAACAAACAAAATATTTTGGGGCTGATTTACGAGAGCTTCACATTTTATGAAGCTTCAGTGGCACAATCATATTTATGAGGCGAGGCAAAGGCACCCTGTGTGGCTTTGCATGGCCTCATAGATATGGAGTAAGTCACTGCGTTGTCTTACTCTGTCAAGTAGGCGTTCCGTAGGTATTGAGGTGGGTGTTCTCACACAACACTCATGGATTTTGATGCTGCCCTAAATTTGCAAAACCATGGAAACCTGGAGCAGCACCAAAACCTCACGCCTCCCCACAGCAGGTGTAACAAGGAGAAATGTTTTCATTTCTCCTTCTTCCTCATTTCATGTGTGCTGCGTTCTGCAGCACAAATAGAAAGAGGAATACCCCACTCACATTTGTTTTGTGCAGGAAGGTGCCCCTTACTGCACAAAAACAATCCTGCCTATGTTGGTACTAGGCAGCAATTTGTGTGCCAACGCAGGGGGAAAGAACTGCAATACACCGTATTTCGCAAATAAGGTGCATTCCTGCCCTTTCACAATGGCCTAGGGCAGCGCAGCAAGAAGACTTGTAATGCTGCCCCACGCCCATGCCTTATAAATGATGCCCATTGTTTTTAGCCACACCTTTGTCCACGCCCACTGACCTATTGCTAAACAATGTTTCATTTATTTCCCTAACGTAAAATGATTTCCTGTTGGAATTAGGGACGTTTATGGTTGTCGATAGTTGGTAGTGATGAGGAGGACCAAGTTCTAGAAATGTTTGTCAGGAGGGGATCCTTAAGCCAAAAATATTTTAAAAGGGGGGGTCTCGACATCAAAAACTTTGAAGACCCCTGACATAAGGTGACTGGGATGCTAGCCCAAAACATGGACCATGAGGGAGTGGTTATTAAACACGGGTAATGCATCGCAACGCACACAGAGATGGGATGGACAATCGAGTCATAGAGTTTATGCACAATTGTTTTTTTCTATTTTGGTTACTGTTTTGATGATTGTCAGGGAGGTGGGCCAGTGCCTAACTAGCCACAATTCATGTCCACGAAAACTACACACTATGATGTGTGTTTCGTGGATGGACAGGAATGTACACCATGTCAATTGCTGAGCAAAATTTCAATAAAATTAAAACCTGTTAAAAAACAAATATCCAGGGCACATGGAGCGCAGGAGGTCCAGATTGCTAGGGATCCCGGGGATACACCAGAAGCAACTGTGATACTCTCTACCCACTCCCAGCGCCAACTCTTTCACCATTGCTTTTACCTTGAGCCATGCTGTTAGTTGGTCAATGGCAAAGGGAAGCAGTGAGAAACTTTCTGTTCAGGGTTCGGATATTCGAACTGTTACTCAAATTGGTGTGCACGAGACGGATGTAGCCATGGAACCTGGGTCGTGGGTTAGTTTGTTTCAAGAGAACAAACAGGTCTTCCCAACCCACAGAATCGAACGCTTTCTTGAAGTCCACTATCAACAGCTCGGTCGCTGTCCTATCAACGGAAGCGCGTTGTGCATCTGCCTACTATTGGGATTGAAGGACCTTAGATGCATGACCCCAAACTGATCCAGGGAGACTGTAGATCTGATCCTTTGGCCTAATCTCATCGCTAGTACTGGGCTATGATTTTGCTGTCAATGTTGACAAGGGAGATCAGGCAATGAGGAGCACGGCTCCTGTGGGACCACTGACTTGTGTATAAAATCCGTCAGCCTTGGGTTCTGCTGGAGCTCACCTTCATCAGCGCCTCTTCGAGGATTTCACCTATGAGCTGTGTTTCTACACTCACCAAATGCTTTGTAAATTCTACTGCCTAGCCAAGAGCCCCAGCCCCCTTCCCATTCTCCAATTGATTCAGAGCGTCCGAGAGTTCTTCCTCTACAATTGTTATATCCAGTAAGTCTCTGTCCTCATTCATGAGTATTTTAACTGAACAACTCTAAAAAAATCACCGACTTTTGTCCTGTTCCTCTGCACTGTTTTTTTTTATTGTGGAAGGTTTGCAAATGCCTGCACAGTAGGAAGGACGGATGCCTGAGATTTGTCCCCTTTCCAGGCCTTGGATGTGGCTTGTGTGCCCCGTGTGTCTTTGCGTTGTCACAACCAGTGTTGTAAGCAACTTTGACCTAATCAAGCTGTTGGTACACCCACCTTTCGGTTACCTCCAGGCCACTTTGATTCCCCCATGAGAGTTTGTGTGAGTTTGGTTCAATGGTGTTCTGTAATTCCAGGGAGTACAGACCCCGCCGAGCCTATGCATTGGGTCTCTAGGTGCACTAGAGTGGTTTTTGGACAATATATTTCTTCTATTTGATACATATTCTACTCTGATCATTTTTCTAATTATTTTTCCCTGCGTGGAGGCCTTGAAAACTTCCCATAGTTTATCTTGCGACTCAACAGAGTTAAGGTTCTATTCAAAATTTCTATCTGCCTCTTTTCCAACATGTTTTAAATTTAACTTACCTCACTCACATCACCCCAAGACCCGGTTTGCCTCTGCAGTCCAGCCAAGTACCACGCATCAGGCGTTAGACTAATGCATTTCAGTGTGGTACTCCGCATTACTACACTGAACTACATAGTCATGCATATGCATGCTGTGTCTCAGCTGTCGCTGAAAGCTCCCTAAAAGTGAGGCAGCGCAACGCCGACGTGCCTGCTCTGATCCCGTAGGCTTGGGGCTCGAGGGGACTGTGAGCTAAGGCAGTTCTGATACCCTCACAGTCACATTTAACTGCTGAAATGTATAATGTATCATGACATGATGACTGTAATCATTCCCCGCGGCCGGCACAGCTCTGACTGACAGCCTGACGTCATCAAAGTAGTGTCTAATGACTTACAACGACATGCTGCTGGCGCAGTGGGGGACATCACATCCTGCTGCTCGAGCGGGGAGTTTAAGTAAGGCAACTCCACATATTTAATGATGGTGCCCCTTGCAACCCTGCTACATGCAGCTCGCACCGTGCTGTAGCTCTGCTCAGAGCTGCCATGGTTTCAGACTGCTTATTTGTGACATATTCATATGTTCAGTGTAATTATGAGTGACATTCAACTACTATGAGTGAAACTTTCTCGCGAACAAAATCAAGCAATGAAGACAAGGGAAACATAAATATCAGAAATTACACCCATTTGAGCACCGAGAAACTCTAAGATCCTAAAACTGCTGCAAAGCGCAAGAAAATGCAGGACACTGAGGGATCATCAGGATGTGAGAGGCCCCAGCTAGGGCTGGCAAGTTTTCAGTTTGCATATGTATGAAATATCTACATTTGAGATTTGTTTATGTATGACATTTTCATAATGTGTGACATATAGAGTGACATTTTATCACTGGCAGTTAAATGGCCCTAATTATTTTTGCATATATTTGACATATATCTAAGAACAATTAATACATGACAGCACCTCTCACTCTTCATGTTCCTCAACATCCCTCTTAGCGACCTCTTTAATGGTCTATGTTCCAAGGATTTTAGGGGCTCAAGTTCAGAGCCCCCCCACTGCCAGGAGCCGCCAAGACTTTTACAGTAGAGACATCATTACTCCCAGTACCATATTGCAATGTTTCGCATCACCCCCTGCACCCAATCAAGTTATAGGAGTGCTCATTATAACACAAGTACCCAGAAACTATCATTTTGCTGCAGGGACCTATGTGGGGTTCCTTGCTCAGTAAACAAAGGCGATGCTGGCTTCCTGTCCTCTGCTAAGCACCCTTGCTGTAAATAAGTAAGACCATTCCATGTAGTTTCTTTGTGAAGATTTATTCCAAGTTAAGATCTTATGCAGAGCCCACCAGGAGCAGCCTCCCTGCTGCTCAGCCCTACTCCAACACACTCTTTCTCATCCAGCTTTCTACAAGCAGCTCTCACACCAATATTCCACTCCACAGACACACAGGCTGAGCCGCAGGTATAACACATCTCCCTTTCTTAATACAAATATAAATAAACTGCAAAAGAATCTCAATAAAAAAGGTGCATGCATAAAGTGACAACAATAATTACATGCAATACATGTAGATGGCGGTAAACGTATTCAAAATAGCAAAAGATAAATATTTGGGAGAAGTAAACAGGTCACGCAATTCAGCAACTCTAACACTCACCACTTCTCCCTTTCCGAGGCTCCAATAAAACCAAGCCAAGGCAACACACACACTACCACACCACCAAAACACAAACAAAACCACAAAACCAAACATGAAGGTTGGCCAAGCCAAGAAGCGGTAGGAAGGGTCCCGACTAAAAGGCACGACAGGAAACCATACTTGCAAGAAGTTTAATAAAGCCCAATGCTACCCCCACCAAAAGACAAGGTGTGACATGTAGGAAAAAACTATACACGGAACTATGCACACACTTCACTCAACATGTAAGTACTTCCCCCAAGAAAAGATGGCGTGTGACGTGTAGAAAACTATGCTCCACATGGAACCTGAAGAAAACCTAGCAAAACTCTATCCAAACCGAAATCTGGGTTGTGATGTGTAGAAGGTATGCTCCACACGGAACCTGTAAGGGAGTAACACACTGCACCTAAACAACAACAAGCTTGAATAAACCTTTCACCCAAAAACAAGATGACCGGACACCAAGCAGAAACTCCACCCAAACTGAAATTTGGGTTGTGACGTGTGGAAAATATACTCCACACGGAACATCGGTAAAATACACATTTTAACATCAATTTACCTACTAAGAAATGTGAGAAAGTACCATCTTTCTTGCATTGTATGCCCCCACTTTTTGCTGAATTACTGATGTGCTTTGACTGAGTGTGCCCTGAGCTCCTGCCAACCAGGGCCCAGGGCCTATGTTCTTTCCCTAAAACTGTGTTGAAACTGAAACCCAATTGTCATCTCTGGCCACCTGTCAGCCCCTAGTAAATGGTACCCTAGGTACCCAGGGCATGGTGACCAAAGAAGACCCCTAAGGGCTGCAGCAGTTATTGTGCCACCCTTAGGGGCCCTGTACGCTGGCACCCACACACTGCCTTTGCAGGCTGAGTGTCTAAGTACAGAACTAAACAAAGAGTCAACATGGCACACATTCCTGTGTGCCATGTCCACAAACTCACTGCCTTGGCATCCATCAGTCACCCCTTTAGCTGGGTGCCCCATGCCAGTGGTGTGGGCACAGGTGCATGAACACTGTGCCCCTACAGTACCCAGGGCCATTCCTGGGCACTGTAAGTGCAGTGCTGCCATTAAGAGTATATGGTGCTGGGAGGTTGTCATTACGAACTCCACAGCAGCATGTTGGCTTCATTGAGGACTCAGAAGTTTGATATCGAACTTCTCAGCACATTAAACCCGCACGGATGCCAGTGTGGGATTTAATGTAAAATGCACGACAGAGGGCATCTCAGAGATGCCCCCTGAAATCTAACCAACTCCCAGTGTCATGACTACGTGGCTACCGAGGCTGCCACCACCAGACATGTTTCTGGACCCCTGGGTTGAGAGCCTGCCGCTCTCGGGGTCCTGAAACAATGCACATCCTGGGATGAGGTGCCAAGCCTCCTCTCCGAGGATAGGCAGGGGAAGCTACAAAGGCATACCGCCTTCGAGAGCTTCTCCAGGACACTTGCTGTACTTAGCAACCGGCCCCCACCGGTTCTGACACCCACTCTGGCAGGAAGAACGTCGGGAAACCCTGAGTGAGGAAAGGGGGTGTGCCAGGCTATGCCAGCCCCACTCGTTAGGTGGGAGAGGCGAGGTGAAGCACAGCTCCGGGCTCCGGCCATCTTGAAGATGGGGAGACCTGCCCAATCACAGCTAGGCTCCTGCCCCCCTCCCAGAGGAGAGGAGAAGGCTAGGGGTGTACACACCCCAGGACAGGGACCCATTGATCCCTGCCCTTGCCCTACCTGTAAATTTAGTATTTAAGGGCACCCTGAACCTTCCTTCCTCAGATCCCGATTGCAACAAGAAGAAGAACAAGAAGCAAGACGACGTGTCGTGCAGCTGCTGACAAGAGGACACTAACTGACTTGGCCCCAGAACCCTACAGGCCTGTTGATCCTTGAACCTGCTCCTGTGAAATGTCGGCGTCTCCTGTGGAAAGCGACCTCGAAAAGGAAGACGTGCCTGCCTTGAACCTTCCAAAAGACTGGGACTCCCAAGAGCAGTGGTTCTGCTCCAACAGCAATACCCATGGTGCCAGCCAGGAACCGCGAATCCAGCACACTCTGCACCCGCCAAGCCCGGCCTGTCCCTGAGTGACCTAAGACCACGAGGATGTCCCCCCGGCAACTGTGACCCAGAGTCCAGTGCCCAAAGACCCTCCTCGACGACCCAGATGACGCCTGCAGCCTCAGAACCAGGGACCCCTCCAACCGCGACCAGCTGAGGGTAAGATTTCCCGACGCCAAAATACACCCCTGCAGCCTTCCTTTCGGATACCTACCTCTTCTCCAAGATCCCAACTTACCTATCGAAGTGGTGGTCGCACCTGAAGTAGCTCCGTCCTCGAGCCTGCAGCCTTTGTTCACTTTTTAACTTTCCCATTGGATAACATTGAGCGCCCGAAGGCTCAAAAGCACAAAGCCGCCCGAGTGCCGCTGGAAGTGCAACTACTACCCTACTCTACTTCCCCACTTGCCCTGAGTAAGTGACCAGGAGCTCAGCTCCCACAGCCGTGTGGCCTGCTTGCTGGCAGCCACCAACCGAAGGCCCCCTACCCTCCATAGGATTGCATTGGGCCTACTCTTTCTATACCCGGCTGCCCCTGTGCCGCTGAGGGTGTAACTACTGTACCTTTCCGACCCTGGGAGACCCCTGAGTCTATGCCCAGAACCTTAACCCTACCAGTCGAGTACTTACCGAAAAGCCGATAGCTAATTTTCCTTCTATAGGATAACATTGACTGGTTTCACTTGAAATTTCTTCTAAGTGTGGAGTTTCGAAACTTTAAAATATTCATCTAAAATCAGCCGAATAACGAATTCCGAATTACTTACCTGTGATCAGGAGAGAAGCCAGTGCTACACCTTTTAGCCCAGCACTGAACCGTAAAAGTAATTATAAGTGTACTTACCAGTAACTTGAATTTCCTCCCACAGGATAACATTGCTTGGTTTTCACTAAAAAGTTTTTGTCAACTTTGAAAATACATGTATATCCTTTAAAAAACACAACTGTAACCAAAACGCTTTTAGTTAACTGTTTACAGCTTATGTCCCAGGACTGAATCCAGGATCCAGTACTGTGGTTAGATTCTATAAAGTAATCAATTGCATTTATCTAGAAAAACCCATTGAGCTCAATGTTAAATTGTGTTTAACATTGTGTTGCCTATTGCAACCACTGCAGATATTGTACTTACCAAGTCTTTTGCCTTTTAGCAAAGTAACTACCTAAAGTCACTCATATTGACAAAAGTATATTTTGATACCTTGTTGGTTCTAAAATAAAACAACTATATCTTTTGATATAAAACAATTGGCCTAGAATTCAGTTCTTTAGTGTGTGAGACCATTTGCTGACTGAGTGTATTCAACAAATGCTTTACTCTGTCCTCTTATACTGCCTTACTGCTTGACCAAGCTACCACTTTAGAGAGTAAGGTTGTATCTAACTTTAACCTCTGCCATACCTCTGGAGACTGGGGACTCTATACACACTGTCCAGTATAAATAGAGCCACTTTCTTACATTGGTGGCAGCGGTGGGATACAAACTTGCATTTGTTGGACTACTTGATTACCATCTGATCACACAACAGAACTCATAAATTGCCTTTAGAATTCTGAAATTGTTTTTTTCTAAAACACAAGTGGGCAGATGTAGGTAGCTAAATAGCGGTCGGTAATAGCGAAAATCAGTAGATTTTAGTGTTACCGACCGGTATTTAGCAATCCCCAATGTAGGAAAGGAATCAGTAATAAAGAATCGGGAAATGCAGATTCCTTATTACCGATTCCTAATTTACTGATTCTGATTTATTCAACACCCAAATACCGAATAGGTAAATAAGAAATGGTAAAAACAAGAAAAGAGATGTCGAAAAATTCTGTAATACCGAATTTCCAAAAATTCGGTTTTAAGAGTCGGTAATTACCACTGACTCAAAGCAGATGGTAATCAGGTGCACTGTATTTCAACAACCCCAAAATGCAACAGTGTGGTCACTATGGCGGCCCTCTATGTTATTGCAAGGCGGCTACGGCTACAGGCAGCAGGAGTAAGGATCTGGAGATGGGAGGAGTGCGTTTACAGGCAGCGCATCACACTCTTCCAACTAACTGAGGTAGAGATCCATGAAGGTACAGGCTACACCCCCAAACCATCCTGGACCTGATAAGGGGTCCTGCACCCACTTCTGAAGCATCCAACACCAAGGGCGCATGCTATACCACCTCATGTGCAGGTGCTCTGTAGCCTACACCTACTTCCATCTGGCAGTTACCAGGGGGTGATAGCTGCGGTAGGTGGTGTGTCACAGAGTTGCCTGTCCCGTTTCTTCAACAAGTTCCTGGATGCCATGATGCAGAGAATGCATCACAACATAAGCTGCCAACCACACAGGTGCAACTCCAGAAAACCAAGACAGACTTTTACCAAAAGGCACAGTTCCTGTATGTTATAGGGTGCATTGATGGCACACACATTCCAATCTGCCCACCTGCAGCCACTGAGTACATCTACCGAAACAGAAAATCCACCCACTCCATTAATGTGCAGGTAATCTGCGATGCAGCCAACTTAATCACCGACATTGTGACCAAATTTCCAGGGAGCACCCATGACTCATACATTTTCCAGAACAGTGAGATCTACACACGCCTGGCTGCGGGAGAATTTGGAGAAGGATACCTGCTAGGTAAATCACTGTGACATCGCCATCGCTATCCCTGATGACTATAAGATCACACGCAAGGACCGCACCGACCATACAGGAGGAGGAATCGCTATCGTCCATAAGAAATCCATCCGCATCTCTACCAGCTCCGACGCCAACCTCGCTAACTCCGAACACCTTCACTTCCAGATCCACATCGACCCCAAGACAACTCTTAGAGGCACCCTCCTCTACAGACCACCAGGACCCCGCGCAAAATTCAGTGAAGACATCACGGACTTCATCACCCCACACGCGCTCCCCTCCAAAGACTACATCCTTCTGGGAGACCTCAACTTCCACCTTGAAAAGATCAACGACCGCAACACCGCCACCCTCTTAGACAACCTCGCCAACCTCGGACTTAAACAACTGGTCACTTCCCCCACCCACATCGCAGGTCACACACTCGACCCCATCTTCACCTCCAGCAACCATGTCTCCTTCAGCCACACTACGGATCTCCTCTGGACTGACCACAGCTGCGTTCACTTCACCTACAACAAGCCGAAACCCATCATCCACCTCCAACCAACTCTACAAAGAAACTGGAACAAAATCACCACGGATCAGATCTCCACATCGCTCCTTCGAACCTCCCCAGCCCTCTCTTCTAACGCCAACGAAGCCGCCTCCAACCTCACCCTTTGGTTATCCAACACCGCCGACACCTTAGCACCACTGAAAAAACGTCAACACAAACTTGGCAACAAGAAGGCCTCATGGTTCAACGATGATCTCAAGAAGTCCAAGAAACTGTGCCGCTCCCTTGAAAAGGCCTGGAAAAAAGACCCATCCACCAGCAACAAGGACGCCTTCAAAAGCGCCACCCGTACTCACCACCAACTGATCCGAAAAGCCAAGAAAACAGCATTCAAGGATCGACTTGACAACAACGCCCACAACAGCAAGGAACTTTTCAACATCGTCAAGGAATTTTCCAACCCCTCGGCCAACTCCAACGACATCACTCCCTCTCAAACCCTCTGCGACTCCCTAGCCTCTTTTTTCCACAACAAGATTGCTGACATCCACAACAGCTTTGACAACCAACCCGGAAGCCAACCCACCCTACCATCTGCTGACCATCTTCCCCCCGTAAACACCCTTAACGCCTGGAACCCAATCTCCACTGAGGACACCATCCGCCTGATGAATTCCATCCACTCTGGATCCCCCACAGACCCATGCCCTCACCACATCTTCAACAAAGCAGACTCCGTCATAGCTCCGCACCTCCGAGACGTCATCAACTGCTCCTTCAACTCCGCTACCTTCCCAGAAGACTGGAAACACGCTGAACTCACCGCCCTTCTGAAAAAACCAACAGCAGACCCCACCGAACTCAAAAACTACCGCCCCATCTCGCTTCTTCCATTCCCGGCCAAAGTCATCGAGAAAGCCGTCAACAACCAGCTCCATGCCTTCCTCGAAGCCAACAAATCACTCGACCCCTCACAATCTGGCTTCCGAGCCAAACACAGCACTGAGACCGCCCTCATCGCAGCAACAGACGACATTCGAACTCTACTGGACAATGGAGACACAGTCGCCCTCATCCTCCTCGACCTCTCTGCAGCCTTCGACACAGTCTGCCACAGCACCCTTTTACAACGCCTCAGAAACATCGGAATCCAAGGAAAAGCACTGGAATGGATCACCTTGTTCCTCACCGGAAGAACCCAGAGAGTCCGCCTCCCACCATTCAAGTCCGAGGCCTCTGAAATCATCTGCGGCGTACCTCAAGGATCCTCACTCAGTCCCACCCTCTTCAACGTATACATGAGCCCCCTCGCGGCCATCGCCCGCCAACACAACCTCAACATCATCTCTTACGCGGATGACACTCAACTGATCCTTTCTCTCACCAAGGACCCCAGCACCGCCAAAACTAACTTACACGAAGGAATGAAAGAAGTCGCCGAATGGATGAAACAAAGCCGTCTGAAACTGAACTCAGACAAAACAGAAGTCCTCATCTTAGGTACATCCCCCTCTGCATGGGACGACTCCTGGTGGCCGGAAGCCCTCGGAAAAGCACCCATCCCGACAGACCACGCACGGAACCTTGGCGTCATCCTGGATTCTTCACTCTCAATGAACAGACAAGTCAGCGCCATATCCTCTTCCTGCTTTAACATTCTTCGCATGCTCAGAAAAACATTTCGCTGGATCCCCTCCGAAACAAGGAAAACAGTCACCCACGCTCTAGTCACGTGCCGACTGGACTACGGAAACACCCTCTACGCAGGTACCACCGCTAAACTCCAGAAGAAACTACAACGAATCCAAAACGCCTCAGCCAGGCTCATATTAGACATCCCACGCAACGAACACATCTCTGGTCACCTTAAAGACCTCCACTGGCTACCCGTCAATAAGAGGATCACTTTCCGACTGCTTACCCACGCACACAAATCACTCTACGACATCGGACCAGATTGCCTCAACTCTCGACTGTCCTTCTACACCCCCTCCCGCCAACTTCGCTCTTCCAGCCAAGCCTTCGCCACTGTACCTCGCATCAACAAGACCACCATGGGAGGCAGATCCTTTTCATACCTGGCTGCCAAAACATGGAACTCACTCCCCGCTTACCTTCGCCTCACCCAGAATCACCTAGCGTTCAGAAAGCAGCTTAAAACGTGGATATTTGACAAATAATCCTCCTCCCCTTCCTAAGCGCCTTGAAACCCTCTGGGTATGTAGTGCGCTATACAAATTTTATGACTTGACTTGACTTGACTTGACCCTGATGTATACTGCAGATGAATGTGTTGGTGACTGTTATTAATGGCACTGTCTTCCCCACCTAGGTGATAGCGCTTATGCTGTGCGGTTATTCATCCTCACTCCTTACCTAAACCCATCAACACCAAGTGAGAGACTATACAATGTGGCGCACAAATCAACACGCAACGTTGTGGAGCGCACGTTTGGACTATTGAAAAGCAGGTTCCGCTGCCTCCACAAAAGCGGAGGCGCACTTCAGTACACACCCATCATCTGCTGCAAGATCATCGCAACTTGCGCTATGCTGCATAACCTTGCCACTAAGAAAGGTACATCAGTTGAATTAACTGACTCTGAGGACAATGATGATGAATTTGCACAGCCAGAACCCAAAGCAGCAGGATTGGCGCCAGCACCAGATGTGAGACAAAGATGGGCTGAGATCACACGCAACTACTTTTGAGTAAGTAAGGAAACACAGCCAGTTGTTGTATTTAAATGACGTAGTTTAATAGATTAGCACTACACCACCACATGAAGGGCTCAACATGGCAGTCCTGTTTTTAAACACCCTAAAAAGATGTCATGGGTTAAGTCACCCAGTCAGCAAGACTAAGTGTGGCTTGCATTACCGCCTGCGGCCACATGGAACATTGCTGCATTCCCTTTGCAGACTGTCGTCACTGGCAATCGATCCAGGGCCAGCAGCTTGACGTCTGCTGCTCCTCCTGGACTCAGTTGCAGGGCCGTTACATTGCTGAGACTTGTTGTCTCCTCACTGTCCCCCACATCACCTGCACCAGTATTGGCAGCCTGATAATTTAGGAGCACTTCAAGTGCAGTGTTTACTTTCACAAGCCCCCTTGACACATTACGGCTACAGTGTGCAATCCCTTCCTGCATGGCCACGGAGCGCCTGCAGAGCAGAGAAGTGGCAATGGAGAGGCGGTTCACCGCCTTTGTATGATTCTCCATTTTCTGCCTCTCCCTTCGCTGTGCCATCCTGGCCTAATCAAGCTTGCTGCACAGCAACCTCACTGACTGGGACATGTCCCTCATGCCCTCAGCCAATGTTGTGTTCATTGAGCAGATTCCCTTCTATATATTCTGCCGCTGAACTGATTGGATTGCTTTCCCTTGTAGGCGCTGGACCTTTAACATGTTCGCCTCCAGACCTGCAAACACACCATGCTCCTCACCCTGCAAAGGTGGACTGGGTTCCCTAGCCCTGCGGCATCTGGCACCTGTGTGTGATCGCACTGTGGGGGACTGTGATCCGGCATTATTGCCATCCACTGGCACGGTTGACTGTTCTCCACCCTTGTAGTCTTCCACGGACAACTCCATCTCTTGGAGTCTGGCAACTGCATGCCTCCTGGGTCTTGATAATGCAGGTGGTGACGCTGCTGGTGATGCAGGTGGTGGTGTTGATGCCGGTGGTGGTGTTGATGCCAGTGGTGGTGGGAATGCCGGTGGTGGTGGGAATGCCGGTGGTGGTGGTGGGAATGCCGGTGGTGGTGGTGATGCCGGTGGTGGTGTGTTGTGACCTGCAGTTGAAATGGCCTCCTCCGTTCTCTCCATGCGGGGTGCCTTTCCTGCCTTGACATGTGCAGACCTGCGCATTGTCTCGCCTGTGGACACAAATTGTACATTAGCTCACTTGTCTGGCAGCAATTTGAAAAAATACATTTTCATGTCTGCCAATCTAGCTGACTGTCCTCTGCTTGCTTATCACTGATGTGTGTCACATGCCTTTGTGTTCAGTGGGATGACTATTATGATAGGTGTTACACTGACTACATCTCCCATATTGCATTGCTGGATTTTACTAAAACATGTACTGGAGTGGGATTCACAGTGCCTCATTGGGGAATAGGGTCAGGGAGTGGGGGGCGCAGCTTAGTGTGCATGCATATTACCTTATTTGTTGCCAGCTCTGGCTGAGCTGTCTGCATCCCCGATCCCGCTGACTCTCTCAGGCTCAATGGTAGACTCCACCAGCAGTTCCAATGCAGTCAGTGCAGGGGCTCTATATTTTCCTCCACCTGTCAGGCTGGCTTGTTTCTTCCTTTTCCAGGCTCCTGACATCGTGCACCCTTTTCTTGAGTACATCTATTTCACGGTGGGTCACTCCAATGGCATTTACATGTTCCTGTATTCCAGTCCATATTTTTCTTTTCTGGGATTCAGGCACTTGCAGTGACGGTTTCCCAAACAGCTTTGTGTGTTCTCTTGCTACCTCCTCAATCAGGACCTCCAGCTCCCCGTCACTAAATTTGAGTTTTCTTTTACTTTCTGCACCTTCATTTTCACTCTCCTTCTTGGCCATTCTGCAGTTTGTGTCAGGAAAAGTTATTCCAGTTGCTCCTGTGTTCTCCTCTGCACTCCCTGCCTCTCCATCAGATTATGATTCAGTGCAGCTGAATTACCAAATCAGTAATACGGATTTTGTAATACTGATCAGTATTAAGGATTCAGTATTTATGTTTCCGGATTTTACAGAATCTGTAAAAATTACCGATTTTTTACCTACATCGGAAAAACCGATTTCTTAATACCGAATCGGTAAAATTCGGTATTAAGAAATCGGTATTTCACATTTACCTACATCTGGCCCCAAATTTCTTGTCAGGGCCCTGCTTAAGTCCCATTAGAATTTTAAAAAAATAAAAGTCACTGTAGTCAGGGTAGAGGGTTTAAACTGCTAATACCATGCAGGACCTGATGGAGGAACTCGACCTAACACCTTACTTACACTTATCTTTCAAGGAATTGAGGTCCTTATGCAAAGGTAAAAACATAATCATGGGCCTGCATCAAACCAAACAAGGGCTCCCGGAGCTCCTGGAGGAGTTTCTAAAGGCCACCCCTCTGAACGGGGTGACACCCAGTCAGAAGAAGAGGAGGAGGAGGAGGATGATAGTAATCTCCCTCCCCCCCCCCCCATCTCCAGGGTCCCCATACCCTTATCTCCCAGAGTCAATCTCTGGGAGCCTAGGAACCACACAGGTGGGCCAGGTCACAGAGAACACATTGGGGAGAACTCCAATGAAGAGGACAACTGGTTAGCCAAGTTGGCCAAGAGAGTAGATCTAGAGTCCAGCCTCCTGGCTCTAGAAAAGGAAAGGAAAGAGATGGGTTTAGCACCCATCAATGGTGACAGCAATACCAATAATAAGGATAAAGCGGAATCTTATGAGCCTGAAATCCCTAAAGGGATTGTCCCTAAATTTGAGGAAGGTGATGACATCACCAAATGGTTCACAGCCTTTGAGAGGGCTTGTGATATGAGAAAGTTAAAGAAACCTCCCTGGGGGGCACTCCTGTGGGAACTGTTCTCTGGTAACTGCAGAGATAGGCTTCTGACCCTCTCTGGGCCAGATGCAGGGTCTTATGACCTCATGAAGAAGACTCTGATTGGGGGATTTGGGCTCACTACTGAGGAGTACAGAATTAGGTTCATGGGGGCTCACAAAACCCATACCCAGTCCTTGATAGATTTTGTAGACTACTCAGTAAAGACACTGGATGGTTGGTTAACTGGACACAATGTGCGTGATTTTTCTGAACTTTACAATTTGTTTATGAAGGAACACACTTTGAATAATTGCACAAAGGAAAAGTTGCATCAGCATTTGGTATACCTAGGTCTAATTTCTCCCCAAGAAGTCAAACCACTGGGTCAAGACAAGGGTGACAAGGGCAGGCTCTGGGGGCGACTAGAATAAGGTGGTTACAAAACCTCCCCAGGGGAAAGGTGGTGAGAGTACCCAAGATAAAAAGTCTGAGTCTTCTAAAGGGCCCCAAAATCCTGTGCAGGTGGGTAGGTCCTACACTACTCCCTATGTGCCTCAGCCCTATAGGGGAAGAACTTTGATCCTAACAAGGCCTATTGTAACAACTATAAAAAGTTGTGACATTTAACTGTAGATAAATCTTGCCTCCACCAAAAGGCCCCAAAAGACCACTCCAGCTATACCTGGGATGGCAAGTGTACAGATAGGATCAACAGTGTGCCCAGAGCAAATCAGGATGCACACTGAAGCAGTTCTGGTTTCAGAAGGGGAAGTTGAGTTTGCCACTGTAGCTGTGTGGCCACGCAACTTAAAGAAGTATTTGCAATACCCTTACATAAATGGAACTAGGATAGAAGCCCTGAGGAATACAGGTGCCATTGTCACTATGAAGAGAAATACACTGGTTTCCCCAGAGCAATACCTGATTGGGAAAATTCACCCAGTCACCAATGCTGAAAGTGTTACCATTAATCATCCTATGGCTATGGTGACATTAGGCTGGGGGGCGGGGGGGTTACTGGCCTGAAACAGGTAGTGGTCTCTCGGAAATTGCCAGCTGACTGTCTGCTTGAAAATGACATAGAAACCTCAGCCTGGGCTGAAGTTGAGCAAGTAACCCATGCAGCCATGCTGGGTATCCCTGAATTGGTGTGTGTGCAAACAAGAGCATAGAGCAAAAAGAAGGGTGAACAAGTAGGTTTGGAGCATGAAAGTATGGCCCAACAAACCAATAGAAAGAGCAAGATGACTCTGGGGCCAGCTTCTACACAGCAAATCTCTCAGGACCCCTCTCCTCAGGGAGTGGACTTGGAAACCCTATAGGGAACTGAGCCCATGGAGCTTGAGCCTTACCAGGTTGAATCTTTGGCCCAGGGGGACCTACTAGGGAAGAGCTGTGCCAGGGTCAGCAGGACTGTCCCACTCTTGAAAGCCTGGGGCAGCAAGCTGTTTCAGAAGCACAGGGAGATGTCAGTGGTACCCACAGAGCTTATTGGGAAGAGGGATTACTGTATGCTGAGGCAAGAAACCCCACGCCTGGAGCCACCAGGAGAGTGGTAGTGCCACAGACGTACAGGGAGTTCCTCCTAACTTTAGCTCATGACATCCCTCTAGCTGGACATCTGGGGTAAAACAAAACTTGGGAAAAGCTAGTTAGTCATTTCTACTGGCCCCAGATGCACCAAAAGGTGAAGGAGTTTGTGAGCTCATGTGTTACCTGTCAGACCAGTGACAAGACAGGTGGCTACCCAAAGGCCCCCCTGATACCACTGCCAGTGGTGGGTGTCCCCTTTGAAAGGGTAGGTGTGAACATTGTGGGTCCACTTGAACCTCCCACAGCCTCAGGGAACAAATTCATTCTAGTAGTAGTGGATCATGCTACTAGGTACCCTGAAGCAATTCCCTTTAGGACTACTACAGCTCCTGCAGTCGCCAAGGCCCTCCTAGGTGTCTTCACCAGGGTAGGGTTTCCCAAGGAGGTGGTTTCAGACAGAGGTTCCAACTTCTTGTCTGCTTACCTGAAGCACATGTGGAAGGAGTGTGGTGTGCAGTACAAGTTTACTACCCCATTCCATCCTCAAACCAATGGCCTTGTTGAGAGATTCAACAAAACATTGAAAGATATGATCATGGGACTCCCTGAAAAACCCAAAAGGAGATGGGATGTCCTGCTACCATGCCTGCTTTTCACTTATAGGGAAGTGCCACAGAAGGGAGTAGATTTTTCCCCCTTTGAACTTCTGTTTGGTCATCCTGTAAGGGGACCCCTTTATCTTGTAAAAGAGGGTTGGGAGAGGCCTCTCCAAGAACCCAGTTCAGTTCAGTTTAAAATGCTTTATTCGGTTTATAGAACATAGCCATATAAGCAGACAAATACGTAGACATATCGTTCATTTAATTATTATAAAAATCATCAAACAGATTAACAATAGTCCACAATTAATTACATATCCTCAAAATTAACATTTAAAATTATTCCTTTTAGTACTAAAATCAATTGCAGAATTTCCCACAAAGTGACAAGTGCAAGGTAATCATGTATACACATTCGGGCCCTATAGTACATACAATTAAACTTTTACAAAAGTAATCTACAACTTCTTCTTATTGTAGGGCATAATTAATACGAGAGACTACTCCCTTAATCTGAAGTGTGCAATATAGTTAAATAGGGCTTAACTTAACTACAAACATTTCCTGAGATAAAAACCAGATTACTTTGACAATATTATTTTTAGAAAGTACAGACAGGTCAAATTATTTAAACACAGTCAATGATATTAGATGACTATGGATCTCCTGGCAGCTGTACATTTCAGTATATATGTCGCCACAAAAAAGCAAATATCTGGATTTTCCAAAGAGAAAATAAAGTTCATTGCTGCTTTGGTGGAACGAACATGATTTTTTAAAAACATTGGTTTTAAGTAAAATTTCTTATAAGAATGATAAAATTTACAGAACAATAAAAAGTGGCAGCTACTTTGTCTAGAAGTGTTATCGCACGGGCATGCGGAGTCTGAGCTAGATTTCATTTTAGGGAAGGCTACTAAATGGTGTACAATGCCCAGCCTTAAACGAGTTAGTACAAACCGATGGGAATTACGGGTAACAATTGAGAGGTAGGACTGGAAACCTGTATTTAATTGGAGATCCCGATAAAAGACCAGCCTGTAACTTCCCAGAAAGCTTCTCACGGTACTCCCTCTTGTATGTTAGAAACCTTGTTTTTATCTCCTTTTTAGAGATTAGAGCTGCATTCTCTGGTTCGAGATAAGTGTTACATCCGAACAAGAGGTTGTACCAATTGTGGATGTATTTGAGCCAGGCAATCTTGGATACATGATCAAGCCTCAGGCAGTCACGAATAATCTCCTGTGTAAACTGCGTTTCTGTTTTGGCCCCAATTGAGTGCCATAGCAGCAAAGGTCGTAATGCAGCCAGATCAGTGATATATTCAATTCCTACCTCTTTATGTACAAGTTCCACTGATGCCGAGGGGGGTACGCACAGTAGCTTTTTAAGAAATTTGTTTTCATCTCCCTGAAGTACTGGGTTATGTTGATGACCCCACACCCCTGTGCCGTATAGCGCAGATGAGGTGCATCTTACATTATAGATGGCCATCATATCCTTAATACTTCTCACCCCTAGTTTAGAGGAGAATCTAAAAATACTGTTAGTATTCCTACACATCTTTAGGCTAATGTTGTCAAACTCATGTTGCCATCTGCCATCCCCTGAGAATGTGATCCTGAGATAACAAAAAGTTTTGACTTGTTGCATATTGACCTTGTCGATAAAAAAACTGGAGCTCGCTGACTTAGCCTTCCTCCCACATGTCATCACGAAAGTCTTGGATTTATTTACTTTAAGTCTCCTGCTTTCGATAAAAGTCATGAAATTGTCAATAAGGCGCTGTAACCCAACCTGTGTGTGTGACAATAAAACAGGGCCGTCCGCATATAATAATATGGGGACCGCTTTCCCTCCTATAAGTGGTGCATCCGCAGGGATTTTGCCCAGAATTGAGTCAACTTGGTTAATAAATAGGGAAAATAACAAGCATTGGCGTTGCCAATAGGTCTCGCAGTAGGAAAGTTGGAGCTATTACAATTGCAAATAACAATGCCTTTTATTTTTGTTTTCATTTTAAAAACATAAAGGGCTTTGTCATTTACAAAACCAATAGCTCCAACTTTCCTACTGCGAGACCTATTGTGCACTGCACAGTGTGGGTGAAAGTGGCACTGCGTGTGTGTGAGTGGCTTTGAGTGAGTTGCGTTGCGTGGGTGAGTGGCGTTGCGTGGGTGAGTGGCATTGCATGGGTGAGAGTGGCGTTGCGTGTGTGAGAGTGGGCTTGCGTGGGTGTGAGTGGCGTTGTGTGTCTGAAAGTGGTGCTGTGTGGGTAAAAGTGGCACTGCGTGGGTGTGAGTGGATTTGCGTGTGTGAGTGGCGTTGCATATGTGAGTGGCGTTGCGTGGGTGAGTGGCGTTGCGTGGGTGAGTGGCGTTGCGTGGGTGAGTGGCGTTGCGTGGGTGAGTGGCGTTTCGTGGGTGAGTGGCGTTGCGTGTGTGAGTGGCGTTTGCATGTGTGAGTGGAGTTGCGTGGGTGAGTGGCGTTGCGTGGGTGAGCGGCGTTGCGTGGGTGAGCGGCGTTGCGTGGGTGAGTGGCGTTGCGTGGGTGAGTGGCGTTGCGTGGGTGAGTGGCATTGCGTGGGTGAGTGGCGTTGCGTGGGTGAGCGGCGTTGCCTGGGTGAGCGGCGTTGCGTGGGTGAGCGGCGTTGCGTGTGTGAGTGGCGTTGCGTGGATGAGTGGCGTTGCGTGGATGAGTGGCGTTGCGTGGATGAGTGGCGTTGCGTGGATGAGTGGGGTTGCGTGGATGAGTGGCGGTGCGTGGATGAGTGGGGTTGCGTGGGTGAGTTGTGTTGCGTGTGTGAGTGGTGTTGCTTGGGTGAGTGAATGTGATGCATATCCTATTAGTCACTTCATCATTGTACACTGTAACTTTTAACGCCTAATAATAAGTAGATACATCTAACAACTACTGTTTTGCTGTAAAACACCATAAAAATATATTAAAACAAGCACTGGCGTTGCCAATAGGTTTCGCATTTGGAAAGTTGGAGCTATTGGTTTTGTAAATGACATTTTATATTTATATATATCGTTATTGGCATTGTCAATAACAATATATAAATATAAAATGTCATTTACAAAACTAATAGCTACAACTTTAAAAATGAGAAACCTATTGGCAACGCCAGTGATTGTTGGTTGTTTTTTGCACATGCTCGATGAGAACCTTGTGAATTATGTTTCAACAAAGCTACGGGTCGGGGAGCAAGGGAGTTCCATTATTGGGAAGGCCGCTGCCTCCATGCCACCTGAGAAGCATTGCGACAGGCTCCTGCTGGCCTCCAGTCAGGCAGAGCTGTCAGGACAGCCTGGTTGTTAGCGTGCCCCGTGGTGCTCCTGACAGCCACAGCAAACTCAACCCATCTGCATTTAACGCTAAAGCCAATTAGCAAGAACTCACTGACGTCGGGTACAAGAAATTCTAAAGCTGGTTAAAAAAAAAAAAGGGGACTAAAGTATCTGAACAGCAATTAAACAAGTCTAGTACTCCTAAACCGTTATGTCTTCAAGCAGACACTACTACACGCTTGCAAGAGGGAAAACTAATTAAATTAAACTTATGACACATCCAAAAGGAAACAATCCGAACGTAGTTCCACGTAACGCCCAAACAGATGTATGAAAAGGCCGAGACAGTGAAAGAAGCTATTACAGCATAAAGGAGACAGGGCAGGCTCATGTTTCACTTCAGGGGAGACACAGTTTTGTTCAGGGCATGATGGGAGGTCGACATTGTTGATCCTCTGGACTAACCACAAAGTATGCATACATCTTGCACTTTTCAGCTTTCATAGAAATCCACAAACACGGAGTGCAAAACTTGTTTTAATGTGAATCTGATCAGATGGTACTGTACAACAGATTATAACCTGCACTCAAGACGAATTTCAACTCACCCAACTAAACAGTTGATGCAAAAATACCCACATGTCCATATTTATGCGTGCACATTGCAAACTGCCCCCTCCTAGGCCCACCGAGAATCTCTCGTAGACAAGGAGAGCAGCCAGGGAAACCTCTTAGACTTTAAGTTCCAGTTTGCTCATCTCACATTTGGAATCCCATAATATTTATAAAGCGCTGCATCACAACTCAAGAACAAAGTCTAATTTAGAATAGAGACGACTAGAGAAAAAAGAACACATTTCATAAGGACTAAATGGAAATATATAGTTCCAACTGGAGCAATGTTTGTTGTGTGGTTAGAACGTTAAGGTACAGGAATGCATTGTTTTTCTCAAAAGCACCTTTACAGACATAGCATCACTTCACAATTCTTCTGAGCATCTACCTCGGAAAATCCGTACACAATGGAATAAATACATGGTCTTGTAAGCACTAGCCACTGAGATCGGAACATCAGCAAAGGGTCGTCCCTTAAATAGCAGCAGTGTAGAAACACAAGACACTTAAAAGATTTAACCAGACAGAGTCAACAAGTCCGGACACCTCGGTCACTGTCCGAAAGGACGACTTCGACATTGTTCAAGAGAGAGTCACATTCCGATGCAAAAGTGAAAGCAGCAACTCCCGAGGTGCCCTGCCCAGGAAGGAGCTGTCGCCACTTAATCTGTGGGACAAGGGTAGTGTAAAGTAAACACCCGCGCTTCTCAGAACTGTGTGTTGTACTCCCTGCTTCCTTCCTGCCACACTTACCCATGGAAATTTTAAAAGACCAACATAACGAAGTGAGTGGCAACTTCTCTCAAACTTTACAGTCTGGTTACATAGTACCGTAAATTATCTCCCCTTGTGGAAGTTCATAGGTTTTAAAAGACTCAACTGTAACAAGTCCAAGCACCCGAAGGATTTGAGAACAGCTCATGCATGATCTCATCTCCCAGTTACGTCGTGTCGCTGGTAGCAATCTCCAATACCGTTTACTAAAGTCGTCATGTTCATGCTTTTTAATCAGCCTATTAGTAAGCAATTTTGCTCTCAAATGATGTCATATCTGGTCCGATGCCAGACAGGTCGAAGAAGTGCAGTGAAAAGCTGGGAGCTGGGAGCTGGCACTTGTGAACATTAAAACTGCTTCATGGCAGGCTCTCCAAAATGGTGTCCGCAGTTTAAGGAAAAGCCACACGCTGGCGAGCAGAGCGGCAGATAGAGCAGGCCACATCGGGGTGATTCATCGGCTTTAGAAGAAAGAACCGATTTGTGGCGAAACGCGATGCTACTTAGTGAGCTGCTGAAGATGGAAAGAAGGCAAAAAAATACGGGCCGAGACCCGGCTGGGTACTGAGCTGCGGCAGCGCAGAGCACTGGGAGACGTGAGCGTTATCTCGCCTCCGCTCGTCGAGAGCCCCTGTAGTGACACGAAGTTGCTCAGTTGTTGAGGAACCACACAGGAGAGCTGGGCCATGCATAGCGCAGACTGCAGCAAAAGAGGGATGTGAGTGGCGGCTCTCAAGCAATAAAACCCATTGTGGTATTTGGACATCGCAGGGGCCCCAAAATGTACAGCAAGCATAGACAGCAATGTGTGTCAGGAGCGTCTGGGGTGAGGTAAGCGTTGGAAGGATTTGAGAATGACGCCATGACAAAAGATTAAAGAGATCAAGCGATCCCGGTGAGACGTAACGCACAATGGGTAACCGTGTTTGTTTGGACACCAGACCTGGCCTCAGACCCTGTAGTTTACTCACTGTGAGCAGGCTTCGTTTAAAGTGCAATTTTAAAAAAAGCAAGCGCTGTCGTTTACTCACTGTGAACAGGCTTCATTTAAAGTGCAATCGAAAACTAGCATTGTGCTGCGCTTCACTTCAACAAAAAAAATAACATATGCGTGGGAAAGTGAAAGTGATCCCGACGAGGAGGGAGTGGCGTCTGGGGTGAGGTAAGCGTTGGAAGGATTTGAGAATGACGCCATGACAAAAGATTCAAGAGACCAAGCGATCCCATTGAGACGTAACGCACAATGGGTAACCGTGTTTGTTTGGACACCAGACCTGGCCTCAGACCCTGTAGTTTACTCACTGTGAGCAGGCTTCATTTAAAGTGCAATTTTAAAAAAAGCAAGCGCTGTTGTTTACTCACTGTGAACAGGCTTTATTTAAAGTGCAATCGAAAACAAGCATTGTGCTGCGCTTCACTTCAACAAAAAAAATAACATATGCGTGTGAAAGTGATTCCGACGAGGAGGGAGTGGTAGAAGGAAAGGGGTAGGGGAGGGGATTCACGTACGGGCTGTAAGGCGGATTAGGGTGTGCAGTGCTGGTGTGGGTGGGGGGAGGTGCTGGTGTGGGAGCAGTGCTGCTAGGGCAAGGCTGTGTTTGCGGGGAGAGAGAGGGGAGGTGCTGGTGTGGGAGGGGGGAGGGGCTGGTGTGGGAGGAGTGCTGATACGGCAAGGCTGTGTTTGCGGGGAGAGAGAGGAGAGGTGCTGGTGTGGGAGGGGGGAGTTGCTGGTGTGGGAGGAGTGCTGCTAGGGGAGGAGAAGCCCTGGCCGTGAATGCGCGTGCATGTTTGCTCACGTGATTCACGTGAACTGCATGAAAACCGCGGGGCTGAAAGCCCTTGGTTTGAAGAGGATTTTGCCGACTTGAATTCTCCCCATTTCCCATTCCTGCGGAATGGTAAAGGCGAGACCTAAAAAGGGTGCTAGGACACAACCCTGGCGGATGCCTCTTGAAACTTTAAAGGTGGGAGTACATTCACCAGAGGGTCCATAGCGTACTTTACATGACAATTTCTCATAGAGCCTGGCTAAAAAGTGTATAATTTCCTTGGGTGCTCCTAAATCAATTAAAATGTGCCATAAAATCGAGTGGTCAACAAGGTCAAAGGCATTACTCGGGTCCGCAAAACAGAGAAACAATGGGGCAGATTTAGGAGTTCTGGCGCATCTCTGCAAATCAGCAGGGATGCGCCAGAACTGATGCGTCACACAATTCCCTCCTTGCAGCACCACAGATGCGCCGCATTTACATTGTGGCTCACCATGGTGCAAGGAAGGGCAGATGCGTGACGCATCTTGTGGTGTACGTGCGGCGCATTGCTGGAGTAGCGTCGCAAGTGTGACGCAACTCCTGCAATGTACAGAGGCCACCCATACATAACGTGGTGTGTCACTCCTTGCGCCTACTTCAAGCAGGCGTAAGGATTTGACGCAGCAGCGTCGTAAAACTGACTCAGTGAAATCTTGTAGATTTCACTGCCTCAGTTTTACGGGGCTTTCCTACGAGGAAACGCCCACCCTGCGACAGAACGCCCACATGAAACCTGACGCAGGTTCCATGTGGCGCAGGGCTTTACAACGTGACGCATCTGCCTGGATGCGTCACGTTGTAAATAGGTCGCAGGGATGCGCCACGTTTCCGCTCCGTTGCGTCACGCACCGGTGGCGTAAACGTGACGCATGTCCGACATAAATCTGCCCCATAGTACCTTCTTTAGCAGTGGTATATTTGTTAATTAGGAGATCCAAATTAACACACTGCTCTAAAGTCCCCAACCCCTTTCTAAATCCTTATTGCACTTTTGTTATAATTGCATTTTCAGCAGCCCAGGTTTCCAACCTTTTCAACATGATCCTGCTCATTATTTTTATTGATGCGTCTAATAAGGAAATCGGGCGGTAATTGCACGCCTCAGATTTAGAACCTTTCTTAAAAAGGGGTACAATTACCGACTGGGTCTATGAAGGTGGTAGACTTCCTTCCGCTGCCATATTGAAAACCCTAACTAAAAGTGGCGCCCAGAGGTTCATTTCTGTTTTAAGCAAGTCTGCCGGGACCCCATCTGGGCCCGGCGACTTCCCTCCTTTGCTGTCAATCAATCCTTCATATACTTCCTCTAAGCTTATTTGGAGGGGCATAGGCAGCCATACAGAATCCTCTCGCCGAACTGTTTCTAAAATAATCCTGTCAGGGTTAAAAATATTAGAAAAATGTTCGATCCACGAATTGCAGTCCACATATGAAGTTATTTCTGGTATGCTATCATTTTTAAGAAAAGGGCTATTTATAGTCTCCCAGTAAAGTTTACTGTTGTTGGTTTCCGCTGCTAAATTGAGATTATGCCTTGCCTCTGTTTGAAGTTCTTTTTTCCTTTTGGTCAGAGTTATTTTGTACTTCTTACGTAACATTTGAATATTTATAATATTCCTGGGCCTAATATTCAATGCTTCTTTTAGCTCGTGCAATCCCCTTGTGCAACTTTTATCAAACCATCCCATCCTAACATTTCTACTCGCCCTAGATTTTTTAGTAAAGATGCCTTCTATGGTTTCATTAATCTTAATAAAGCTTAGAAGCAGGGTTTCAGAGTTAACCTCATCACTGAGACAATACTCTAGCTCTATTCTGCATTCGTCCACTACCACTTTTAGTATTTTAGAGGGATCGATGCCAGCCCATTTGATCCTCATACCATTTGGTCTTGAGGCTACTATATCATTAGAGCTGGCAATATTATTAAGGGGTTTCTTTCCCCAACATAATAAGGATAGGGAGATGCTATTATGGTCACTTAGAGCTTCTTCTTTAACCCATAGATTGGAGTATTCAATGTTACTGGAGATTAGGATGTGATCAATAAAGGTGTTGGCATTCCTACCTGTGAACATGGGACAACTGATGTTGTTCTTATTCATATTACAGCCCAGTAAATCCAGTTCGAATTTCACCAACAAATGGTTTAATGACAGGCCATAGTTACAGTGAGGGAAGTGTAGATGATCATTACCTTCCCCACCATGGTCTTCAGGCTCTTTCCTGAAACCACATGGGTTGCCTACTGCCAATGGGCATGGTTGTATGTTAAAATCTCCCGCCCATAGAATGGTAGCCTGCCTGCTTGATGTTACCAAAACCCTTTCAATGTCCTTCTCTAGCGGTGCCAGAATCTTATCCCTTGAGGCATTAAAGTTATTATTATAGAAATTAACAAGAATTAAATCTGTGCCTCTATTGCTTTCCAGCCGTAACACCTGTCTATGTGACCCCACTGTGGAATAGCTTTTAGTTTTAAAAATTGTTAGTTTGTTGGATATCAACAGCAACAGGCCTCCCTTAGCCCTTCCAGAAGGTGAACTAGTGGCATTTAAGCAGTGTGAGGAGTACCCTTCTACATAAATCGGTTCCTGACACCACGTTTCTTGCAAAAGAATGATGTCATACCCAGTATAAATGAAGTTGTTCCAGAATGGTGTATTTAGCTTCCCCTTGATACCTGCTAAATTCCATGTAACTAGTAAATAGCCTCCTTTATTTGTTACAGTTGTTTCTTCCCTGGAGGTTAATATATCATCACCTAGATCTAAACTAACGGCTGTACTGACTCCTGTTGGGTTTTGATGCACCTCTTCTAATTCTTCTACAGTGATAAACATATTTCTCTCTACTGTTATATGGATAGGACCCTGCGATTCCTCGTCCTTGCTAGTTGTCCCTGGACATTGTATGTTTGAATTTGATAATTTGCAGGTCCGAACCTCAGAGGTGCGAAAAATCAGTGGCGTATCACCTGTTGCAACTGAGTTTGCCCCTCCTGACCTTGCAGGGGTGTTGATCTGTTGACACTCCGGTAGCCTCCTCAGTCAATCATTCTCTTCAAGAGAATCAAAAGCCTGGAACCTATTATATGTCGGTATAGCAAAGTGGGGCATGGGATACCTAGGATGCTTGGCCTGATGACGTAATAAGGGGTGTTTCTAGGGTTGAGACTCGGGTCCATTAAGTGCCTGTAGAAATAGCCTAAGGGGAGAAGCGTCATATTAAACTCCCAGGGTGATGGTAATGGGGCATTAATAAGTGTTTGTTGTGCCCACTGTGTAGATCTGAAATTTATAATAACACAATCCCCCTCAAATTTCTTCCTAAGTGGGCCTATCCAGCCCACCCTTTGCGTTAGAATGATTTGGTTGGCCTCCTCCATTGGGAAGTTACAATTTGTAAATAGCGAATGGAGGGTTCTATTTTTGAGACTATCAGGGTTTTCCTTTTGACAGTTTCTTGATTTAGGGACATTAACTAGAACCCCGACATAGGCCCCGCATACCGGGGGTAGACTGATACGAGCCGGGATCTGTCTCACACTACTTGCTGTAATGTGTCCTGTCATGTCTGCTGGGTGAATCTTCTCACCCGTATCCCTGTGTTCAGCAGGTACCGCTTTGCTAATGCTAGAAGCTGGAATTACACCTCCTGAACTAACCACCTTTGATGTACTGCGTTTGATTATCTCTTTCGTTGCTGGTTGCGTACTTATTATGTTTTTACTTGTACCCGCAATCGGGGTAGAGCCTTTATTATTAGGGGTATCTACTTTGGGATTGGTATTGTTATTTTTAACCTTAGTTCCAGTATTAGTCCCAGGTCCGGGTTTTCCTGTTTGACTGTTCCCTATAATAATAGTTTTAGCCAAATCTGCACCTAAGTCATCCAGCCTTTTTTCAATATTAGTAATCTTTAGGTTAATGGGCCCTAATAAGGTAGAAAACAGGGTCTCCATTCTCTCCCAGTAATTATCGTTACCTGGCTCTGAACTTGCCTCAGGGATGTTAGCTGCTATGTCAATTGACTGGCCAGTGCCCCTGTCCCCACTTTGGCCTGTATTACTATGTGCCACCCTCTGATGCTGTTTACGACAACCTTTACCCTTTTGCTTATTTATTGGTAACTCATTACTAATATGTTTTAATTTATTTTTTGCTTTTTGCCCCCTGGTTCGTGCAGGTGGGCTGTCATTATTTTCCCTATCCTTGTTTGTCATATCACTGCTTTTACATACTTCGGATCCCCTGAGTTCTGCAGAGTTATCAGCTATACAAAGGATGGAGTTTTGACTCGCACTTCTATTTGGTGACAGTATAGTGGGAGTGGAAGAGAGTCTGCTGCCTAAATGTGTGTGTTCTAATGAAGCTGTTTCCAGTATTGGACAGTTCTCCATATTATCTGTTCCAGGGAACCCTGCGTAAGATATAGCAAGCAGTGAATTAAATGAGCTAGCCAATACCATGGATGTATTATCTGGTTGCGTGAGTTGGGGCAGACTAGGAGGAAGCGAGAGACGTCTCTCCGTGTTTTCAATTGCCGTTACGACCACCCCTATAGTCTTCTGCAACATTTTATCTATAGCAGTAAGACTCGGTAGTGGGGTGGTTGTGGTTGTGTCCTGTCTATTTTTAGACCCTTGGGCAGCAGGCGTTTTTTTACCCATATTATCTGTAGTTAGCGCACAGACACAGTCTTAAGGATAAAATAATAATAGATGACCCTCGTAAAGTAGGAGAGAACACACAACCCAGAGCGTAATAATTACCAGTCCGTTTACATAGCAAATCTGATGATCCGTTGGCTATAAGATGTGTCCTGCCAGGGGAGGTGGCCCAGCCCAGCCTTGGCCTGCCTCGGACGGCCACAGATGGCCCGCCCTCTGCCTGGGCTCAGCCCGGCGACGCCCGCGTGCGTCCCGCGACGCGGGGGCTCAGCAGTGATTTTATCTCGCCTCCTGGCACGAGATTGGCGGCTGGTGACGATGCCGCTGAGGCGTCTGGGGAGTGTAGTTCGTCCACTCCGCTCGGCGGCCGCTCTGGTGGTGTGGCAGCAGCGGGAGGGGAAGCCGGTCAGACCCAGTACAGGAACACGGGCAGGTAAAGGCAGCAACAACCCCCAAACAACGCTCAGCAGTGATTTTATCTCGCCTCCTGGCGCGAGATTGGCGGCTGGTGACGATGCCGCTGAGGAGTCTGGGGAGTGTAGTTCGTCCCCTCCGCTCAGCGGCCGCTCTAGTGGTGTGGCGGCAGCGGGAGGGGAAGCTGGTCAGACCCAGTACAGGAACACGGGCAGGTAAGGGCAGCAACAACCCCCAAACAACGCAGGAGAGCCTCCGCTCCACCGGGGCTCAGCAGTGATTTTATCCCGCCTCCTGGCGCGAGATTGGCGGCTGGTGACGATGCCGCTGAGGAGTCTGGGGAGTGTAGTTCGTCCCCTCCGCTCGGCGGCCGCTCTGGTGGTGTGGCGGCAGCAGGAGGGGAAGCCGGTCAGACCCAGTACAGGAACACAGGCAGGTAAGGGCAGCAACAACCCCCAAACAATGCAGGAGAGCCTCCAAGAACCCAAGCAAGACATTGTGGACTGTGTGCTTGGCCTAAGGTCCAGAATGGCTGAGTATATGGAAAAGGAATAGAAGAATCTTGAGGCCAGCCAGGAGCTTCAGAAGCACTGGTATGACTAAACAGCTACACTGGTTGAATTTCAACCTGGGCAACAGGTGTGGGTTTTGGAGCCAGTAGCACCAAGGGCTCTCCAAGACAGATGGAGTGGCCCTTGCCCTATCCTGGAGAAAAAGAGTGAGTTCACTTACTTAGTGGACCTGGGCACAAGCAGGACACCCAAAAGGGTTATCCATGTAAACCGCCTTAAGCTCTACAAAGACAGGACTGACATCACTATGCTGATGGTGACTGATGAGGAACAGGAAGCAGAGAGTGAACCTCTCCCTGATCTCCTCTCTTACAGCCCAAAAGATGGGTCAGTGGATAGAGCAGTCTTTTCAGACACCCTCTCTGCCGAACATCAGACTGACTGCAAGCAAGTCTTGCAACAGTATGCTAGTCTCTTTTACCTGACCCCTGGTCTGACCAACTGGTGTACCCATGATGTGGACACTGGTGACAGTAACCCTGTCAAAAACAAGATCTATCGACAATCAGACCAAGTCAAGCAAAGTATCATAGCTGAAGTCAGCAAGATGTTGGAGTTAGGGGTTATTGAACCCTCTGAGAGCCCCTGGGCTAGCCCAGTGGTTCTGGTCCCCAAGCCTCATCCACGGGGTGGAAAGAGAGAGATGAGGTTTTGTGTGGACTATAGAGATCTCAACTCTGTTACCAAGACAGATGCTCACCCCATTCCAAGAGCAGATGAGTTGATAGACAAGTTGGGGGCAGCCACATTTCTCAGTACCTTTGACTTGACTGCCAGGTACTGGCAGATTGGCATGGCCCCAGAAGCAAAAGAGAAAACAGCATTCTCCAAACCTGATGGGTACTATCAGTTTACTGTAATGCCTCTTGGGTTAAAGAATGCCCCTGCCACCTTCCAGAGGTTGGTGAATCAAATCCTGACTGGGCTGGAGTCCTTTAGTGCAGCTTATCTTGATGATATTGCTGTCTTTAGCTCCACCTGGCAGGATCATCTGGTCCACCTTGGGAAGGTTTTACAAGCCCTGCAGTCTGCAGGTCTAACTATCAAGACATCCAACTGCCAGATAGGGCAGTGGTATACTTGGGCCACCTTGTTGGTGGAGGCCAGGTACAACCCTTACAGCCTAAGATCCAGAGTACCATGGAATGGGCAGCTCCAACCACCCAGACCCAAGTCAGGGCATTCCTTGGCTTGACTGGGTACTACAGGAGATTTGTGAACGGATATGGGTCCATTGTGACTCCCCTCACAGAACTCACCTCCAAGAAAATGCCCAAGAAAGTAAACTGGACTGTTAGTTGCCATAAGGCTTTTGACACCCTGTGGGGTGGTGGAGATGCAGACCAGGAGTCAATAGTATCTGGTTCAGTGGGTTTATTAACAAACAGGAGTTTTAGGGGGGAAAAGTTTGTATGTTAAAGTCTTTTCAAGAAACAGTCTGTGAACCAAGATAAAGCACCTTTCCGGTGCAAGGTCTTCTGGTACTTTTAGTCGGCTTAGACCTCTCTTGTATTCCTAACAATGCGAGGTTCTTGAATGTCAGGTTTGATGGCCGTCGATCACCGATACCCAAAAAGGAAAGAAGAACAAAAGAATCCTGTAAAGGGGTGGCTCAGAGTCTATAGCCTGTGACGCAGGAGCCAGGGGAAAGTGTGGGGAACTATCACCTCGACCGTCACCAGTGATTCATGCTTGCGCTGCTGTTTTACGCTGAAGACGGCCCCTAGTCGGAAGCTACCACTTTTTCCCCGCCCTTAGGTCCCTCCAGTGCGCGGCCCCAGACCGAGGAAATACGCCCCGTACCTTGTGGAGCCATGCTCGAGTTGTCGCGTTGCCAGGTAGGGTCTGGCTGCCCGTCTGTTCCGTCCTCGGGTTCCTCACTGCTCCGGTTCTTCTCCTCGGTCGGGTCAGCTTGCTCTTTGTGTAGGCTTCCAGCACTGTCCCGTGGCAATACCGAGTAGGTTCTGGTAAGCGTCCTCTCCTGGCGTTCTTCGTCCGTTGGTCCTGTAGAACGACTGCTTCCCTCGGCGGCATCCCATTTGAAGAACTCCGCGCCACATGACCTGTAGGATTCCTCCGGGAAGCCTGACGCCTTAAAGGGCCAGCGGTCCCCGGGTAAGCTCTGAAAAAACATGAAGACGGGGAAAGGTAATGGGGAAAACGCTCCAATGCTGGTGTTCCGGACTGTGCATCCTGCTCCTCCTCACACACCCTAAAAGAAGCAATGTGCTCAACACCAATTCTAAAAGCACCAGATTATTCCAAGCAGTTCATAGTGCAGACTGATGCCTCAGAGCTGGGGATAGGATGGGGATGGGGTAGGATGGGGATAGGATGGGGATGGGGATGGGGATCTCTGCTCCCCAGAGAGCACCGTTGGAGTACTATTGAGAGGGAGGCCTTTGCTGTGGTTTGGTCCCCGAAGAAGTTAAGGCCTTACTTGTTTGGAACTCACTTCCTGGTTCAAACTGACCACAGACCTCTCAGATGGCTGATGCAGATGAAAGGGGGAAATCCAAAACTAATAAGATGGTCCATATCCCCACAGGGAATGGACTTTGAAGTGGAACACCAACCAGGTACCGCCCATGCCAATGCAGATGGACTTTCCAGGTTCTTCCACTTAGACAATGAAGACTCCCTAGGGCAAGGTTAGTCTCATCACCTTTCGTTAGGGGGAGGGTAGTGTGAGAAAGTACCATCTTTCATGCATGGTATGCCCCCACTTTTTTCTGAACTGCTGATGTGCTTTGACTGAGTATGCCCTGGGATCCTGCCAACCAGGTGCCCAGGCCTGTATTCCTTCCCTAAAACGGTGTTGAAACTGAAACCCAATTGGCATCTCCGGCCACCTGTCCGCCCCTAGTAAATGGTGACCTAGGTACCCAGGGCATGGTGACCAGAGAAGACCCCTGAGGGCTGCAGCACTTATTGTGCCACCCTTAGGGGCCCTGTACCCTGACACCCACACACTGCCTTTGCAGGCTGAGTGTCTAAGTACAGAACTAAACAAAGAGTCTGCATGTCACACATCCCTGTGTGCCATGTCCACAAACTCACTGCCCCTCTAGCTGGGTGGCCTATGCCGGTGGTGTGGGCACAGGTGCATGAGCCCTGTACCCCTACAGTACCCAGGGCCATTCCTGGGCACTGTAAGTGCAGTGCTGCCATTAAGAGTATATGGTGCTGGGAGGTTGTCATTACGAACTCCACAGCACCATGATGGCTTCACTGAAGACTGAGAAGTTTGATATCAAACTTCTCAGCACATTAATTCCGCACTGATGCCAGTGTGGGATTTAATGTAAAATGCACGCCAGAGGGCATCTTACAGATGCCCCCTGAAACCTAACCAACTTCCAGTGTCCTGACTGCGTGGCTACCGAGGCTTCCAGCACCAGACATGTTTCTTGACCCCTTGGTCAAGAGCCTGCCACTCTGGAGGGCCTGAACCAATGCACATCCTGGGAAGAGGTGCCAAGCCTCCTCCCCCAGGATGGGCAGGGGAAGCTTCTAAGGCATATCACCTTTATGAGTTTCTCCAGGCCACTAGCTGTACTCAGCAACTGGCCCCCACCGGTTATGACCCCCCCTCTGGCGGGAAGAACAGCGGGAAACCCTAAGTAAGGAAAGGGGGTGTGCCAGCCTATGCCAACACCACCCCTAAGGTGGGAGAGGCGAGGTGAAGCACGACTCCGGGCTCCAGCCATCTTGAAGAGAGGGAGCCCTGCCCAATCATGGCTAGGCTCCTGCCCCCCTCCCACAGGAGAGGAGCAGGCTATGGGGTGTACACACCCCAGGACAGAGACCCAGTGGTCCCTGCCCTTGCCCTACCTGTAACACCCCTAAATGTAGTATTTAGGCACACCCTGAACTTTCCTTTCTCAGATCCTGATTGCAACAAGAAGAAGAACAAGAAACAAGAAGATCTGCTGTGCAGCAAATGACAAGAGGACGACACCACCTGAGTTAGCCCCAGAACCCTACAGGCCTGTTGATCCTTGAACCTGCTTCTGCAAAACTCTGGCGTTTCCTGCGGACAGCAACCTCAAAACCTCAAAAACCCCGGAGGACCTGCCTGCCTTGAACCTTCCAAAAGACTGCGACTCCCACGAGCAGTGATTGTGCTCAAACAGCAATACCCCTGGTCCCAGCCAGGAACCGCAAATCCAGCACACTCTGCACCTCCCAAGCCCGGCCTGTGCCTGAGTGACCCAAGACCACGAGGACGTCCCCGCGCGACTGTGACCCGGAGTACATTGTCCAAAGACCCTCCTCGACGACCCAGACAACGCCTGCAGCCTCAGAACCAGGGACCCCTCCAACCGCGACCAGCTGGGGGGAAGATTTCCCAACGCCAAAAGATACCCCTGCACCCGGCGCCCCACGGCCCCCTGTGCCTACCTTTTGGGTACCTACCTCTTCTCCAAGATCCCAACTTACCTCTCGAAGTGGTGGTCGCATCTGAAGAATCTCCGTCCCCGAGCCTGCAACCTTTGTCCACTTTTTAACTTTCCCTCTGGATAACATTGATTGCCCGATGGCTCAAAAGCACCCTGCACCCAGCCGCCCGTATGCCCCTAGAAGTGCAACTACTACCCTACTCTACTTCCCCACTTGTCCTGAGTAAGTGACCAGGAGCTCAGCTCCCACAACTGCGTGGCCTGCTTGCTGGCAGCCACCAACCGAAAACCCTACCCTCCATAGGATTGCATTGGGCCTACTCTCTCTGCCCCTGTGCGGCTGAGGGAGTAACTGCTGTACCTTTACGACCCTGGGAGACCCCTGAGTCTATGCCCAGAAACTTGACTCTACCAGTCGAGTACTTACTGAAAAGCCGATAACTCATTTCCTTCCATGGAATAACATTTTCATGTTTCACTTGAAATTGAAAGTGTGGAGTTTTGAAACTTTAAAATATTCATCTAAAATACACCTTTTAGCCCAGCACTGAACCGTAAAAGTAATTATAAGTGTACTTACCAGTAACTTGAATTTCCTCCCATAGGATAACATTACTTGGTTTTCACTGAAAAGTTTCTAAGTGCCAACTTTGAAAATACATTTATATTCTTTAAAAGTCACGACTGTAACCAAAACACATTTACTTAACTGATTACAGTTTATGTCCTGGGACTGAATCCAGGATCCAGTCCTGTGGTTAGAAAAGTAAAGTAATCAATTGCATTTATTTAGAAAAACCCATTTTCGCTCAATGTTAAATTGTGTTTGAAATTTCGTTGCCTATTGCAACCACTGTAGCTATTGTACTTACAAAGTCTATTGCCTTTTTGCAAAGTAACTACATAAAGTCACTCATATTTAGAAAAGTATATTTTGATACCTTGTTGGTTGTAAAATAAAACAGCTATAACTTTTGATATAAAACAATTGGCCTAGAGTTCAGTTCTTGAGTGTGTGAGACCATTTGCTGACAACAAATGTTTTACACTGTCCTCTGATCATGCCTTACTGGCTATTCTCTTACAATGCCTTCTTCTGGGACTTGCCTGAAGGAGAGGACAGGCAGGGCTGCTGGACAAACAAAGCTCTCTTTCTCAGCAAGGACTCCGAATTGGGATCACTCGCTTGCTGTCAATTCTGCTCCTTTATGGGCGAATTCTGCCACTTCACTGTGATGTGGTCAATGCGTTCGACTCCCCTGTGATTATTGACGGGCCCCATCGGGTGCCAGGGGCTCAAAGTTCACAACTTGCAGTGAAACAACCACAATGCACAGAAAGACGTTAATGCATGTAATGAACTAAGCCAGAAGAAATGTGATCATCCTCACGCCAGCTACAAGTTGACTGACACAGAAAGAATCGCTGCTGTAGGAAGGTTCCAATAGAGCTATCATAAAAGAACATTCTAAACATTAATGGCATACAGTACAATAAAAGTACATCAATTGAACAGCAACACTTTACTACAATGTGCTCTACTGTAAATAGGCAGGCAGCGCCACCATGTGGTTGACTGTAATATAAAGCAGTGCCGGTGTTAAGAATTATAGTCCTGATTTAGATCTTGGCGGAAAGGATTATCACAGCAACAGGTACTTATTAATTCAAACTACATTAAACAAGCATTTGCAATGCAATAGGTCTCGCATTATCAAAGTTTGAGCTATTGGCATTGCTAAATAATGGAACACCAATAGCTCAAACTTTAATAATGCGAGACCTATTGCACTGCAAACGCTTGTTACCAATCTGTTTAGTCCATTGTTTAGCTCAATCTATTTCTCCTGTAGTCAAATTCGGAATTGTTTCCAAGCACACCAACAGAGAAGTTTACTAGTCTCTGGTGGCTGAAACTCACACACTTAATTTTGTCTGTGTTCATAGACATCATCTTCTGCTTACAGAAGCCAGAGAACCTAACAGGATCTGTGTACCAGACATGGCATGAGAAACAAGAAGAGTATCATCTACAAACAGAAGGGTTGCAATGCTACTGCCCCCAAGCCCAGGCGCACTACATTGGGAATCTTGCACAACTTCTTCCACCCGAGTAGCAACATAAGTGTAGAGACTGAACATAATTGCTGCACTAGCTTTCTGAAAGGGAAAGAACTACTGATTTTACCTTGTAAAAACCCATCGAAGAAAAGTGCAGTTCCCTTCATAAATAAACTGAAAACCTCATTGATAAAGTGATTGGGATGCGACGGGAAGATGGAAGGCATGTGATCAACTCTAGGAAATGCTACAAAGCCCCCTCTTGCAAGGATAAAAAGCATTTGTAAACTGGTGCCCCTGCAAGCTACGTAGAGTCAATGCTCTGTCGGAAGGAGCTTGGTTTACATTATTTCATAGTAGAGAAAATTAAGAAATTAAACTGACTAAAGACACTTGGGCAAGGTCACCACCTTGAAAAACATACACCTGTGCCGAAAGTAACATATATTCATCCGTGCCTTATTCATTATTTGGTACCAGTTCTAATCCTAAAATAAAGGCTGATGCACACATAAAGGCACAGGCCAATAAAAGGAAAACTAGCTTAAAGCTAGGAATTAGTTTGAGCCGAAAGAAAAACATAATTTTTTAGCCCAAGAGGTTAAAGGGCTAAACATTTACAGCAATGGAGAAAATAGTTCTGTACTAGCTGTATACGGAAAGAGAGTTTTAGGGCTCAATCCTACAACTCTTCCCTTCATTCCAGGTCTACCACCTGCACATGCTTGTAAGGAGAAATCTAAAATAGATTCGAACAGTAGATTTATTTGTGGGCCTTGTAGACGCAGAATGCACGGTGCCACCCCCCTTCGGGGAGTGGCGCCGTTAGTGGTAAACAAAGTGCCACGTTAGTTCTTCCCCTTCCGGGTCCGCCGACCCGGAAGGGGAATCGCGGTAGCCCAATAAGACCGGGGCTTACTGTTGAACCGGAAGTTCTCTCAGGGCGCGAGGCTTAAAAGCCATCGTCCATTTTAGGAACCCCTCTTTGTTTGCTGGCCAGCCGAGGAGTCGGACCTCCGTGAAGTGGACACTGCTTCACGTGACCATCGCGAAGCGAGAGGCGATCGAGGGTCGTGACGACTTTTGGGCAGGTCGGTAAGCCGTGCAGTGCGTAAGGGGATGGGGGCGGCACGTTTGCGTGTCACTAGGTATGCGGGGATTGTTATTATTTCAATGCGGAGGCGCGCGTTTATGAGCGCGCGAGGTAGCGGAAGTACGGGTGTCCGGAGCGAGATGAGGCGCGTGTCTAATGTTGGTAATGGGAGCGCGTTAGCAAAGGAGACTGGATACGCGCGCACGCGAATGCAATGGAGGGGGGCGCTTTGTGCTCGAACCTCGAGGCGCGCTTCAGGCTTAGCGCGAGGCGTCCCTGGGGTGCTCTGG
Source organism: Lissotriton vulgaris (assembly GCF_964263255.1). Classification (NCBI taxonomy): domain Eukaryota; kingdom Metazoa; phylum Chordata; class Amphibia; order Caudata; family Salamandridae; genus Lissotriton; species Lissotriton vulgaris. Next base: position 321,278,750 of record NC_141695.1, on the reverse strand, counting down.
GGCAAATGCTTATCCCGCCAGCGGTGCCGATAAGTGGATGAGGCACGCTGCAAAGAGCTGAGGGCGTTTGTGCTCGAGCTCCTTACCACAGGGTTTAATCCTGAATAACTTCCGGGGTGTACATCTGATTTCGGACCAGTTAATGCATTGGTTGAGGTTTTATGGTGAATCTTCAGTTAATAAGGTATCCAACAGTTATGTCACTATAATCTTCCCTCCTCCATGGTTGATTAAGGGCTAAAACAGTAGGATTACAAGGTAATTGGTGGGCAGTTCCTTTTCAATTTCAAATAGTGTGCCACCCCCTTTTATGAACCTATCCTAAACTTGGTAAGGACTGATGTTTGATTAGTGGGACATGTTAACCTTAAATACTTCTAATTTAGATGGGGTTATAGTGCTATGGACATAGTGCAAAGGTTGGGCATGTAACTGACAGATCAAAAGGCCACTGGAAATCGGGGTGTCACCTTGGACTATAAAGGGTATGGTGAATGGACACCGGGTGAGCAGTACGAGTTGGGTCGTAACCTAAGGATGTGCGCAGGCACAGTGAGCTTAACCGTAGTTGTTTGGGAGCAAGTTCATCCACGTTGGACTGCAATGGAATGGGCAGGGCCCCTGGAAAGGAGAGCGCGGTTGTATTGACGCTTGCAATGTGTTAAAGAAAGTAATGCTTGTTCTTTTTAAGTGCAGGATGCCGCCAAAAAAATCGCAGAAGGGTAAAGAGCCCTCTACAAAAAGTGATGAATACCTTGGTTTTACGGAGTTGCTGGAGTATACGAGAGAGAAAGGCATGGATTGGGTGCTAAAGAACATGCGAGAGGGGGCTAGAGCAGACGCGAACCCTCGGGAAGAAAGAGGGAGAGGCAAGAGAGCGAGGCGCACTCCGGAGAGGTTTAAAGAGTCAACAAAGGGCAAGCGGCCCAGGGCGACACAGCCCCAAACAGCTTCATCAGGTGAGGAGGAGGTGCTAGAGACAATAGACTCACCTGCAGAGAAAGATAAGGATGGCATGGAAGGACAGAATAATACTGCTAGGCATACGCAAATAGGAGGGTGCCCCGTCACTCCTGTGGGGGCCCCAGGTCTACAAGGTTTGTTACCGCCAGTGGTGGCGCAGCCAGGTGGTGGAGTGTCGCAAGTGTGGATACAACCTGGGGGGGTCGCACAGTTACCAGGGATGCAATTGTACGGTTCCCATGGGCAAACAATTGGTAATGGCCCCTTAAACTCGTTAATTCCCGCAATGACGTATCCAACGGGGGCAGGGCAGGTAATGTTGAATGCTTACACAAACTTAGGGTGTCCTTCAAAGACATCTATAGATAACAGTACTGCTGATCATTCTGTGCCCCATAATAGTCAAGCGCAGGGAGGGGCTGGAGGGCAACCGTCTGGGCATCCACTGTTGGCATTCAGTCCACTCATGTTTGGCTCATCCTCCATGACCCTATCGCCATCTACGGGGATCACTTGGCATGTGCCCATAGATGTAAAGGAAAGGATACTTAGAGGTGAATATATTGACGTGTTTGACCTTATCAATGCAGGAGTGGCGGCAGGGAAGTCAAAAGGTGGGAAAGAGGGCGAGTATAGCCAAAAGAAGTCGTGGACGGAGTGGTCCATGAAAAACTGGATCACAGGTTTCGCCATCTATGCGGCAGTAATACTGGAGAAATACCCTATGTTAGGTCCGCAGATGATGAGTTATATATCCCTTATTCATGGTGCCGCTTCGGAGTTTCCAGGATTGGGGTGGTTAAAGTATGACAAAATGTTCAGGCAAATGAAAGCAGTTCACCCAGGTATTTCGTGGGACCAACGAGAGATCAATTTATGGCACACAGTTTTTTACTCCTCTCCCTCAACGCTTAAAGCTAGTGCCCCTGCTCAGAGTCAGTCCTTTCGGAGTGACAAAGGAGTCGGTGATAAAAAACAGGCCTGCTGGCAGTTCAATAGAAATGAGTGTACGAGGGGGGCTTTGTGCAGGTACAAACACTGCTGCTCCTACTGTGGTGGCACATCGCATCCTGAACTCAGATGTTTCAAAAAAAATGGAAACCCTAAAGAGCAGCCCGCCCATACCACTCCAAAGGGAAAGCCACCCAAGGCATCCGACAAAGCTCCCAACTCCCATTAAACGTCATGTCTTGACACACCTACTCAGTAAATATGACAATTCTGAGGAGGCCCAATTCCTGCTCCATGGCTTCACATCTGGTTTTCGGATTCCTTCTTCAGCATCCCCTACTAAAGTCCCGCCTCGCAATCAAAGTTCGGTGCTCCAGAATATGGAGGCGACACGAAGTAAGATTATGAAAGAAGTTTCCTTAGGGCGTGTCGCTGGACCTTTCAAGAATCCCCCGAACCCTGAGCTTGTTTGTTCACCATTAGGTTTAGTGCCAAAGAAAGAGGCGGGCAAATTCCGACTCATACACAATCTCTCAAGTCCTCCGGGGTTATCGGTCAATGATAAATTAGATCCCGAGCTGTGCACAGTGCGCTATACATCTTTTGACGCAGCCATTGAAAAATTGCAGGGTCTGGGTGAAGGTGCCTTAATGGCCAAGGCTGATATCGAGTCGGCATTTAGGTTAATCCCAGTTCATCCGGATGATACTAGGCTGTTGGGTTTCACTTTTGAAGACAACTACTTTGTTGATTTGTGCATGCCTATGGGTTGCTCTATTGCCTGTGCAGTTTTCGAGACCTTCGCAAGGTTCTTGGAATGGGCAGTGGAACAATTCTTGGCATCGGACAAATCCCACGCTGTAGTGCACTACCTTGATGATTTTTTATTTTTGGGCCCCAAGGGTTCACAGTCCTGCAGGAAGGCCCTGCTGGGCTTCCAACAGGTTGCTGGAGCTCTGGGGGTACCTCTAGCGACGGAGAAAACAGAAGGCCCAACAACATGCTTGACATATTTAGGCATCGAAATTGACACCAGAGCAGGTGTGTGCAGGTTACCAAAATCAAAAGTAGATGCCTTCAGAGGGGCAATTGATAGCTGTATTGGAGCAGGAAAAGTAACGTTACATCAGTTGCAGGTACTCTTGGGCCAACTGAACTTTGCCTTGCGGGTCATACCAATGGGCAGGGCTTTTTCCAGGAGTATAGCAAGGGCAATGTCTGGCCTGCGGGCCAAACACCACAGAGTTCGGTTATCATCTGAAGTGAGGGAAGACTTGCGTATTTGGAAGTGTTTCTTGCAGGAATTCAATGGCACGGTGTTGTGGCGGTCTGCCAGCACCACTAATGCTGATCTGGAACTGTTCACTGATGCTGCTGGAAGCATTGGTTTTGGAGCAATTTTGGGAGCCAAGTGGTGCATGCAACACTGGCCTGATGATTGGATAGAACGAGGGCTGACCCGTAACATTTCCTTTCTAGAGTTGTTCCCCATAGTAGTGGCATTGCATTTGTGGGGGGATATGCTCTCTAATAGGCGCATTGTATTTTGGTCAGACAGCATGTCAGTAGTCTTGGTGATTAATAACCAGAGCGCAACCTGCACATGGGTCCTCCGTCTCTTGAAGAATTTGATTTTGAAATGCCTGAGATTCAATGTCCATTTCACTGCTAGGCATGTTCCCGGTGTTGAGAATAAAGCGGCTGACGCATTGTCTCGTTTTAAGTTAACAGAGTTCCGGGCACTTTGGCCGCAAGCAGAGTCGACAATGTCAGCTTTCCCAGCGGAGCTATGGAAGCTTGGTGCCCCACAGCCTCCGACTTGATAGCAGCATCCGTGGCCCCCAAGACTAAGTGTATGTATCAAAAGTCTTGGGAATGTTATATGTCATTCTTGAAAGGGGCGGGACTGGTAGAAGTCTTTATGCCACAGAGTGTTTTGGGATTCATAGTGCATCAGAAAGAGAAAGGAAATTCGGTTGCATGTATGAAGAGGCAACTTTCGGCATTGGCATTCTATGCAGGATTGCAGGGAGTCGCTGACCCAACAAAGGACCAGAGAGTGAGAAGGGCGGTGAAGGGTTGGGAGCGCTTGGCGCCTGCGGTGAAAGACTCTAGAAGGCCTATAGATGTGGGAAAACTGGTGAAAATTTTGGACACTTTACCATTGGTTTGCTTCACATCATACGAGACCCAATTATTTAGGGTGGCCTATGTGCTAGCCTTTTGCGGAGCTCTCCGAATCTCTGAATTACTCCCGGCATCGAAAACAGATAGAGAGGGTGGCCTAAGGTGCTCAGATGTGATAGAATCAACAGATGTCCTGAGACTTAGGGTGCGAAGATCGAAAACTGACCCGTTAGGCAGAGGGTCTTGGATACAGTTGGGAAGAGCGGAGGGCCAGTCATTCTGTCCAGTTAGCCTGATGAGGGAATTCATGCTAATTAGGCCGCAAGGGGCTGATGATAGAGTACTTCTTCACTTGAATGGTCTGCCCCTCACTAGGTTCCAGTTCACAAGGGTGGTTAAGATGACTTTAGCGAAGATTGGGGTGGACCCGTCCAATTTTACTTCTCATTCTTTTCGCATCGGGGCTGCAACAACAGCTGCGGGCTTGGGGTTACCCGAGCAGACCATCAAGAAGTTAGGTCGTTGGAAATCTGCATGCTACGAACGTTATGTTAGACCGCAATTACTTTAACAGCTGTACGAGTATTTTCCTCCCATCGTTCTCATCGTGTCTCTTCATGTTTACCGTAGGTAACTCACCTAAGAGGGTCCAAATATGTTGGTGCGGTCATTCCTTCATTCGCAGGGCTGGAGCGATCTTCAAGGAGACGCTCGAACAAAGGGTGCACATGGTGCAAGGATGTGATCATCATTGGGTGGGAGTAGGTGGGCAACTCCTTGCTGATGTCCCTAAGGATCTAAAGGCGGCTTTGGCCAGAGGCATGCCTTTCCCAGATATATTCGTGTTGCACTGTGGGGGCAACGACATGATCCCGGCAGGAAGGAGAGGTGTTAAGGAATTCTTGTTTTCGACCCTAGCAGCTGTAAAAAATATCTTGCCCGAGGCTAGGCTGCTGTGGTCCGAAGTTATCCCAAGGTTAGTATGGCCGCGGAACGCACCCAGGAAAGCGGTGAATAAATCGGTGAGGAGGCTAAATCAATCGGTGGCGGAGATCTTGCAGAAGTCTAGTATCAGAACGATCCGTCACAAATTGATACAAATATCCAGGCTGGAACTGTATGCGGAGGATGGTGTACACCTTTCAGAGGCGGGCAACATGATATTTTTAGAAACAATCCTAGGAGCTATCTCCGAAATTCTTGAGCGCGGGGGGAGGTCGAGTCCGCCAGTAAGCGCCTCGCCCTGTGGCGGGGTTTCCGGACAAGAATAACACGGGAACTTCTTGTCCAGTGACAGTTTCCACCTTGGAACAGGTTTTTAGAAATCATCATGGACTCCGGGGCTGGCGGGAGAGTTGAGGCTGACCTGCTGGTGGCCTTAGCTTCTCCAGCCCTACCCTGGAAGCCGCTGGTTGCCCAAGTGGGGGCTTATAATTCACCTGCGGCTCTGTTGACCAAAAGGGGGTTAACGAAAAGAGAGCAGGCTATCTGGGTGTGGCCTGCTGGCGCAGCCCTGAAGTTAAACCAAATGCCCATTGGAGAATGGGCGGTAAAAGAGTAATTTGTAGATAAGAGTGAATTTTTAATGATGTGATATGAAAAGTAATTTGGACTTTAATTAAAGAATGCGGTCAATGAGGTAATTGACCTGTGATGTTAATTTTTAATAAACATACGCACTGCGGAAAATCAAGCGAGACTCCGGCGTTTAATTGGTAAGGGGGGCCTCTTGTTGAAGCATGCTTTGGGGCGGGGAGTGAGTGCACTTGGTTTGCCATCTATGCACGGCGCCACCCCCCTTCGGGGAGTGGCGCCGTTAGTGGTAAACAAAGTGCCACGTTAGTTCTTCCCCTTCCGGGTCCGCCGACCCGGAAGGGGAATCGCGGTAGCCCAATAAGACCGGGGCTTACTGTTGAACCGGAAGTTCTCTCAGGGCGCGAGGCTTAAAAGCCATCGTCCATTTTAGGAACCCCTCTTTGTTTGCTGGCCAGCCGAGGAGTCGGACCTCCGTGAAGTGGACACCCACCCACCCAACCCCAAAAGTTAGGTATTTCGGCAGGTCAAGAGCGGGGTTTCCGGACAAGAATAACACGGGAACTTCTTGTCCAGTGACAGTTTCCACCTTGGAACAGGTTTTTAGAAATCATCATGGACTCCGGGGCTGGCGGGAGAGTTGAGGCTGACCTGCTGGTGGCCTTAGCTTCTCCAGCCCTACCCTGGAAGCCGCTGGTTGCCCAAGTGGGGGCTTATAATTCACCTGCGGCTCTGTTGACCAAAAGGGGGTTAACGAAAAGAGAGCAGGCTATCTGGGTGTGGCCTGCTGGCGCAGCCCTGAAGTTAAACCAAATGCCCATTGGAGAATGGGCGGTAAAAGAGTAATTTGTAGATAAGAGTGAATTTTTAATGATGTGATATGAAAAGTAATTTGGACTTTAATTAAAGAATGCGGTCAATGAGGTAATTGACCTGTGATGTTAATTTTTAATAAACATACGCACTGCGGAAAATCAAGCGAGACTCCGGCGTTTAATTGGTAAGGGGGGCCTCTTGTTGAAGCATGCTTTGGGGCGGGGAGTGAGTGCACTTGGTTTGCCATCTATAAGAAGCATGAACCTAGAATGAAATGAAATCCTACTTCACCAATCTTACCCCTATCTCACTGAGGGCAAGCTAACTTAAGAAAGTAATAGAAGTGCGGATCTTTGGAGACCTTTTGAGAACTCGGTTCTGGACCTTTCACCAAAGTGCATCTCCAAAGAGCCAAACAATGTTCTTAATAGAAGAAACATGGAAATGGAAATGGAATAAATCTTATAGTGAGCTACTTAGCCCGGGGGCATCAAGGCGCATCATGCGTCTGTTGAGGAATTTTGTGGTACTTGAAGGTATTGAGTCCTGTGGAATCATCACTATTGTATTTTCACATGTGTAACATCTATTAAAAAAGTATTTTATGCAGAGCATTGTGGGTGCATAGAGACATTTTAGCGGACCACGACATCTCGGTCAAGAAAATCTCCTTACAGATATATCCATCTTTTCTCAGGCCCTCATCTTTACTTAAGCTCTCAAGTGGCATAAACATCCTGTCAAGGGGATTTAATTCAAGTCGTAGAGATGGCATGGGTCATTACCTCAGGAGCTCCAGGGGTCAAGATACGCAGGTTAGGAGAGATGTTCTCCACCTTAATTTTGTTCGCACAAGACATGCTGATATACCATTTTATAGGTCACCTCATTCGCATGAGACCCAATGTGTGTGTTCCAGAGAAGGGGACATCTTATATCTTCAGTTGTGCTTTCGGTGAAAGCATATGAGGTGCAACCATGGCAACTGTTTTAAGCCCACCATGTAACTATGTCATAGACAGGCAGTTCCACGAAGTCTTTTGCAGTTTTGCTCACATGATTGGAAGTATGCATTATTTCTTTGAAGATGGAGTACTACAAAACTGGTGTATGGAGTACCAAAATTGTTTGGATGAATATACGAGGTCTGTTCATAAGAGGCAATTACATTTGAATAGCATTTTGTTTGCTTTCAGATAAGTTAGACATATGGAAGGTAACTGTATCAAGCATGTTTTAAAGAAAAAAATTGCACATTACAATAGCCAGGTCATCTTCAAAGTGAGGTTAACTAACTTCATAAACGGAAAAGGAAATTAAAAAAGTCCATAATGCTCAACCTATCCAAATCGCGCAGGCTGCAGAGTCAATGCCATCATGGTCCCTTATTGCTCTGGCTTGTGGGTGTGGTCATGCAAATGCATAAATAATATTATAGCATAGATGATTTACTGGGTGAGAGAGAAAATATGGTAATCCCCTATGTTGTACATGATTTATCACTTCCTCTCTATCAGGCTTCATTTCTAGACCCGTCTCAGACTACCCTTTCTTAACGCCCTATTGCTACCAATACACAAAGCTGATAATCAAACTTGCTTGTGAGTGAGAAATGATGACATTTATGCAGCCATTGTGTGCCATACTTTCTTGCTCAGAAAGACCGTATGTCAATATCTATATCTATACTAATATACTAAAGAGAGAGCCCAAACCTTTGAGGCGGGTAATCTCAGGAACCACAGCACCAATCACAACACCCAATACAGCGTGGAAAGGACAGTTGCAGCAGAAGGACATAGGCTATGCAGTGTTGAAGGAGGCGTTGATGATGTCCCGTAGATGGGATGCGATGACGGAGTTGGCCTTGTTGAAGACGTGGTGCGGGCAGGGGTCAGTTGGTGATCCGGAGTGGGTGGAGCTCATCGTGCGGATGGTTTCTTCTGTGTTGATCGGGGTTCAGGTGCGGAGGGTGGTGGTGGGGGGCGTTGGTGCAGTCTTGGGGTGCGTCGGCTGTGTGCTGAAGCTGTTGTGTATGTCTGGGATTTTGCTGTGAAAGAACAAGGCGAGCGAGTTGCAGAGGTCTTGCGATGGGGTGATGTTATTGTTTCCGGCGCTGGGGTTGGAGGGATCTTAGTATTCCCCCCCACAGAAGACTAAGGTAAATTGTGTTAAAATGACGTTTGGGACCTATAGTAGGCCATAATCCAATGCAGGCTGTTAGTTAGACCTAAGGAGTAGGATATCACCAATCTCCTGAGTAGACCTGTGGAGCCATTATGAGCCCATGAATACACACAATGAAAATTAGAGATAGGACATCAAAACTTTTTTGCAATTAATGTAAATCCTAGGAGTCTTTATAGCAAAGACTAAGGTAAACTGTGAGATAGTGAAGATTGGGCCTGTAGTAGATCACAACATTAGGTAGGTGGGATGTAATATCTAAGGAGCAAGCAATAACTTACTTCCCATTGGACCTGTTGGGCCGGTAGGTGTAACATGATAGACACCCATACAAAATGGGCAGTGTGATATACACACTCACAGGCAGAGGACCGCCTAATCTATAAATGTTAGTGCTATATATACTTTTTTTAATAGCAATGCAGAGGTATAGCAGAAAAATCTTTTTCTCTTTTCTCTTTTTCTCTTTACCTACGCTCTAGTTTCTCATGTAATAATTGGTTTAGTTATACTTTCCTCATGAGAACACTTTATGTTTTGTCTAAAGAATGTTTATGTTCGTAGGAGATGAATTAATATCACTCCTAGGGGGCTGCTCTACAGTAACTAACTAATGCTCTGTATCATTATGATTTGCAGAATCCCTTTAGTTTTTCTCCTTCATCCTGCCCGCAACATATCTTTGAAGCAATAGGTCCTGAAGAAGATGGCAAAGAAAGAAAAATAAGCCATTGAAACGCGTGTTGACCAGTTTGTGTGTAACACCGTAGTTCTCAGCACAGCATCAGAGGGTTGAGACTCTCACCCCTATGGTTCCATCCGTGTATGTAGTGTGGTACTGGGTTGTGTAGTATGTTTGAAGTGAGTATAAGTGATGCGTATACATGAAAAATAAGAGGTATGGGTTGATTGTGAGTCTGGATTTTTCTAAAATACTGTTTTTGTAAATAATGTATAAATGGTGTTGTTCTACATGATTAGTACACATTGTATTATGTAAAATTATCTACACAGTTTTTCTTTGTAAAACATGTATCATGAAATTGTGGACTGATTTACCTATGCTGTAAAATATAGAAACTAAAATATTTTTCTACAAAAAAACAAATATATAAAATAAAATAAGTATAAATGAAACACTTGTTCTATGTGTAGCAGAGCATTTTTTGTTGTGCCCCGGATGTGAGATTTTTGTAAGCCATATGTAAAAGAAATATAGGTCAAGAGGGATACTATCTTTGCATAGTACTGATTGTAGCAAAAGTGAGGTATCCAGTGCTGAGGGAGCAGTACATTCACCCAGAGATGTGGCACCTGACTTGAAGTAGGGGGTTAACATACAACAGGAGATTCAAGGGCAAGAGGTAGCTCCAGTAGTGCACAGCGTCCCTTAGGAGAATGGGGAAACTGACTCAGGGGTTCATGGTCCTAGTGGTGGGAGGGATACTCTACTGACTCTAGATGAGAGGGGCAGGGAGAGGGGTTCCCCCAAGGTTGAAGTCCTGGTATGTGAGTGTGAAGACCGCCCAGAAGAGTGTGGGTTGAGTTACAGAGACAGTCAGATACTGTCTTGCCAATCTCAGGAGAGTGGTGTGGAGTACGTGTGCGAGGCACTGGATGGTGAGGTGTAGGATAGTTTGGTTAACTCCTGTGGGTGGCTGTGTGATCCAATTGTAGGAGCATATTGTAAGTCCCTGTTTTCAGGAGCTATGCCAACATCTGTTGGAGAGTGAGTTCTCTGACCCCATAGAGCTCACATTGGAGGCAGACCTTTTGGTGGATTCCAGAGGGTCTGGAGAGGCAGTGGGGAGTGACCCTGTGGAGATTGGCTCAGGTATCTTCCAACCCAGAGTGGTGGAAGTGGTTCAGAGTAGCCCCGCTAGGTCCCATTGCATTGGAAGGGGTGTAGGGGCTCACATCCTGTCCCAGGGAAGAAGGAGTGAGTGTGGGGCTTCGTGTCCCAAGGTGCCCAAAACCCAGTCTCAGAGCCTGGATTTTTTTTAAGGGAAGACCAGGTGGGGAGCCAAGGCTGTCCTGAGGGGCCTCCCATTGAGGGGGATTCCCTAGTGCCTGGTGAACTGAGAATGTCTGTAAGCAGGCCTCCATCAGTTCTGGTGTCTGGCAGGGCCGCTACTAAATAGAGGGTGCAGAAGCCCAGACTGAGGGGTGAGAAGGGGAAAGAGTCCCCAGTAGAAAAACCAGTGGGTCAGGGGCCACCCAGAAGGGCTGAGTCAGCAAGGAGTGACCACGGTGACACCACTTCTGTCCTAGGGGATCTTCGTGCACTGTCAGAGGGACAGGAGTCTGGAGATCTGCGCCAGGCAGACTGTCACACGACACATGAGTTATGTATCACCCTCAGGGAGGGTATCTGCACTCCCCAGGAAGTCCTGGTTTGTCAAGCAAATGTTCAATCGCAGGGGATGGTCCCTGGGTTGGAGAGCCAGGTTCAGGTGTTGTCTGACCTGGAGGGTGGGACAACAGTAATCAGTGTCCTGACCCATGTCACCTCTAGGGGTACACCTCCAGCTGGGAGGGTGTAGTGCTCTGGAAGGGGGTGCAGAGGGAGGGAGTCCTCACCTCTGACCCCAGTGCAGCCCAAGGGTTTAGACCCTAGGTTGGAGGGCCAGGTTCAGGGTGTCCCCCCTGACCTAGAAGCCCAGTTGCAGGATAGAACCCCTGAGCTGGTGGGCGAATTGTGCAGGACACTTGCTCCTGGTACCCTGACAATTCTGGAAGGGGTTACCGCTCCAGGTAGGAGGGTACAGAGCCCCAAGGTGGTGGACTGGGTGTGGGAGAGGCCACCCCAGTCTCTGGTCCAGCCGCCCGGGTACAGGCCTGGGGCTGGTGGATCAGTGACCTGACAGGTCACTGATCCACCTGACCTGACAGGAGGGAGAATAGACAAAGGGTGCCAAGCCCCTGGGGCTACTGCCCCCTCTCTCTGAGGCCACAGAGGTAAGAGAGCCCTGAGAGGCATAAGGCCTGGGTCTCATCACTGACTGCTGTCATTGGCCACTGTGGCTTGCTGTCTGTCTGTTGGGACACACCTGTTAGCAAGTTAAGGTTAGATGCTGCACAGGTAGTGTCCACAGGTAAGGAGAAGGGTTCCCCATGAATTAGCTTGGTGGGCCCTGAGAGTATGGACAGAGGAATTGAAATGGGTTCAGATTGGCGTAGAACTGGAATATGCCCCTGCTGTTGTGGGCCAGGTCCATGTTCTATGTCCTAAAGCAGGGAAGCCCATCAAAGTAGTGATTGGTCTACCCTGTGTTTTGGCTGGAAGGGGGTTGTGTTTGAGTTGGCCCTTTTTGCAGGGTCATCCCTGAACTTTTTGCCTTCCTCCTATATTTTTTCTGACCTGTTGTTGGCTATTTTATGACTCTGGGCACTTTACCACTGCTGATCAGAGCTAAAGTGCATATGCTCTCCCTATTATGAATTAATGTATGAATTTGTGATTCCATGATTGGCTGGTTTGGTTTACTTGACAGACCCTAGTACAGCCTGTAAAAGTGTGTCTAAGGTCTGCCATTGCAGAGCCTGTGTGCAATCTGGTACTGCCATGCTGACTGGGCAAGTGCACCCATTTGCCAGGACCCTAATGTCAAATATTTCAAGTGCCTGTCCAAACTGTAGTTTCCACAGGAGCCAATGTAAATTCCTCAATTCCCAACTTCCCTACCCGCGAGTATCGCTCTCACAAAGGGGAGTTGGAGTGAGAAAGAGAGACTGCACTGCTTCTTGTTCTTCGGACCGGATTCTACCTTCTTTTTGTGATGAACCCTGTAACAAACACAGTCGTGCATTCACAGAAAACTACTATTCTATCTCAATCTTTTTTTTTTTTTTTTTAATTTTTGAAAACCTTTATTGTGCATAAAGAAAGAACAAATACGGGCCCACAACCGTCAGGCCGGCCACAATACATTGGGAGCACCAGTGCAAGCAATACGGTTCCCCAGCGGCATCAGGAGACATAGCAACTATCAATGGACATAACACAGAATGGAACATGTCGCCGAGGAGAAGGAGCATTGAAGGTTAATTTTTTTAAGTTTTTTCGGTCAGAATAAAAGCAGTGAAGAATAGGAACGAAGGAGAATTGAGTCCGTACATGAGCTTCACGACATGAGCAGGCAGCATCATCAATGGAAACAACAATGGAATTTAACCCCCCGGGAAATATGGCGGTGCAGAGGAAAACAACAAGAGCATCAGTCAGCATTTACGCCCCACCCACAGCGCCACCCACTCCCTGCTAACCCCTATCGCGGACCCAGAACAGAAACAAGATTAAGAAAGCGCAGAAAAATAGGAAAAATAAGGCCCATAGAAACGAAATGAGGAAAACCAAGTCTAACCCCCCACCCTACACCAATGCCGAGGCTACGGCCTACCCCCCCCCCCCCCCCGGCAATGTGTCTGTCGCCCATTAAAGAACCCGAAATATAGACCAAGAAAGAGGGAAGAGAGAAGGAAGATGAAAGAAAAGGAAAAAGGAATTTTAACACTTGAAATATAGGGAGGAAGAAAGAGTAAACTATTCTACCACTCCCAAAGAAAAGGGGGGATGCGGGGAGGAGCCCACCCAATATCGAGCCTCCCGGACTCTCCAGCCCTGTGCAACTCCTACGCCGTGCGGAGCAATAAATTTGAAGGCATACAATCAAAAAAGGAACAGAAGTAGTCACATCCAGGTTACGGAGGCAGCACATGGACCATCACCCCATCAGTAAAATATACAGCAGGACATGCACACCTCCACCCCACATGAGAATTTGCCATAATCAACAACAATAACAGGATAAATTGCGAGGAGGCACAGCTTCAATACACGCCGATGGGGCGTCCCAGACCGAATCCCCACCAGACAGAGCAGCATAAGTCATCACCCATAAGCCCCTAGCCCTGACCAGACCGCGGACGACCCCTCCACCATGACACCCGGCAGAAGTTCGCCTCAGATGGAACAAAGAAACAAGATGGCCCCCCTAGGTAGTACAAAAGCAGAGAGGAGCAAAATGGACGCCACCCAGCAAAAACAGTTCTCCTGTCCCCATGAAATATCATCGGCAGAGCAGTCAGGCATCGCAGAGCATGTAGGAGAGCCTGTAGATCACAATGCACATGGATAGCCAGTTGAGGCGCCGACTGCGCCGTAGACAAAGGCTGCAATGTCACGGAGGAAGTCTTCGATACAAGCAGAGAGGGAAACACTGTAGCGTTGCCAAAGGAGCTATCCACCATTCTTGTAGCCGGCAACATTGTATCCCAGGTGGAACTCCGTGGAGGCGGAGCGGCATAGCGAGGGGAACAGGTCGGTGGCAGAAGCGCCGCTGGATGAATCACAGTATCAAGCTTCCCACACAGTACTCGAAAGTTCGTACACATCTCAGCCCTCAAATCGGCAAGCGCCACCAAGACAGTACTGTAGGTCACGTCAGGGGAATGTACCACCCTGACCGCAGTTTGAGGCGCGGTTCGCCATCCAGCAGACCGGTCCAGTGTCCGTTCGGCGTCACACTCCTGGGTCACCATGTAGGGGGACATCGCTTCCATGACGCCCGCCATCACTGTCACACGCACAAACAAGCCAAGATTGTGCAGGCGAAATCCTCGAGGGAGACAGGGTCCCCGGCCACCGGTTAAAAGCCCCCCCCTGGCAAACTCAGGGCGGGGGCACAACAAAAGGCAGGCTCCGTCAGTCAGCTGCACACCAGTACGGGAGGGGGGGGGGCACGGCGCAACTCACCTGGGCACCCCTCAAAGCGAAGCGATAGCGTAGCACCAGTCAGTCAGGAGTAATCTTCGCAGAGGGGGCCAGGAAGCAGCGTCGCGCAGCACGCAGTAAGGCAGATCGCCGGCCTCCCCCCAGCTCGGCTGGGTTACGGTGCTGCAGCAAGCGCCATCCTAGCGGGGCCGCCCGGGTCTCAGCTCCAGGTCCAGGGACGGTCGCCAGCGCAAATCGGCCGGTTCTCGGGCTGGAAGTCTGGTATGATTTCCCAAGAGACAGCAACAACCTCAGCGTCCTTTCACCGTCTTCCCACTATCACGTAGAGCCCGGATAGAAGGCAGGATTTATCGGTGGGAAACAAATGCACCGAGAGCCGGGAGACTACACGTCCGTCTCCGTCGCCATCTTGGCTCCTCCCTCTTCTATCTCAATCTTCATGCTGTAATAATGTGTAACTTTTTGATCTGTTTTGATAGGCGCCTTGACACCCTCGGGTTTAGTTTGCGCAATACAAATTGCTTAATAAATAAATAAATAAATACCTGTCTTCCACAGTGCAATTGCTGCTCTCTTGTAGATTCAGGTCGAGTATTTTTGGACCTTGCTCAATTCTATTATGTTTTGGGTGTCTTGCAGTCTTGTAATATTCTGTAAAGTAAATAACATGTCATCTTTGCCAAGAAATATTCCCTACCTCCCTTTAACCTTAAGTTACCTTGCTACACCAGTATCATGTGATGTTCTTTTCCAGGATGATTTATATTCTTGTCCTTTACTGATATATTAGAACTAATTGATTGTTTTATTTATTTTTCTCTTGCAGCTAAGAAGACCAGGTTGTGTGTTGATAAGTACAATTATTTATATATATAATTATATCTACGTTCTCTACTGTCTTAACTCTTGTTGGTCTGTATTTAACTAACTTTTCTTTCAAGAGTAGCAGGACTTGTTAACAACGAAATGTCTCTCTCAAGGTCTTTTTATCTGAATTTTAGATTCTTTCTCTTCTTTATTTGTTTCAGTTCATTACTTCATGATTCAGATTATATCTTCAATCTAGACTAACACTCATCCTTCTGGAACTCTTTCTGTAAACTCTACTCTTTTCTGAATTCGAGTATCAAAGAATTAACTTAAAGAAAATTGCCAAAAGCTGTCAAAGAAATATAACTCGCTTTCTAAGACACTTAAATTCTAGAGAATGCCGCTCAAATGAGAAAATACGCAGTCACTTAGCTGTCTGCTTCAGGCTCTCTCCTTACGAATCCCAAATTAACCGAATTTCTTCAATGGACAACAGCGCGCAGGAAATGCACTGTTGTCTCGCTCGCGTAGTTTCGCGAGCGAGAGCTTTCACAGCTGCAATCGCTCGCGAAAAGATAAACTAGACCGCTAACCTCTTTTGTGATCGGGTGGCGGCCATATTGGAATTCCGCAGCCAGCCACCCGATAATAATCTCAGTAAACGGCTAAACAAGGTCAGCGAAATGACTCTTCGTAAGTTGCCATAACGAAGTAAGGTGGGCAAAGGTCTAAATAGGCCTGAACTTTGTCTAGATTCTAGTCTGATGTCTTCACTCCTAACACCTAAACTTTCCTTTTCTTCATATCAGACACCCCTATGTTAGGCCCA
Organism: Lissotriton vulgaris; assembly: GCF_964263255.1. Taxonomy (NCBI): domain Eukaryota; kingdom Metazoa; phylum Chordata; class Amphibia; order Caudata; family Salamandridae; genus Lissotriton; species Lissotriton vulgaris. The sequence continues at coordinate 321,262,800 of NC_141695.1, read as the reverse complement.
AGGGCAGGGTGCATTGTAAGTATAAGGTAGGACAAGCCCTGGTGTGCATGGCATGTCCTAATAGTGAATTACAGCCATTTTTGTTTTTCACTATTGCATATTCCATAGGCCAGAATGGGCAGTTAGATTATTATATTTTATAATCCTAACTGACCCGGGGAACATGGTAGAAATTCGAGTTTAGTGCCTGAACTCAGCATGATAAATAGATCTTTTAGTGAAGTTGGTTTTAACATTCTGCGTTTGAAAATACCACTTTTAGAAAGTAGGTACTTTCTTGTCTAACTATCCAAGCCTGCCTCTGCTCGGTTGTGTATTCCTTGTCTGGAGTTTGAGTGACTGGGGTTCGGGGATTCCAGGAGACAGGATGAGTCAGCCCAGTGGTGAACAGAGAGATCTGCATCTAGATGGGAGGGAGGAGTTGTACCTGGGACCTGAATAGGGCTGTGCCTGCCCCCCACAGTGCTGGCTCCACCCCCTGTGGTGCGTCTGATGTCTCTGCCCTGCACTGTAAAAGGAGAGAAGGAATCATGTCAACAGAGTGCTCCAGGGCCGTGCTTTCCCCCACAATGTTGGCTCAACCTCCTATCTGATGTTTCTGCCCTGCACTGTGAAAGGAAAGAAGTCATGTAAACAGAGTGCTCCAGAACTGGTTTGGACTAGGCAAAGGCCCCTTTGCCCTCAGAGGACGAAGGATTTTGGGGTATAAATATTGGGACCCTGATCCCAAGAAATTAGATCACTTTTGGACAAACAAGAAGAAACCTTTGCTGAGGAGAGGAACCTGAAGAAACTTAGGAGCGACTATCCCTAAGCTGAAGTGCTGCTTGGGGGATTGGCCTGCAGTGGTTGCCTGACTGCCAAAGAAAGGAGAAAGGGACTTTGTGTACTTTCATCAACCTGTAAGGATCTCCAAGGGCTTGAGAAAAGAGCTTGCCTACTGCTGAAGTCTCAGGGACAACAGGCTTCAACCACCAGCTCCCCAGAATTCCTTGGGAAGTGCCTGCTGCTGTTTTGGGGCCTTCTGAGGGACTGCGTGTCACAAGGAGCTGGAAGCACGAGAGAGGAAGAAGCGTGTCGCCGTCGGTGCTGCTGTTGTCGCATATTGGATGTCGCCGCTGTAGCTGTCGTATTGTACCCCATCGAGAGAAGCGTCTTGCAACGAAGAGGAAGTGTGTTGCCGTTGCTACTGCTGCCGTCGCATCTTGGATGTCCCCGCTGTAGCGGTCGTATTGCACCAAACCGAGAGAAGCATCTCGCAACGAAGGAGGAGCATGTCGCCATCGCTGCTGCTACCGTTGCATCTTGGATGTCGCCGCTCTAGCTGTCGCATTGCACCGCATCAAGAAAAGTGCTTTGCATCCACGGAGAAGCGTGACGCAGTCGGAGCTGCTGTCGTTGCATCATGGAACAAGGGTGACGCCGCTGCAATTGTCACATTGTGCAGAAGCTTCTCGCAATGTCGGAGAATAGGGTCGCCGCTGAAGCTGTTGTCGCTGCATCGCGGAACAAGGGTGTCGCCGCTGCAGCTGACGCATCGAATTGAGACTTCTCGCATCATCAGAGAAGCGCGCCGCATCTGGAAGATCTGCACGTCTTTATTTCTTTGCACCGGAACTTTGCCGCATTTCCATCGCTGCAACACTTTTGTTGTGGAAGCGTAACGCATCGTAAGTTATATTGACTCAAAGTGTCGCATTTTAAGAACTGAACATAACTAAGCTAACACTGCCATTTTAAGTACAGTGTTGTGGATTTTTGTCGTTTGTGGTCTTGTGTTAAGTCTATATAAAGAATACTTATTGTTGATACAAAGCCTGTGTGGTGTCCATCTGTAGTGTCGTCACTGGATTACTGTATGTGTTCACAAATGCTTTACACACTGCCTCTGAGATAAGCTTGCCTGCTCGTGCCAAGCTACCAGGGGGGAGAGCAGGGGTTATTTTAGGAGTGTACCCCCTTACCCTGACAAGAGGCAAGGTCCCTATTTGTCACGAGTACCGACCACTGCCAACTAGAGACCCCCAAATCTAACACTTCGGTTCTGCCCTGTAACTGGAATTACTACAGTGCCAGCTTGATCCCTGATGAATCTGCACTCAATTCACTCCACGCCGGTTCTTCCGCATTAAATAGGTAAATTTACCCCGTGCTAGCCAATTACCTCATTACTGTCCTCCCTGGTACCTTATTCACATGGTACCTGATTTACATGATCCCTGTCCCCCCTTTTCTACAAGATTATTCACGCGCTGACCTGACACTGCTCCTCTTCTCCCCTATATTAACCCTTGACCCCGTCTTGCCTGGACTTCTTAATCGACTCGAAGCTATATTCAGGTAATTGTCCTCTACCTTAACCTGTTTCCTTTATCTATTTCCGGGCCACTTCCTCCACTTACCCTGCCTTTCTCCCTTCCTTTTTACAGCACTTTTAAAAACAATTGTGACCATTGTCCTGATGATGGCCTGAAATGAATCAAGTTGAAACGCCGTCAACTCCCCAGCAAAGAACTTTGGCACTGCTGTGGTGTATTTATTCATTGTTAAAAACCTACACTCTATATAACTTTTTTGTATCTTTGACCTCATCATTACCTTCATAGTACTTTCGCCATTCACGCTGTTCTTCTCCCTTGTGTCACTGCGCCGTTCCCTATCACTAGCATGTCCAGTGCTCACTTGAGTGTTATGGTCACTTGTACTTTGATTTGTACTGTAGTGCTGTAATAACTACTTACAAATAGAATTCTTCTCCAACTCCCTGCCCGTTTGTGGTCTCCCTTTCTTCTTTCCCTCCCTATGTGATTTATATCACTATATTTGAAATTGCTATGTTTTAATGATTTCCAGTTGAGACATTGTTGTTTGTTACAAAATATTGCCCGGTCTCACCTGGGTAAACGGGCCTACTCCTGTTTTTTGCTTCTTCGGGACACGTTTAAGGCAGGACAAAGGGATGCGGTTGCTTGCTTTGTGGGATATCATAGAAAAAGGCAGCAAGATGAGATGCATCGTTTATCAAATAGCTTACCTCACTTGAGGAGAAACACACCACTGCAATAGCATGTGGTCAGGAAGAGCTACAAGCCCAGCTACAGATAGAAGTTAAATGGATAAAAGCTGAGATCAATAACTACTATAATAAAAAAGCAGCCAAAGCTTATCAAGCCTATAGCAGAGATAATTATGAGTATGGAGAGACTACCTGTAAACACTTAACCTTGCGTATGAGACAGAAGTCAACTAGAAGTAACATTGCTAAGATTAGAAGGAAGGATGGGACATATGCCACAGATTCAAATGAGGTTCTCAGGGTATTCACAGAGTTTTATAGGGAACTATACCGGGCAGAAACACAGGATAGCGCCTCAGAGATAGGAGGGCTAAACACTGATGGTGGTAGGATAGGGGCCTCTCCACCTGTATTGCAAGACCTGGAGGCTAATATTACACTAGGGGAAGTTATAGAGGAAATCCAGATGATGGACTCAGGGGAAGCCGCTGGCCCGGATAGAATCCCCATGGAAGTCTTTAAGACGCTTCAGGCAGAGCTGGCTCCCTTGTTATTAAATTTATTTCTGGCTGTTCAGTATAAGGGGCAGCCCCAGCAGGTCCTGACTAGGCACTGATATAGTTGTTTTTGTAAAGTGAGGGAAATCCCCAGAGGACCCAGCTTCGTATCGTCCCATCTCCCTTTTCAACTCTGACCCAAGACTATACTCCAAAATATTTGCGATTTGATTTGGTAAGATCATTTCTAGGCTTGTACGTCCATGGCAAAATGGCTTTATACAGGGGAGAGGGACTACAGATCATATCCAACAAGTCATTACTATATTTGACATAGCTGCTATCTCAGTAGAACAGATGGCCCTGATCATCCTCGATGCTCAAAAGGCCTTCGATCGAGTTGCATAGGATTATTTTTGAAATACTTTAAGGCAGAATGGCTTTGGCCCACGAATCATTACTGTGATTAGAGCTATGTACTCGCACCCCTATGCCAGAATACAAATGATAGGCATGAATCCGAAAGGATCGAAGTTCCGAGAGGGACAAGACAGGGGTGTCCTTGCTCACCGATTCTTTTTGCTCTATATATTGCTCCATTCATTAGAGCAATTCTGTTAAACCAGATTAAGCCAGTGTCAGTCGGGGGTATGACACCAAAGTATTAGCATATGCTGATGACATAGCTATTGTAACCCCTGACCCACAGAGTGCGATTACACAGGTAGAAATCCTGGCCAAGGAATTTGGCAGGCAGGCTGGCTATCTCCTGAACACTGAGAAGACCCATATTGTTTGCACTAAGAACATCACACTTCAGGATCCATGCAGGACTGAAGTGGCCACATATCTCGGGATTGGTGTAACTGTTATAAGGTGGACTCAATCTGGCCAACGAACATGGACCGTCTGGTAGTTAAAATCAATAGGGATTTAAGAAGAATTGATAGGTTGCTCCTCACAATAATCGGGAGTTGTAAGACCCTCAAAATGGCAATGTTCCCAAAGGTACTCTACTTATTTTGCTACATCCCTCTTGAGTTTGAACCTGTTTTTATCAAAAAACTTGGTGCACTGTTTTCAAAATTCATATGGCACTTTCAGAAAATCAGACAGTCTGTCAAGTTCCTAACCCTTTCCCAGACGCCAGGGGGCTGGGTGGTCCCAAATGTACTTTATTATGACTGGGCCACAATGTTACAACAGATGGATATTTTGTCATGCCAGACAAGGGAGACAATGGTCACACAGAAATATAGGAAGCCGAAGCCCCAACATCTAAATATGAACTGGCTATCAGAAGAACAGCATGGGGGTGTTGCTACGACAGCTGGAGGCCAGTTACTATAAGAAGACACGTTTTAAGTCCCTTAGAGCAGGCTTGAATGTATAGCGTAAAGTCAGCATATTGATGACGATACCAAGGCTCCATAAATATACATCCCTTTGGCGTCCACCAGTTTGTACGGCCACTCTTCATGATGGGATGGGAAAACAATGGAAGCAAGGCGGCATAAACAAAATAGGGGATAATCTTTATACGGACTGTATGGTTTCTTTTGCTGAGCTACTGGAGGGCTATGGTATTGATGCTCATGCCTATTTTAAGTATATCCAAATTAATTAAATTATTAGACAGTTTAAGCTAGAAGTGCTTTCCACAGATAAGATTCCTCTTTTAGAAGCTGTTCTTTGTAAAGACTGCCGGATAAAGCACATATATAACTTTTTATTGAAGCTACTCCAGATGATTTAGTAAAAATAGATTCTAATTGGATTGGAAGCTAGGGGTAATGATACAGACCTATGTATGCCAATTACTCTTGCCAAAGAGATCTTTCTTGCAGCCAACCTGAAAAACGCTCTTCAATTTGTATTTCACCCCAGCCAAGTTATTTGGGTGGGGGAAAAGGGAAAATGATTACTGCCATAGGTGTGGGCAAGGCCCTGCAGATTTGGTCTATGTGTTTTATGATTGTGGGAAATTGGACCCTTTAAAAAGGGGGGGTCAAGATTTTCCTACAAAAAGCATTGAGACAGAGAGTGAGTATCTCTCAGGCTATGATGCTATTAGGCTACAATGAGAAAGCCCATTCAGAACAGACTCACATATATTTTATTTTCATCTCGGTGGCAGTAGCTCACTTGTTTATTGCTATAAAGTGGAATGACCGGGACCCTCCTTCCTGTCATGCTTGGTTTGCCCGGATGCTCCATATCTGCAATCAGGAAAGAGCTTTATACAGCTCTAAGGGATTGCAGTCCAAGAAACGAGGTAGAAAGAAAGATCTGGAGCCCTGTGCTTAAATGGGCTTTTAATGAGTAGCTGGGATCTGCTTACTCTAGTGTCTTTCCACCACTAGCCGTGTAAAAGCAGCTAAGGACCATACATGTAGTCAAATAAGTAATGATTGAAGCATTTTTGGACCTCTCGTGGTTGTTATTATGGCTTTAGTATAATATGTATTCCTGATGCCTCCTTTTTAAAGCCGAGGCATGCATATGAACTAATTTATTGTGATTTGGTTTTTAGTCTAATCATTATTTGTCCTGACACTCAAGGCCCGCAGATCACCAGTGGTGCAGTGGCAAACATTTTTGAAGTTTTCAGTTGAACTATGCAGCATTTGGATTGCCAAAAACCTTTTCTGTGCAAGATACAAGCCTTATTTATCAAAGTCCCAAAACATATATCACATTTTCTAATCCATCTATAAAATATGCTTACAAACCTACAATAGCCCCTTCTACAAACTTCTCCACACTAGAGGCATGTTTTACTTTACACCTCCACCCTAAAAAAAAAAAAAAAAGCCGGCAGCAGTTGTTTGCTTCCTAATCACTTTTTGTTTGCCTTTCTGCCCAACGCTGGATATAACGATTTCACAAAATGAGTCTGTACACGTAAGACAAGGATACTACTCGCATGTAAAAATGTTAACAGCCTGACTTTGTATCTAAAACCTATATCACCAAAATCCCAGAATTCAATGTGATGTTGTCTAAAAGCCACTACCGACCGAAAGTATCATAATTGAACAATGGGGGCTGTGGCTTTATTAGGCCGAAGAGAGTTGTGTGTCACAGTTCAGTTTATGCGTTGTCATGCTATGGAAATGTACAAGGCAGAAGCCTACTCCTTTCACGACAGGGCAAGAAATAGTTTGCATGTCTCCCAACAGGAATGCAAGAATTTCACACACATTGCAGATATCATATGGCAACATGGGCTAAAGGATTACGTGAATCTTATTACTTGTCAGTCAGTCAAAAGCTTTTATTATCGGTTAAAAACCATAAAAAGACATATATACATAATACAGATAAAAATACACAATTCCAGCTAAAAATGAGGATATTTAAGAGATAGTACATTACAATCCTAACACACAGTAGATTTCATAGAATGGTTAAAAAAATCATTAAAATTGTTTAAATACGTTAAAGTGAAATAGCACTCCCAATGAGCAATCCATGGCCATAATATTTATAGGGAACCTCATTCATTACTATGTTAAAGCTACTGCATGGGTGGTAATCTGTGTGCTTTCAGTTTTTAGTTTTGCACACCTTGAGTACCACATGGACAGAAGGAATCTAGCAGTTGCAAACCCTATCAGGGGGGTAGTGTCATATTTAAGGATTCTGAACACCTCCCTGTAGTCCCTAAGTCCCCTGGACTTACAAAGTTGGATGATCCATTTAGCTCTTGCCTTAGAGTAGAAGGGGCAGTAGAGCAGAACATGAAATGAAATGAAATGAAATTTGGGTTTTATATAGCGCATGGCTGCCCGTGAGCGTCCCAGCGCTGGGATTGCAGAACTTCTGAGGGTGAAGTCGGAGAGAGGGAGGAAGTTATTGCGGGAAGAGGTGTGTTTTTAAAAGCTTGCGAAATTTCAAAAGATTGGTCTCAGAACGAAGATGAAATGGCAAAGCATTCCAGGAGGTGGCCGCTGTAACCGAGAAACGGCGTCCTCCAGTTCGGGATTTTCTGGTTTTGTGGACTGTGGCCAGATGACCTTGAGCTGAGCGTAGGGGCCTGTTGGGTCTGTATGGGAAGATCATAGCTTTTAGCATTGGGGGCCCTTGATTTTGCAAAGCTTTATGGGTAGAGCAAAGGGCCTTAAATTTGACCCTTTCGCGGATCGGCAGCCAATGTAGTGCCTTAAGGGCGGGTTTGGCTGAGACTCTGCGAGAGGTCCCAGTGAGAATCCTAGCAGCAGCATTCTGTGTTCTTTGAAGAATGTTGATCGTGGATTCTGGGGCAGCTAGAAAGAGAGCATTGCAATAATCTAGTCTTGATAAGACTAGACCTTGAACGAGCAATTTCTGTGAAGGTCCCGGAGGTAGAGGGAGGATCTTTCTGGTGGAACGCAGTAGCCCCACACATGTGCCAGCTGTTTTTTTCGCTTGCGTTTTAAGGGATAGGTCCTGTTCAAGCCAAAAACCCAGACTTTTTAATTCAGTCTTGGGTTGGGGGAGGGGGCCTAAGCATGCTGGCCACATGGCGGATGGAAGAGAAGATATTTTATTTCCCAGCAGCATGAGCTCAGTTTTCGAGCCATTGAGCTTGAGCCTTGAGGAGGACATCCAGGCATGAATTCCCTCTAAACAATCATGAAGGTTTTTAACCTTGTCCTCTTCCAGAGAGAATGATATGATCATTTGGGTGTCGTCAGCATATGTGACGGCTTTTTTCCCAAAAGGGGAGACCACATCTTCCAGGGGGGCCATGTATGTGTTAAAAAGTGTAGGGCTCAATGAAGAGCCCTGGGGGACCCCACACTGGAGAGGGAGAATGTCGGATCGCACATTCCCTTCGCAGACCTGAAATGTTCTGTCTTTTAGAAACGAAGAGAGCCAGCAAAGGGCTGTGCCCCTTACTCCCAAACTAAAAAGGCGCTTAATGAGAGTTTTGTGGTCCACCGTGTCGAATGCAGCGCTTAGATCCAGGAGGATCAGTAACACTGATCCTCCCGAATCCAAGATGCATCTTGCCTCTTCAACTACCTTCAAAAGGGCTGTCTCCGTCCCTTGACCCGGACGGAAGCCTGTCTGTGTGGGACGAAGGAGATTGTTGGTTTCAAGGAAGGCAGACAATTGCTGGTTGACCACCTTCTCTGCAATCTTACTTAGTCCCGGAAGGAGTGAAATTGGGCGGAGGTTGGTCAAATCTGCAGGGTCCATACCAGGTTTTTTCTGAAGAGCTTTGACAATGGCGTGTTTCCAGTTGGGGGGGACCACTCCTTGGTTAAGCGAGGCATTAATGAGGTTGGTGGCCAAATGCGAGATGGTGGGTCCAACTTGTTTGAGGATGTTGATAGGTGCTGGATCATTAGGAGAGCCACTTTTCAAGTCTGAAAGGACTTTTAAAAAATCGTCGTCAGAAAGTTGGTTGAAACTGTCTAAAGTTGGACCACTGACGGAGGCTGATGGGGCGGTCAGGGGATTATCATCGTTTAAAGGAGGGAGTGACTGTAGAATATTGATGATTTTATTTTGAAAAAAACAAGCTACTTGGTTGCATCTGGCAACTGTAGGTTGTTGGTTTGAGGGGGTGTTGGGTATAGTGAGGAGCTCTTTAACTATTTTATAAGTCTCACGAGAAGAATTAGAGGCAGCTTTGATTTTTTTATCAAAGAAGGAGGCTTGGGCTGCTTTTCGCGCCGCTTTATAAGTCCTCATCGCTGATTTGTATTCTTCCTTGATGGTGGGGTCCCATTTTTTCCTCCATTTACGCTCATAGATTTTGCAGATTTTCTTGAGGTTCCTGAGTTCCTGTGAGAACCATGGTGATTTAAAGGTGGTACTTTTTTTCTTTAAGTCTATCTTAGGGGCGACTATATCCAAGGTGGAGGTGATCCAATTGGTGAAGTTATCGTTGGCTAACACAGGGTCAGGGTTGTAGGAAGGTACATCCTGACTATGGTTGCCCCCAACTTTTTGCCCTGTGTTTTAGCTGGTTTTGGACATAGTCGACCTGGGACCCTGCCAATCAGGACCCCAGGCCTACTGCTCTCTCTTTAAAATGGATTCCATGTACCCTAGGTACATTTCCAATTGGTACTGGGCCACCTTATCAGACCCTGTAACTCAGGGCATAGGTGTACCCAGGGCTGCCAGGGGCTGCAGCATGTATTATGCCACCCCTGGCTGGCCTCCTAAATTTGACACAACTGGCTGCATGACAGCTGGGGCAAAGTCGTGTAATCACCCTTTGCTGTAGGTGTAGTATACCTATACCTAACCCTAAAATGGACACACAGATTCCTATCAGTCACTCCTATGGCAGGCCTTGACAATCCTGAAGGCAGAGTGCTTGGAATCGTGTGAGATGGTGCTCTGGCACGAGCTGAGCCTGTCTGCAGCTTGCGGAATCAAGTCCTAATAGCTGTTCCATGATATCGCATACCATATACTCTTAAGTGCATTATAATCCTCGCGGTTAAATGCTATCTTTGGTATTGCTTTATCAAAACATGTCGAGTAAGGTGTCATACGAATTGGAATACTAACCCCTCGCCAATTCTGGCGACGGGGTTAGCATTCCACCCTTCTAGAGGGACACGACATGTATGTAACTGTGAACCCCGGTTAAAGTTAACTGAAGCCTCAGCTCCACAAAATGGATGCTGCCACCACAGACACGAGTCTGACCCCCTGCAGCTGGGAGTCCTTCCAGCGAGGGGAGCCTGGACAAAGGGTTTCCTGTCAGGGGCGGTGCTAGCACCGTCCCAGACATGGTTTTGTGTATCCTGGGTAGGCAGGGCTTTACAGGAAGGTGACTGCTGAGTGGCACCCCGGTGCTCACTACGCATAGGCCGGTCTGAACCAGTTCCAGGGGCACACCAGCCCCTGGCCTGGGGAAGTCCAGCATGGCTGAGGGGTGTAACCACCCCCCACCTAGTCCCACCCATAGGCAGGACCTAGTCACCGGGTCAGCCCCCTTTTTTTAGTATAAAGATGGGAGCGGGCCCCCTGTTAAAATTAGATCATCTTTGGAATCAAGATACCACTTTCTTCGAAAGGACTTCACGATTTCTTCTTCAAGATTCTCCCTTGTGGCTAAGGAGTAGTCACCCTGCATCAAGCGGGCACCATCCTAAAGAACACTGCGGTCTGCTGCAAGTCCTTCATCACGAATCCGACGACCCAGCTCGACGAGACCCGGCTTCCCTGGCACCTCTGACCTCTACTCACCTCTACAGCCAAGCTGAGAACCGTGAGTGCGACGAGACCTCAAGGGACCGACGATCGCCAAGACTGCACGACATCTTTACTGCAAGCCCACCGTGTCCTCCACTGGTGAGTGCTTTGGGGTCCGAGAAGCCCCGACCCTGCGCAGCTCCAGCACCCAAGATCAGCCCCCCTGCATCTCCACGATCGGCGTGGGGCCCTTCTGCTGTTTGCTGTGCACCGCGTTGTTTGGCTACTAGCCGGCTGGCTTGTGGCCTTCTGAACGACGCCCAACGACTTCACGACTGCTGGTCTGGTTGCTCCAGGCTGGCCCTTGCTTCCTTGTTCAAGAGAGGCACCCCGGACCCTCCTGGTCCACTCCAGACGCCATTTTAGGTCCACCGCGTGGGCTTGAATTTGCCAAGGCTTTGTTGCCCAATCCTGGGTCCAGCGACGCCGACAGCTTCCATCTTCGTGGGACAGCTCGATCCTCCATCCTGGTCGCCGACAACGCCTCCTGGTCCGTGAGATCTTCGAGTCAAGCGTCACCCACTCACCTTGTCGAGGTGGCTACCATCCGGTGCCCTCCTGGTGCCCACTGACTACTGGCTAGTAGTCTCGAACTTGGTCCCCTCTGCTTTCAGGTGTCATCTATCTTCGAGATCCAGGCTTGGATCCAACTGAACTTTCTTCACTGGTCACCGGCCAGCATCTTTTCTTCCGGCTCCTGGTCCGTCTACGAGGATTCCCGACGTCTTTTCAGACCTATGCAGCTGCAGCCCCTGGGCTAGGTAACTTCGGCATTTCGGTGCCCCAGCATAGCCTCACTATCCAAGGGTCAGAATCTACTTTCGTTTTCTCCCTACCAGGTCGGGTTCGCCCGAGAACACTAACTTTCTAATTCCTAGCTACCATAGACTTTTGTCCCGCATCTCGCGTGAGAGTGCACACACTGCACCCGAGTCCCCTAGGCCTCCTAGAAGTAATCTAACGATCCCCTAGTCAAGTCCTAGCGATTCCAAAAGCTATTAGTACTGTACTTACCTGCTAGTAATTTCGCATTCCACTTTCAGAGTATATGGTTTTCCGTGCCCCTCGGGCATTTGTATATACTGTGCTAACTTAAGTATTTTTGTAAGAGTTTTTGGTTTGTGCTTAGTACCCTGTCCTCATAAAGAGTACAGGGCTGTTGTGATCTTTAAATAAATAACTGTTTATTTTCATAACACTTGTGTGGTGTCCTTTCACTTGGTATTCAAGGGGTATATGTGTGGTAAACAGCTGGCTTAACACGCCCTCTCGAGTCTTTAGCCTTAGACTGCTCGTATCCACGCTACTAGGATAGCTGGTCTATAAGGTTGACTTACAACCAATCATCAATAAGGGTTGCTGGACTGATACATAGTGTTCACTAGAATAGTGAGCACTGCATATCAGGCCACCTTCTCACATTGGTGAGCAGCGGTTGGGATTTGAGCTTGCTGTTGTTTTACCACACGTATCCTAAGAATATCTTGTTGAAAGATCACATAAGTACTGTTAGGTACATATAACTAAAGCTTAGAATACTCTGAGTTCTACTGAACCAGCTGTTGTAGCTCCTCAAGGCTTAGCACACCTTGGCTGCAACTCTAGCAAGGGACCAGTAGGTAACACATAGTGTAGGTAGGTGCATCACTTACACCACACTAGAAGCAGTATGTCGGTCACAGGAGGAAACACTGAGTCTCCCCTTGTGTCAGTTGACCCTCCACAGGTCATCCCTTCAAAATATACTGCTCTTAGCTTCCATGAGATGAGACAAGTGTGTACTCTCAGGAAACTAAAACAGGGGTCTAACCCCACCACTTCCTTTCTGATTGGTCTCTTAGAGGCTTATGATGCCAGTAGGGCTGGTAACCCAGACCCTTCTAATCCAGATGGAAGTTTGCCCTCCTTACAGGGTCCCTTTGATATCCATCCCCTCCTTGAGGCAGATGTTGCTGAGGATGAGGATGAGTTATCAGGGGATGAGGCAGATAAGGGACAGGTAGAAGTCAGAAGACTAACCAGGTCCAACTTAAGCAGACATGAGCTTGGTACTGGGGGACCCCTGGGCCCACTCTCAGGTCAGCTTAACATTGGGAATGGACGAGTTAGGTCTCTATCAAGAGGCTCTAACAGATCCTTTCGAACCAATGGCTCTCTCAACTCTTCTCACAGAGGAATGTCTTCCCCTAAGAGGAGAGTGTATGAAGCTGAAGAAAGGGCAGTCAAACTGAGGATTGAAAGGGAAGAACTTGCCCTGGCCAAAGAGAGACTTGCCCTTGCTAGAGAGCAAGAATTATGTGGGCTAGTTCCCACTGGTGGCAGCAATAAACCTAGCAATAGGGAAAGGAGTTTTGATACAAAGCACCTGAATAAGATAGTGCCCCCCTTTAAAGAAGGGGATGACATCCACAAATGGATTACTGCTTTGGAGAGAGCCTGCACTGTGCAGGGTGTTCCCCAAAGTCAGTGGGCAGCTATCTTGTGGCTCTCCTTTGATGGTAAAGGTAGAGATAAGCTCCTCACCACAAGGGTGGAGGATGCTAACAATTACCAAGTCTTGAAGAATGTACTGGTTGATGGGTTTGGTTTAACCACTGAACAATACAGGATGCTGTTCAGAGACACCCAGAAAACTCAGTCTCAAGATTTGACTGACTTTGTTGATTGTGCCACTAAGGCTTTTGAAGGCTGGCTACTGGGTAGTAAGGTTACTGATTTTAAAGGATTGTATAATCTAATTATGAGGGAGCAAATCTTAAGTAATTGTCAGAACCAGCTATTACATCAGCACCTGGTAGACTCTGAGTTGACCTCTCCACAGGAATTGGGTAAGAGGGCAGACAAATGGGTCAGAACCAGGGTTAGGCCTAAAAACCAGGGTGGTGACCAGAAAAAGGAATCAACCAAGCCTCAAGAGAAGGGTGGGGATAAATCCACAGTGAAGACTTCCCAAGGGCCCCAAAACTCCAACAAGGGTGGTGGGTCCCAGATCACTCCTTCTGAACAAAAGAAACCTTATTGCCATACCTGTAAACAGGTGGGCCATTACAAAAGTGATGCCAGTTGCCCTAAAAATGGTAATAAGGGAAATATGCCCCCAGGTAATACTCCTAAACCTCCTGTTACCACTAGTGGTAATCCCCCAGGTGGTGGGAGTGCCCCCAAGAATGTGGTGGGCATTACTTTGGGCAATCAGGAGGACTATGGCCTAGCCAGGTTCCCTGACCACACTCTTGTCTGTGAGACTGGCATGGGGTTTGCCAACTTCACTACTGGACCCCACATTTTGGGCAAGTATAGACAAGAAGTTTTAGTGAATGGTCAGAAAGTTGAGGCATTCAGAGACACAGGGGCCAGCCTCACCATGGTGAGTGACCATCTGGTCCCCTCTGCTCAACGGACCCCTGGTTTTACTTATCAGGTGACAGACATTCATGGAATGAAGAGAAGGCATCCCATGGCAGTAGTCAAGCTCAGCTGGGGTAATGTCACAGGGCCCATGAGAGTGGCAGTGACAGATAACCTACCTGTAGATTGCTTACTGGGGAATGACCTGGAACTCTCAGCATGGGCTGAGGTGGAACAAGAAACTCATTCCAGAATGATAGGCCTATCCAGACAGGTTAGTGGGGCAGTAATAGCTACAGCCCCAGTCCCAGCACCATTCCTCCCTGAAAAGGTTGGAAGGGCAGTGGTAGCCACTGCCCAGGCTCAGACAGACTTTCCAGAACAGGATAGGAGGGCTGTGACAGTCACAGCCCAAACACAAACTGAGTGCCCTCCTGAAAAGGTTGGCAAGGTTGAAATGGTCTCAGCCTCTACTCAGACAGATAGTGAGGTTGTGAAGCCTGAAACAATGGATCACTCCACTCAAACAGAGAGCATTGAGGAGGAAGAAGAGTCTTCCCCCTCCCAGACACTAGGTGAGAGCCAGCCTCCTCAGGGAGCTGACTCTACCCCTGTTGAAGGAACTGCCCCAGAGGTAGTCAGGCCTAGCCTGGCAGAGCCCCTGATGGCAGTGGACCCTTCCCAGGTGGGACCCAGTCTGGAGCAGGTAACCTGCACCTCTCTACCCTGCCTCAGTCAGCCCAGGGCTGTGGAGGTCAGGGAGGCCAGTGGTGGACCCCAAAGGGCCCCATGTCCAAAAGAACCACTTAATCAGCAGATTAGGGTCACTGAAGCTGGTAAACCTAGCCAAGTGAAAATAAGTCAGACTCCTGAGGGATCCCCCTTAAAAGTAGTTAGGGAACTCCCACAGCTGGACACTGTTGGGCACAGCCAAACATGGGGCCTAAAAACCCCAGACCTGACCTGTCCCTCCAGTAAGCCAAACAGAGGGACTCAGCCTCCAGCTTTAGGTAGCCAGAGGCTGACCCTGAGAGCTCAGTGCCTCTCAGCTAAAGAAAGAAAGGCACATATGATGGATGGTGATTGGAGGAAGTTGAGCCCAAAGGTAGAGGAGCCTCACTTCAGTACTCCATCCCAGCATCAGCCTTCTTCTTTCCCAAGACACACCAGAGACAGAGATTCCCTATGGTGGAGACCCTCAGATACCCTTAGGGTGAGGGGTTGCCTAGTGGACCATGACACAGGGGGAAACCAAGCCAGAGCTGGTCCTTCCTTATATGGCCACTTAGGTAATAGAGGCTTACCTGGACAAGGATAGCCTTATCTCCTTTCGTTTGGGGGGGGGTTGTGTAGGAAGGTACATCCTGACTATGGTTGCCCCCAACTTTTTGCCCTGTGTTTTAGCTGGTTTTGGACATAGTCGACCTGGGACCCTGCCAATCAGGACCCCAGGCCTACTGCTCTCTCTTTAAAATGGATTCCATGTACCCTAGGTACATTTCCAATTGGTACTGGGCCACCTTATCAGACCCTGTAACTCAGGGCATAGGTGTACCCAGGGCTGCCAGGGGCTGCAGCATGTATTATGCCACCCCTGGCTGGCCTCCTAAATTTGACACAACTGGCTGCATGACAGCTGGGGCAAAGTCGTGTAATCACCCTTTGCTGTAGGTGTAGTATACCTATACCTAACCCTAAAATGGACACACAGATTCCTATCAGTCACTCCTATGGCAGGCCTTGACAATCCTGAAGGCAGAGTGCTTGGAATCGTGTGAGATGGTGCTCTGGCACGAGCTGAGCCTGTCTGCAGCTTGCGGAATCAAGTCCTAATAGCTGTTCCATGATATCGCATACCATATACTCTTAAGTGCATTATAATCCTCGCGGTTAAATGCTATCTTTGGTATTGCTTTATCAAAACATGTCGAGTAAGGTGTCATACGAATTGGAATACTAACCCCTCGCCAATTCTGGCGACGGGGTTAGCATTCCACCCTTCTAGAGGGACACGACATGTATGTAACTGTGAACCCCGGTTAAAGTTAACTGAAGCCTCAGCTCCACAAAATGGATGCTGCCACCACAGACACGAGTCTGACCCCCTGCAGCTGGGAGTCCTTCCAGCGAGGGGAGCCTGGACAAAGGGTTTCCTGTCAGGGGCGGTGCTAGCACCGTCCCAGACATGGTTTTGTGTATCCTGGGTAGGCAGGGCTTTACAGGAAGGTGACTGCTGAGTGGCACCCCGGTGCTCACTACGCATAGGCCGGTCTGAACCAGTTCCAGGGGCACACCAGCCCCTGGCCTGGGGAAGTCCAGCATGGCTGAGGGGTGTAACCACCCCCCACCTAGTCCCACCCATAGGCAGGACCTAGTCACCGGGTCAGCCCCCTTTTTTTAGTATAAAGATGGGAGCGGGCCCCCTGTTAAAATTAGATCATCTTTGGAATCAAGATACCACTTTCTTCGAAAGGACTTCACGATTTCTTCTTCAAGATTCTCCCTTGTGGCTAAGGAGTAGTCACCCTGCATCAAGCGGGCACCATCCTAAAGAACACTGCGGTCTGCTGCAAGTCCTTCATCACGAATCCGACGACCCAGCTCGACGAGACCCGGCTTCCCTGGCACCTCTGACCTCTACTCACCTCTACAGCCAAGCTGAGAACCGTGAGTGCGACGAGACCTCAAGGGACCGACGATCGCCAAGACTGCACGACATCTTTACTGCAAGCCCACCGTGTCCTCCACTGGTGAGTGCTTTGGGGTCCGAGAAGCCCCGACCCTGCGCAGCTCCAGCACCCAAGATCAGCCCCCCTGCACCTCCACGATCGGCGTGGGGCCCTTCTGCTGTTTGCTGTGCACCGCGTTGTTTGGCTACTAGCCGGCTGGCTTGTGGCCTTCTGAACGACGCCCAACGACTTCACGACTGCTGGTCTGGTTGCTCCAGGCTGGCCCTTGCTTCCTTGTTCAAGAGAGGCACCCCGGACCCTCCTGGTCCACTCCAGACGCCATTTTAGGTCCACCGCGTGGGCTTGAATTTGCCAAGGCTTTGTTGCCCAATCCTGGGTCCAGCGACGCCGACAGCTTCCATCTTCGTGGGACAGCTCGATCCTCCATCCTGGTCGCCGACAACGCCTCCTGGTCCGTGAGATCTTCGAGTCAAGCGTCACCCACTCACCTTGTCGAGGTGGCTACCATCCGGTGCCCTCCTGGTGCCCACTGACTACTGGCTAGTAGTCTCGAACTTGGTCCCCTCTGCTTTCAGGTGTCATCTATCTTCGAGATCCAGGCTTGGATCCAACTGAACTTTCTTCACTGGTCACCGGCCAGCATCTTTTCTTCCGGCTCCTGGTCCGTCTACGAGGATTCCCGACGTCTTTTCAGACCTATGCAGCTGCAGCCCCTGGGCTAGGTAACTTCGGCATTTCGGTGCCCCAGCATAGCCTCACTATCCAAGGGTCAGAATCTACTTTCGTTTTCTCCCTACCAGGTCGGGTTCGCCCGAGAACACTAACTTTCTAATTCCTAGCTACCATAGACTTTTGTCCCGCATCTCGCGTGAGAGTGCACACACTGCACCCGAGTCCCCTAGGCCTCCTAGAAGTAATCTAACGATCCCCTAGTCAAGTCCTAGCGATTCCAAAAGCTATTAGTACTGTACTTACCTGCTAGTAATTTCGCATTCCACTTTCAGAGTATATGGTTTTCCGTGCCCCTCGGGCATTTGTATATACTGTGCTAACTTAAGTATTTTTGTAAGAGTTTTTGGTTTGTGCTTAGTACCCTGTCCTCATAAAGAGTACAGGGCTGTTGTGATCTTTAAATAAATAACTGTTTATTTTCATAACACTTGTGTGGTGTCCTTTCACTTGGTATTCAAGGGGTATATGTGTGGTAAACAGCTGGCTTAACACGCCCTCTCGAGTCTTTAGCCTTAGACTGCTCGTATCCACGCTACTAGGATAGCTGGTCTATAAGGTTGACTTACAACCAATCATCAATAAGGGTTGCTGGACTGATACATAGTGTTCACTAGAATAGTGAGCACTGCATATCAGGCCACCTTCTCACAAGGGTCTGCAGAAGGGGTAGATCGTGTCAACTCCTGTGTCCAGTCATCAAGAGGTATTCTGGACCATAGTCTGTCCCGTTCTCTTGGAGTTTGCAAGTGGCCGGTGGTTTTGCTAGTTTGCCACGTAAAAGGGATGAGAAAGTGATCAGACCAGGGGAGAGGGAGTGAAGGGCGAGCTTCAATTTTTGTAAGATTGGCGACGAGAGGGTCCAGGAGGTGACCCTTAGTGTGGGTTGCCTCTGAGTTAATCAGATGAAGGTCAAGTACTTTTAGTTCTGAGATAAGATCCCCAGCAATTTTATTAGTACTGTCCTCAAAATGTAGATTTAAATCGCCAAGCAGGATAAAATTGGGGGTCAAGGTACAGGATGAAGTGGTGGTATCCAATAGTGAGCTGACAAAGTTACCTGTGGTCCCCGGAGGACGGTATATCAAAAGACCTGACAGGGATTTATTGGGAGTTGGTTGAAGTGAGAAATGAGCACTTTCACAGTCCTCAATCCCTCCTTCTTGTAACCTGCAAGTGAAGGAATTCCTGTAAATAATCGCTAGTCCGCCTCCTATGCCTTTTATTCTGTTTTGATGGTGTATGAGGTAATCCTTGGGTAGCATACTCACAATATCAGCATCTGAATGAGGCGTTAGCCAGGTTTCCGTGAGGAATAGAGTATCTAATTGTAGGTCCTGAATGAGCGTTTTTATCTCTAACGCATGCTTAACAGCCGATCTGCAGTCCAGTAAAGCCAGACTGAGGCTGTTGGTTGTCTGGTTGGTGAGTATCTCAGGAGCATCGTTATGGAAGGTAATTAAAGGGATCGGAGTTGGGAGTGAGTTTGCCGCGCAAAATTGTAGGAGGTTGTCCCTTGTGTGTCTAATTCGATGCTCGTACAAAACGGGCATAGTGGGTGGCCCTGTGCCCGGCCTGGCCCGGACGGGCCCAGACGGGCGTGCCTTTGGCGCGCCTTCGGCGCGCCGCCGGCGCGGACGTGCATGTCCGTTATTTTTATTCATGGAAGAGGGGGAGGGAAGAGGGTGGGAGGGGCGGTCAACTGGACCGTCGACCTTCCCTACCCAAGATGGCGGGTCCGTTCGGTGAGGCGATTAAACAGCACCTGTCCCGAAGATGCTACCTGGCGAAGCAATCTCGCTGCAGGTAAGGGAAAGTCCGAGTCTAAAAACTGCTGTTTAAAATATATACACTATTTAAAATATCTCGGCTCCAACTAGCGGGTGCTCGGGGCGCGACTGCCCAGATGAGCCTGTGCTCCTATTTGTGGTCCGATCAGAGTGTTATCATTTAATTAATTAACAGAGTGCGCAAGAGAGCGCTAAGAGCCCCGGCTTTCCGCCTCAGGGTAAAGATTTTTCAAGTTCATGCAGATCTGTCTCTCTGTTCCTCGCACACCCTGGGTAAGAACTCACAGTATGTGGGGCATTTGACCACTTGTGTGTTACGGCCCTAAGAGGCAATGGACCATGTCTAAACTGGATAAATATATTCTTAGCCAGGGGAGGCTGGATGTCATCCAAAAATTTCTCAAAGTGAGGATGGGCCTTGATATCCAGAAAAGTATTGCTCAGCCTACCCATTAACAAGTTTGTTGTTATAAGTTCCATTCAGTAGTGCTTAAGTGCCAAACTCAATAATTTCTTGGAATACAGGGCACAGGTCTCCCAAGGCCTCTATAGTGACGGGGTTCCCCATTAAGGAGGTTGACTGTGCTCTCCCTAAGCCTTTGTTGTTTATCAGTGAAACTAGTCTATCAATCCTAGTAGACAAGGATTTGAAGTGGGTATTGATAAGCTGTCCCATGTAAGTCTGGAGATCGATTAATAAATGGGTATCCCAGGCAGGGGGTCCTGTGGTGGAAGATAAAGGGCCAGGGTCAGACTGTACAGGATCAGGTGTAGATGCTATTCTCTTAGCCGATTTTTTAACAAGTTTCAACTTTTTAGTTCCAGCACGAGATTTGTGAGCCTTTATGCATGCCAGAGGAGATGGGGGTGGGAGAACCTCTATTGAAACATTCACATCAGGCACAATCTGAGCACAGGGTAGGTCAGTAAAAAAGGGCGTGAGGAATGACGTGAATTCAGAGGGGTTGGCTGTAGCTACAGAGCAATCCCCCAGAGACATAGGAGGGGGCATAGCAGGGGTAATTAAGAGTCGCCTTTCAGTATTTTCTATGGCTGTTGCCACTACCCCTATTGTTTTTTGGAGCATTTTATCGATTGCTGTAAGGCTCGGGAGTGGTTGGGTCGTTGCCGCGAGTTGCCTAGTCATGGGGAGGGCAGTAGTGAACTTGTTATTTTTTTCGATAGTACTCATCATAAAAACTTAGACTAGTGTGTTTACCTATAATTACAAATTTTCATACACTAATTAGGATACTTGTTTAAAAAAAGTATAATAAAAGATAATAAGAAGTGGGGCCCCAAAGAGACTTCTAATAATAACAAATGAATGTCGGGGCAAGCTTTGACTGGTTATAAAAATTGTGAGGGATACCACATAAGTGGAGGTTCCAAGCCTCAAGTAGACTCTTCCAGGGGGGCTTAGAGGGGTGGCCCAGCTCAGCCTCCTTCAGCCCCTGATGGCCCCAGACGGCTCACCCTTTGCCCGGGCTTCGCCCAGGGCCCACCCATGTCCCGCGTAGCGGGAGCCGTGACTGTTTAAATGGAAAGTGAAGGCGGGGCCGGCGGATCAGTTACAGGTGAGCAAGTTCAATGGAGGCTCCTGGTCCTTGGAGTCCTCCCCTGGTGGTGCGTGCACGATTCTCTGGTGCTGGGTGGGGAAAAGGTGTCCCCCTGCTGCTTCCACACTGTACAAGTTGCCCCCTCACTCTGACGACCTCTGCGAGTGGCACTTGGACACAGTTGTTTTGTCATACATGTAAAACAGTGTCCCTTAGAGTATCACACATAAGGCAGTGACGGGGGCCCGTGGCCACAGCGGACGGGCGGGACAGGTTACACGACCAGGAGAGGATTTTAATTACAGCGCTCACCCCCTACATATGACGAATCCGCTAACGCCCCCCTGGGAGAGCCAAGATAGACATCAGCTTTTTGTCGAGCATGAAAGCTGGGTGGAGACCTGGGGATTTGTTTTAACACCCCTCCAGCTAATGACACGGGTGGACTGTGGTGCCCAGTACAGGAGAATGGGAGCATTTAGACCAGGGATCATGTGTGTGCAGCAGTGGTGAAAGGAGGTACAGATACTGAAGATGCTCCTCCTTTTGACTGTCTGGCTCCTTTTCCCCTCTTGTTCTTCCTCCGTTGGGTCAGCTCCCTGGTTTTCTTTGGACTTGGCCCTCGTAACTTTTGGACTGGAACTTGTGTGCGCCCCGCCATTTTGGGACCCTCTCCTGTTGTCGCTATTGCCCTGGGTGCATCATGCCATGTTGAGATGGTTTCCATCGATGCCCACAACCCGGGTCCGCCATTTTGTTGATTCTTGTCCTTTCCTTTGGTCCCCTGGATTCCATCCTGCTGACCTTCATACATTTCACTTACGCTGGACTGCCTTATCTCTTTCTCCCCCTCTCTCCTCTCACCAATCTCAGCCTCCAACTCTTCTCCCCCACATACCGCTCTCTACCCCTTTTTCTTTTAATTTTTTTATTTTATTTAATTTTTTTTATTTCTCTTTTCACTCTGTAAATATGTGATATATACTTGTCCAAGCCGAATCGCTGGTAAAATGGAATCCTGAGAAAATCTATTATTTGTATATACATGTATATAGAGATAACTCTAACCATTGGTATATGTAGTAGACCTTTGTACTCACTATCATTCCTATGTGATTCTTAGAGTTTATCCATTTGGATCTCTTCCTTGAGTGACTTTAGAACTTGTACATTTGCATTTTTTTCTATTTGTATCTCTTCCCTTTGTGACTTTACAACTTGTACATTTGCAATTTTTTTTCCTGTTTGTATCTTTTATGTAACTCATGTAATCATAAATCCTTATTTATTGCAACTGGTTCTTTTATAAAGCGTAAAGCGCTCTGACACCTTGGGTAATGTTCGCGTTATAGAAAATCGCATTTAAATAAATAAATAAAAATAAAAACTGTCACACATTTGAACACTGGAAAAACGGAAATGTCACACATAACCATTCTGAAAACTTGGCAGCTATGTGTAACCCGCTGTAACCCATGTATGCTGCTTGTTGTAAAGCGCTCAGATGCCTTTGGGCCATGTCCACGCCATACAACATTGCAAAAATAAAATAAATAAATGTAGCAAACCAAACAGCTGGGCTGTCTGGAAGGCTACAACCTAAAAATCAGCAGAATCTACTTTCATCCATTGACTTCTGTTGAAGCAACGGCAATTTCTGTAGGGAAACAAAATAAAGGTATTTTTAGCTTAAAAGTAGGGAGTGTCACGCTGAAATAGGGTCAATTGGCATGTGATCTATCGCTAGTTACATATGTTCACAGGAAATTTAGTTTTTAATGTGTTTTTACTGGCTGCTGTTAAAGCTGCAGTAAGTAACGAAAAGTATAATTATTGCCCCTGCGCCCATAAAATAATTGAAATTCTGTGCTCGTCTGCTAGAATTACTTTTACTCGCAGTTAAGAATTAATCTTTCTTCTCTGTCTACAGCGTTCTTGAAATAGTACTTCTTCTATGTTACTTGTTAAATATTTTGTAGCAGTTGTCATCAACACGAGCTCCAATAAAGGGCTAGTCTGGTAGGTCACGTGACTTTCTCCTCCGAGCGGTTCTTCCTTGTCACCATGGTTTCTCAGGTGCCGGTATTGCCCACGGCTCTCGCTCTTTGATAGGTGACGTAGCAGCTTTTTTTTTATTTTTTTACCTTTGGCGGAAGCAGGAAGCAGAAGAAGTTGCAGTGTTTCTCCCGGCACAGCGATGGCTGATCAGGGCGCGGGAGAAGATTGGCGTCAACGGCCACCGGAGGAAACCGGAGCAGAAGGTGGACGATCAGGGGGCGATGGACCCACGAGAAGACGGGGAAGCAGCGCAGGTGAGTTGACCGGAAGCAACGTCATACACAAATAGGCTAAACTTGGTTCTATGAGATTTTTGGGCAGATAAATAATAGGACCGTCTCATGAACCTAGAAGTTGTCCTGGGTGAATTTCAGGCAAGAAGGGGTATGCGCAGCTGTTATGACCTAGAACAGGAAGGTACACAATGGTGGTCATGGGGGAAAAAGAGGTTGGTATCTTTAGCTGTGATATTTTGAATTGATGGCCTCACAATTCCTGACATGGAGCGCTAGCCTGTGGTGGTTTGGACAACCTTAAATTGAATGTAGATCTGGAGGAGAAAGGACTGTAAGGGATGGGGGGCGTAGTCTGCTGTAAGAAAGTAGTGTGGTGGTTTGGTGGCATGAAGTTATTGCACAAATATAAGTCGGGCAAAAAGTAAAACGGTTAGGTCTGTTTTGCAATCTATGTCACCGCGAGGGTTTATGGCAATTCGGGATTTTTTGGATTTGGGGCAGTAGGTATGATAGTTATGTAAAGAAAGAAGTTCATTGAGATTGTGCGTTTCATGGGATGCAGTGGGGTTGAAGGCCGGGTCTGGAACAAATAGTCATGAAATATTGTTTGCACTAGGTAGAGATGCCATTCTGTGTGGTTCAATAATGGATTCCACTGACTCTGTGCTGGAATTTAATGGCATGGGTGTAGTGTAATCCAAATCAGTCACACACGAAAAGTAGTAGTGGTAGTAATATCCTTTATTACCAACCTGCATGACATACAGTTCACTGTTCAAGAGAGCCCAGCAGAATCTGAATACAAGATTCCATTCACAGATAACTAAAGGTAGAACATAGAATGTTCATATGGAAGTTCTAACTTGCATGCTAAACCAAGCAAATACAAATTATGTACTTAAACACAAACCAAACAATAACTCATATTCTTTCAACTACACTGTTCCCACCGGGATTATAAAGTGCAGTACATTTTTATTCAATCCCAGAAGAATGTAACTACTGAACCATTTAATTGGATTTGAATTGGACCACATTATCAGTAAGAATAAACGCAGGAAAACCTTCCCTAAGAAACACAGAATCCAAAATGTTTGTAACTGAATTAGAATTGACACTCTCCACAATCTTAATTCAAACAATTTGGAAAATACATCCACAAAACAATAATGTACTTGGTAGAACCATCCTGCCAAGAAATGGGACCCATAAAATCGAAAGCAATCTCCTGCCCAGGAGAATTCGGACAATGCAAAGGAAAAGAAGGAAGATTAAGAGTTTAATGAGACTTGTCTGCAATTTCGCAGTTGACACACACTCTTCAAATCGCTCCACAGCAATATCGGCATCTGGCCACCAATATAAAGCTTTAAGACTTTGCTTGGTGCGAGTGATGCCAGAATGACCATCATGACAAACTGATATATTTTTTTTTAAGCAGAAAGGAGGTACTACCTTATCTCCTCTCAACAAAAATTGACCATTAATACTCAATTAATTTCTCACCTCCCAGAATCCTCTGAGTTCATCTGTAATATTCCTTCTTTCAACATCATGCCAACTGTTAATAACTTTGGATTTGACAGTGAGGAGATTAGCATCCTCATTTTCAGCTTTTAACCATTCAGAACGCTCAAAACTACCTTGTAAAACGTCAACATAAGAGACATTGGCTACAGAAAATTCATTCCATAAATTACAATCAACCTGTGTTAAAGGTAAAGCCATTCTACTTAAAAAATCAGCAGTTCTATTTTTAACGCCAGGCACATACTTTATAGTGTACAAAAAATCTTGAATTTGCATTGAAAGTCTAGAAATTCTAGAAGTGGCTTTGGGTAAACCTTCAGTAGTGAGAAGTTTAGTTAACGGTTTATGATCAGATCTTAAAACGGATTGCCTGCCCCATAAAAAATTTCTAAGGTGTTCCAATGGCCACACGCAGGCCAACGTTTCTCTCTCAATAACCAAATATTTTTCTTCCGATGGAGATAATGACCTAGAAGCAAATGCAATGACCACTTCATTATGATCACCATCAACCTGAGTGAGGACAACACCTAACCCCTTTGAGCTTGCATCAGTAGTAACAAATGTGTCTGCTGAGGGGTCAAAACCTTGTAACCGGGGAGCTTTGCTGATAGCATTTTTAATAGAAAGAAAAGCTTGTTGGCATTCAGAGGACCATTCAAAACTGACCTTATTCTTCAAAAGATGGGATGAGTTTTCTCTGAAAAGTTCTCAACAAACTTAGAATAGAATTCCGCCAAGCCCAAGAATAACCGCAAATCATCCTTGGACTTGGGTGATGGTGCATCAACAATAGCATTAATTAGTTTAGATTTGGGTTTGATATTATTCCAACTTACTTCATGACCCAAATAGGTTACACTGCGTTCAGCAAACTTGCATTGTGACATTTCACCGGTTAAACTCCTAGACATCAACACCTTCAAGACTTTTCTTAATCTGTCATCATGTTCAGATTTGTTATAACCCATTATAAGAATGTCATCTTGAAAGAACGTAATACCCGGCATATCACCAAATAATTGAGTCATTAACTTCTGAAATACAGTGGCTGCAGAAGCCAAACCAAAAGGCATTCTGCGAAATTGGTAACAACCAAAAGGGGTACAGAAAGAAGTAACTCTTCTGCATGATGGATGTAGGACAATTTGGTGATATGCCGCAGAAAGGTCGATTGTAGAAAACCATTTTGAACCTCTGGTCATTGAAAGCATGTCATCAATCCTCGGGAGAGGTAACTGGTCTACAATGATATTCTCATTTAGATTTCTGAGGTCAACACATAGGCGAATTTTTCAGTTGGCACGTCTGGCAACCACCAACGGAGAAATCCACTCAGAAGCCTCTATAGGCTCAATGATATCAGCATCTTGTCGCTTTCTTAACTCAAGTTTAACTTCTTTTGCAATTAACAGTATATTGCGCACTTTGTACCTTTTTGGGAATCGCAGAAGGTTTAACCCTAATAAGATGAGTGAAGCCTTTTAGTTTACCAATTTTCTCATTAAACACTTCGTTAAATTCACTCAAAACCCACTTTTTTGTTTCTTCACTCTCGCAAGCTACTAATACTTGTTCCAGACTATTAAGATCAAGAATGACATTCAAAGCTCTCTGATCCTGCCATCCTATAACTGAAGGACCATCAAAAGCAATATAAAGTTTACATAATGCTTGTTTTTCCTTTAAATTGAAATTTAAGTAAACATTAACCTAGCATATATATATTTTTTTTCACCTGTAAAGCTTTCAGGATTAATATCCGAAGGTTCTAAGTGTTGACCTAAAACACTTACAAACTTGTCATCCCAAATGGAACAAGCAATAATAGTGAAAGGCGATCCAGAATCGGCAGCAACTTGTAAAGTAATACCTCCAAAATTAATAATGCACAAAGGTTTGCTTTTATCAGAATCTGTGATATTAAGTGTAGGAGAGTAGGGTCTGCTTCCTATGGTTACCCCCACTTTTTGCTGTGATTCTCTGGTTTTTCGACTTTAGTGTGGCTGTGGCCCTGCTAATCGGGCCCACAGCCCAGCTGTTCTCTTTCTAAATTGATACCATGTACTTTAGGTACATACCAGATTGGTTACTGGGCCACCCTTGCGAGCCCCTGTATAGTGTATCATAGGTATCCAGGGCATAGGTGCACCCTAGGCCTACCAGGGGCTGCAGCATGTATTGTGCTACCCCTGGTTTGCCTTCCAAACTGACACCACAGGTCTGTTCACACAGCCTGGGTATGATGGTGTAATCACCCCTTACACTTGTGTGTGTGTATATATACATATAGACACCTATAAGTCACTCCTAGGGCAGGCCTTAACAATCCTGGAGGCAGAGTGCGTGGTTTTAGGTTTTATGTGAGAGGGTGCCATTGCATGATCTGAGCCCCTCTGCAGCTTTCGGAACCATCTCCTTATAGCTGTTCTATGATATAGCCATACCATATACTCTTAAGTGCTTTATAATCCTCACGGTTAATGCTAACTTTGGTTTTGCTTTATCAAAACATGTCGTGTAAGGTGTCAAACACTTTGGAACACTACCCCCCCACCGCCAGTCCTGGAGGCGGGGGTAGCATTCCACCCTTCTAGAGGGAGAAGACATGTAGTTACTGGTTCACCCGGTTACAGTTAAACAGAGCCTCAGCATCACAAAATGGATGCTGCTGCCACAGACACGAGTCTGACCTCCTGTTGCTGGTCGAAACTCCGGCAGGGGAGGCCTGGACAATAGGTTTCCTGTCCAGGGAGGTGCCAGCACCTCCCCAGACAGTCTTTAGTGTATTGGGGCAGGGAGGGCTGCATTCAGTGAATGCTTTCCAGACACTGCTTGGGGCACACAAGGTGCTCCATGCATTTCCCAGTTTAAACCGGTTGCTGGGCACTCTGCCCCAGCTCTGGCGTGAAACTGGACAAAGGGAAAGGGGTGTAACCACCCCCTTCCCAGGTCCACCCAGAGGAGGGAATTTAATGGTAGTCCAGCCCCTAAACTTAGTATAGGAGCCCAGTCACTAGGACTTTAGATTACCCTGGACGAAACTTTGAAACATAAATCCTGCACCTTCAACATTCCATTTCGACTGGAAGACCGACGACATCTCCCTTGTGGTCAAGGAGTGACCACCCTGTTCAAACAGGTACCAACAGCAACTTTGCCGGTCTGTATTTTCGAGGATCCCGCCGGATCTCGCAGGATCTGCGACACAGACACGGACTTCCAGACATCTCTGACCCGACCTTCGCTCACAGCAAAGCTGAGACCCGTGGCGGACACGAGACGTGGGACTGGAACTCCTGGACATCCAGCATTTTGCAAGCTGCACTCACTTCACGAAGTAACTCGAAGTCTTGCATTGGGGTGCCTGAAGCCCCAGACCCAAGCACCATTTGCACCGAAGCTCATAGGCCCCCACTCCACGGGTGACCCGTGGGCCCGCTTTTGCATTTCAGCTCGACGCGTCTTCGCGGTTCCTAGTCCGTTGGCTAGTGAGCCCCCGAAGACTTTCCTTTACATCTAACTTGCTTTCCTGGTTGCTCCAGGCTTTTTTCAACTTCGCTACAAAGGATAAGTTCCTCAGACCTTGCTGGTCTGCTCCAAAGCCAATCTAGTCATCCTGTGTGGGTTGCGTTTTCCAAGGCTTGTTGGGTCCAGTCCGCATACCGACACCGCAGTCAACTAGATCCTTCGTGGGACAGCTCGAATCCATCTCCTGGTCGTCGTCAACGCCTCCTAGTCCTCGTGGCTAAAGAGACAAACTTCACATCTTCACCTGAAATCACCCGACATCTGGTGGCATCTTCCAATCATCGCCCTGGTCACTGGCAAGTGACCCAGACTCTGTCCCTTCTACTTTCAGGTTCTACAGATCTTCAATCCACCCGGACCCTTTTCCTCTGGTCGCCTGCAGCACTTCTTTGCAGCTCGCCATTGACACCTATGCGCCTGGGTGAGGTAACACGAGTACTCCGGTGCTCCCGTGGGTCTTGACTCTCGAAGTGTCCTAGTTTAACAGGGTTCCATCGTAGTCCATCCAGAAGTGTCCTTAAATTGTATATTTGTAACTTCTACGTTTCCCATAGAATGTCAATGGTAACCCGCACCTGTGTTTAGACACTGCACGGGTCTCCCGTGGGCTCCTACTTCCTAACCTTTGGTTGTTTAGAGTAGCCCTAGCGATTCCACAGACCCCAGGCCTGCTTTCTAATTCTCTTGTTGTTCTTATACCACTATTTTAGTATATGGTTTGTGAGGCCCCTAGGGCATAACGTATACTGTGCAACTTATCGTATAGTCATTGAGTAACTTGTATTGTACTTTTACCTCTGACCTCATAAAGAGTGCAGAGGGGTTGTGTTTAGAATAAATACATATATATTTGACATATACCTTGTGTGGTGTCCTTTCATTTGGTACTCAAGGGATTATAATTGGTAAAACAACTTGCTTAATACGCTCTCTGAAGTCTTAACCTGATGACTGCTGGTCCATGCTACCACTAGGATAGCTTTCTATTAGGTTGACTTTACAACCACCACCAATAAGGGTCGATTTAGACTGGTACAAGGTGGCCACTAGAACTAGTGGACATCATATGCCAGGCTAACTTCTCACATTAAGACAACACTTTTCGAATTGGAAGTAGGAATGGAACCAAAATGAGAATCTTCAGAATCCCTTTCCGAATAATCTGCATTGTCACTAAGACAAGCCACTTGCTTAAATTTCTTATTCTTTTTCCTTCTACAAACTTGATCCAAATGACCTACATTTCCACAATAGAGGCACTTAGTAGATCTGGCATAACACTTGTCAGAACTAGCATTATGCTTGGTGCTGCCACACCTGTAACATGCAAAATTATAAACATTTGCTTGAGATTTAGAAGTACTTTTGTCAGATAACTTGTGATTGGCAGAACGTTTTTCCTGCGGAACACTTAAGTTAGGCTTTCCCTTAGGTTTAGATGAAACCAAATTGACTGAAGGTTTCTCCGTACTAGCTGAAATGGCTTTTGCGCTCCTTTCAGAAAGTTCAGCTTTTTTAATAAGGGTAGTTCTATCATAAAGGCATGAGTCTCCTTCAATCCAGAGCTTGTCTTGTATACTTTTATTTTTTTGACATACGACTAGTTGATCTCTTATCTTATCATATCGTTGTGAAGTATTCTAAATTTACAATGAATTGCCAAAGTTCTTAGACCAGAAATATAATCCTCAATGGATTCATTAGGCTGTTGTTTTCTTTTATAAAATGTACGTCTGGAAATGGCTACGCAAACAATGGAGGACAAATGATTATCTAAATCCAGAATCGCACACTTAAAAATATCAACATCGCCAGCTCTTTGGGTTTCTGAATTTGGTTGTAAACTCTCAGACCTTCAGGTCCAAGACATTGCATGAGAATTCTTCATTTTTTTTTTCTTCTTTTTTTTTTTTTTTTTTTTCTGTCGGGTGAAAGAGTACCACTGTTGTCTTCTAAAATGGCAACATAATTGAGTAAATACTCTTTCCAGTCTGTCCATTTGACAACCGGCTCACCAGGATTGGTCAGAAATTCTTTGTGTTCAGGTTAATACCCAAAACCAAATTGTTAACCACATTAGGTAGAGAAGATGTACTTTCTGAACTTCTCTCCATGTTCGCTTCAAACATGCACAATTTAAAAGGAAATGAAATAAATAAATCAAACCAACCAGAACTCTAGCTGATGCGATGAAAAAGTAGCGTGTGCTGAAATAGATTTCAAGAGGAACAAAGAAAAGAAACTCCGAACTTCATGCTTTAATTGACACGAAGATTGCAGGAATGTTGCTAAGAGACTCGCAACGCGATGCAGTAAAATGGCGGCACATAGAGGTCACGAAGTGTAACCCTAAAAGGTCATCAATCCTAGCAAGGAAGACATCGGAACGCCGAAGCAGAAGTAGAACTTTAAAATGTCAGTGAGTGTGAACTAGTTTTAAAAAATGCGTGCAACAGTAGACTAGTAAGGGCAACGAGAAGAGTTGAAAGAATGAGGGGGGCGTGGCTTGGGCGCCG
The DNA here is from genome assembly GCF_964263255.1 of Lissotriton vulgaris. NCBI lineage: Eukaryota > Metazoa > Chordata > Amphibia > Caudata > Salamandridae > Lissotriton > Lissotriton vulgaris. The sequence goes on along the minus strand of NC_141695.1, from coordinate 321,232,094 downwards.
ATGGCGATGGTCGCCTGAGAGCTCGGCTCCGGGACTGAGCCCGGGATTATCCTGTTAATCGGAGGCCGCGGGGCACCCTAGCCCCCGCAAATCGTCGCTCGGCCCAACTGGACCCCACTGAGACGCCCGGCGCGGCCTGGACGAGTGGTGATCTGCCCGAAACACGAAGTTTGAGGTCCCGGGGAGAGCGACCCAATATGGCGCCCGGACCCCTTTGTCCCCTTGGACGGGGCCATTAGCCTGGATGAACGCCGCTGGTCATAACGTGCCCTCCGCTCTTGTGTTTTCCAGGAGAGTGAGGAGCTGGACTCTGCCCTGCTGAGACCCTGGTATTGATGAATGCGCCCGGGCGATCGGAAGCTCCTACCATAGTAAACCCCGGCACGCGGACGCCTGGAGGTCCCGGCGGTGGTGACGACCCCCGACGCGGCGCTTGGCTGCATCCCCCGATCGTCCCGATCCCATGGGAAGCATAACCCCCTGGTGCCACAAAGTCTCTGGAGGTGTGGGTGGCCCTCGTTCCGGATCCTCGTCAACCGGACGGACCTGCCCGGCCTGGCGCCGAGTGTCTCCGCCTCCTCCTCAGCGCTCTCAGACGACACGGTGGTGGCGCGAGCCGAACCTGTGGAGATCCACCTGGCCCTGGAGAAGAGGATCACCGGCCTTCACCCCGAGGGCCTCCATTCGAGAGAGTTATAGTCGGCGCCCGCACTCGGTGGCACCTTTATCTGAGCCCACACTGTGCGCTTCCCGCGATATGGGGAAGCCGAGAGGGGCCAAGGGGCCCACCCCGGCCGCCTCTGACTCGGAGACCCCAGACAAGGAAGGCAGCGGCAACCCGGGGGACGCTGGTGGCGCGCCGCTGCAGCAACAGTTTGATCGCGTCCTGGAAGCGATTGCGACCACACGCTCGGCCCTTCAGCAGGACATTGCCCAGGTGGCGACGAGCCTGGGCCTCCTCAGGGCGGATCATGGCAAGCTATCGGACAGGGTCAAAGAAGTAGAAGGCTCGGTGAAAACCTTGGAGCCGGCGCAGCGAACCCTGGCCGCGGCAATGAAAGATGCTCTAACCCGGATTTCTGCCCTGGAACAGCGAGCGTAGGATGCGGAAGGCCGTAACAGGCGCAACAACATCCGAGTGGTGGGCCTGCCGGAGAAGATCGAGGATGGCGACATGGTGGCCTACTTGGAGGCCTGGCTCCGAGACACGGTAGCCCCGGAGGGCCTATCCTCTTTCTACACCCTTGAACGGGCTCATAGAGTCCCAGCACGGCCACCGCAACTGGGCCGGGCGCCGCGCCCGGTGGTGGCGCGCCTCCTACATTTTCGCGACAGGGACCTCATCCTCAATGCCGCTAGACATAATGGCCCCTTCAAGGTGGAGAACAGCCAGGTGAACATCTTCCCGGACTACACCTATGAAACCCAACGCAGGCGGTTCTCATTCTTGGCGGTCAAGCGCGAGCTCCGGAGCGAGGGCATTCAATACTCGCTCCTATTTCCTGCAAGGCTCCGCGTCATTGTAGATGACAAGACTCAATTTTTTGATACCCCGGAGGATGCCTGTAACTGGCTTGAACTTTATAGAGCTGGGAAAGATGGCTTCGCCTCCGCATCTCAGACAACGGCGGAGCCGGGACAGCGGCGGCGGTCCACGAGGGTGCGGAGTCGCCGGGGCCGTTCAGGCGGCCCTACTACTGCAGAGACATCGACGGAGCGGAAAGGTGTATTGGAGGTGTTGTCTGCCCTGTCTGGGTCACGAGAGGATGCCATCGCAGAAGAAGAGAACCCTGGTGACGAGGGGGCATCGACGGACTCTGAGAACTCGGTGACAGATAGTACCGGCACACCGGTGATTACACCAAAATCGGTTGAGGACCTTCTTGATGGACAGGGTTGACGGGGTGAGCTGTATCCTTTTGGGTGGGGGCCCGTAGCGGGGGTGGAGGGAACCGATGGTTCAACATGATCACAGGAGAAGCGGGGGGTGGGGTGCCTTGCCTTTGCCCCGAGGGTTTCCGTTACTGTTTAGGGCTTGCTTTAGTCCTGGCAGCCAGGGCATCGAGGGCCCACTGCCACCGCCCAGCCCGCACCTGGCCCTTAAGGCCTTCCTACGGTGGCGACCGTAGGATTAGTTTGGGACGAGGGGGTTTCCTGAGGGCATGGTTTGGATGGGAACTAGATGGAGTTATTTGGGTCCTGTTCTGGGGAGGGTGGGCAGGGGTTTGGGTAACGTAAGATTTGTTAAGTTTTGGTTGGGGGAAATGGCCGCCATCAGTGTTGGGGGGATTGTTGTTTGCCTATTGCTGAGACCCAGATGGGGAGACTTTGCACGCACAGTATGGGACAATGGCTGACGTTGCTAATGTGAAGTGTATTACTTGGAACGTGCGGGGGCTTCATACCATGTCTAGGCGGCACAAAGTCCACGCTTATTTAGTGCGTAGGGGAATACAAATGGCGCTACTGCAGGAGACCCATCTGAACAAGGCGGAAGGGGCGGCGCTACAGCGTAGATGGAGGGGACAGGTCTTCTACACGTCGTACTCAGCGTATGCCAGGGGGGCGCTAATCTGGATCCGGGCTGGGGTTCCCTTCCAGGTCACAAACTCAGTGGTAGATCCCGAGGGGCGTTACGTGGCCATCTCTGGTACTCTGGGGGGGAGGGACCTGAACGTTTGCTGTGTTTACGCACCTAACATGGACCAGATTGCCTTCCTTTCTAGGTTATCGGGCTCGCTAGCCCACTTTTTCACGGGGCCCCTCCTGCTCGGTGGGGACTTCAATTCAGTGGTGGATGTGGAGACCGATCGCTCGCACCCGCCCCTCCCTGATTCTCCGGTCCGCCGCGTGGCCAAGGGCCGTAGAGACTGGCAGACACGGTGGGGTTTGACGGATATTTGGAGAGCGCAACACCCCGACACTAGAGATTACTCCTACTTTTCGGGCCTTCACGAGTTGCACGTTCGGCTGGACGGGTTTCTTGGCTCGACTGAACTGGTTTCAGCGGCCATCCGTTCCGAATACTTGACTAGGACCATCTCGGACCATAACCCCCTCCTGCTGGCCCTTCGCTGGTTTCCGGGGGCGCCGGCGGTGCCCACCTGGAAGTTACGCCCTGAGATACTCGAGGACATTGTCTTCAGAGCGGACTTAGGTGATAAGATCGAGGAGTATTTCGCGTCCAACGGGGGCTCTGCGAGCTCGAGAGCGCTGGAATGGGACGCTTTTAAGGTGGTGGTGAGGGGTTATTGCATCACCAAGAAGGTAGGTATGAGGCGGGTTATCCTCGATGACTTGGAGGTGGCCGATCGGAAGCTTCGGGAGTTGGAACTCCGCCGCCCCGGGCACCCTGAACTCCAGGGACGCACGGCGGAGGCGAAGGAGGCGGTGGCGGCTGAGGTCGAGCGGCTGCGCTGCTTCGACTACAAGGCCTATACGGTTCGGTCCCTTGCAGAAGGGGATAAATCGAGTGCATTGCTGGCATGGCTGGCTAACCCTACGCGCCAGACCTCACTGACGACATCCATGCGTATGGCGAACGGGACCATGGTGCACACTCAACCGGAGATTTTAGGCTGCTACCGGCACTACTACGATCAGTTGTATCGCAGTCGTGCTGCCAAAGACCCCGACCTTCTTGAGGACTATTTGGGACCCCTAGAGCTCCCGGTGGTGGAGCCTGACGTGGCGAAAGCCCTAGGTTCCGATATCGAACTGGGGGAGATCCGCAGCGCCATCAAAAGGATGGCGCGGAACAAGACCCCAGGACTAGACGGTCTTCCTGTGGAATTTTATGCGACCTATGCCGACCTCCTGGCTCCGAGACTGGTGATTGTTTATAGAGAGGCGAAGAGGCTTGGCCGACTGCCTGGCTCGATGAGTGAGGCCCTGGTGGTTCCCCTCCTCAAGCCGGGGCGAGACTCAACCGATCCGGCATCCTACCGGCCCTTATCGATGCTGACGGTCGATTATAAGATTCTGAGCAGCATCCTGGCCTCGAGACTAGTTGGCCACATGGCCTCCCTAGTGCATGAGGACCAGGCCGGGTTCATCCCCAAGCGCAATACAACAATGAACATCCGTAGGTTGTTCCGCTTGCTGGGTGAGCCGCTAATGGATGCTCCGTGCCCAGTGGTCCTGTCGGTGGACTTAGAGAAGGCGTTTGATAGCCTGGAATGGGACTACCTACACACGGTGTTGCGACGGTTTGGCCTCGGTGAGGGCTTCATCAGATGGACCGCGGTCTTATACGCCTCCGTGTCGGCCAGGGTTCGGGCGGGCCCATTAATTTCCTCACAGTACCCGGTAGAAAGGGGCACGAGACAGGGCTGTTCGTTATCCCCACTTCTCTTTGCGCTGGCGGTGGAGCCCCTCGCAGTGCTACTCCGATCGGGGGCGCATTACAGTGGTTTCTGGACCCCTTCGGGCCCGCACCATGTTTCGTTATATGCCGACGACCTATTACTCTTCCTTGAGGACCCAGTCGAGGCTCACGGCGTTCGGGGCGGTCTCGGGCCTACGGGTAAATTGGGCCAAGACATGCCTCTTCCCGGTTCGTAGAGGCACCCCTAGTCCAGTCCTCAATGGAGGACTTAGTTGGGAACCTGACTGTTTCAGATACCTGGGGGTGTACATTTATCATGATCCATCTGACCTCCTGGACGGAAACATCACCAGATGCAGTCGAGCTCTACGGGGGAATATGGACTTCTGGGCTACACTGCCGCTTTCGTTGGCGGGGCGGGTCGCCCTCCTCAAAATGGTGGCTCTCCCCCGACTGCTATACTATTTCCGGGCGCTGCCAGTTTGGATCCCGCCAGCCACGTTTAGGCTCCTACGGTCGACGATGACCGGATTCCTTTGGGGCTCGGGCCGCCGTAGAGTGGCCCTTAAGACCCTGATGAGGCCGAAAGCCGAGGGTGGACTTGCGGTGCCGGATTTCGAGAAATACTATCTGGCGGCGCAGCTCCAGACCCTCACCCAGGAGGTTGCCAGGGAATTCCGAGGCCCGGAGGACAGGAGAGGTACAGGGATGGCCAGGCATGTCCTATCTTTCATAGCTCTACGCCAACGTTTGACCTTACAGGACCTGACGTTGGAGGAAAAGACCATTCGCCTGTGTTGGAACCGGGCTCACGCCAGGGGCCAACTCCGGATACCGTATGCGCCGGAAATACCATTGGGGATGCTGACGGCGTTGCCCCATGGCGGGGATTGGTCACGATTGGCGGACTGGGAGGACGCGGGGTTGCAGTTGGTGGGGGATCTTTATGAGGCCGGGGTACTCTTGCCTTTCCAGGAGCTCATTGACCGCTTCGAGATTCCCCCCGGGGACTTCCTGTTGCACTCGGCCCTGGTCCGTGCGATCCAGGCGCATTGGAAAGGCGGACAGGAGGAACCTCCTACGTCTCCGGTGTGCCAATACGTCATGATGTCTGCGGGCACGATGAAGGCGGTCACCTGCCTCTACGGTAGATTGATCAATGAAGGGCTGACCCCCCTTACGACCCTCAAGGTCCGTTGGGAGGCAGACATAGGCAAGGAAATCCCGGAAGCGACCTGGTCTCAGCTCGTGCGGCGAGCTTGGAAGGGGACGCGTCACGCCCGTTTTCAGTTGGTCCACTATTATGTACTCCATCGGGCATACCTGACCCCGGCGAAAATCCAACAGTATTTCGCTACGGGCTCGGCAGCTTGCCCCAGATGCCCGGCGCCAGAGGCAGACCTCCTCCATATGCTGTGGGCCTGCCCGGGTCTATCCTCCTACTGGGTGGAGGTGGAGAAGACCCTGACGGAGGTGACGGGGAGACCCCTATCGGTTGATGCGGCGGTGGGTCTGTTGCATTGGTTTCCACATACCCCCAAAAACAAAACTTCCAGTAAATTTATTGATTTAGGGCTTCTCTTGGCCAAACGAGAGGTGACCAGGAACTGGAAGGCACGAGCTGGTCCGACTGGGAGCAGATGGCATAGCGAACTATTGAAGTGGGCGGCGGGGGAAAGCACGCTGAGATATCAACTGGCTGGGAGACAACGTAACGAAAAAGCACAGGAGACAGCGCTGGAATGGGAGACACTAGTGCAGGCCCTCAGAGACTATTGCGCCCCCAGCGACTCTGATAGTGAGATAGCAGCGCGCCCTGAGTCCCGATAGGCGATGGTGTTTTCTGTTACTGATACGCTCATCTTGGGTCCTCTCACGAATCCTATTGCGGTTGCTACCATACACTGATGGCGGGGTTGGGTGGGGGAGGGATTTCTTTGCAAGTTAGTGTTTTGTGGGTGGGACTTTCTTTTGGGTTTGGGGGCTTGTTTAGAAAAGCAGATGACGGACAGTGGATTATCCGGACCAGCCTTTCGCTCCTGCTGAACCCCCACTGGATTTTATCGCCCGACTTTTGAACTGTGGGCTGGATGATAGTGTATAAAAACGTGCTGCGGGGGGTGGACGGGATGCAGTCGATTGATTTCAGTGTATTTTTGATGCTGGTCATATATGTAACAGTTTACTGATTCCTGCAATAAAAATATATTTCAAAAAAAAAAAAAAGAGTTGAAAGAATGAGAAAAAAAATGTATCTACCTGATTTGTATGTACTCACTTCGTATTCCAGCAAAAGTGGTAGAAGTTTCCATTAATGTTCGTCAGGTTTCTGAAGTAGGTCGTCCGTCCTCACAGAATTCCAATGACGAGGAAACACGCTATGGGTCCGTGGTTGGCTTCCCAAATCGTCGCCAAATTTCTGTAGTGTAATCCAAATAAGTCACACACGAAAAGTAGTAGTGGTAGTAATCTCCTTTTTATTACCAACCCGCAGGACATACTTTTCACTCTTCAAAAGAGCCTAGCAGAATCTGAATACAAGATTCCATTCACAGATAACTAAAGGTAGATCATAGAATGTTCACATGGAAGTTCTAACTTCCATGCTAAATAAAGCAAATAAAAATTATGTACTGAAACCCAAACCAAACATTAATAACTCGTAAAATACAATGTGTGATTTGGTCTAATTTCAAAGGGACAATAAATATTGTGCCAGAAGGAAAGAAATAATGTATGTCCTTAAGTTCTAGTAGTGTGAGTTGTCCAGAGCAAGCACGTGGAAGAAAAGCTGGGTGATCCAATGGTCAGATTCATAGCATTAGGAAGATTTAATGCAATGAAATTAGAAGTAAACGTATAATGCTGGAAGTAAATCTCTTGCTGTTTCGGAGTGTTGCGGGTGGTGTTTTTGCGAGGCATTGAGGTCGTGGGGAGCTTGGGCCAAGAAGTGATGACTGTGATGGTTAATTGTCCCCGTAGCGATTTTCTGGTAGTCGCTAGCGCTGGGAATGGTATCCCTGATGTTTGGTAAATTCCTCATTGTTGCTTGTGTGCTGAGACAAGAAGTGATTAATTGATTTTCGATTGTTAGTTGGGGAATTGTCTTGCGGGTGATGAGCCTATGGCCCGGGTGATGTTGTGGATGGGGGTCCGTGGGCTGTTGTGGTGTCGTGGTTGGAGATCATGAGCAATGTCGCGACTAGGTTTCTAGGGCCGAGAGTGATGTTATAGGTAGTGGTTCGAAAATATGTTGGTTAGATTATAAAGCCACAGTGATATCACTTCTTTCTTCGTATTTACAAACAAATCCATAAAGGAGCAAAAATAAAAAGATAATTTTATACTTTAAAACACTTGGTAAAAATATAAAATACACATTATTTGTATAAAAGCATACTTATTTACACATTCAAGAACTAATCTGAGGATATAGGTTGGCAAAGCGACAATTCAGAATGAATCAACTCACATGTCTATCTCCCTTTATAACATTTCTACAAAAATGTCCAAAGATCCCATTTGATTTCAATCTGTATCTTTTGGTTGTAAAAAAATCATGTGAGAAGATCTCATAGATTTCCTCAAAACGCACATCATCCAAGTAGGTTAAGTATTGTCGTCTACGGAAGGGCTTTTTGATATAATCAAAAATGACACATTTATGTATGTTTGATAGTTTTTTTAAGAAGGGAAGTGCCACCTCATGATAGATAATACCTGGAGATAGAAAGAGGGGGAGCAATTTCAACTCCCTACTATAATTATAAAATCTACAAAACAATTTAGAATGCATAGTTATGTCTTGCCCGTCCATTAAAAAGGCACCTAGGTAAATTCTGGTGCCATGCAAGTGACTTAGGGAAACGCACTAAATGATGGATCATTAACAAGAATCTGTCATAGGTGTTCTTCAACTCAGTCAAACTACCCTGTATCCCGCCTTGATTTAGAGAATATCTAACCAGTGTAGATTTCTTTTTCTCTTGTGATTCCCTAAGGGCTGCCCTTTTTTCCAACTGATTTGATTTAATTTCTCTTTTACTAAATTGCAAAATACTGTGGGTTGGGTTTCTAGGGGGTTAAAATTTGTACCCAGCTCTAGTATTTAAAATCTTATGTATTGAAGTCCAAGGAATTTTTCTAGAGTTTTCCTATCACAAGCAATCCTTAATGATTTTTTCCTTTAAACTTTACACCCTGTTTTGACCAAATACTATACCGTTTTGTTAATGTATTATGGTCAGTGGTATCCTCCATAAACTCATGTCCAAGGTCTTTATGAGTAATAAACGCTGGCATTGATTTAGGCACTGACAAAAGTGTATGTAAGTAGTTATTTTCTTGCAGCTGTTAGTTTATTCTTTTCTCCACTTCATACTGGGAAACCATAAAGAGCCACTGGGATACATTTAGATATGTAAAGTTTAGTGGTTTCTCTCAAAGATTTATTTACAACTTTTTATTAGCAAAGCTGGATACTGCTGAAATAGCCCTTATGAATTTTAATTTGACTTATTTCAGGGGATGGGACCAATCACCTTTCTGGGGAAAACAATTCACAAACAACAAGAAGTGTTCGTAGTGACTGAATCCCTTTTTTAACTTTCCGACATACCATGGTAATGGTCTCATCTAAATTCAGTTTTAGATCTCTACTCTCCATAAAGAACTGCCAAGTCATGTCTTTCCTGGTCCGGTCCAGGGAAGACATGGCTTGGCAGTTCGGGCTGGACTGTTCCCATGAGGCACATGGTCAAGACTGATTTGCATATGGCCATGGAACTAGGGTGTCTTGGTGAGCAAAATAACGATGGATTAAACCCAGATCTGGGAGTGAATGTTTTGCCATTGTGCAACATTCCGTCCATCATCTTGTGTGTTTTGCTGTTCACCCTATGTGTAAAGAGTATGCCCAGACGTGGGTCCCGTGCTCACTAAGCCACTGGAGTCAAGCTATCCTGGCTGAAGATGGCTGATAGCCAGAAACCGGTCCTAGGATGCTTGATTCCTGTCCAGGGAAGACCTGGCTTGGCAGTTTGGTTTGGACTGTTCCCATGAGGCACAGGGTCAAGACTGATTTGCATATGGCCATGTCTGAACTGGGGTGGCTTGGTGAGCAAAATAACGATGGATTAAACCCAGATCTGTTTCTGGGGGTGAATGTTTTGCCATTGTGCAACATTCTGTCCATCATATTGTGTGTTTTTTGTTGTTGCCAGAATTGCTCATGATCCTCTGTGTGGGCGTCAACCGTCTTTTCCATCCCGTCCACTCGTTCGCCTAGGTCCATAACTTCCTTCCTGAGTTCCCGAACACAGGAGTGTACTTCGGTGCGTAGGGAGATGATTTCAGCCTTCAACTCAGACATGAAGGAGGTCATAAAGGCTTGCATTACCGGCGGTGAGTCCCCTCCAGCCTGCGGGCTCACCTCGGCGGGGGTAGACTGGCCCACCTTACCCCACATTGCTGCCACAGAGTTGTCTTTGGAGGTTGGAACTGAAACCTCCTTGCCTCTATTGGTATGTGTCATTATTGAGCCGCGGCCGTCCTGCGAGGCACCAGTCCCAAAGGGCAGCGGGGGTCTGTGAGATAGCTTGCAGGGGTGCCCGATTGCCAAATGGGCTCGCCGCACTTCTGATTTGTGTGTCCCCAGTAGAATCAGCAGTAGCTGGTATGATAGTCGCCCGGCCCCTCCCAATAGCCTGTGGAGCCCATCCACGACAGGGTCACCAATAGCAAGAGCTGGCTCGCCTCTTACAACCTTCACAGACAGGTAGGCTCCTGCGCTTTAGTGCCTAAGTGAGGGGGGCCGGTGAAAAAATCAGTGGCAAGGGTTCTCCCAGTCTGCTCCCTCCCCATTCCCCCCCCCCCCCCACCCTGCACGCTCACTTAACTGATGTCTTCACAGCAAGGTCTCCGGGGGGGGGGGGGCACTGTCTCTTCACAACAGGTCACCTGTGAGTCTCTAGGCTCCACACCAGTTTCAAGCGGGCAGGGCGGTCCAATACCAAAGGTCTAGACGCTCAGGCAGTTGTGGCCGCTCCGAAGCTGGCAGCGGCGCCTACTACAGGCATACCCTGCCCAGCTCACAGTGTACCTTTAGTGCTCACAGTGTCCCTTTAGTGCTCACGGTGTTCCTGCGAGGTCAACGGGCCCGGCCCCCCAATCGCAGTATGAAGGCCAGGCCAGGCTCCACACCGACCGACCTCAGCTCCAAATAGAGGCGGCTGGGTAATCTGGCAGGGCGCGTGGCCACACCAGCGGTGGTCTTCGCAGGAGCAGCGGCCCGTTCCCTTTCACCTCCCGTAACAGGGTCCCTGGGCGCCAAAGCTAGAGCGTGTTCTATTCAGGTCAGATCCTGGCCCTTCGCTGTTGGGGTTCTTCTACATGCCGCCTCCAGCCTTCGCCAGCCACTCGATAGCGTTACTCACCGCCATGTTGGTTCGCCATGCCTGCTCTCCACTCCAGACCGCCTCCCCCATGGTCAGGTCCGCGCCCGTAATCAAGATGGCGGCCAGACGGTGTGGCCAGAGATTACCCAGTCAGCTCTCTGCGCCTTCAATGTGCCCGCTGCTTCTAACGTGCCCCTCCGCCTATGCCGGATCAGCACGGTACCGATGGTGTCCGAGGAGGGTCAGAGCGGTGCTTGCTGGTCACACGGGAGGCCACACCAGTGGTCTTCTTCGCAGGAGCAGCGACCCCATTCCCTTTCACCTCCCGTAACAGGGTCCCTGCGTGCCAAAGCTAGAGCGTGTTATGTTTAGGTCAGATTCGGGCCCTTCGCTGTTGGGGTTCTTCTACATGCCGCCTCCAGCCTTCGCCAGCCACTCGATAGCGTTACTCACCGCCATGTTGGTTCGCCATGCCTGCTCTCCACTCTAGACCGCCTCCCCCACGGTCCGGTCCGCGCCCGTAATCAAGATGGCGGCCAGACGGTGTGGCCAGAGATTACCCAGTCAGCTCTCTGCGCCTTCAATGTGCCCGTCGCCTCTGACGTGCCCCGCCGCATATGCCGGATCAGCACGGCACCAATGGTGTCCGAGGAGGGTCAGAGCAGTGCTTGCTGATCACACGGGAGGCCCAGGCCTGGAAGCTACAAGATGGCGGGCGCTGCGTTCAGCGGTGGGGGGCCAGGGCAACACAGCTGTTCGACCGCAGCAGGTGTTGTCTGTGTCGGTAGCTCGCCGGGAGACGCTCCTCACTTTCCGCCAACTGTGCGCCCCAAAAAGTGGCAGCAAATGATCCCCAGCTCTGCTTGTAATATCTAATATAGGTAGCGATCTGCCGGAGTTCCCGCGGCATGCATCTCACCTCATTTGCAGCCAGACCACGCCCTAGTTTGCATTTTTTATTCAGTATACAAACAAATTTACAATTATCTCAAAACAATTTTTAACATAAACAATTATGCCCAATGCATTTCGAGACACTGAGGTCTCTTCGTCAGGGGCGAAACTGTTGATAATAAGGAAACCAATCAGTTGATGTGTTGGTGTAGGGGAATCTCTGTCTAGTGTATGTGAACTTGAGACTATATGTCAATCTGTGAAAAACACACCTGAGATGCTCCCCGTCTATAGCATGCTGCCCAAGAATACTTATTTCCAATGAAGTAATCTCCAGAAACCTTCAGCCACCTGGTGACGCAAAAACAACGCGCCGTAAACAAATCTGCTGCAAAGCACAATAAAACATCCTTATATTCAAACTCTAATCACATTGAATACCTGTGAATTAGCCCAGTGGAGCGACTGACTCTTCTAAAACCGTTGCAATATGAAACCACCTTAGCTGTGCTATAATGAATGATAAATCCGCCATTTAGGTTACTCTCTTAACACCATCAATGAATAAAACATTTTGCACGAACTATTGGTGATGAAATGAACGTACCTTCTTAGAGACGCCTCTATGGTCCCATAGAACTCGAAGCGGCAGGTGGATCTAAAGGCTGAAAACGACGTATCAACATATGTCTATCGTACTCGATCACACCACAACATTATGTCTGTAAGCGCTCAATGGAAGGAAACTCACCTCCACTACAGGCAACTGTTGAAGACATTTAAACCAACTGCTCGATCTCGTAAAAAAAACAATCTACTGCCTGTAACGATGGACGTATACAAGTTACCCAAAAGTCACAATAGCTCAACTTCTTAATCAAAAGAGGAATCACAGCCATATAAGGAAATTATCTTGCATTTTGAAGATGCATGAAACAAATGTTTAGAAGAGTTGGATAACTAAGCACCTCTAAGCAAAACCCCAGGAGGGCATCACTTTGGAATAAAACCTCTGCATATCCGGCAGTAATTCAACAGGCTGCAGTACTGCATGCTGTCACCATAGCTGTAGAGTGAGAGAATCCCTTCCCCTTGAAACAGTCCAGTATTTACGTATGCCACCCTTAAAGAACTTGGCTGTGAAATATCCAGTAGACCGTGTAAAGTGTAAATGTGATGCTGCACCGCATGAGCTGCTTTTTAGTAAAGGCCATTCCTCCTCTCTGTGGTGGTCATATTTTTCAAATAAGATCCCTTGATCAGATTGCCATTGAGGGCCACCCCAGACTAGGAAAGTGAACATCTCTATGTGGCTGCTGAAACCTTGTGGCACATTGCAAACTCCAAGGCACACCTTGGCTGTTTTGATTGTTTCCATTGAAAAGAAATCGAAGAGAATTGCTTCAAAACCTCCAGAATAACCTCGGAAGAGAGTGAAGTAAATTGATACAGGGGTAACATTTCAAACACACGTGTAACTTGTTCTCTGTATGCAGCAGATACAGCATGCCTTCAGATTAACACGTACATCCTTTTATTTTGCCACACATTTTGGGGAGAGGATGTAGCCTAACCGCTAGGGTGGTCAACCTCCAATTTGGGGAAATGGTTTTGAGTCTAGGCAACGATGCTCAACATCCTGTGATTCTAGGCAAATCAAGTAATCTCCCCGTCTCTAACCAAAGCAAATGTGTCCTTATGTAACGTAACCGGTGCTCATGTAAAGCGCTCTGATACCTTCGGGTCAAATAAAACTTGGAGGGAAAAAAACACCTGGTTGTATATTTCCGGGTTCAGCCCTGAGGTACCGCATTGACTGTTATAGGGATACCTATCCTTGGGGATAAGGAGCCCATATAACCCATTTTACAGTTCAAGGAAAAAGGGGCACCAACATCCTCACATTAATGTGTTGGAATTGAAAGCAGTGTCTCTAGCACTGAGAGGCATTCTAGACATGACAACCACATGTTATGGTTGGAAACTGGAAAGGACCCACTACCTATTCCTGTCTCTGATTACATAACGGCATGTCTTGGGCTCTCAGACCTCTCAATGGCACAACAACTTCAATGAACAGAAAAAACTGCAAACATACTTATCAGATACAATGAGGACATACACGAGTAGCAACTAAATCTGAAAAATTCTCAGCTAGTATACTAAACGTGGGGCACACAACAAGGCCAGTGGCAAACAAAAAATTCCACACTTTGCTTCCAGGTTTCCACACCACCACTCCTAATGGAGTGCTCTATGGATAGTTTGGTCTGGGATATTTGCACCATTTTATTTCACCTCTTTGATTCCTGTAGTGGTACACTAATTGTGGCAAGCACCCTTGATCTTGGTCTTAGTAGCACCAGCATATGCAAGACAGAGATGGTACTCACTGTTGTACGAATTGATCTGTCATTTTGACAAATTTGATAAAATTAAGAAAGTCAACCTGATGAAAACAGTCTGACGAAACTTCGTTTTTGAGAAAAATTGAAATGACAACATAACTTTTTGAAAAAATATATAATGTTTTCGTGGAAAGTGAAAATAAAGAAAGAAAAGGACAGCCGGCCAAAGAGGTAAGAAGGAAAAAAAGGGGTGTGTGTACAGGACAGGCATAGCTAGATTCCGTGGTTTGTGTAAAAAAAAAAACAAAAAAAAAACAGGAAGGAGAGTAAAGGGTATGTGGGAGGGAAAAAACTAACTTTGGGAAGAAAAGTGATAGAGGGAGTTCAGAAAAAAAACTGGCAATAAGGGGGTGGGTAAGTATTAAAAGTGGCAGGGAAAAGGGTCTTAAAAAAAGATTGGGCTAAGGGAGGGAACTATCAAAAGCCACACAAAACTGAAATCAAAACAGGAATCCATGTTTCTTCAACAATGGCTTTGAGCAGATTGACAAAACCAAGGTTGACAAAACCAACCTTGGGAAAGTCATTTGAAAGGGAATTTTTTCCTACAATGTGCTCACTAAATAAATTCATCAGAACCATTTAGTATTTTCGTCGACATTCATACAACGCTTGATTTGCCTATGCAACAACATTGAAAATTCGGAATTTGCCCAGACTTCGTGACAATGGAATGTGGTCATATTTACCATACCAATCCAATCTATTTTTATCCTGAAGACTTAGAATTTGGATTCCTCAGCCTATTATTTCAGTGTATGCCTATTGTGAAAAAACACACCATCCTACAGTGCCAGCATGATATAGTGCAAAGTGGAAGCACTTTAATCACTAAGCAAATCAGTGAACAAATCGCTGTACTTCCACTCTCCAAGTTCATTCCAGTAATTCCCTTTAATAAAGCCTATCCGGCCTACACTTCCATTTGAGTACACTTGTCAGCAATAGCCACCAACTTGCAAAACAGGCAGTCCATTTCTGTTTGAAAAATCCTGGTCATTGAAGCCTTTCTTGAAGGGTTAAGTGCTACCCAACTAGAGACCTCATGGTCCAGCTTGGAATCTCACATTGTCATAACATTTTATGGTAAGATTGCTTCTCTGGTACTAATCATAGTAATGAAAGCTCCAAGTGTTGTAACAGGCAGACCCTTTAATTTGGGGAAGAAAAAAAGCATTACACATTCGCAATTTCTTGTCAAGGTTTATCACCTTTTCACTTGTGTCCAGTAATTGAACTTCGAGCATCCTTTCGAACTCCTTCAAACGGGGCATAAGGGGCACTGCATTCACTATATGTCAAAGAAACTCTCATGTGCTACGCATGCTAGCGTGTGATAGGCAAAAACACATAATATAAGTACAAAGTGTTACTTACCTGTAACCATTTGTTTGCTGTTTGGCCTGCCGTAGGTTTTCATCCGTCACTAACCTCCCATGTGAATGCAAAATGGAGTGGTTTTTAGTTTGTGGGCATAAAATGAAATGCTCAGTAAGGACAAATACTATTTCCATGGGGGAAAAATACAGTAATCTAAGACTAAGTTTTTGTGCTGATGCATTGTGAATTTTGCTTGTTTGATCAAGATTCCTGCTGAAAATCAAAACTTAAATCGTAATATTAACAACTTTTATATATACCGAACCCAGCACTAAGTGGCAGGATAGTGCACAGCTTGTGAATATACAATGCATGCTGCAATCAGTTGGTTAAAGTTAATTCGCGATTTTCTCTTAGGTGAATCAGTTAAGCTTCTAGTTCTAAACAATCAATGTATTTAACATTGAAATGCTTCATTGTGCCCAATATACTGCTTTAGAAGGCAGCCTGTGTGTGACCAGCACAGTTTTGAATATTGAGGTTAGTTTTTTATTTCTTCTGGTATGGAAACCGTCCCATTTCATCGGATCGGCTTATTTGTGTCATGAATGTAGGCATTTGTTGTTATCTGATGGATACAAAGTGCAACAAGCATTTGAAAAACCAATAGGACCCACATTTGTGGAAGTGCAGCATCCGCTAAAGCCTTTTGTGATGTAGCGGTCGAAGCGCCTTGGGACCCTCCGGGTAAGTAGTGCGCTATATAAATGCCTATACATACATACATACATACAACAGCGCTGTCTTGTAGGCTTTAACCTAAAGAGTAGGTGTCTGAATTTGAGCAATGGAAAGACATGTAAATCAGTCAAAAAGATGGTACACAAGCTATGCTCTGTGGAAAGGGAAAACGCAAGAAGGAAGGAAACCCATTGAATAAGCAACAAGCAAATGAGTGCCAAGAAAGCCAGACAGTGGTGAACAGTAGCAGGGATGTGGAATTCCTATAGCCCGACACCAAAGACATATTGTTTGAGGTCAAGGGCAACATGTTTTCATGTGTATTTTATCCTTAGGACAAGTAGGCCCAACCCCCTGCAGCACAAGCCCTTTGGCTGTCAGTTTGCAGTACCACATTATGAATCGAGGAAGGGCACTGTCTGCAGTTAAGGTCATATTTTTACCCATATGTTAATGCTGTTCAAACTTGTATTTATGGTTCATTAATTGAAAGCCTTTATTATTAGGGTGAGCGCTTTAAGTAAATGTTGTAAGCCCAGACTTCACAACTGTCAGTGGTTCCAGTATAAAAGTATGTACACACATTTTCAAAGTTTAGCAATATGAGGCTATGCATAATGCTCCCAGAATGCTCTGTTTTGATACAAATATTTGCAGAAGCTTGAAATAATGATTGATGATTCTTTACTTTCAAAATAAAATGTTCATAAAAAAAGGAAAGCAGGAAAATAAACATTTTCCTAAACTACTGTCAAATTCCAGATACCATTTCTTTGCAACATCATTTAGTAACATGTGTTAATGCATGCTAGTATTTCCCAAAAATATTCATAATGGAAAATCAGTGTAACCAGTTTCAATAAGAGTATGGGAAACAAAAATAAACCAGCATTAGTAAAGCCATTAGGTCTTAAATTGGTGGTCAGCTTTTTAGTTTTGTCAATGTGTGACTTGTTTTGCCATGTTTTTTGTAAAACCTTATTGGTGTGGGAGCTGCCAGGCCCTCACAATTATAACAAACATTGGCAAAAGCAAAAAAGAAATTGATCTAAAAAAAGCACACACCGCCACAGTAGTTACTGCCACTAAACAGAACTACTTTGTGTGCTGATATGAAAGAGCAGAATGCAGTCACTCCTAGTGAAGCCAGCCGATACAGAGAGAGAGAGAGAGACAGAATTTTAATAAATATAAAAGGGTCCCGGTCAATGCCAGACCAAATTAGGGGCCCAATTATTAAATAAAGTCTCAAACGTGCACCCTTGCATTAAGTGCAGCTCTACAGCTTTCGTAAATTCCCAAGAATTTACAGAAGTAGAACAAGAAATAGTACTCCTACTAAATATTTGTGAACTGAATTTTAGCATGATAAAATATGCATGTGTAGCTTTGCTCGTGCGAAAATCTGAGTGTTTTCAAGTTCACTTTCCAACCAACAACTTTTTCCTCCAAGTCTGGAAGAAGGTTTACGTCTGCCATGGTCAGAAGTAGATTTCCATCATTTCTCAGTATGGGAAAATATTAGAGAAGAGTTGTTGAAAACCCTTATAACATGCAATTTAGTAGGTTTGCACAGACTTCTGGGCATTCTAACCCTGGGACTATTGCTTACTGCTACCTTTAGCCCCAGTATGTAGATCTGCAGAACCGTGGCAACATAAGGGCATTGCAAGTATTCAAGCATTACTACGGTATGAGCTCTGGCATAATTAGGCTATATCAAGCTCTTCTATAATGAGATTGCTGCCATAATTTGTCGCTGCACTACATGGCACCAAAGGGGCAAGTGGATTTTGTTACAGGACAAGTAGATTTATGAAGCAACCTGCCCCATGGACAAGTAGATATTTTATTAAATTCCACACTCCTGCAGTAGGCTGGCTCTAAGCCCACTGTAAGTTTTTGTTATGGTCCAGTTATATTTTCGAAATGGCAGTTTAAAACTGTACCGTAGGCTTTAGTGGCAGTCCTGAGATGTTTTACAGTGCTAATTTTATCGGTTGGCACGGTGAGTGCTGCAATCCACTAGTAGCATTTAATTTACAGGCCCTGACTACATGTAGTACCATTTACTAGGGACTTACAAGCAAATTCAATGTACCAATTATGTGTACGCTAATTTTACCATGTTTTCAAGGTAGAGAACAAGCACTTTACTACTAATTAGCAGGGGAAAAGTGCACAATTGTCCTAAATGCAAACAAAGAAGGGGTCAGTAAAGGAAGGCAAAAGAACTGGTGTGAGCCTGCAGAGAGGGCCAGGTCTGGCAATGTTTTTTTGCAGCTACCTCTCTTGCGTACTTATTCCCCTCCACCTCGCTTTTGCTTCTTTCTCTCTCCATGCTCCTTCCGTAATAATGTTCACCCTCTTGTGCTTCATGCCCTAGAGCCCCCCCCTTGCTCCATGTTGCTGTCTCATTCATTTGCTGTAGCCCTTCTCCGCTCCATGTTTCTCTCTAAACTGTTTCCTTCCCCCTCCTTATTGATCTTTCTCCATTTCTTCCCCCCCCACCCATGACCTGTTTCTTCCCCTAACCACAACCCTTCATGTTGCTTCATGTCACCCGCTTGTGACAATGTTTTTTTTTTTTTTTAGGTTGAGCATTCTAGACCTCTTGTATATACTTTAGTATATACTTATATGGGTATGCACTTTGTGTGCATGAGATCAGCCCTAAGACTTGTCTGCTTCCGCTTAGGGACTTTTTTTCTTGTCAACTGCCTCTATTTAACTGTCTTGATAGAAAACGACCAGCAGAGATTAGTAAAATACCAGAATTGCTTTCTGCTGAGGGACTTTTTTTTCTGGCAACTGCCTTACATTTTCTTGATAGAAAACGACCAGCAAAGGACGGTAAAATACCAGAATTACTTTAGCATTCTCTAGATTCCAGTCCATAGAATTTGTCTTCCACAAGCACCCATAGACAATATTTTTTTCGAATCTTTTATTTTCAGTGATATGACTACCGAAGGCTCTGATTTTATATTAAAAACAGAGCTATACCACTTCTCACTGAAAGGCAATATTTCTCCCCATGTGTTCCCATACCTGGCGTGTCACGCAGTTTGGTGCTTACTTTTCTACCCATGTTAAAGAACAGTAGATGTTTCAGCACCCAGGCTGCATAGCTAAAAACATATTAGGTGCCAAAGGTGAGACCGGTTGCATTACAAATGCTAGTTTTTTTTTTTTTACCGTTCTAACTTGCATTGGTAAACATGAAAAAAAGTGGGGTAATTTTCTACACGTGGACATGCTTGTTCTGTACATCTACACAATAACCCAGCTGACCGTGTCATAGGCTTTAAAAAAAATAAATAAATTGCCATGCTGTACAGTGACAGGCTGGTGTCCAGCATTGCTAAAACCATTGGCAGCAGCATTAGGCGATACAAGCTTTGCCAATCCTTGAAATAAATAGTTCGTAAATCAGTCAAAACAATAGATCATGTTGGATAGCTTTCTTTTAAACAATCAGTCTTGTATCCTGGCTGCGTGGCTCACGTCTTCTGTAGGAAGGGCAGTGGAGCGAGAATACGAAGATCTCGTTGATCTTTTCCAGGTTAAAAGCTGCATTGCTTTCTGCTCGCAAGCAGTCGTGTAGCAGTGCGAGCGGGGCTGGCAAATGTCATTTCTAAAACGAGCACTGGCGTTGCCAATAGGTCTCACATTAGGAAAGTGTGAGCTATTGGTATTGTAAATGACAATTTTTTTAATGTGTTGGCATAGAAAATATATAAATTAATAGCATTGTTATTTACAAAGCCAATAGCTTACACTTTCCTAATGCGAGTCCTATTTGCTATGGGAATGCTTGTTGTTAGCCAGCAAGGACAGTGCTGTTGTGGTGCTGAGTGATGCTGTTGTGGTGCTGAGTGATGCTGTTGTGGTGCTGAGTGATGCTGTTGTGGTGCTGAGTGATGCTGTTGTGGTGCTGAGTGATGCTGTTGTTGTGGTGCGGTGGTGTCCGTGAGTGGTGCGGTGGTGTCCGTGAGTGATGCGGTGGTGTCCGTGAGTGATGCGGTGGTGTCCGTGAGTGATGCGGTGGTGTCCGTGAGTGATGCGGTGGTGTCCGTGAGTGATGCGGTGGTGTCCGTGAGTGATGCGGTGGTGACCCTGTTTGATTTTGTGGTGTACATCAGTGATGTGTTGGTGTCCCTGTTTGATTTTGTGGTGTACATCAGTGATGTGTTGGTGTCCCTGAGGGCTGTGTTGGTGTCCCTGAGGGCTGTGTTGGTGTCCCTGAGGGCTGTGTTGGTGTCCATGAGGGCTGTGTTGGTGTCCCTGAGGGCTGTGTTGGTGTCCCTGAGGGCTGTGTTGGTGTCCCTGAGGGCTGTGTTGGTGTCCCTGAGGGCTGTGGTGGTGTCCCTGAGTAAATGTAAATGTATTTGAGCTTATATAGCGCACAGCTACCTGCAGTGGGTTTCCCGGCGCTTGCTTAGGGAACCCGTCCTGGTATTCCCCTGTGAGATACCCCGGCAGGGTATCCACAAGGTGAAAGCCAGGCATCCCGCCGCGAGGGGCCGTTGTGGAGATTAAGCAAGCTATTGCCCAGAGTCGCAGAGTGTGAACCCATGAGTTGAGAAGGCACCGGAGCGAGAATTGTCGAGTCCGTGGAATTTTTAGCCCAAGACCCGCCGAGGCGGGGAATTGAACCCTGGTCCAGGGCCGATCTCAGCTTCCGGGTCTGCCGCCTCTAACCCCTGAGCCACACTTCTCCACAAAGTGCTGTGCTGTGGTGGTCTCCCTGAGTGCTGTGGTGGTCTCCCTGAGTGCTGTGGTGGTCTCCCTGAGTGCTGTGGTGGTCTCCCTGAGTGCTGTGGTGGTCTCCCTGAGAGATGATGTGGTGGTGTCCCTGAGAGATGATGTGGTGGTGTCCCTGAGTGATGATGTGGTGGTGTCCCGGAGTGGTGGTGTCCCGGAGTGATGATGTGGTGGTGTCCCGGAGTGATGATGTGGTGGTGTCCCTGAGTGGTGTGGTGATGTCCCTGAGTGGTGTGGTGGTGTCGCTGAGTGATGTGGTGGTGTCCCTTAATATTTAACACACAAACTGTAGTAATGGCCCGGACTACATTGCAACATTCTGCTTAACAGTATCTAAGGGGATATTTATTTTAGCGAACAAGCCTGTGGACAAATATGTCAAGTAATACCTTCCTAAGGGTTTCAATCTATCCATATGAGGTGCTGTGTTACTTAAAAAAGTACACCAAATCAAGTAATGGGAATTTGACTAACTTCAGTGGTGTGATCAGAATTGATTTGCATATCGCCATTGTCTAACCCAGGGTGGTGTGGAGTGCAAAAAAACGATGGATTTGGGCCCAGATCTTTGGACTGGGGTGAGTGTGTGACATTGATCCACATTCGGTCCATCACCTGTTGTTTTTGCAGAATTTCACCCTGGCCTGATTTTATAGGAGCTGGAGTATGGCGAGAATGGAGTATGGCGAGAATGGAGTATGGCGAGAATGGAGTATGGCGAGAATGGAGTATGGCGAGAATGGAGTATGGCGAGAATGGAGTATGGCGAGAATGGAGTATGGCGAATGGCCCATGGTGTGTAATCCGGGGTGGGGAACAGCAGCAGTCTCGCAGGGGAGGTAGTTTGACTGTGGTCAGTCTTACACTGTCCCTAAAATCATCTGAATAATTTGGTTGAAGAGATAGCTTCCCTTGTATAGGCTTCCCGCAATGTATAGAAACTGTCTTAAAGCTTCCTAGAAGATTGTGCCCACTCCTAACTGAGGGAGGAATTGGCCCCTCGCCGGACCGATTAACACGTCACGACACAGCTTAGTATACCATAACCTGACGTGACATAACAGGGCGGCATAGTAAACTTTTCCCGTACAACATGCCATATCGTGACATGATCGCCTGCCATGACATTGCATTCCTTTTTAGGGCAGACGTGTTGCCTCGACAAGTGGCATGTCTGGGCTTCAAGTTAAAAATCCGAACAGTGAATGTTGCTCTAGTGCACCGGGCACTTATACTACCTATGCTACCATCTACGTCATCATATTATACAAGCGAATCTATTTGACATCTTTGGCTGGTCTTCACACAGTGGTTTCAAAATACACAATTAACGGAAACTCTCTCACTCAGCAGGGGGAGGCTGCGCGAGCGCCATAGGCTGCTATTCACAAACAGGACATCACCAGCCACACAGAGCACAGAAGCTGCTTCACACGACACTGAGCGCTACACGAATATATAAATATGCAAGAGCGGTAAAACGCGCATAACTCCGTGAAAAAAATAATTTTAACTAATGTTTTCTGGAGAAATCCTCACTTATTTCATATGTAATTTTATGACATATAATAAATAAAAAAAAAACGCTAGTAGAACGTGTTTTATGATCCAGTAATGCCGATTCGGGGTTCAAGTGACGGGTATAAATCACGCGTCCACCTACCGCGTGGTTTACGTCCTTGGCGCCTGTATGGATCATATTGATTATGTAAATATGAACCATCTAAAATCGAATTGTGCATGACTTCACAGAGCAAGCTTTCGTAATACTGCGCTTTGCATAGCTCTATGGTACCCTTGGACTTGTATCTAACCTGTTTCACCAGAAAAAAATGCTAATTAAATAAAAGACAAAAATTGCCATGATGGGGCCAACCATTGACTGAGTCATAGGTCTGTTGTTTTTTACTTTCAGCCTTGATGCACAGTAGCCAGTGCTGCCATACAATATTGCTTAGGCGAGGCATCTTGACTTTGCCAATGCGGATGACGGGGGGGTTGGTGGGGGTGTGAGATGATCAGGAGCGGGGGAGGGGGTCCTGGGGGCTTTGATGAAAGCGAAGGGAAACCATGGCAGGGATTATTATAGACAAGAGCGGCAGGGAAACTAAGTACGGCCGGCCATGAATACCTAGGGGAGGAGAAGCCGCACAGCACACGCTGGAAGATGCCCTTTGATGTGCTGTGCGGCCGTGAAAAAATGCAATTGGGAGGGAGGCTCCTGCGCGTGCTTGTTTGGTCACGTGATTCACGTGAACTTAAAGAAAACCGCACGAACGAAACCCTTGGTTTCACGAGCATTTTGAGCACTTGAATTCTCGCTCCGCTCAATGCGCTTGCGCGGTCGCGAGACCTAATAAGTCGGCTTTCGTCCTGCTCTACTTACTAGTCCGTGTGCAAAGTCAATGTGTTAAGCAAGGACACCACGCAGGCGTTCAGTCACGATCTCGGGCTGGCGAATGTGGTGTGTCAGGCTGGGATTTCTCGTTTGCTGGATGCATATTGTACATATGGGGCAGAGAGGGGAGTAGCAATGCAGCCCAGGAGCTCTCTGCCCTGTTCCTGCCTCGCAAGCCCCAGCTCAGTGTGCTTTGGCGGTGATTGGCATTTGGGTGTGTAGTTATAGGACTTAAAACAGGAAGGGTTAGTCTATATTGCAGCCTCCTCCTTTGTGCACAGCTCTATGGTTGTAACTCCGTACTAAGGGCATGGCACATGCTTTATTTCTCAGATACAAGAAATAAGGTTTTTACCACTGATATTCGGCCTTACAGTAATGACCTTAATTGTCCATCCTCCCATATTTACTTTCTGCCTTTTATCTTGAGACTCCGTTGCTAACCTTGATCAAATGGCAGTGGAAAATGGTCTGTCCCTAAAGCTGCTGTTTCAAAAAATGTTAACCCCTAGTGCACCAGAAGACCCTGAGGTGGTGCTGGGCAGGCACTTTATTTGCCGGTTGGAGTATTGAGGCGCACACTGCTCCAATTTAAAAAAGATTTTTTTTTTTTTAAACGTGGTAGGTTAGCCCAATATAGTTTTTTAGTTTGTTGTCTGTCTGAAAAAGTAGACCATACGAAAAGCCAGGTCGGTCAGATATGCCACAGGTGTTTTGACTACTTTATCTAAATACTCTGTATGATCAATAGTGCACTTACCAGTAGTGTTGGTCAGTCTTGTTAACACTGCTGGTAAAATCATAGCCTGCTTGGCTGGTCCTTCCCTTACTCATGCTGGCACCTTAGTCAAGGGATCAAAATACTTTTACTAATCACGTGTTTGTGATATAAAATAATTAGTTTTTTCCTTGTCCTGGAAAGGCTCTGGGAAGGACGATTAACACGCATGCCTGGTCGTTACATAATCTGAAGAACAATAACCGCAACGTTATGCGATTCTACAGGGTGAATTAAAGGTCAGTAACAGCCGGGAAAATGTCTTGTGAAATGTGAAACCAGATAGGGAATGATGGTTGATATGGCTTCTAGAAGAAGGCAGATGTGTCAAGCCAGAACAGATAGCACAGTGTCAAGTATAGCAACAGTTGGTAAGCCAAGCTTGATGAACCGTCTTTTGACCGAAGTCACACAGCTAGGTAAAAAGGCAACCAAGAAGCAGAATCCCATTAGACAGGCGGTGTCAACGTCTAGCTTTGACAAGTGAGGAGAAGACCGTCACCTGGCAACAGTTACCAGTGAATGAACTGTAGTATGTAGCTGTAGGCCTCTCCATGTGTTACGAGGATGCCAGGGTAGGCACGCAGGACCGCTTGGGAGTGAAGTCTGTGGGGTGAAAGCTGTGCCAGGCAGCCATTAACAAATCTACTCTTGGTTGATCAATCCATGCATGCATGATAGTTCACTTTCGGGTAAAGTTTGTTCCATGGATCTAGTTTGTTTATTTGGATGAAATGCTTCTCATACGAGGCCCCTTGCTGTGTGCGCTTGCCACAGATCAGCAGACATCTGCTATTTTTGGTCTATGAATGTGAGATTTCCTTCCACACTGCCACAAAGTTTACTGGGAACATACGCACAGAACCGGTTAGTTGTTCCAGTATTTTCACCTCCAGCAATGAGTCAAAATATGTATTTTTTTTGTGTCTGGTACAAATCTTTAAATGTTGATATATGGGAGCAATTGAAATCCTTGCTAAGGAACAGCTGTGTGGGCCTTCTAGGAATAAACGAAACCCAGTGCAGCCATTCAGTTGGGCAGCGCACCCTATAAAGAAGTATTGGGGAACCGGGTTATTCTGTATGTCCTACAAAGGTTAACTTTTGGCTGTAACGGAATGTGATCTCAACATGGTGAAATAATCTCGACAAGGGCTGATCCCTTCACACAGGGAGGGATATGTCCGATCTTGAAATGGCTTTGGGGAGGGGGTGAGGGAAGCTTCATGTTTCATGTCTTTAACTCTCCACTAAAGTTGGTTTACTTTCTGTACTTTGCCCACTCTAGAATGTTCAGGGTATCTCCCTTGGTATTTATGGAATGTGTTGCGGGTTGGGAAATGATTGTTGATGCCCTGTGAGTTTGTGTGGAGCAGAGTGTAAATTATGGTTAAACACACTGAAGGTATTTGGAGCAATACTTGCATATCATATGCACCACTGGCAATTGTGCTGGGTAGTAGTCCAACCCACGTTTTCCCCCACTTCTCGATTATAGGAGAAGGTCCACCTTATGCAAATCAGTAGTGGCCATGCTCCTCATGGATGCATTTTATCCAGAAATGCCGAGGGTGGCCCTTTACAGAAGAGGACACAAACTCCAGACTGGTTTCAGCCGTGCTAGCCCAGCTCTCATCAGCTTGTTCTAGTTTAGATCTCTTGAACAATACATGCCCACATTAAGGCATACACATGGCTACTTAGGGCATCATTGGTTTTGTCCTGCATTCGTCTGCGCCATGAGTATGTAAGGCAAGACACAAAAATGTCTGAAGTGTGCGGGCTTAGACAAGGGCACCGGTAATGTACATGGTGCAAATCCTTTCCAGTAAAAAGATGGCACTAGAAGATCAATATTTAGTAGAGGAGTTTGCTTTTTTATTATTTGTAAATTGAGTACAAACATAGGGATTTGGAGACAGAAGATTAATAAGGAGGAGAGGATCTAATGTTGATACAAAGCAAGCTGTATTCTGATGCAACAGCTTTCAGTTATAGTGGATATAGGACAATGTTATCAGCAATTGCTATGTTACTATGTTATGAAGCTTGGGATGTTTTTTTTCTTTTTCAGGGACCAGCTCGGAGCAGATAATGCGCATGGGAGGAGTGCTTCTACGTGGGTAAGTCTTATGGGACTTGCTTGGTTGGGAGGCCCCCACCTGCCCTCTCTGTCTGGCCCCCCCGCCTGCCCTCTCTGTCTGGCCCCCCCGCCTGCCCTCTCTGTCTGGCCCCCCCGCCTGCCCTCTCTGTCTGGCCCCCCCGCCTGCCCTCTCTGTCTGGCCCCCCCGCCTGCCCTCTCTGTCTGGCCCCCCCGCCTGCCCTCTCTGTCTGGCCCCCCCGCCTGCCCTCTCTGTCTGGCCCCCCCGCCTGCCCTCTCTGTCTGGCCCCCCCGCCTGCCCTCTCTGTCTGGCCCCCCCGCCTGCCCTCTCTGTCTGGCCCCCCCGCCTGCCCTCTCTGTCTGGCCCCCCCGCCTGCCCTCTCTGTCTGGCCCCCCCGCCTGCCCTCTGTCTGGCCCCCCGCCTGCCCTCTCTGTCTGGCCCCCCGCCTGCCCTCTCTGTCTGGCCCCCCGCCTGCCCTCTCTGTCTGGCCCCCCCCCCGGCCTGCCCTCTCTGTCTGCCCCCCCCGCCTGGCCTCTCTGTCTGGCCCCCCCGCCTGCCCTCTCTGTCTGCCCCCCCCCCCCGCCTGGCCTCTCTGTCTGGCCCCTCTGTCTGGCCCCCGCCTGGCCTCTGTCTGCCCCCCCGCCTGGCCTCTCTGTCTAGCCCCTCTGCCTGGCCCCCCCGCCTGGCGCCTCTGCCTGGCCCCCCCGCCTGGCGCCTCTGCCTGGCCCCCCCGCCTGGCCCCCCCGCCTGGCGCCTCTGTCTGGCCCCCCCGCCTGGCGCCTCTGTCTGGCCCCCCCGCCTGGCGCCTCTGTCTGGCCCCCCCGCCTGGCGCCTCTGTCTGGCCCCCCCGCCTGGCGCCTCTGTCTGGCCCCCCCGCCTGGCGCCTCTGTCTGGCCCCCCCACCTGGCGCCTCTGTCTGCCCCCCCCCCCACCTGGCCTCTCTGTCTGGCCCCTCTGTCTGGACCCCCGCCTGGCCTCTCTGTCTAGCCCCTCTGTCTGGCCCCCCCGCCTGGCGCCTCTGTCTGGCCCCCCCCACCTGGCGCCTCTGTCTGTCCCCCCCCCGCCTGGCGCCTCTGTCTGTCCCCCCCCCGCCTGGCGCCTCTGTCTGTCCCCCCCCCGCCTGGCGCCTCTGTCCCCCCCCCCGCCTGGCGCCTCTGTCTGGCCCCCCCCCGCCTGGCGCCTCTGTCTGGCCCCCCCCCGCCTGGCGCCTCTGTCTGGCCCCCCCCCGCCTGGCGCCTCTGTCTGGGCCCTTCCCCCCCCCCCGCCTGGCGCCTCTGTCTTGGCCCCCCCCCCGCCTGGCGCCTCTGTCTGGGCCCCCCCGCCTGGCGCCTCTGTCTGACCCCCCCCCACCCCCCCCCGGCCTGGCGCCTCTGTCTGACCCCCCCGCCCGCCTGGCGCCTCTGTCTGACCCCCCCCGCCCTGTCTGAACCCCCCGCCCTGTCTGTCTGGGCCCCCCCGCCCTGTCTGTCTGGGCCCCCCCGCCTGGCCTCTCTGTCTGACCGCCCCCCCCGCCTGGCCTCTCTGTCTGACCCCCCCCCCGGCCTGGCGCCTCTGTCGGACCCCCCCCCCCCGGCCTGGCGCCTCTGTCGGACCCCCCCCTCCCCCGGCCTGGCGCCTCTGTCTGACCCCCCCCCCACCTGGCGCCTCTGTCTGACACCCCCCACCCTGTCTGAACCCCCCGCCCTGTCTGTCTGGGCCCCCCCCTGTCTGTCTGGCCCCCCCCTGTCTGTCTGGCCCCCCCGCCTGGCCTCTCTGTATGGCCCCCCCGCAGGCCTCTCTGTCTGGCCCCCCGCCTGGCCTCTCTGTCTGGCCCCCCCGCCTGGCCTCTCTGTCTGGCCCCCCCGCCTGGCCTCTCTGTCTGGCCCCTCTGTCTGGCCCCCCGCCTGGCCTCTGTCTGCCCCCCCCCGCCTGGCCTCTCTGTCTAGCCCCTCTGTCTGGCCCCCCGCCTGGCCTCTGTCTGCCCCCCCCGCCTGGCCTCTCTGTCTGGCCCCCCCGCCTGGCCTCTCTGTCTGGCCCCTCTGTCTGGCCCCCCGCCTGGCCTCTGTCTGCCCCCCCCCCCGCCTGGCCTCTCTGTCTAGCCCCTCTGTCTGGCCCCCCCGCCTGGCGCCTCTGCCTGGCCCCCCCGCCTGGCGCCTCTGCCTGGCCCCCCCGCCTGGCGCCTCTGTCTGGCCCCCCCGCCTGGCGCCTCTGTCTGGCCCCCCCGCCTGGCGCCTCTGTCTGGCCCCCCCGCCTGGCGCCTCTGTCTGGCCCCCCCACCTGGCGCCTCTGTCTGGCCCCCCCACCTGGTGCCTCTGTCTGGCCCCCCGCCTGGCGCCTCTGTCTGCCCCCCCCCCCCCCCCCCACCTGGCCTCTCTGTCTGGCCCCTCTGTCTGGACCCCCGCCTGGCCTCTCTGTCTAGCCCCTCTGTCTGGCCCCCCCGCCTGGCGCCTCTGTCTGGCCCCCCCGCCTGGCGCCTCTGTCTGGCCCCCCCCACCTGGCGCCTCTGTCTGTCCCCCCCCCCCGCCTGGCGCCTCTGTCTGGCCCCCCCGCCTGGCGCCTCTGTCTGGCCCCCCCCCCCGCCTGGCGCCTCTGTCTGGGCCCTTCCCCCCCCCCCCGCCTGGCGCCTCTGTCTTGGCCCCCCCCCCCGCCTGGCGCCTCTGTCTGGGCCCCCCCGCCTGGCGCCTCTGTCTGACCCCCCCCCCCCCCCGGCCTGGCGCCTCTGTCTGACCCCCCCCGCCCGCCTGGCGCCTCTGTCTGACCCCCCCCGCCCTGTCTGAACCCCCCGCCCTGTCTGTCTGGGCCCCCCCCGCCCTGTCTGTCTGGGCCCCCCCGCCTGGCCTCTCTGTCTGACCGCCCCCCCCCCCCGCCTGGCCTCTCTGTCTGACCCCCCCCCCCGGCCTGGCCTCTCTGTCTGACCCCCCCCCCCCGGCCTGGCGCCTCTGTCTGACCCCCCCCCCCGGCCTGGCGCCTCTGTCTGACCCCCCCCCCCCGGCCTGGCGCCTCTGTCTGACCCCCCCCCCCCCCACCTGGCGCCTCTGTCTGACACCCCCCACCCTGTCTGAACCCCCCGCCCTGTCTGTCTGGGCCCCCCCCCTGTCTGTCTGGCCCCCCGCCTGGCCTCTCTGTATGGCCCCCCCGCCTGGGCTCTCTGTCTGACCCCCCCCCGGCCTGGCGCCTCTGTCTGACCCCCCCCGCCCGCCTGGCGCCTCTGTCTGACCCCCCCCCCCGCCCTGTCTGAACCCCCCGCCCTGTCTGTCTGGGGCCCCCCGCCCTGTCTGTCTGGGGCCCCCCGCCCTGTCTGTCTGGGGCCCCCCGCCCTGTCTGTCTGGGCCCCCCCGCCTGGCCTCTCTGTCTGACCGCCCCCCCCGCCTGGCCTCTCTGTCTGACCCCCCCCCCCCCGGCCTGGCGCCTCTCTGACCCCCCCCCCCGGCCTGGCGCCTCTGTCTGACCCCCCCCCCCCACCTGGCGCCTCTGTCTGACACCCCCCACCCTGTCTGAACCCCCCGCCCTGTCTGTCTGGCCCCCCCTGTCTGTCTGGCCCCCCCCTGTCTGTCTGGCCCCCCCGCCTGGCCTCTCTGTCTGGCCCCCCCGCCTGGCCTCTCTGTCTGGCCCCCCCGCCTGGCCTCTCTGTCTGGCCCCCCGCCTGGCCTCTCTGTCTGGCCCCCCCGCCTGGCCTCTCTGTCTGGCCCCCCCGCCTGGCCTCTCTGTCTGGCCCCCCCGCCTGGCCTCTCTGTCTGGCCCCCCCGCCTGGCCTCTCTGTCTGGCCCCCCCGCCTGGCCTCTGTCTGGCCCCCCCGCCTGGCCTCTCTGTCTGGCCCCCCCGCCTGGCCTCTCTGTCTGGCCCCCCCGCCTGGCCTCTCTGTCTGGCCCCCCCGCCTGGCCTCTCTGTCTGGCCCCCCCGCCTGGCCTCTCTGTCTGGCCCCCCCGCCTGGCCTCTCTGTCTGGCCCCCCCGCCTGGCCTCTCTGTCTGGCCCCCCCCGCCTGCTGGCCTCTCTGTCTGGCCCCCCCGCCTGCTGGCCTCTCTGTCTGGCCCCCCCCGCCTGCTGGCCTCTCTGTCTGGCCCCCCCGCCTGCTGGCCTCTCTGTCTGCCCCCCCCCGCCTGCTGGCCTCTCTGTCTGGCCCCCCCGCCTGCTGGCCTCTCTGTCTGGCCCCCCCCCCGCCTGCTGGCCTCTCTGTCTGGGCCCCCCGCCTGCTGGCCTCTCTGTCTGGGCCCCCCGCCTGCTGGCCTCTCTGTCTGGGCCCCCCGCCTGCTGGCCTCTCTGTCTGGGCCCCCCGCCTGCTGGACTCTCTGTCTGGCCCCCCCGCCTGCTGGCCTCTCTGTCTGGCCCCCCCGCCTGCTGGCCTCTCTGTCTGGCGCCCCCCGCCTGGCGCCTCTGTCTAGCGCCCCCCGCCTGGCGCCTCTGTCTAGCGCCCCCCCGCCTGGCGCCTCTGTCTAGCGCCCCCCCGCCTGGCGCCTCTGTCTAGCGCCCCCCCGCCTGGCGCCTCTGTCTAGCGCCCCCCGCCTGGCGCCTCTGTCTAGCGCCCCCCGCCTGGCGCCTCTGTCTAGCGCCCCCCGCCTGGCCCCCCCACCTGACGCCTCTGTCTGGCCCCCCCGGCCTGGCGCCTCTGTCTGGCCCCCCCCCGCCTGGCCTCTCTGTCTGGCCTCTCTGTCTGGCCCCTCTGTCTGGCCCCCCGCCTGGCGCCTCTGTCTGGCCCCCCCCCCGCCTGGCGCCTCTGTCTGGCCCCCCCCCCGCCTGGCGCCTCTGTCTGCCCCCCCCCGCCTGGCGCCTCTGTCTGCCCCCCCCGCCTGGCGCCTCTGTCTGGCCCCCCCCGCCTGG
This sequence comes from Lissotriton vulgaris, assembly GCF_964263255.1. NCBI lineage: Eukaryota > Metazoa > Chordata > Amphibia > Caudata > Salamandridae > Lissotriton > Lissotriton vulgaris. The sequence goes on along the minus strand of NC_141695.1, from coordinate 321,201,169 downwards.
CGCCTCTGTCTGGCCCCCCCCGCCTGGCGCCTCTGTCTGCCCCCCCCCGCCTGGCGCCTCTGTCTGGCCCCCCCGCCTGGCGCCTCTGTCTGGCCCCCCCGCCTGGCGCCTCTGTCTGGCCCCCCCCCCCCCCGGCGCCTCTGTCTGACCCCCCCCCCCCCCCCCCCGCCTGGCGCCTCTGTCTGACCCCCCCCCCCCCGCCTGGCGCTGAAGGACTGGGTTCTTTAAGACCCAGCGGTGCCAGGGCACAACACCTGAAACCTTCGTGGGTAACCTGCTCCGGCGTACGAATCACAGAGACACGGGACACTTCCTTCGGCGTCAAAGATTCAAGGTTTATTTGCTGCAGGGAACACAGAAGTCACGACAAGTACACCACGTGCAACTTGGGGAGACTGCTTCAAATTGGTTCTGTGGATCGCTCCTTTTATACAGTTTTTACCCATAGGACAACATGGCACACAAAAGTTTACAACCCGGTTCCCATCATTATCCCCCAGAGGGGTCGCTTTGGTCAATTTGATACACATGAGGTCCGGAACATAAGTGCGGAAACATTTGGCGGTTCCCAACTGTAAAAACCCATCTTCCCACCATTAGCAAATTCCAATCAGCAGTAAAATAGATCGAAATAGGAACAAGGACAGGTGCAGAGGAAGACGGGGACAGTGGGGAGATCGGAAAGGGTGTAAAAGGGGAGGTATCGGGAAACACGAGATACAGGCATCAAAGGGACGTGCCTAATGAGATGCACGGCTGAGACAATAAGTCCGTGCGGCAAGATGAGCCTCGAGCGGCGCCATCTGCTTTACAGTAGCGTCCCCCTCGTCATAAAGACACTTACAAAGAACATGTGTCTTCCGCAAATATCTTGGGAGTCCCAGGGTCGCGAAACGGACAACGTCCGTTCGCTGGCTACTTGAGGGCAAGAGACAAAATGGATGCCGTATCTAAGATGAAACCCGTGGGTACAGATGAAAAGCCCACATAACAAACGAACGGTTTAAGTTAGCACAGCGAAACTGCGCACACTTACTAAACTCGTCATTTGCGGTTCATAGATACCAGACTCGACCATATTCGTGCGAGTCGAAAACACCACTTACAATTGTCACGGAACCTCAGACGCTCCTTTTGCCCTCATGTAGGCAAGCACTAGTCGGAATCATATTCGATATTCATCAAACCATCGAGATGTTGCTGTAGCATAGCTCTGTCCAACCGAGTCCCCTTGGTAACAGGTGGTTGTCTTATACACGCTGTAGCACAGAGGCCACATAAGGCAGGACCACACTGCACACAAAGGCAACACGTGAACAGGAACACTACAACGACTCCGATGATCATCAGAATCTTCCAACCCCAAGTCGACATCAGGCCCCAAAACCATCCAAGTAGCGTCCAATCCCCTACATCCACGTGTATGGATTCGGAGATCTTATGCAACCTCGAGATGGCTTGATAGACAGTAGGAGCATTATCTGGGATGAAAATGCAGCAGCTCGAATGGATCACCTTACATACCCCACCTCGATCTGCTAAGATGACATCTAAAACCATACGGTTTTGTAACGTCATAAGTCTCTCCGCCTGAAGTTCTGTGGTGATATTACCAAGGGCACTGGCAGTAATATTAGCTGTCGATCCTACTATTAACCATAGGTCCCCAAAACGGGAGGAAACCCTTGAAAAAGTCTCCTGCCTCTTGACCGGCAGTATCCTCTTCGCTAATTACGCCTCGCACAACTCTAGTCTTATGATAATCGGCATCTACGGTAAACGTCGGAGGCAACAGATTTGCAATGAAACATGAGCCCATGAAGTCAGCGGGCAACCATGTGTATGCACGATCATAGCAGATGAAGTATGTACCCTTGGCAGCCAGAAACACAGGGGACGAGAACATCGGCAGAATGTAATTTTCAGTGCAAGCACTTGCTCCAAGTCGGGCTTGCGATCTTCGGCCACGACCCATAAGACAAAAATTACCAGTGTGGGGTACGACCCATATCGGAGGCGAGCTTTTGAGCTGCTTTTCGCTAGTGAACGCACTATATTCACCTCTACTTAGGACCCTATAGGCTTGTATCTCTTCTTCGGGAATAAGCGAGGGATCATAGATATCACTATCTAAATCCTCTATTGCTATCGACAAAGGTTTTTGATACGAGGTAGGACCAGAGTAGGGGGAACGTGGTTCTCGAATGGGGTGGAAACCCAGTGCGCTTCGAAACATTGTCTGGAATGCTCGAGCTGACCCTTGGGAACTATACGGTAACACCAGATATGGAATTCCCTTATCCGTAGTATGTGGCATCAACCCACACACCCAACAATTAGTAGTGTTAACCACTAACTGATGCTGATGAAGGAGCTGAATAAAGGAATTGTTGCGGAATTCTACACGTCTAGCCTGCTCGTGTTCCGGTAACATATGAAAGGAATGGGGAGAAACAGTAGAGGTAAGATTAGGGTCAGGAGTAGGAGTAGGTGTAGCAGAAGGTAAGAAGTAAGACATCGTGTAATGCACCCCACCCGCCAATAATGCTGAAGCAGTCAAAAACAATACAAACAGTTGGAAGATAAAACATTTGGTACGACTGAGTTGCTGCATCTTGAATCGATGAACCTGAGCTCCCTCCAAATCATTCAGCTTCGAGAATGCCATTCCCTACGACCGTCCGCAACGTTTCTTGACGCACTTCGTTCTGTGTAGCAATAGTCAATCCCTAGGAGTTCCCAGGAACCGACGGCCTTTAACCTAGCGTCAAGACCTACTATCCAGAAGGAAGTACGCGCGCGGCCCTACGGCCTTCAATGCACAATATGTATGTATGCAAAAACAAAGTCTCTCAGCTGTGGAAGCAAAAAGTACAAGGAATGAAGCTCAATATATATACAGGAATATTTACAATAATACGAAGGTTCAAAACTGATCACGGAAAACGGGATAATGCAGTTGTCAATTCAGCAAAGCAAGATCTTTTATTTGTCCTTAGTGCGAGATCGCAAAAAGTATCGGGTTTTCCCAGGACGTGTCTGCTCGTCAAACAAAGGATCCGTTGAAGAGACAGCGTCCTGCTGATCAGTTGAGTGTTCAGGTCTTGAGTCTTTTGATGCTAATTGTTCAACAGTGTCTTTCTGCTGCGCTGGGGATTCTCCAACAGGCTGTGCGTCGCTAAAAGGTACAAACGCCGGCAATGTTTCTGTTTCAGCTGATGCAATGCCTCTCCTTACCCACGGGTCTGCCGGCAAAGGAATAGGGACTCTTTTGGTGTGCGTGGCATGCACCCAATTCTTACGTCCCTCGAGACGAACGGCAGTCCTCGTGGCCAGGAGCACTTGGTAGGGTCCGGTAAACCTCGGGTCCAGGTTATTCTTGCGTGAAAAATTTCTCGTCACCACCCAGTCGCCGGGCTGGAGCTGGTGGCCTGGACCCTCCGTCTGCGTCGGCAATGCGTCGTAAACCTGTTGGTGAATTAACCTCAGTTTAGCAGTCAAGTCATGTAGATAATCAATCAACATTGGGTACTCAAGATCAGAAAACATTCCTGGCCTAGGAACCCCCCACACATTCGCAGGACGGCCGAACACTATTTCATAGGGACTAAGCCCTACTCGGGAGTGTACAGTCGCCCTAGTTGACAGTAATGCTAAAGGTAAAGCGTCAGGCCACGAAAGACCAGTCGTAGCCTGAATCTTCGATAGCTTTAGTTTAAGGGTGCCGTTGTACCCCTCAACTAATCCAGCTGACTGGGGATGATTGGCGCTATGGAATTTTTGATTAATTCCAAGGCCCTTACACACACTCTTCATCACACTTCCAACAAACTCACTTCCGTTATCCGACCACACGACTCTAGGCATTCCATACCGAGGAAAATATTCCTTCAGTAGGATTTTCGCAGTAGACAAAGCAGTGTTGTCTTTGAGAGGATAGGCCTCGATCCATCGGGAGAATGCGCAAACCACAACTAAAACGTATTTCAGGTTGTTGCATCTCTCCATATGGATGAAGTCCAATTGAATCACCTCAAAGGGATACGAAGGGGGAGCAAAACTGCCAGGAGGAGTTGGGGTTCCTTTGCCAGGATTGTACATCATACACACCATACAATTCTTCACCAGACGTTCAGCACATTTCGTAATACCATCATTCTTCCACACAGGAGCCAACAATTTACAAATACCTTTCACGCTGATATGTGCTAACCCATGTGCCATTGTCACAACGGCCAGCACATACGCATCAGGCAACAACCATCTTTTCTGATCCGACAAATCAATCCAACAACCATTCGCATCCAACTTTCCCGTACTTTCTTTCCACTTCGCCTTTTCAGTCTCGGTGGCCTCATTCTGAATTTCTTTCACACTTTCGATAGTGTCCTCACACATACTCGATTCTGTAGGCCACCTAACCAAACTCGTCACATACATCCGAGTGCTAAGGTTCCGGGCAGTCTCCTTAGCAGTCTCATCCGCAAACGCATTACCACGACCAACATCATCCGTCACTTTACGATGCGCACTACATTTGACAATCGCTACTTGCGTAGGCAGCGTCAATGCATCCAAAAGATCATTCACCAACTGGCCATGCTGAATCTTCGTACCATGCGACGTCAAGAAACCTCTCTCTCTCCACAATCGTCCAAAGCTGTGAGCAACTCCAAACGCGTACTGGCTGTCAGTAAACACATTCACACGTTTCCCTTTCGCTAACACACATGCTCTAGTAAGAGCAATCAATTCTGCAGCTTGGGCAGAATTTTGATTCAACCTTGCAGTCTCAACAACAGTGTTCAATGTTACAACAGCATAAGCAGTAGTCACATCGCCATTCGGCAACTTAAAACATGATCCATCCACATACAAGGTACCATCCGGATCTTCCAATGGGGTGTTTTTAAGGTCCACTCGACCTTTTGTTTCCTCTTCAGTCCTCAAGTAGCAATCATGTTCTGCTACTTCATCTGACTCTGTGCTAATTGGTAACAAAGTTGCCGGGTTCAGAACGTTACAACGTTTTATCTGAATGTGGCTTGCCAAGAGCGTCAACTCGTACCCAGACAACCTCGCACTCGTCAAGTGCTGAGTTTTCGTTCGATTCAAAAGAGTATCGACTGCATGCGGAACCATCACCGTAAGCATATTATCCATGACCAATCCTGCTGATTGTCGGATGGAGACCGCAGCTGCCGCTGTTGCTCGTAAACAACTCGGCAATGCTCTAGCTACTGGGTCCAAGGTCGAGGAAAAATATGCACATGGACGTTGCTTACCACCAAAAGGTTGCGTTAAGACACTCAAAGCACAACCTTCTCTCTCGTGAACATATAATGTAAACGGCTTACTGTAGTCAGGGGTACCTAACACAGGTGCCGAACACAATGAATCACGTAGTTCAGAAAAACTTTTCTGACATTCTTCCGTCCATGGTAAAGGAGTTGAAACATCCTTGCACGTAAGAGCCACCAATGGTTTCGCTAGCAATGAAAAATTAGGAATCCATTGCCTGCAGTACGACGTGATACCTTGAAAGGCACGCACATCTCTTTGGGTTTTTGGCACAGCCATTCGCGCAATTGCTGCAATTCTCTCTGGGGTCAACCTCCTTCCCTCCTTTGACAATAAGTGACCTAGATAGGTTACTTCTTGACAACAATATTGGAGTTTAGAAGGGGACACCTTATGATTCAACTCACAGAGATGTTGCAGCAACGACACCGTAGCAATTTTGCAAATGTCCTGAGTATCAGCAGCCACCAATAAGTCGTCGACGTATTGGATCAAGGCCGCACCAACCGGCAACCTAAACGCATCCAGTTGACCCTTCAAGGCTTGGCTGTAAATAGATGGACTTTCACAGTAGCCCTGAGGAGCGCGTTTGAACCGGAAGCTACGTCCACCGAGAGAGAAACCGAAAAGGTCCCTGCTCTCCTCGGCAATCGGGATGCTGAAAAACGCATTTTTCAAGTCAATCACCGAAAACCATGATGCAGAAGCTGGAATCAGAGTCAGTAGCGCCGTGATGTCAGGCACAACGGGGAATTGAGGAACCACAATTTTGTTCACCTCCCGTAAATCGATAACAAAGCGATAAACAGGTGGTTTTGAAGGATCGGTACGTTTAAGAATGGGCAGCACAGGGCTGTTGCACACGTTTCCCCGAGTCTCTTCAATAACGTCTTTTTCGATCAAATCATAGATGATCGCTAACAGTGCTCGTTCACCATCAAGGGAAATACGATATTGGGGAATACGTGGCAGTCGCACATTAGATTTCAGCTGTACAACATAAGGGGAGATATCAAGTAGGCCCACGTCATTTGGACCTGTCGCCCACAAAGACGCAGGAAGAGAACTCAATTCCGGTGGGAGCTTATCGAGGGACAAATACATAGGAGAGACAACCCTCTCTCCTAACGTAAGCTTTACACCCGCAGGAGAACAATACAAAGTTGCGTACAATCGTTTAAGCAAATCCAGGCCCAAAAGATTTTCACCACAACCCGTAGTCAAAATCAACGGAGCTTCTAGCTCACGTGGCCCAATTTTAAGGGGCAAAGGGCGTGAAACTGGATTGCTAACAGGGGCGCCAGAGAATCCAACGGAAACATTTGTTAAGCCAGACAAAGGTGCGCCAGGGAGTTTCGAATGCATGATAGAACTTTTCGCTGCACCAGTGTCCAACAGAAAAGGCTCAACGACGCCCGATGTAGCAACTGCGACGTAAGGCCCTCTCTGATCAACCGGAACTGATACCACTCCCTCTCCTTGTCTTTGGCTGTCCTAGTAATTACTGTCGTCAGTACCCTGATCGACGTAGTAATCATCTACATTGTACTGCGCAGATCGTCCTTGCGATGATCCACGTTGATCGAAACAATTATTAGAATTGGATGAGTTATCTGAGCGATCGTTCTGAGCACCACGACCTCTACCACGTGATGCCTGCTGCGAACCACCGCGACCTCCTCTAGATGGGTTACCACTATTACGTTCATTCAAAACAGGGCAATTGAATTTAATGTGTCCCTCCTGTCTACAATAAGCACATTGATTGTACCCTAACGATGATCTTTGGGAGGAGGAGTCATTACGAGTTTGGGATCTGTTCGATTGCGGCTGTGATCTATTCTGTTGTGAATTATTCTGATTCGAACGTGGAGGATACGCTTGCTGAAGCAACACTTTAGTTTTGAGCTCTTTCGTCTTTTTATCAGCACGGTCATTCTCTTCTTTTTCTCTATTTTCATAGTATTGCGCCGTAGCCAATATCTGGGCCGAAGTAGAAACGGCCCATGCGCTTTCCGAATTCTTCAATTTGTTGCTCAAATCGGGCAATAAGTTTGAAACAAATTTATCCACGAACAATCTCTGACCACCCTCGGTACCCATATCCTGTCCACTATGGTCGATGAATGCTTCCTCGAACCTCGTAAAGAAGTCGGAAACACTCTCATCTTTCTTCTGCTTGCAAGCTGATAATTTGTCCCAGTTTACTCTCATAGCTGGCATAAGAGTTTTCATTAATGTTATTATTCTTTGGGGAAGAGCAGTGATCAACTGGTCAGGTTTAGTAGCAGCCACTTGTCCGGCATCTGCCGCTACAATGGCAGCCCAATCACCGCCTAATTCAGTCGGATGATTTTCCTGCCGAATCTTAGCCCATACCGGTTGCGGTACGACATTGCCGAACAACATATCGATATCGGCAAGATTCATTACCGTGGCATCTACAAGCTGCGACAATTCCTTATAATACCCTGTAGGATTTTTGCGTGGATCAGGCAAAGATTGCTTCACCTGTAGCACTTCCGAACGTTTCCATGGGAGATGGATCCACACTCTCTGGAAATGTGCCACTGTCGCAGGATTAGCATTAGGATCAGCCGGTACCCAAACCGGTGGAACTTCACGCATAGGATATTGGCCAGACTCATCCGGCTGTTTTTCAATATCTTCAACAAACAATGCATGAGGGATTGGAGCGGGACGAAAAGATAGCAATCGTTCAACAGCACGTCGAACGTTAGTATCCACTATCAGTCCATTTGCGAACTGAAGCTGAAGATCGGACAAAGCGGTGAGCACCTCGTCAGGCGCATCGGCCGCTATTTGATCATAAAGGAACTTACACATTTCATTAAACACATATCTTTGAGTTGGTATGTTGAATTGACAAAAGGTTTCGAGGACAACACGGGGTGGACTCCGAAGAGGATTTACCATCCAACCCATCGCCATATTATATAGCGCAACGCGTTCTCTGTTTCCAGGAAGCTGACTACGTCTCTGAGGACCATCGGAACCAGCGGACCCATGAACAGGTCCGAGCGAATGGAAAAAGCTAGCAGCGAGAGGAGTAGTACGAGAACGAGTAGAAGGAGAAGCATACGATACAGGACTAACAAGAGAAGGAGTAGAAACAGTAGCAACAGCAGGAGTTAAAAAAACAGGAGCAGTAGCAGGAGCAGTAGCGGGAGCAGGAGTATGTGGAAGCGGAGGAGCAGTAGGGATAGCAACAGGCAAAGGAGCAGAAACAGCCGGAAGAACGGGTGCAGGTTGAGGAACAGGCGGAGGAAGAATAGGTGGAAGAATAGGAACGGCAGGGACCACAGGAGCTGCGGTACCCTGTACGTACGGAGGTGGCGACTTCATAAGATAAGACATTAAGGGATCCTCAACTGGCTCTTCCTTCTTTTCCGGCTCCGTAGGCAAAGCGGGATAACACTTATCTACAGTCATACGCTGTAGTCTATCAAACACTTCCTTATCCTTAACCTCCTTATCTCGCTGAAATTGCTCTGCTTTCTTCACTATGGTAGCAACATTATCTCGCTGAGTACGTTTAGTCTGTCTGATTTCTTTCTGTCGGGCTTCTTTGCGCCACAACCGAAAGGCATCAAACATGGCCGGCCTTGACTTTCTTTCGAACAATTTAATCTCTAGATTATCTAAGATCGGGGCCTCGAAGCTACCATGAGGTGGCCAACGAAGGTCGCCGTCCTTTTTCGTATATTTAATCCAATAATCATTAAAAGTAATTGGGCCTAGCCCATGCTTACTATAGAGCTCACACGTGGGAGTTCCAACCGGAGGTATCGGACACGAGTCCTCCAGTCAGGAATCCGTACCACAAGGCCTGAAACAACTAAACAAAGTACTGCGACCAGGCATCTTGCACACTAGCCGAGTTTCACAAACTTCAAGGGTTACGGGATTTACCAAGTCCCAGCAAAGAACAAAACCCTCGGTTTTTGGCGGCTGCAGTCGTCAAACAACACAACAAAGTACGCTAGCAAAGTGTCACCGACAAAAACACTCACACAGCGTTAACAACAAAAACACTCGCTAAAGTGTCAACAACCAAGAACTCTGGGAGCGACCCACAAATACTTAACTCAAAAATCGATGGCGTCACCAGGAAGGCCCGTCAATCGTCTCGCTATACCAAGGTCTACGCCAGGCGCCAAAACAGGTCTACAGTCAGGGCAGCAGTCCGTCGCAGCCGTCCGGAGGCGGGAATCTTCGCGGGAAAAGTCTTCGGGCCACTTATTTCGACAACAGGATCGATGAAGCGGAGTGCACCTTCCCTCGGAGATTTCACACGAAGTTCCTCACGATCGTCGGGCTTGGACCGGTACCACTGATGCAGCCCCACGTTGGGCGCCAACTGAAGGACTGGGTTCTTTAAGACCCAGCGGTGCCAGGGCACAACACCTGAAACCTTCGTGGGTAACCTGCTCCGGCGTACGAATCACAGAGACACGGGACACTTCCTTCGGCGTCAAAGATTCAAGGTTTATTTGCTGCAGGGAACACAGAAGTCACGACAAGTACACCACGTGCAACTTGGGGAGACTGCTTCAAATTGGTTCTGTGGATCGCTCCTTTTATACAGTTTTTACCCATAGGACAACATGGCACACAAAAGTTTACAACCCGGTTCCCATCATTATCCCCCAGAGGGGTCGCTTTGGTCAATTTGATACACATGAGGTCCGGAACATAAGTGCGGAAACATTTGGCGGTTCCCAACTGTAAAAACCCATCTTCCCACCATTAGCAAATTCCAATCAGCAGTAAAATAGATCGAAATAGGAACAAGGACAGGTGCAGAGGAAGACGGGGACAGTGGGGAGATCGGAAAGGGTGTAAAAGGGGAGGTATCGGGAAACACGAGATACAGGCATCAAAGGGACGTGCCTAATGAGATGCACGGCTGAGACAATAAGTCCGTGCGGCAAGATGAGCCTCGAGCGGCGCCATCTGCTTTACAGTAGCGTCCCCCTCGTCATAAAGACACTTACAAAGAACATGTGTCTTCCGCAAATATCTTGGGAGTCCCAGGGTCGCGAAACGGACAACGTCCGTTCGCTGGCTACTTGAGGGCAAGAGACAAAATGGATGCCGTATCTAAGATGGAACCCGTGGGTACAGATGAAAAGCCCACATAACAAACGAACGGTTTAAGTTAGCACAGCGAAACTGCGCACACTTACTAAACTCGTCATTTGCGGTTCATAGATACCAGACTCGACCATATTCGTGCGAGTCGAAAACACCACTTACAATTGTCACGGAACCTCAGCGCCTCTGTCTGACCCCCCCCCCCCCCGCCCTGTCTGTCTGAACCCCCCGCCATGTCTGTCTGGGCCCTCGCCTGGCCTCTCTGTCTGACCCCCCCCCCCGGCCTGGCGCCTCTGTCTGACCCCCCCCCCCCCGGCCTGGCGCCTCTGTCTGACCCCCCCCCCCCCCCCCGGCCTGGCGCCTCTGTCTGACCCCCCCCCCCCCGCCGGGCGCCTCTGTCTGACACCCCCCCCCTGTCTGTCTGGGCCCCCCCGCCTGGCCTCTCTGTCTGGCCCCCCCGCCTGGCCTCTCTGTCTGGCCCCCCCGCCTGGCCTCTCTGTCTGGCCCCCCCGCCTGACCTCTCTGTCTGGCCCCCCCGCCTGGCCTCTCTGTCTGGCCCCCCCGCCTGGCCTCTCTGTCTGGCCCCCCCGCCTGCCCCCCCCCCCGTCTGGCCCCCCGCCTGGCCTCTCTGTCTGCCCCCCCCCCCGCCTGCTGGCCCCTCTGTCTGCCCCCCCCCCCCGCCTGCTGGCCTCTCTGTCTGGCCCCCCCCCCCCCCCCGCCTGCTGGCCTCTCTGTCTGGCCCCCCCCCCGCCTGCTGGCCTCTCTGTCTGCCCCCCCCCCGCCTGCTGGCCTCTCTGTCTGGCCCCCCCCCCCGGCCTGCTGGCCTCTCTGTCTGCCCCCCCCCCCCCCGGGCCTGCTGGCCTCTCTGTCTGGCCCCCCCCCCGCCTGCTGGCCTCTCTGTCTGGCCCCCCCCGCCTGCTGGCCTCTCTGTCTGGCCCCCCCCGCCTGCTGGCCTCTCTGTCTGGCCCCCCCCGCCTGCTGGCCTCTCTGTCTGGGCCCCCCGCCTGCTGGCCTCTCTGTCTGCCCCCCCCGCCTGCTGGCCTCTGTCTGCCCCCCCCGCCTGCTGGCCTCTCTGTCTGCCCCCCCCGCCTGCTGGCCTCTCTGTCTGGCCCCCCCCCGCCTGGCGCCTCTGTCTGGCGCCCCCCGCCTGGCGCCTCTGTCTAGCGCCCCCCGCCTGGCGCCTCTGTCTAGCGCCCCCCGCCTGGCGCCTCTGTCTAGCGCCCCCCGCCTGGCGCCTCTGTCTAGCGCCCCCCGCTTGGCGCCTCTGTCTAGCGCCCCCCGCTTGGCGCCTCTGTCTAGCGCCCCCCGCTTGGCGCCTCTGTCTAGCGCCCCCGCTTGGCGCCTCTGTCTAGCGCCCCCCGCTTGTCGCCTCTGTCTAGCGCCCCCCGCCTGTCGCCTCTGTCTAGCGCCCCCCGCCTGGCGCCTCTGTCTGCCCCCCCACCCCCGGCCTGGCCTCTCTGTCTGCCCCCCCCGCCACCCCCCCACCTGGCGCCTCTGTCTAGGCCCCCCCCCTGCCTGGCCTCTCGGTCTAGCCCCCCCGCCTGGCCTCTCGGTCTAGCCCCCCCGCCTGGCCTCTCGGTCTAGCCCCCCCGCCTGGCCTCTCGGTCTAGCCCCCCCGCCTGGCCTCTCGGTCTAGCCCCCCCGCCTGGCCTCTCGGTCTAGCCCCCCCGCCTGGCCTCTCGGTCTAGCCCCCCCGCCTGGCCTCTCGGTCTAGCCCCCCCGCCTGGCCTCTCGGTCTAGCCATCCCGCCTGGCCTCTCGGTCTAGCCCCCCCGCCTGGCCTCTCGGTCTAGCCCCCCCGCCTGGCCTCTCGGTCTAGCCCCCCCGCCTGGCCTCTCGGTCTAGCCCCCCCGCCTGGCCTCTCGGTCTAGCCCCCCCGCCTGGCCTCTCGGTCTAGCCCCCCCGCCTGGCCTCTCGGTCTAGCCCCCCCGCCTGGCCTCTCGGTCTAGCCATCCCGCCTGGCCTCTCGGTCTAGCCCCCCCGCCTGGCCTCTCGGTCTAGCCCCCCCGCCTGGCCTCTCGGTCTAGCCCCCCCGCCTGGCCTCTCGGTCTAGCCCCCCCGCCTGGCCTCTCGGTCTAGCCCCCCCGCCTGGCCTCTCGGTCTAGCCCCCCCGCCTGGCCTCTCTATCTAGCCCCCCCCCCCCGCCTCTCTATCTAGCCCCCCCCCCCGCCTGGCCTCTCTGTCTAGCCCTTGCCTGCCCTCTGTCTGCCCACCCCCACCCCTGCCTGGCGCCTCTGTCTATTCCATAGGTAAAGGTAGTGCCAAGTCTCAAATTATGGTTTGAGCATTACAGTTCCATATCGCTTTTGATTTCTAATGCAGCGGATTTGCTCTTCTGGGCGTTTTGACCACTACAGTTCTAGACCACTCATTGATGATGGGTTTTGGTGCTTAGCAAAACAAAATGTTTCTGCTTCTAACTTCATATCTGTAAGTTCTTGACACACTGTTCCCTGCTGCTCTGGTACTCCTTTGTCTATAGGTTCATTGAAGACCGTGTGGAGAGGACCTGCAGTGAGGAAAAGGTCAGCCAGGCAAAGCAAGAGCTGGGAGGAAATGAGATGCCAATTGATCCCTCCACTAAGCGCCTGAGCGAGTGTCTACGCAAAATCGGCGATGAGCTAGACGGGAACATGGAGCTGCAGAGGTGACTGATGCAGTTCACTAATTCTGGGGTAGAAAAACAGGCATATAAGAGTCTTCAAGAATGTAGGGCATATTGGGAATGGCGTTGTCAGTGTGTACTGGTAGCGAGTGTTGCTGTATGGAGTAAACAGTCGTGTTTGCATTGTAGAAGTCCAAACTTTATTTAATATTGTGACTCCACATTGCAGCAGTATCAATCTGCATATGGAAGTGCTATGTTATTGAATAAAGAGTTCTTGTGGGACCAATAGATCATTGAGAGTTGTCCGTTATGGTTCTCTCTGCTTTTACTGAATACTGGTGTCATAACACTGCAGTTAGTGTAATACTATTGAAGAAAGGAAGAAGCAATGCAACCTTGCAACAAACCACTACTGAGAAATCCGCTACCGTGCCTATTAAGTGGGAAGTAGTAAAGCGAGCAAAATACTTTTGATATTCTAACAGATCTAAAGTTCACGTTTCTCTAATTCTAAAGGATTCTTTCCACAGTACGTATTCCTTATTTTGTACTCTAGAAGCTTGTGATGTCAACAAAGCTGTAGGGTTTTGCAAGCTGAGGAGGAGCTTGTGATGTCAGCAGAGGTAGGGTTTTGCAAGCAGCAAGATGAGGAGCAGCAGCAGCATTAGTCTAGTGAGGGACCATGGACTTTACCCTGCTTATATTAAGAAATGTAGGGGTGCCCCTCGAAGAAGAGGCTTATTCTGTATGCTTTGAATTTTAGATAGATTGGTGACAGCAAAAACAGTAAATACAGGAGAAGCACTATCAATCTTATGAGTGAGGTGACTGCGTTCTGGGGCACTTGCAGTTTTTATTGGAGAGGAAATTAAATGAAGACCTCTCTATGGCAAATAGTTTAGTCAATGGGCTGCAAAAGGAAGAAGTTAATCTATTTGATCAAATGTTGGGCACAGTTTGAGACCGCTATGATTGAGACCAGTGTGGTGTGCATATCTGTGTTGTCCTGTAGCTTATGATTCTAACTAGTTAACAGTGTGTATTATGTTCTTCCTAGAATGATCGATCAGGTGCCAACCAGCTCTCCCAAAGAGGTTTTCTTCCAGGTTGCCTGTCAAATGTTTGCAGATGGGGCTTTCAACTGGGGGCGTGTGGTAGCACTCTTTTACTTTGCCTGCAAACTGGTCCTAAAGGTGAGTCCTTTCACTATACCAAAAAATGGAGTATAAATATGGTTTTGGGAGAGGATTCTTCTGACTTCTGCCAGTGTACAGAGATCATTTACGGAATCTGTGTGGATCTACTGTTTTTTTATAACTTGTATAGTTCTTAATGTATGTGGTGGAGCAAAAAATCTAGACACATTTCATTTGAGATGTTGCCAAAGAAACGTGTGGTAGGATTGAATGCATGAAATTACTTTGTACTGAGTTTCTTTGTGACCTCTCGTTACAGAATCGTTTCTTGCCTATATGTTTTACATCTTTCATGAAACATTCTATTGTTTGAAATGCTTACTATGTCTGAAGACAATTATCTACACAATTGAAATGCCTCTGATGTACTTGACCAGTCACTAATATGACTGAGGTGCATTCTAGGGTGTTATGCCAAGCTAATGGATTGCGAACACAAACGGCTTGTGGTCTCCTAATTTATGAATTCTGATCATAGTAAAAAGGCAGCGACCCACTCTTAATACTTTTTTTTAATACTTTGCTGTTTCTTTGACACTCAGTACTGTAGAGGGGGGGGGATGGGTAGCAGCTCCATTCAGTCGAAGATCCAGGTCTCGAGTGTTTTCTTGAAGATGTTCAGGTGGCGCTTCTGATGTTGATCGGGAGCTCTTTCCAGTTCTTGGCCGTGCTGTAGGAGAAGGCTGTTCCACCTGTTCTGGCACTGCGGATGCGAGGAGTTTCAGCGAGGTCGGCGGATCAGAGGTTTCTTTTGGGTAGAAGGAGATTCTTTTGTTGAGGTATTTGGGTCCAGTGTTATGGAGGCATGGGTGAGTATCTTGAAAGTGATGCTCTTCTCAACGGGGAGCCAGTGCAGGTTCAGCAGGTGTTTGGTGATCATGTTGATGGATGCAGAGAATGAGTCTGGCTGCGGTGTTCTGTATGGTTTGGAGCTTGCAGGGCAGAGACTTGTTGATCCCGGCGTAGAGGGCATTTCTATAGTCTAGTCTGCTGGCTAGGAGTGCGTGGGCGACCGTCTTTCTTACTTCGGGGGGATCCATTTGAAGGTCTCTCAGAGGATGCTGTTTGGTCATGGAGAGGGAGGAGTCTAGTACGGTTCCTATATTTTGGGCGTGGGGGTGGGAGGGCTGCCGAACGCAGTGGGCCACCAGGTGTTATCCCATGCAGAGGGGGAGGGTCCGAGGATGAGTACCTCTGTCTTCTTTGAGTTGAGCTTCAGGGAGCTGCTGTTCATCCAGGATGCAATGTCCTTCATTCTTTCCTGGAAGTTGGATCTGGTGGTTGTGGGGTCCTTGGTGAGGGAGAGGATGAGCTGGGTGTCGTCTGCATAGTATACTATGCTGAGTCCATGTGCGAGGGGCGTCGTGTAGATATTGAAGAGCGTGGGGCTGAGCGATGATCCTTGGGGTACTCCGCAGTTGATATCCGTGGCTTTGGAGAGGAAGGGAGGTAGTCTGTTTTTTTTTTTTTGTGTGTTCTGCCAGTGCGGAACGAGCAGATCCTATCGAGGGCCGTTCCTTGCATGCCCGCCTCGTGGAGTCTGGCAGTGAGTGTGCCACGGGAGACTGTCGAATGCGGCCAAGAGGTTGAGGAGGATCAGGGCTGTGGTGTGTCCTTGGTCGAGGAGGGTACAGAGGTCGTCAGTGGTGACGAGTAGAGTGGTCTCTGTGCTGTGGTTGCTGCAGAATCTGGATTGGGAGGGGTCGAGGATGGAGTTTTCTTCAATGAATTTCGTTAGTTGTGTATTGACTGTTTTCTCAGTGACTTTGGTGGTGAATGGGAGGAGGGAGATGGGCTGGTAGTTCTTGAGGTCCGTGGGATCAGCTGAGGGTTTATTGAGCAGGGGTCTGACTCCTGTGTGATTTTGAAGGTGGCATTGATAGTGTGTTGCGTCGTAGTTCTGGGGCGATGGCTGTTCTGTAGAAGATGTGCGGTGGGCAGGGGTCAGTGGGGCCCCCCGAGTGGATGCCTTTCATGGTTGAGACAGTGATTTCGGTGGTGACTGGGGTCCAGGAGGAGATGGTGGGCTGGCTGGAGTAGCTGGAGAGGGAAGTGGTTAATTCTTCCATGTGTAGTACTGCGATGTGTTTTTTTTCCCCTGAATAAAATTGTACTGGGATACGCATTGAGGTTTAGTATGCATTGAAGTGTATTATTTTTGTATTTGATTTTTTGGGGGGGGGTTTCGAAAATATGTCAATCTGTACAAGTCATAGGCATAAAGGCAGCCTTAACCAAAAAAGGATTTTGCCTCTTTATAAATAAAGTAGGTCAGTTGAGGCCAGTGGGTTACTGAGTGCATCATTTTAAAATTATCTGTGCAACTTATCACTGCGCACTACTCCTCCTATACCCGCAGTCCAATCCGCCAACTCCCCGGTCCACCACTGGTCTTTCCCGGTTGTTGTGGAGGGAGTGAAGGCGGGACAGATCGATTCCTTCAGGGTTAGAGGACAGAGGGCGGGCATACTTTTGTACCAGTATTTAGAGGGCTCGTGGGGCGACGCGCATTGGATTAGCGCTTGCCTAGGTACGGGCGCTATTGATTGAACATAATTCTGTACTTATTTTAAATTTGCTGTAGGAACTGGAAATTTGTTTTATAACTGTAGCGCCACTGAGTGCATCATTTTTAAATAATCTGTGAGACTTACTGCCGCGCTCTGCTTCTCCGATACCCGCAGTCCAATCTGCCAACTCTCCGGTCCACCACGGGTCTTTCCCGATTGTTGTGGAGGGAGTGAAGGCGGGACAGAGACTCCTTCAGGGTTAGAGGACAGGGGGCGGCATACTTCTGCACCAGTACTTAAAAGATCCATGAGCACGACGCGCAACGGACGCGCGCAGCGGGCGTAACGGGCGTGCCAAAGGCGCGCCAATGGCAAGCCCGTCTGCGCCCAACCGGGACCAGGGCCCACCCCCCCTGCACAAAAATCGATCCCATTAAGGTACTCGCATGGAGCTCTTATTAATTTAAGGTCTAACTGCCATCAGAACTGTAAATTGCTAAATCTTGAGTATCCTTCGCCTCCTTGCCCAGACTGTAACTTTTCCTTTTCCCAGTGTGTGCAGAGAGCGCGGGGGGAGACTCTGGTGCATTATAACTCTAATCCTCATGGAAAACAGAAAAAGGTGAATAAGTCTAGTCTTCAAATTTCTCAGTACAAACTGTAGATCGTTACCGAAACATAAAGAAGACCTCTATGATTTATTAAATGATCTCCAGCCTAATTCCTTTTTCCTGACGGAAACTTGGATTAATGATAGCTCTGGCCCGGACATAGCTACAACACTCCCGCTGAATTATACTATCGTCCGAAGGGATTGTAAGAATAGAGTTGGAGGAGGTATAGGCATCATTTTTAAAAAGGAATTTTGCTGTAAATGGGAAGATCTACCATTAAATACAGCCAGCCTTTTTAAACGGACCCTTACACCCCAGTTTACACTATCAGGGATGTTGATCTACCGGCCCCCAGGAGCAGCAGGAGAATGGGTGGCTGCATTTCCTGACTTTATCGCCCCTTATCTATTGGAAGCCTCTAACCTCTCCATTTTAGGAGATTGTAACCTGCATCTTGAGGATGGCAACTGCTCTACTAGCTTGAATCTTATTTCAGATCTTGAAGCTCTTAATCTGCGCTTATGCAATTCGGGACTCAACGCACAAAGCAGGACATTTGCGAGACCCTGTCTTTTCTAATGTTAACAATTTAACGTGTGAGCCCCTATAACTCTACTCTGGTCAGACCACTATCTGGTTAGTTTTGAAATTATGCTGGCAATGTCACAGAATTCTGACCGGGCTGAGGCCATCTGGTCCAGGAACTGGAAAAAGCTCAACATCGACTGCTTAAATATTCAATTACTTAACTCGAGGCCTAATTTAAAAGACACTAGAGTTACAGACACAAACATAATTAATAAAAAGCTAACGGAAGCTGCAGATACTATCATCCCACTTACTAAGAACTAACTTAGATCTTGCCACCCCCCAGCTCCATGGTTCTCGGTGCATCTTAAAACAGAAAAAAGTAGATGCAAGAGACTAGAGAGGCAGTGGAGGAAACACTATGACCTGGCTGAAAAACAGGCATATAAATAAGCTATCAAGGCCTATCAACTATCTTGCAAGATAGCAAAGCCAAATTTTATGAAAACAAATGTCCTGGCTGCACAAAATAATTCCAGACTTCTTTTTAAAGTGGTAAAGAATCTGTCTGGCGCAGCACACCAACCTGAACTGCCCAAGCTATCTGCCATTCAATGCAATTTACTAGCAAACTATTTTAACAATAAAATAATAAAAATGTACTGATTTCAGGGCAATCGAAGATTCTAGTCCCATCCCCACCTCAACAACCTCCAGCAGAATCAATGAGATGGGAGATTCTTCTAGGAATTTGCTTACTAGCTAGAAATGATTAGAGCCCACATCTTTTACGGAGATTTTAAAAAGCATTAAGTCAGGATCTCTAAATGATCCCATCCCAGTACAGATCCTAAAACAACTAGACCCACGCATCTTAAATGAAATCAGGGTACTTCTCAATGCCTCGTTGGAGGAAGCAGTGGTACCGGACATCTGGAAACATGCCATGGTCCTACCTTTACTAAAGAAAGCTAATGGGGACCCAGAGGCCCTGTTTCACTCCTACCGGCCTTTTCCAAAATGATGGAAAAGTATGTAAACAACCAATTGTCAGAATTTGTTAATACCAAAAATCTTTTGCACCCGTCTCAATCCGGGGTCAGAGCTGGCTATTCAACAGAATCAACACTCCTGGGAGTGACTGAAACAATCTGTCAGAGACTGGACGAGGGTGGCACGGTGGCGCTCATTTTATTAGATCTAAGTGCCGCCTTTGATACCATCTCCCATGAAATCCTTGTCCAGACGGTGAAAACTAAAGGGGTTGGAGGCTCTGCCCTGAAACGGCTAGAGAGTTTCTGGTCTAATATGTCTTTTCAGGTTTTTTCTAAGAGCAATAACTCCAGCACTCTGATTTCCCCTTATGGAGTGCCTCAGGGTTCGATCTTAAGCTGGCTCCTTTTTAATATTTACTGAAGTCCTCTGGCGACAATAGCAGAGGAAGCAGGCCTTACGATATTTTCCTATGCTGATGACACTCAGCTGGTCTTCGCCCTATCGACTGCAGACAAGACTGATGTGACCCCTCTTCTTATCGGGCTTCAAAGGATTGCGGACTGGATGCATTCCAACAAATCGAAGCTGAACGGCGATAAAACAGAGTTGCTTATCCTTGAGGAACAAAAAGAGCGCTGGGGTCCTTTACATTGGTCTACTGAAATGTGTCCTACCCCTCAACCAGCGCAGTCTGTCCTAATCTGGGCTTCATGATCGACGACAAACTGTCTATGTGACAACAAGTAGCAAAAACCGCCTCTATATGCTTTGCCATTTTAAAATGGCTGAGGAAAATCCTTTGGCAGCTGTCAGAAGGGGCGCAAAAGACAGTAGTCCAGGCCCTCATTAGTTCAAGACTGGATTACCGGAACATCTTATTTCTAGGCACCAACAAAGAGATTACTCTGCGGTTGCAAGTTATCCAAAATGCTGCAGCCAGGCTACTTCACCGCCTCCCCAGGTGGACTCACATCTTCACGATTTTATACTGGCTTAAGATTTGTAATCGCTCTAAATTCAAAGCACTCTGTTTCATATTTACGATCAACACAAGGATGGCTTCCAGCTACCTATGTCAGCTGGTCCAAAAATAAATTCCAACTCGCAACCTTCGCTCAATGAATCGGGCTGAATTTGTAGTCCCTAGATTCAGACGAGGGCGATTGGGCGGCCGCTCTTTCGCGCAGCTGGCTTCTGCCTTATGGAACTCGCTTTCTCTTCCACTATGGCTGGAACCGAGCTATATCAAATTCCGGAAAGGCATTAAGACATGGTTATTCAATCAGTAAGTTTTTTTCTGATGCAACATCTAAGCTTTTGTCCCTTCCTGATTGAGTGCAGATCCAGGGCGCCGGGAAACCTCTGGGTAGCTGTTGCACCATATAAATTCAAAATTCAAATTCTGTTGAGCCTTTTACAGTGAATGTGCATTTTTTTAGCGCACAGCTCTCCTATTGTGCATTTTTATAGCGCACAACTTGCCTAGGAAGGTATGCTGAATCAGTAGCAGTATGGGCTGAGCCAAGGTTGGGGCTAATAGAACAGTCGGGCCATCAGTTTTTAGTGGAGTTAAAGAACTGAAAAGAAGTCTCTGATGTGCATGGGGTAGGCCATTTCAGGCTTAGGGGGTGATGTAGGAGAAGGCACAACCATTGAACCGGGTTCTGCATTTGCAGGGAGTTTGGCAAGTAGGAGTCTTGCTGAGCGGAGGTGTCTGGTTGGTGTGTAGAAGTTTTGTTAGTATGCGTGAAGAATTTTCAGAGTGCTAGCTTGTGGATTGGGAGCCAGTGTAGCTCTTTGAGGTGCCATCTGATGTGAGTGAAGTGTGGGAGGCTAAGGGTGAGACTGGCCAGAAAGTTTTGTATGTTCTGAAGACTGCTGGTCAGTTGAGTGTTGATTACAGCGTCAAATGTGTTGCTGTTGTCCAGCTTCCTGCTGATGAGGTCTTGTGTGACAGTTCTGCCAGTGTTGGTAGGGAGCCATTTGAAAATGTTCTTGAGCGTCATGAGTTTGTAGAAGCAGGAGACTGTTTACCTGGCTGGTTATGGTGAGTTTGTTGTCGATTACTATTCCAAGGTTCTGTATGTGGGTTGCTGGGTGGAGTGTGGTTCAAGTTTGAAAGGCCACTATATGGAGTCCCAGAGAGATGTTTCTTTTCTGAAGATTACTATTTCTTCTGTCTGTGCTAAACTTGAGGCATTGGTTTTTATCCATCTGCTGCCTTTGGTCATGCAGGCAAAGAAATTGGTCCAAGTGTTTAGCGTCTTGTCAGAGATGGAGAGTATGAGCTGGGTGTAGTTAGCATAAGATATGATGATGATTTCGAAGGCGTGGATGATGCTGGCCAGTGCGAAAATGTAGGCTTTGAACAGAGTGGGACTGAGTGAGGATCCTTGTGGAACTCTGCGGAGAAGGTTGACTACATCTCGAGTGAAGAGGGCCAGGCTGACTAACTGGGTGTGGCCTCTTGGGAAGAAGCAAATTCAGCGAAGTGTGGGACATTCGATGACTGCGCAGTCGTTAGATAAGGATGGGAGACTGTCGAAGGCTACTGAAAGATCTAGAAGGGTAAGGGCTGTGGTTTCACCTCTGCAGCCACGGATGACATTCAGATGAACATGGACAATCAGGGTAGTCTGTACTGTGGTTGGGCCTGAATTCCGATTGAGTGTAGTGTGGGTAAGCATTTGTTTATCATGTTTTCTGTGACTTTTGCCAGGTAAGATAGGACAGAGATAGGCCGGGAGTTGGCCAGCGTCTTCGTTGTCTGCTGTGGATATCTTCTGGAAGAGTTTTGAGCTTCCAGGTAAGTTGCAGTGATGATTGATTTGTTCAGGATCGGTGTGAGTGCTGTGCTGATGGCATCCAGCCCTTAGATGAAGAGGTGAGGGCAGGTGTCCAGGGGTACTCTGGAGTGTATGAACTGAATGGTGGTTGCAGTTTCTTGAGTGGTGATGGTGATCCTGTGGGTATTGGTATAGAAGGGCTGGAGCACTGTGAGGGCAGAAGGGTCCGGCTTGGGCTTGAAGTTTTTGTAGATGCTGATGCTTTGTTGCTAAAGATTAGGGCCAGCTAGTTTCAGTGGTACTCAGAGGGTGTTGCGCTGGTGGCGGTTGCTGCTAGAGAGGTGAAGTCACTATATCTGAAAGAAACACGTTAGTGTTAGATTCCTTACCTTAGAATATCCCCAGGCGTCAGTCTGGATCCGGAAACTTTTGCGTAGCAGTACCCCTGCGCGTCGGTAGGCGTCGTCTGCAGGCGTCCCCTGCGGCTCCGCGTCCGTCGTCGGCGTCGTGCGCCGTGATGACGTCGCTGGAGTACATAGACGCCGCCTCCGCGCGCTGACGTCAGTTCTTCTTTTTTCCGCGCCAGTGGACGCAGATCTGGAAGAGCAGTACTCCGGTCTTTGACCAAGTTTTTTTTTTTCGACTTTTTTCTCTATTGTGCCTGATAGGATGCCTGGATTTAAGAATTGCGATGACTGTGAGCGCACGATGTCGGTCACAGACCATCACCGCCTCTGCCTCCGGTGTCTGGGCCCCGACCACGACGTGGAATCGTGCCTCGACTGCCGGGCCCTTACCAACAAGGCTAGGCGGGAGCGGTCCCGCAAGCTGCTGGAGCTCCGGGTGTCGGCCCCACGTCGGGACCGGGAGCGGTCCCGGTCCGGCCGGAGGTCGGGGGAGCGTTCGAGGGAGCGGTCGCGGAGCCGCGCTGGGCGCTCCGGAAGTCGACACCACTCGTCAGGCTCGTCAGGTAGGAAGCACAAGAAGTCGGGGCGTCGTCATCGTACCCCCGACTCCCCCCGACGCTCGCGCGATGCGGCCGGGGGCTCGGGTGACCCCAACCCCGCGGCTCCGCGAGAGTCGCCGGCGCGGCCTGCCTCATACCCTCCGGTCCCTGGGCATGGCGCGACGCCTGAGGAGATCGAGGCGTTCCTCATGGCCATGAGGGCGCTCGCTTCTCCGACGGGGCCTACGGCGCCTTCGGGCCCAGTGCTACCGTCTGGGGGCCCTGGCGGTTCGGGTGTCCCTGCCTCGGCGCCGTCGGGTGCTCCGGGCCCGGCGTCGCCGACGGCTCCGACCCCGGCGCCGCAGGGGCCTTCGGGATCGGCGCCGGCTGGTCTTCCGGCCTCCCCGGCGCCGTTGCCATCGGGGTTACCCCCGGCGCCGCCCCCGCGCGGCGCCGGTTCTCCACTGCCGGTTCCGGCCGGCGGTGGGGTTCCGGCGCCGGCCCCGGGCGGCGCCGTCCCCTTACCTTCTCCGACGCCGGACGCGGCGCCGGATGGGCGTCGCACGACGCCGGTCCCGGCGCCGATGGGGCCCATGAACCCCGAGGAGCCGGTCTTCATCATTGACTCCGAATACGGAGAGGATGAGGAGTACGGTGAAGGTTGGGAGGGGTCCGAGGACCCTCTGGCTCGCGAGTGCCAGTATGACCCGGACTGGACGGGTGACTTGGGGGATGCCAGTGGTTTGGACGACTCCCCTAACCCTGGTTTGATCTCTCCTCCAACCGTGGCATCGGTGGAGGGAGCTGCCTATTCTGTGGTGCTGATGAGGGCTGCCAAGGCCTTAAACCTTGAGCTCCCCGTCGCGGCCGTGAGGCCTAACATCCTCACCGAGGTCTTCAAGCCGCAGTCATGCCCTTTGGAGCCTCTGCTGCCGTTTAATGAAGCCTTGTCTGACGTTCTGTTGGGCACGTGGTCCAGGCCCGCTTCAGGTGCGCCTGTTGATCGGAACGTGGCCAGGCGCCACCGTCCTTGTCCGGACGACCCCAAGTACCTGTCTACCCACCCCACTCCTGAGAGTCTGGTGATCCAGGCCTCGACCTCCCAGTCCGCATTCCCGTCGGCCCCGCCCGACCGGGAATCCAAGAGGTATGACCAGTTTGGTAAAAAGGTCTTCTCGTCCATTAGTTTGGGCCTGCGGTCTTGCAACACCGCCTGCCTCTTGGGCCGCTACACCCACTCTGTGTGGGATACGGTCGCGGAGCTGCTGCCAGAATGCCCCATGGAGGTGCGGGCAAAGCTCGGTCAAGCTGTAGCTGAGGGCCGGGATGCAGCGAAATATTCCATTCGGTGTGGTCTTGATACGACCGACTCGCTGGGCAGGGCTATGTCTACGACGGTGGCGATTCGCCGTCACGCCTGGCTGAGATCCGCCAATTTTTCGGCTGATGTCCAAAATACCCTGATGGACATGCCGTTTGATGGCTGTCACCTGTTCGGTGACAAAGCGGACCACGCGCTGGAACGCTTTAAGGACTCCAGGGTCACGGCCAAGTCCTTGGGTCTCTCGACCCAGCGTCAGCAACCGGGTTCGTTTCGCCCCTTTCGTGGCCAAGGAAGGGGCGCCCCCACACGTGCTGCCAGCCACGCGCCGCAACAATCCTTCCAACGCGGTGGCGGCCGTGGAAACCGCCGTGGTGGCGGTCGGGGACAACGGCGGGGTCAGACCACACCTTCCCCCGCAGCATCTACCCCAAAATCCTCCTAGTCCGTGCTTTCGGCCCCATGTGACGCCAGTGGGTGGCAGGGTTCGCCATCACCACGCTCACTGGCGCACGATCACTTCGGACAGGTGGGTGCTGCAAATTGTCCGAAGGGGCTACTCCCTCCCCTTCGAGACCTCTCCTCCAGCCATGCCACCGCAGAACCACCGTGTGTCGGGGGACCACTTGACACTTCTGCAGGAGGAAGTTACGGCCCTCTTGGCCAAGGGGGCCATCGAGCGCGTTCCTGGGCCAGAAGTAGGGCGTGGTTGTTATTCCCACTACTTTCTGGTGCCCAAGAAGGACAAGGGGGGCCTACGTCCTATCTTGGATCTAAGGGACGTCAACGGCTTCCTCCGGAAGGAGAAGTTCAAGATGTTGACGTTAGCTCAGGTCTTGGCTGCTCTAGACCCGCAAGACTGGATGGTAGCGTTGGACTTGCAGGACGCCTATTTTCACATCCCCGTCCTGCCGGCCCACCGGCGTTACCTGCGGTTCACGGTGGGCCAGGAGCACTTTCAGTTTGTCGTGCTCCCCTTCGGCCTTACCAGCGCCCCACGGGTGTTCACAAAGGTGATGGCGGTGGTCGCAGCCCATCTGCGCAGGTTAGGGGTTTCAGTCTTCCCCTACCTAGACGACTGGTTGTTGAAGGCGGGCTCGCCCCAGACAGTCGTCCACCACCTTCAGATGACGGCAGACCTCTTGCACGACCTGGGGTTCTCCATCAACGTGCCGAAATCACACCTGTGTCCCTCTCAAAAGCTCCTTTTCATCGGAGCGGTTCTGGACTCGGCGCAGTTTCGGGTTTATCCTCCGGAACGGCGGGTTCGGGATATTCAGGCTTTGATTCCCATCTTTCAGCCGCTATCCCGAGTCTCGGTCAGGTTGACGCTGCGGCTGCTGGGACTGATGGCTTCCTGCATCCTTCTGGTGCATCACGCCAGGTGGCGGATGCGGGCTCTGCAGTGGGACCTGAAGTTTCAGTGGGCCCAGCATCAGGGCAACTTGTCCGACCACGTCTTGATCTCGGAGGGCACTGCGAGACAACTGCAGTGGTGGCTTACGGACCGCGATTGGGTCAGGGGCAAGTCCCTCTCCCTTCCCCAACCGGAGCACGTTGTCGTGACGGACGCGTCCCTCCAGGGCTGGGGTGGCCACTTGGGAGAGGCAGAGATCAGAGGCATCTGGTCTCCGGCGGAGTCCCGGCTCCATATCAATCTGTTGGAGCTGCGGGCGATTCGTCTGGCACTGAAGGCATTCCTCCCCTTTGTCAACGGGAGTGTAGTGCAGGTGTTCACCGACAACACCACCGCCATGTGGTACTGCAACAAACAGGGCGGAGTGGGGTCGTGGACCCTTTGCCAGGAGGCTCTGCGCCTCTGGCAATGGCTGGAACGTCAGGGCGTGACTCTGACGGTTCAACACCTGGCAGGTTCTCTGAACGCCAGGGCGGACGAACTCAGCCGTCGGTGCTCGATGGATCACGAATGGCGTCTGAACTCGGACGTGGCGCAAGGCATCTTTCTGCAATGGGGAGAGCCTTGGTTAGATCTATTCGCCACAGAAGAGAACGCGCAATGTCATCAGTTCTGCGCGTTGGAGTTTCCAAGACGGCACTCGCACGGCGACGCCTTTCGGCGCGAGTGGAGTTGCGGTCTGTTATACGCCTTTCCGCCTATACCACTTCTGCCCAGAGTGCTGAAGAAGATCAGGCGCGACCGGGCCCAAGTTATCCTTGTGGCTCCGGACTGGGCTCGAAGGTACTGGTATCCCGAGCTACTCAGCATGTCGGTCGGTCCCCCGATCCGCCTGCCCCTTCAGGAGGACCTTCTGTCGCAGCAGCAGGGGACGGTCCTCCACCCGAACCTGTCCAGTCTCCACCTCCATGCTTGGAGATTGAGCGGCGGCAGTTGAGGCCATTTGACTTGCCTCCTGAAGTCTGTGATGTTATTCTGGCAGCCAGGCGTCCCTCCACTAAGTCGGTATACGCCTGTCGGTGGAACAGATTTGTGGCATGGTGCACAGCAAAGGCTGTGGATCCTCTTTCTGCCCCTCTTTCGGAGGTTCTTCTGTTTCTTCTTTCTCTTGCCCAGCAGGGCTCTGCTCTGGGCACTATCAAGGGCTACCTTTCTGCCCTTTCAGCCTTCTTGAGGCTTCCTGATCAGCCTTCTTTGTTCAAATCCCCGATTGTAACTCGATTCTTGAAAGGCATCACTCACATGTTTCCACCTGTTCCGTTTGTGATGCCTCAGTGGGATTTGAACCTGGTTCTAACTTTCCTGATGTGTGCTCCCTTTGAGCCCCTTCATTCTTGCCCTCTCCGTCTCCTGACTTTAAAGACGGCTTTCCTGGTTGCCATCACCTCTGCCAGGAGGGTGAGTGAGCTCCAGGCTCTTTCTGTCCAACCTCCTTTCCTGTCCATTCATCCTGACAAGGTGGTTCTGAGGACTAGACCTTCTTTCCTGCCCAAGGTTGTTTCGGCCTTTCACATCGGGCAGTCCATCACCCTCCCTTCCTTCTTCCCGCCTCCGCATCCTTCAAAGGATGAAGAGCGGCTCCATCGTCTGGACCCAAAACGTGCGCTTTCATTTTACATGGATCGCACACGCCAGTTCCGGGTGGATGACCAACTGTTTGTTGGCTACGTGGGTGCGAAGAAGGGACGGGCGGTTTGTAAACGAACCATCTCTCGATGGGTCGTCCTCTGCATCAAAGCGTGCTACTCTTTGGCTCGGAAGGAGCCTCCTGTTGGGCTGAGGGCCCATTCCACTCGGGCCACGGCGGCTACTACTGCCCTGGGCCGGGGAGTCCCCTTGCAGGACATTTGCCAGGCGGCTACGTGGGCCTCGCTGCACACCTTTGCGAGGCATTACTGCCTGGACAGTCAAGTCCGGAGGGATGGCTTCTTTGGCCGTTCTGTCCTCCAGGACTTTCTGGTGTAGTTTTGTATTGGTTCGCAGACCCACCACCGGGGTTGGTATTGCTGGGGTATGTATTCTAAGGTAAGGAATCTAACACTAACGTGTTTCTTTCAGATGAACAAGTTACTTACCTTCGGTAACGATATATCTGTAAGAAACATTAGTTAGTGTTAGATTCCTTACCGAACCCACCCATCCTCCCCGTTCTGCGAACTGATACCTAGGGTTAAGGTCATCCCTTTCAGGGCCCTAGTTTGTACATGGCACCAGTGTTGGTTCTCTCATGGCTCTGCGTCTCCTGGCGCGGAAATGCTGTGTGCAAAGAACTGACGTCAGCGCGCGGAGGCGGCGTCTATGTACTCCAGCGACGTCATCACGGCGCACGACGCCGACGACGGACGCGGAGCCGCAGGGGACGCCTGCAGACGACGCCTACCGACGCGCAGGGGTACTGCTACGCAAAAGTTTCCGGATCCAGACTGACGCCTGGGGATATTCTAAGGTAAGGAATCTAACACTAACTAATGTTTCTTACAGATATATCGTTACCGAAGGTAAGTAACTTGTTCGTCAGGATTTACCTGGCATTTTTGGTTCTGCTTTTAATGTGGCTGGGGAGCACTGACCATTTGGTGGATCTAATTTGCTCAGCATAGCATCTGAGGGCAGATTTGTGGGTGTTCTGACTTTGTATCCATCTGCATTCAAGTTGCTTGCAGTGACGTTTGGCAAACGTGAACTCTTCAGTGTACCAGCTTGCTTGTGGCTTAGTTCTCAGGGCTTTATTGGCTGCAATGGTGCTTCCAGAATTGGCAAGTGGTCTGCAATGGCATTAGACTAGAGGTGCTCTTCATGGTGATGAGGAGTTTTGAAGATCAAGTGTTCCATGTTGCTGTTGGTGCTGTTTGAGGGGTTGGTGTATTGGATAGATTCTTTGAAGAGGATGGCGATTCCGGGTCTGTTTATCTTGTACTATTTTGCATTCTAGGGGTGAAGGGAGAGGAGATTGTTGTAGCAATGATGAGGAAGCCAGCCAGGTTTCAGTCGGTAAGAGCAGGCCCTGTGAGCAGTTGTGTAGCAGATCCTACATTTTGGTGGCATATTTAGTGAGGGAGCGAGCGTTTAAGAGTATGCAAGACAGGACAGAGAGTGTGTGTGTGTGTGTGTGTGTGTGTGTGTGTGTTTGTTTACCATCAATGGCAAATGCAACCGGGGTGCAGGGCTTTGAAGATTGTGGTGTAGGAGGGTGGGAAAAGGACCACGGGTCCTGGCACTGTGCATGGCCAGGCGCGGTGGATTTGCCTGTGGCACACCCGCACTGCAGCTTCCATTAAGTGAAGACCATTTTAAGGGTAAACCAGTGATGTCACTTCCTGTGCATATGGATGATTGGATTGCCCACATTAACCACCTGTATATAAGTACCGAAAGATGATACCATGTTCCTTGCTGGGCCAAAAAACTGCTGATGGTAGTTGTGGATCTCAGTAAAAACCAATGTGGATGGTCACTGAACGCCATGTGAAATGCTACTGCAGGCCCAGTGGTTGTTCTAGTGGGGTGATGGTGCTCTCAGGCAGTACGCAAATATTATAGGGATAAAGTGGGCAGAAGTGCTTTGCAAAAGAGTAGGGACAAACACCCTTTTCCCTAGATTGTGGTAAACCACTGACCAAGAACTCCAAGGTCCCCTGCACATGCTACTGGTACATAAATTTAAGTTAGTACAGTAATAACTGTAGAAAAGAAAGAAACACTGTTTATTCACTGCTCTGTATGGTTCCAGGATTTATTGTCCTTGTTGTGCGTTCCTTGGTACTGAGTCTTAGCCTAGCCAACACATGTTTCGTCGCTACCATGAAGTACACAGCAACTTCTTCAGTGCTAAATTCCTATGATTACGGTCCTTACTGTCTGGGTGTACTTCCGTCCTGAAGGTGAGTAGTAGTGGATGCTCTCAAGGGTAGCAGAGACCAGAATTATATTTAATTAAAGTTGCACATGAAACAGGTTCTATATTCTGTGATGCAGACGAGTATTCAGAATTTGCAGCTACTAAATATTGTGAGACCCTATTCGTAGGGTTATGGCTGTCGGCCAGCTTTGATTATGTTGCTCGTGCCTAACAAAAAATGAATGTGTCCTCATGTAACGCAACTGGTGCTCATGTAAAGCGCTCTGATACCGGGTCAAGTTTACGCTATATAAAACTCTGTAAAAAAAAAAAAAATAATGATGTTGAAGCTGTGGTGTATGTTGGCCCTCACCCACATTTCAGCCTCTATACAGCTGACATGGGACTGACCCTGCTTAAGGCAAAATCATTCCCACCAAATTTGGCCCTTTAGCATATTGATGTTCCGATATGAATTAGTTTGGATAAATCCTTGAAGTAGCTAGACCTTTTTAACATAGAAAATTAATTGATTACTAGGCCTAGCAAAACAAACACGATATTTGGTAACGATCAGAAGCAACGTTATTTATGGTCTCTACGCAATCAAATGATGTCTTGCCCTCCACATAAGTTTATCCGGGCATTTTCAGCGAGCAATATAGTCCCTGGTTTTGCTTAACTATAAATAAGAAGAAATTCACCTCCTCTTTTGCTTTCTATCCCTATACAGTAAATTTGACCTATCTGACCCTATACCTAAAGTCATAAGAGTTATACTGAATCCCACCTTACGCTGTGGCTGACTTGCTTAAACAGGTAGACTCTGGTGTGGTCACTTTCCTGCTCTTGTGTATGAGTCATTCATCAAGGAGAGCTGTAGGTGACCCCTTTTGGGGTCTAGGTGAAAAGTGGGTCTTTTCTTGGCATAAAGCCACCTATTTTGGGGGGCCTTGATTCCCATAAGGCGGCGACACTCTTGCATATTGGACACCAGCAACTTATTCCCCTTCCCATTCCATTTTGATTCTGTGGAACTGCACCTGCATAATTTGGGCTGATTTTGGTGACCATGGTGATGGTAAAACTGGTCGCTTCAGCCCCATTTAGTTTTACAGTCACTACAAAATTTAATTGAAAATATTGTTAAAGGACCAATACAAAGGCATCACTTTGGAGAGCGAGCCTGGAGCTGTTAAACATGAAACGTGCCTCTGGTGGTCCTCTGCCTAGTTCCCTTTGTTCAACGTTTGAGTTATAAAATAAGTGCCAGAACCCAAATTTGTGCTCTGAAGCCTGTGGCTGGCATTATTAAAGGTTGTTCTGCCTAATACCAAGGCTGCATACTCTGGATTCCTTCCCATGCCTCTTTAATTACCCACCAGACACTCTGTCTCTTTATCTCACTCTAAGGGGCTACTTTATCCATGCTTTAACTCCCTTTGTCACATTTGTTCTGGCTTTCTTTCCTCTGCTTCCCCCTTTTTGTGTTTTTGTTGTGTTTAGTCTGTTGTAGAAAAGTAAGTGCTGGTACCCAAAATGAATGCTGGTCGGACCCACCTGCAACAACTGGTTCAGTTTAGGCTGTGTCCTTGTTCCTGGCAGTTTATAAAGCAGGTGAGGCTCGGCAGGACTGATGGCTGCTACTTTGGTGAAAGGCATTCCGACCTAGTGGGCGGGCAGATTATATGTATGTATGTATGGCTGCAGATTTCGGTTTTAGCATGCTCGATCACGTTAAATTGGCTTAAAAAAAAGACTGAAACTTGCCACTTGTAAACTGTTTACTCATCAAAATATATTACAACAAATCACAGTGAATCTGCTCAGTAACAATTTCTAAGTAAAGCACAGACACTCGGATATAGTTTGCACAATGCTAAACTCTAAAAATAAAAAAATAAAAATAAAAAGTAAAAAATAAAACCTGGAATAGTTGGGATGTGCTAGGATTTATTGATGTTGAAGACCTGTTTCTTGTCCGCTCTCAGACCAGTCAAGCTCAGGTGAGACTTGAGTTTTGTTTACTTGGAAAAAGGTTTGAGGTAAAAGCTGCTGAATCACTCTAGCTATATGAAAGGTCGCCAGTGTAACACGCTGTGGAGTATTTTTTGGGGTATAATTTTGTTCCTAGAGAGACCAAGTGGAAGAAAAATCAGAAGAATGAGCCATATTACTATTATCAGAAGCCTTTGATATCTTGGAAGTCTGATCATGTTACTTCTACTTGTTAACACTATGATAGTTCCTGTAGGAGAGTAGGGTCTGCAATCCCATGATCACCCAGATTTTTTGCTTTTGTTTCACTGGTTTACGACTTTCTCTGGCTGTGGGCCTGCTAATCAGACCCACAGCCTGGCTGTTCTCTTTCTAAATTACGATATGTACCCTAGGTGCATTTACCAATTGGTACTGGGCCACCTTATCAGACCCCGTAACGCAGGGCATAGGTGTACCCAGGGCCGCCAGGGGCTGAAGCATGTATTATGCCACCCCTGGCTGGCCTCCAAAATTTGACACAACTGGCTGCACGACAGCTGGGGCGAAGACGTGTAACCACCCTTCGCTTTAGGTATAGTAGCTCTATATCTAACCATACAATGGACACCCGAGTTCCTATCAGTCACTCCTATGGCAGGCCTTAACGATCCTGAAGGCAGAGTGCGTGGGCTCGTGTGAGCTAGGTTCAGGCCCGAGCCGAGCCCGGTTGCAGCTTGCGGAATCAAGACCCAATATAGCTGTTCCATGATAACGCGTACCATATCGGTAACTCCGGTGTCGCGTTATCAAGGCATGTCGAGTAAGGTGTCATACGAATCGGGGTGCTGCCCTCTCACCAATTCTGGCGATGAGGTTAGCATCCCACCCTTCTAGAGGGACACGACATGTACGTAACTGTGAACCCCGGTTAAAGTTAACTGAAGCCTCAGCTCCACAAAATGGATGCTGCCACCACAGACACGAGTCTGACCTCCTGCTGCTGGGAGTCCTTCCAGCGAGGAGCACTTGGACAAAGGGTTTCCTGTCGAGGGCGGTGTTCGCACCGTCCCAGACAGGGTTTGTGTATTCTGGGTAGGTAGGGCTTTGGCGAGAAGGTGACTGCGGAGTGGCACCCCGGTGCTCACTACGCATCTGCCGGTTAGAACCAGTTCCAGGGGCGACAGCCCTGGCCTGGGGAAAGTCCGGCAGGGGAGAGGGGTGTAACTACCCCCCTTCCTGGTCCCACCCTTAGGGCAGGACCTAGTCATGTACCCACCCCTTTCTTTAGGATAAAGACCGGAGCGGGGACCCTTCCAAATTAGATCATCTTTGATTCAAGAACTACTTTCTACGAAAGGACATTCAAGACTCTTCTCAAGATTTCTCCCTTGTGACTAAGGAGTAGTCACCCTGCATCAGCGGGCACCAACTAAGAACTCTGCGGTTTGCTGTAAGTCCTTCCTCAAGGAATCCGACTGCCCAGCTCGACGAGAACCGGCTTCCCTGGCACCTCTGACCTCTACCCACGTCATCAGCTCAGCTGTGATCTGTGGGTGCGACGAGACCTCGAGGGACCGGCCATCATCAGAACCTGCACGCTCTTAAAACCAGCACGACCATCGAGGTAACTCTCTGGTGAGTGCTCTGTGGTCCGAGAAGCCCCGACCCTGAGCCGCTCCAGCACCGAAGTGCAGTCTCCCAGTATCTCCACGATCTGCGTGGGGCCCTTCTGCTCGCTGCTCAGCACGTTGTCTGGTCACTAGCCGCTGGCTTGTGCCCTTCTGTGACGACATCCGAGAATCATCACTGCTGGTCTGGTTGCTCCAGACTGGCCCTTGCTTCCATCTTTGCGAGAAGCACCCCGGACCCTCCTGGT
Source organism: Lissotriton vulgaris (assembly GCF_964263255.1). Classification (NCBI taxonomy): domain Eukaryota; kingdom Metazoa; phylum Chordata; class Amphibia; order Caudata; family Salamandridae; genus Lissotriton; species Lissotriton vulgaris. The sequence continues at coordinate 321,168,135 of NC_141695.1, read as the reverse complement.
CCACTCAAGACGCCATCTTAGGCCCACCACGTGGCCCTGAGATCTGCCAAGGCTTGTTGCCCCATCCTGGGCCCAGCGACGCCGACAGCATCATCCTTCGCGGGACAGCTCGCACCTCCACCGTGGTCGCCGACAACGCCTCCTGGTCCGTGAGACTGCAGAGCCTAGCGTCGCCCACTCACCTGGTCGAGGTGACGGCCAACCGGTGCCTTCCTGGTACCCTCTGACTACTGGCTAGTAGTACGAACTTGGTCCCCTCTGCTTTCAGGTTTCATCAATCTCCGATCCAGGCTTGGATCTCTACGAACTATTCAGCACTGGTCGCCGGCCAGCAACTCCTTTTCTTCCGGCTCCTGGCTCGTCAGCGAAGACCCCGACGCCTGTAAGACTTGTGCAGCCGCAGCCCTCGTGGCTAGGTAACTCGGCATTTCGGTGCCTGCATAGCCTCCTTACTCTAGGGTCCTGAGTCCCTCGCTTCCGACTTGCCTTATCGGGTCCGCCCGAGACCTTAATCTTTCCGTGTCCTCGGACACTTGTTTTAATTGTGCACTTGAAGTATTTGCTAAAGAGATTTGGTTTGTGCTTAGTACCCTGTCCTCATAAAGAGTACAGGGCTGTTGTGATTCTTAATAAATATACTGTTTATTTTCATAACACTTGTGTGGTGTCCTTTCACTGGGTGTTCAAGGGGTACATGTGTGGTAAACAGCTGGCTTAACGCGCCCTCTCGAGTCTTTAGCCTTAGACTGCTCGTATCCACGCTACTAGGATAGCTGGTCTATAGGTTGACTTACAACCAAACACCATAAGGGTCGTTGGAACGATACATAGCGGTCGCTAGAATAGCGAACGTTGCATATCGGGCCAACTTCTCACATTGGTGAGCAGCGGTTGGGATTTGAGCTTGCTGTTGTTTTACCACACGTATCCTAAGAATATCTTGTTGAAAGATCGCACAAGTACTGTTAGTACATATAACTAAAAGCTTAGAATACTCTGAGTTCTACTGAACCAGCTGTTGTAGCTCCTCAAGGCTTAGCACACCTTGGCTACAACTCTTAGCAAGGGTACAGTAGGTAAACACGTAGTGTAGGTAGGTGCATCACTTACACCACACTAGAAACAGTATGTCGGACAAAGGAGGAAACTCTGGGTCTCCCCTTGTGTCAGTTGACCCTCCACAGGTCATCCCTTCAGGATATACTGTGCTGAGCTTCAAGGAGTTAAGACGACTGTGTCACTCCAGGAAGATTCAGCAGGGGTCTAACCCCACAACGTCCTTTCTGATTGGTCTCTTGGAGACTTATGATGCCAGAAGAGCTGAGAAACTTCGTAGCTCTTCTAATCCAGAAGGAGACATGCCTCCCCTCGAGGGAACCCGAGACGACCCTGACCTCATCCACCTCGCAACTGAGAACGAAGATGTGGAGGAGGATGAGGATGAGGATCTCTCTGGGGATGAGGCAGATAAGGGACAGGTAGAAGTCGTCAGACTAAGCAGGTCCAACTTAAGCAAACATGATAGCGGTACTGGGGGACCCCTGGGGCCACTATCAGGTCAGCTTAACATTGGGAATGGACGAGCCCGATCTCTGTCAAGAGACTCTGGCAGATCCCTTCAAACCAATGGCTCTCACAACTCTTCTCAGAGAGGGATGACGTCCCCTCAGAGGAGAGTGTACGAAGCTAAGGAAAGGGCAGCCAATCTAAGGATTGAAAGGGAAGAACTTGCCCTGGCCAAAGAAAGGCTTGCCTTTGCTAGAGAGCAACAGTTAAGTGGGGCAGTCCCCACTGGTGGCAGCAATGTACCTAGTAATAGGGAAAAGAGTTTCGATACGAAACACCTTGGTAAGATAGTGCCCCCCTTTAAACAAGGGGACGACATCCACAAATGGATTACTGCTTTGGAGAGGGCCTGCACTGTGCAGGGTGTTCCCCAGAGTCAGTGGGCAGCTATCTTGTGGCTCTCCTTTGAAGGAAAAGGAAGAGACAAGCTCCTCACCACAAGGGTGGAGGATGCTAACAATTACCAAATCTTGAAAAATACACTCGTTGAAGGGTTCGGCCTAACCACTGAGCAGTACAGGGTGCTGTTCAGGGATACCCAGAAAACGCAGTCTCAAGATTGGTCTGATTTTGTCGATTGTGCCACTAAGGCTTTTGAGGGCTGGTTGCTGGGCAGTAAGGTTACTGATTATCAAGGATTGTATAATTTGATGATGAGAGAACAAATTTTAAACAATTGTCAGAACCAGTTGTTGCATCAGCATCTTGTCGACTCTGATCTGACCTCTCCCCAAGAATTGGGAAAGAAGGCAGACAGATGGGTTCGTACAAGAGTTAAACAGAACCAGGGCCAGAATCAAGGTGGTCAAAAGAAAGCAGACCAGAAGGGTAAAGATTCTAAAGGGGAACAAAATGACCAGAAGTCTTCGACAGGTCCCCAACAACCCAAAGAGGGTGGGGGTCAGGCTCCCCAAAAGAAGAAAGAAGGCCAATCCAAAAGATGGTGCCAGTACTGTAAAAGTAAATCTCACTGGTTTAGTGAGTGCACCAAGAAAGGAGGAGGGCAGACTCCTGCCACTGCAGCCCCTAAGGCACCTGTGCCCCCTAGTACAGTCAGCAGTGGTAGTGCGCCTCCCAAGGGTTTAGTAGGGTTAACCCTGGGTTCTGAGGGGCGTGACAACTTAGTTGGCACACTCACTCAGGCTGTCCTTGTCAGTACAGGGGACGCGGACGTATCCCCTGACGTAAGCCCCAATACTTTGGGCAAATACCGACAGACGCCTTTCATAAATGGAAAGATGGCTCAGGCCTATAGGGACACTTGTGCCAGCGTCACCATGGTGACGCCTAACTTTGTGGACCCTGGACAGATCATGCCAGGTACAGAATTCCTGGTGACCAATGCAAGCAATGTCACTACCAATCACAGTATGGCAATTGTAGCTTTCTCCTGGGGAGGGGTAACTGGCCAAAAGAAGGTTGTAGTTAGTCCAGACCTCCCAGTGGATTGTTTGTTGGGCAATGATTTGGAGTCGTCACAATGGTCAGAAGTGGAGCACCGGACTCACATGGAAATGTTACGTTTGCCAGCACATGTGTTCGCTGTGACTAGGTCACAGGTCAGGAAATGCCCCACTGAACAGGTGCTGGATCCTGGAACAACGGACCAGACACCTCCCAAGAAAAAGAGCAGTAGGGTTAAGGCTGCGCCTTCCCCCTTGCCCCAGGTCGAGGATCAAGTCTCCGAGGAGGCTGAACTACAGGAATTGAGGGAAACTGAGCCTAGGGAATTCGAACTTGATCAAGTTGAATTCTTGGGTTCAGGGGGACCCTCAAGGGAAGACCTGGGGAAGGACCAGTTAGACTGCCCTTCTCTTGAACCCCTCAGACAGCAGGCTGCTGCTGAGGCTGCTGGGAACGCCACAGGTACCCACAAGGTATACTGGGAAGATGGACTCCTGTACACTGAGTCAAGAGACCCCAAGCCTGGCATGACCAGGAGGCTGGTTGTACCCTTGTCTCAGCGTGGTTTCCTACTTACCTTGGCCCACGAGATTCCCTTAGCAGGTCACTTAGGCCAGACGAAAACGTGGGACAGGCTTGTCTCACACTTTCACTGGCCTCACATGAACGAAGATACCAAGGAGTTTTGCCGCTCCTGTGTCACTTGCCAAGCCAGTGGTAAGTCAGGTGGCACGACAAAGGCCCCCCTTATACCAATGCCTGTGGTGGGGGTGCCCTTTGAACGGGTGGGGATCGACATCGTCGGTCCCATGGAACCACCTACAGCATCAGGGCACAAGTTTATACTGGTGGTAGTGGATCATGCCACCAGGTATCCTGAAGCTATTCCCCTTAGGACCACTACAGCACCTGTTGTGGCAAGAGCCCTAGTTGGAGTGTTCTCCAGAGTGGGCTTCCCTAAGGAGGTCGTCTCCGACAGAGGTGCAAACTTTATGTCGAGCTACTTAACTGCTATGTGGAAGGAATGTGGTGTTAACTACAAGTTCACTACACCCTATCATCCACAATGCAATGGGCTTGTTGAGAGATTCAACAGGACCCTAAAAGGGATGATTCATGGACTACTGGAAAAGCTTCGGCGTAGATGGGACGTCCTGATCCCCTGCCTCTTGTTCGCCTACAGAGAAGTCCCGCAGAAGGGGGTTGGCTACAGCCCTTTTGAACTTTTGTACGGGCATCCTGTAAGGGGACCCCTGTGTTTGGTGAAGGAAGGATGGGAGAGACCTCTCAAAAAGCCTGCAGCCAACATAGTGGACTATGTGCTTGGCCTCCGCTCGCGGATGGCTGAATACATGGAAAAGGCATCTGAAAACCTTAAGGCCAGCCAAGAACTCCAAAGAGCTTGGCATGACCAAAAGGCTGTCTTGACTGTTTACCAGCCCGGACAGAAGGTGTGGGTGTTGGAGCCAGTGGCCCCAGCAGCACTCAAGGACAAATGGTCCGGGCCCTACACCATCCTGGAGAAAAAGGGAGAGGTCACCTACCTGGTCGACCTGGGAACTCCCCGGAGCCCCCACAGGGTGCTTCATGTCAACAGGCTAAAAGCATATGTCGACAGGAAGGACATGAGTTTGCTCATGGCCCTAGATGAGGGACAGGAAGAGGAGAGTGACCCTCTCCCCGACCTGCTCACTCAGAATCCTGACGATGGCTCGGTAGATGGTGTTGTCTTTTGTGGCAGCCTCTCCGAACATCAACAGAGCGACTGTAAACAGGTTCTTCAGTCGTTCAGACATATGTTTTCTCTAACACCCAGTCAGACCGATTGGTGCACCCATGAGGTTGACACTGGTGACAGCTTGCCCGTCAAGAGTAAAATCTACAGGCAGCCTGATCACGTTAGAGACTGCATCAAGAGTGAAGTGCAGAAAAGGTTGGAGCTGGGAGTCATTGAACCCTCGGATAGCCCTTGGGCTAGTCCCGTAGTTCTAGTGCCCAAACCTCACACCCCGGGTGGTAAGAGAGAGATGAGGTTTTGCGTAGACTACAGGGGTCTCAATGCAGTCACTAAGACTGACGCCCACCCAATACCAAGGGCAGACGAGCTTATCGATAGATTGGCTTCGGCCAACTACTTAAGTACGTTTGACCTGACAGCTGGGTATTGGCAAATCAGGTTAGCTGAGGACGCCAAGCCTAAAACCGCATTTTCAACCCCTGGTGGGCATTATCAGTTCGTGGTAATGCCCTTTGGTCTGAAAAATGCACCTGCCACCTTCCAACGGTTGGTGAATCAAGTCCTTACTGGGCTGGATGACTTCTGTGCGGCGTATCTTGACGATATCGCTGTCTTTAGCTCCACCTGGGAGGATCACCTGGTCCACCTGCGGAAGACGTTAGAGGCACTGCAAGCAGCAGGTCTCACTATCAAGGCCACCAAGTGCCAGATAGGGCAGACACAGGTTGTATACCTGGGCCACCTTGTAGGTGGAGGTCAGGTTCAGCCACTGGAGAGCAAGATACAGTCAATCAGGGACTGGGCTCCTCCAACCACCCAGACTCAGGTTCGAGCTTTCTTGGGCCTGACTGGTTACTATAGGAAGTTTGTCAGGAACTATGGTTCCATTGTGACACCATTAAACGAACTGACAAGTAAGAAAATGCCAAAAAAGGTTCAGTGGACAGCGAGCTGTCAAAAAGCATTCGATGACCTAAAGCAGGCCATGTGCACGGCGCCTATCCTCAAGAGTCCGGACTACTCCAAACCATTCATTGTCCAAACAGATGCTTCTGAGTTGGGTGTGGGAGCTGTTCTTTCTCAACTGAATTTTGATGGTCAAGACCAGCCCATTGCTTTTATAAGCAGAAGGCTGACCCCTAGAGAGAAGAATTGGTCAGCTATTGAGAGGGAGGCCTTTGCTGTGGTTTGGGCCCTGAAGAAGCTGAGGCCATACTTGTTTGGCACTCACTTCAAGATTCAGACCGACCATAAGCCCCTCTTGTGGCTAAATCAGATGAAGGGTGAAAACCCCAAACTGCTTAGGTGGTCCATTTCCCTACAGGGGATGGACTTTACAGTGGAACATAGACCTGGTACTGATCATGGCAATGCCGATGGGCTCTCCAGATATTTCCACTTAGAACAAGAAGACTCACCTGGTCACGGTTAGCTTATTGTTCCGACGTTTGGGGGGGGGGTCATGTAGGAGAGTAGGGTCTGCAATCCCATGATCACCCAGATTTTTTGCTTTTGTTTCACTGGTTTACGACTTTCTCTGGCTGTGGGCCTGCTAATCAGACCCACAGCCTGGCTGTTCTCTTTCTAAATTACGATATGTACCCTAGGTGCATTTACCAATTGGTACTGGGCCACCTTATCAGACCCCGTAACGCAGGGCATAGGTGTACCCAGGGCCGCCAGGGGCTGAAGCATGTATTATGCCACCCCTGGCTGGCCTCCTAAATTTGACACAACTGGCTGCACGACAGCTGGGGCGAAGACGTGTAACCACCCTTCGCTTTAGGTATAGTAGCTCTATATCTAACCATACAATGGACACCCGAGTTCCTATCAGTCACTCCTATGGCAGGCCTTAACGATCCTGAAGGCAGAGTGCGTGGGCTCGTGTGAGCTAGGTTCAGGCCCGAGCCGAGCCCGGTTGCAGCTTGCGGAATCAAGACCCAATAGCTGTTCCATGATAACGCGTACCATATCGGTAACTCCGGTGTCGCGTTATCAAGGCATGTCGAGTAAGGTGTCATACGAATCGGGGTGCTGCCCTCTCACCAATTCTGGCGATGAGGTTAGCATCCCACCCTTCTAGAGGGACACGACATGTACGTAACTGTGAACCCCGGTTAAAGTTAACTGAAGCCTCAGCTCCACAAAATGGATGCTGCCACCACAGACACGAGTCTGACCTCCTGCTGCTGGGAGTCCTTCCAGCGAGGAGCACTTGGACAAAGGGTTTCCTGTCGAGGGCGGTGTTCGCACCGTCCCAGACAGGGTTTGTGTATTCTGGGTAGGTAGGGCTTTGGCGAGAAGGTGACTGCGGAGTGGCACCCCGGTGCTCACTACGCATCTGCCGGTTAGAACCAGTTCCAGGGGCGACAGCCCTGGCCTGGGGAAAGTCCGGCAGGGGAGAGGGGTGTAACTACCCCCCTTCCTGGTCCCACCCTTAGGGCAGGACCTAGTCATGTACCCACCCCTTTCTTTAGGATAAAGACCGGAGCGGGGACCCTTCCAAATTAGATCATCTTTGATTCAAGAACTACTTTCTACGAAAGGACATTCAAGACTCTTCTCAAGATTTCTCCCTTGTGACTAAGGAGTAGTCACCCTGCATCAGCGGGCACCAACTAAGAACTCTGCGGTTTGCTGTAAGTCCTTCCTCAAGGAATCCGACTGCCCAGCTCGACGAGAACCGGCTTCCCTGGCACCTCTGACCTCTACCCACGTCATCAGCTCAGCTGTGATCTGTGGGTGCGACGAGACCTCGAGGGACCGGCCATCATCAGAACCTGCACGCTCTTAAAACCAGCACGACCATCGAGGTAACTCTCTGGTGAGTGCTCTGGGGTCCGAGAAGCCCCGGCCCTGAGCCGCTCCAGCACCGAAGTGCAGTCTCCCAGTATCTCCACGATCTGCGTGGGGCCCTTCTGCTCGCTGCTCAGCACGTTGTCTGGTCACTAGCCGCTGGCTTGTGCCCTTCTGTGACGACATCCGAGAATCATCACTGCTGGTCTGGTTGCTCCAGACTGGCCCTTGCTTCCATCTTTGCGAGAAGCACCCCGGACCCTCCTGGTCCACTCAAGACGCCATCTTAGGCCCACCACGTGGCCCTGAGATCTGCCAAGGCTTGTTGCCCCATCCTGGGCCCAGCGACGCCGACAGCATCATCCTTCGTGGGACAGCTCGCACCTCCACCGTGGTCGCCGACAACGCCTCCTGGTCCGTGAGACTGCAGAGCCTAGCGTCGCCCACTCACCTGGTCGAGGTGACGGCCAACCGGTGCCTTCCTGGTACCCTCTGACTACTGGCTAGTAGTACGAACTTGGTCCCCTCTGCTTTCAGGTTTCATCAATCTCCGATCCAGGCTTGGATCTCTACGAACTATTCAGCACTGGTCGCCGGCCAGCAACTCCTTTTCTTCCGGCTCCTGGCTCGTCAGCGAAGACCCCGACGCCTGTAAGACTTGTGCAGCCGCAGCCCTCGTGGCTAGGTAACTCGGCATTTCGGTGCCTGCATAGCCTCCTTACTCTAGGGTCCTGAGTCCCTCGCTTCCGACTTGCCTTATCGGGTCCGCCCGAGACCTTAATCTTTCCGTGTCCTCGGACACTTGTTTTAATTGTGCACTTGAAGTATTTGCTAAAGAGATTTGGTTTGTGCTTAGTACCCTGTCCTCATAAAGAGTACAGGGCTGTTGTGATTCTTAATAAATATACTGTTTATTTTCATAACACTTGTGTGGTGTCCTTTCACTGGGTGTTCAAGGGGTACATGTGTGGTAAACAGCTGGCTTAACGCGCCCTCTCGAGTCTTTAGCCTTAGACTGCTCGTATCCACGCTACTAGGATAGCTGGTCTATAGGTTGACTTACAACCAAACACCATAAGGGTCGTTGGAACGATACATAGCGGTCGCTAGAATAGCGAACGTTGCATATCGGGCCAACTTCTCACAGTTCCTATCCCAAGTTGTCTGCTTTTTAAAGCCTGCTTTGTTCACGCATCTAATGTGATCTGTTAGGTGTGAAATTCCATTGATAAAACATGGCCATCTCCATTGTAAAACATGGATGCCTCCACTGTAGGCGGACACTGTTCTTGATGACGCTCATAATTACGCCCTTATCATTATGGCACCCCACTGGAAACTTTAAGGCCAACATGGTGCTGCGCATTAATGTAAACTTGTGGAGTTTAGTTTATGCAAATTAGCCTGTGATAGTTTAGGCTAAAGATTTATTTTGAGAACATGGTCTTAAAAAACCCTATAAAAAGTTGAGTTTTTGAACCAGTTCAAGAAAAACTTTATTTAGTTATCCCAACCATAAAGCGTTATACTAAAGATACATTATTCGTTTTAAAATCAATTTCCATAATTAAAGCTAAAATTCATTAAAAACCCTTTAAATTTAAAGTTTTTTACAGTTCATCCATATTGCCAACTCATTTATAGTCTAATTTTGTATTATCTTCTTTACATAAGAGGTTGTTAATAGAGGTAAGAAATGTAACCCCTCGGCAAATAAGAATAGTTGTCTACAGGTGCGATGTTAAGATCAATTAAAATTGGTTTTAAAAGTCTCATTCTTGCTTCCTTAAAAGAGGGGCAAACGCACATAAGGTGACACATAAGGTGACATAAAGACTCGGTGTGGTATCCACATATACAGCAGTTTTCATTTGGGAATTTTCCTTTTCATGATTGTCGCAGATCCTTTGTTTCATATTCTCCAAACAGGTACTTCATAAAGCTGTTTTTTAAAAACAAGTGAAAATTAGCCTCTAAATAAGCTTGCGGTTTTAGTTTGACATAAGAGTTTATAACTGTCCAGGAATGTTTACGTTTTTCCAAGGATCTTTTATCTTCGACAAGGGACAGATTTTTTGCAGCACAATTACACGTTTTATTAAAAGCTGCCCTTTCCATCTTGCTGTCCCATGCCTCTTGTATGTCTAAAGTTGTTAATGCTGATTGTAAATACTCTCCCCATGTGTGCGATTTTTTCGAAACCAACTGAGCCTTTATTTCGGAGCAGCAAAGGCTATTCAATGTGCCAGGATCTGGTGCACGGAATTTCCAGCATCATTTTATAAAAAACGATTGACGCTGGATTTCCAGGTTTTGAAGGCCAAATTCCAGACAAATCTGTGCAGGTGATGCGCTTTTTGGAAGGTTAAAAACTGCTTTATACACCTTTGTCTGAAGATGGTTTAAAACTTCACCTTCCCGGCCGTGCCATATTTCCAAACCAAAAGCGAGAGCTGGGATTAGTTGTGAGGCCATTACTTTCAAAAGATGACTGTATGATGGGCAACTCAGTTTTTGTTTCAGTTGTTTGTAAGCAAAAATCAGAGATTGTGCTCTTGCTCCATTGTTCTTTACTGTTCCTTAAATGACATCCCTCGACCCAAATTTATCCCTAAATGCTTATATGAACTAACGTCCTCTTTTGGTTCCTATTTGGCAAACCACCTCCGTTTACCTGGGCTGGGGCCTGCTAATTGCACAACTTTTTGTTTTTTTCTCGTTCATCTCTGGCCCTTGCTCATCAAAGTAAGGTTGATAAGTCTTTGTTAGCTGATCGAGGTTTGGCTTAAGACCACAATATCCTCTGCCTGTTGCAGATACTGTATATGGTCTTCTGCCAACTTTGGAGGGAGCCTGTTCTGAGAACCATTGTATCCCCATGAGGCGCTGCACCCCCTACGTCACGGGGTGCAGATTTAGACATATTGAGAGACAAAGGGGCAGAGAGCGCCCGCGGGGTCCTTGTGCCGACCGCGACCGCGTTCACAGCCTCGAGCCGCCAGCAGTCCGAGGCGGTGTACGAGGCTGAGTGTTGTATTGTAAGTGCAGTTATAAAACGTATTGTAAGAGCATATATTAAACACTGGCCAGCCCTTTATTTTAACTCCAATTATAAAACGCTTACCGTCCCTGACGAAGCGCTTTAGGCGGGGCAGTGCTGCTCCGGGAACCCAAGGCCAGTTCATTGTTTATTGCCTCCAGAGCAGCACTGCCCCGCCTAAAGCGCCTTGTCAGGGACAGTAAGCGTTTTATAATTGGAGTTAAAATACAGGGCTGGCGACTCCAAGCTTATGAACGCGGTCGGCACAAGGACCCCGCGGGCGCTTTCTGCCTGAGACACGAGCCATGTCTCAACAGAGCATGCGCAAATGGCAAATGTTAGGGGGTACATGGAATGATGGTGGGCGTGATTGCCCGTCATCGGGCCGCAATGTGCGCATGCATGCGCTTGCGCAAAGCAGGGGGGTCCACTGCCTCATGGGGGGCAGCGGATCATAGAACAAGCCCACTTATATTTGACAAAGAAAGTTGCAAGTCGGCAAGATACAAGTTAAAAAGGCTAGGGGCCAAGACGCCACCCTGTTTCAGGCCATTATGAATGTTTTTTTGGAGGATAAGATGCTACCGTGTCCCAACTTTACCCTTGCCCAAGTTTCAGTATGAAGGGCTACTAGGGCGTCCAATAATTTTTGTGATAGGCCCCAGTCTTTTAGTTTCATCCATAGTCTTTCTCTTGGAACCTCGTCAAAAGCAGATTTGAGGTTGATAAAACATACAAAAAGTACTGTTTTCCTTAGTGCAGCTTTCTCCGTGAGAATTGCTAATGCGGCCAAGTTTGTAATCGTGCCCATTCCTTGTCTAAAGCCAGTTTGATTTTTGGGAATTATAGCTTTTGCCTCAATCCATGCTTGTAGATCTGATAGAATGCATGATGCGTAGAGTTGGCTCATTACGACTTCCGTTCTTGTAAATGGGGTGGAAAATACTATCTTTCCACGATTTTAGGGACTTATTATGTGCAAACAAGTGATTGAATAATGGCATAAGATATTGGGCCCAAAATCTGGCTCTTGCTTGAAAAGTGCATTTGGGAGGCCATTAGGCCCAGCTGCACCCTCCGTTTTCAGTTTTCTTATTACTTCTTTTAATAGTATACTGTTAGGAATCGAAATTTGCCTAGCATTTGTAACGGTAAGTTTCAATTCTATTAAGGACACGGAGGCGAGGATTATGCTTTTCTTTCTTCGCATTTATTACAAATTAGAAAACACAGCAGCCTTAGAAAAGCTCATAATGCAGAGAAATGCTTCAAAACCAATAATAAAGCATTTTTTGTTATATAACTCAAGGAAAACAATGTCTCTGGGACTACAACTCCCATTACAACGATATAACAGTCCGAAACAGAAGTCCTTCCTCTATGTCCACAATCCATAGATAGGCAGTCCTTTCTCCCTGTTCCTCCTCTTTCTTCGCGTAAGTTACGCCATCAGTTCATTGGTCTGGCTTGGAACCATCATTTCCTAACAGAAGAAACAGAACTGCGTCAGCGTCGTAACGGACAATTCAGGATTTCACAAGTGAGTCAACTATGCAAAGTTTCAGATTTAACCATGATGGAAAATTTCAAAACCTGATTACTTACTGCCATACGGGGGGGTGTCGCTTGACGATATACTGGGTGGGATAATCCTCGCCTCCGTGTCCTTAATAGAATTGAAACTTACCGTTACAAATGCTAGGCAAATTTCGATTCTATGGCAGGACCGGAGGCTCAGATTATGCTAGTTCAAAGCTTACTTACCACCAAGCTTGCAATATCCACCACCGGCTTAAAGTAAAACCTCTTAAAGGTGGAATCGGAGGACCAGTCCGCGGCCCGCATCAAATCCTCTAAACGAGCCCCTGCAGAGAAAGCCTTAGAGGCCATGGCCCCTCTGGCAGAGTGAGCTCCGAAACGTTTAGTATCAATACCTGCCTCTTGCATGACCCAACGCACCCACCTGGCTATGGTGGGGGAAGAGACCGCATGGTGTGGTTTACGCAAGGCAATTAACAATTGTCTCTCGCCCGGAGGGCGAATGTCCCAAGTCATATCTTCATAAGCTTTCAGACACTGAACAACACATAGCTTCGGGACATCCATGAAAGCCGGGTACGAAATCGTTCTAGAAGCCGACTTTGTGCGGCGACCAATTGTGAATGTGACACCATCTGGTGAGAACACTCGTGCTGAGACATCTAGAGCACGCACATCTGACACTCTCCGGCAGGACACCAAGCACAGCAACATAGCCAGTTTCGCCGAGAGTTCCTTGACCGATAGGTACCTGTTAGGTTGCCAGGACAAAAAAAGATTCAAAACCAAATTGACGTCCCAAAGGACCGAGTACCGGGGCTCTGGTGGCAACGCTAGTCGGACGCCCCGCAAAAGTCGGCATACGAAAGGGTGTACTCCGATCGGAGCACCGTCAACTGGGTGATGCGCCGCCGATATAGCGGAACGCACAGCATTAATTGTGCGGTAGGCAAAACCACCCACGGCTAATTCCGTCAAATAATTCAGCACGGGTACGAGTCCTGCGACCAAGGGATCCAAACTCCGTCGAAGACACCAACGCACCCACTTAGACCAAGCGGATTTGTAGCGCTTCGACGTACTGGCAGCCCAGGCCTTGGATAACAGACCTTCAGCTGCTCTCGAAAGGCCCGGGAGCGACCAACGTCTCCTGAAAGCCTCCATGCCATGAGGCGGAGAGAGCCGTGAACGATGAGAGGATGAGGATCCCGATCCGGGTTGAGAAGCAGGTGAGGAGACCGGGGGAGTAGGATTGGAGAATCCCAGGAAAGTTCCAGAAGAACTGGAAACCAGACTTGGTACCTCCAGAGCGGTGTCACCAACACCAGCTCCACTTCCTGCCGGCGAACCTGCGCCGCCGTCCGCATCACCATCGAAAAAGGTGGAAACGCAAAGGGCTTCTCCTTGCTCCAGTCCTGGAGAAACGCATCCGTGGCCTCTGCCAGCGGATCCGGCCTCCAACTGAAGAATCTCGGGAGTTGGTGATCCAAGCGGGACGCAAACAGGTCCAGTGAAAAAGGACCCCACAGCCCGTTGAGCCTGCGAAAGACCTGGACATCCAACATCCACAGACTGGAATCTCGAAGGTACCTGGAGTGCCAGTCTGCCACCTGGTTGGCCTGACCCGGCAGGTACTCCGCCGTCACCGATACGTGATGATCTAGGCAGTAATCCCAGAACTGCTTTGCCAAATTCGCCAGTGTACGGGACCTCGCGCCCCCCAGGTGGTTCACGTACCGTACTGCCGAAACATTGTCCATTTTCAATAATACGCACGACTTCACCGAGTCCCTGGTCCAGCAGCGTACCGCAAAGGAACCCGCCAGAAGCTCCAGACAGTTGATATGCAACTTCTGTTCCTCCAAGGACCAAGTGCCGCCTGTTGAGTAATCCCCACAGCGCGCTCCCCAACCGACTCTGCTGGCATCGGATTCGATGACGAGGTCCGGGGAAGAACCGAAAATTGCCCGACCATTCCAGGCTTCCATGTGGGTAAGCCACCACAACATTTCCTCCTTGACCTCCTCCGATAGGGGAACCATCTGGTCGTAGGACACGCCTCTGCGCAGATGATAAGCTTTGAGGCGCTGGAGGGCCCTGTAGTGCAGAGGGCCCGGAAAGATGGCCTGAATCGAGGACGACAGCAGGCCCACCACTCTGGCAACTTGACGCAACGACGTGTGAGACTTCGCAATTGTCTGTCGCAAGACGTGTTTGATCTTGGACATCTTCCGGGGCGGAAGACTCAGGGAAGCATTGACGGAGTCTATGACAAACCCCAAAAACTCTACTCTCTGAGAGGGTACTAGAACCGACTTGTCTCCATTGATGACGAACCCGAGCTCTTGGAGTAGGTCGACCGTCCGGTCCAGCTGAGAAAGCAAGCTGTGTGGACATTGCGCCATCAGTAAAATGTCGTCTAGATAGACAATTAGACGAATTCCCTGCGCTCGCAAGAACTCCACCACGGGATGTAACACTTTGGTGAAACACCACGGGGCCGAGGATAGACCGAACGGAAGAGCCGTGAATTCGAACACCTGTTCCCGCCAAAGGAACTGGAGGAAGCGACGATGAGGAGGGTAGATTGGAACCACAAGATAAGCATCCTTGAGATCCAACCGTACAAACCAATCCCGTGGAAGGAGGATATCTCGAAGGAGATGAATTCCCTCCATTTTGAAATGATGATAGACCAACCACCCATTGAATTCTTTGAGGTTGATCACCGGACGACGACCTCCACCGGGGTTGTCCACTAGGAAAAGATTGCTGAGGAAGCCTGCCGGGTGTCGAGTTGATTGACGAATGGCCCTTTTGCGGAGAAGCTCCGCGACCTCTTCGTCTATCAACTGGGCATCGGTCGCTGAAAAGGTTATAGGGCGCGGGGCGCACACCTGGAAAGGTTGATCGTAGAATTCGATATGAAAACCGCGGATAGTTTGCAATACCCAAGCATCCGCCGTAAGGTCTACCCACGCCCTCCGAAAGGCCGCTAGTCGGCCGCCAATCTGAACCTGCTCTGCGGGGATAACACTCACCGTGTGTGTTGGAAGCGTTGGAGTTCTTTCTGAAGCCTCGACCTCCGAAACGTTGCCCTCTTGTAGGGTAGAAAGAGCTGAAGTTGGCTGAGGTGTTGTACTGTCCTCGCCCGGAGCCTTGCCCTCTGTTGCCGGCATTTTGCCCGCCACGGCCGGTCCCGCGGCCCCTACCGCGACCGGCCCCCTGGGAGAAACGCTGATGAAATACGCGTTTAATACTGGACTGAGCTCTGTCCAGGGACGTAAAGGTAGCCACGAACTTCCCTAACTCTTTAATGAACGGTTCTCCGAAGAGCCCACCTTGGGCAACCGCTCCTGCCTCTGAAGAGGCTAAGTCTCCTAACTTAGGGTCCAGCTTAATTAGGAAAGACCTCCGCCGTTCGGTGGAGAGGGCGCAGTTGGCGTTGCCCAAGAAAACAATCACCCTCTGCGCCCAATTCGACAAAACGTCGGGGTCAATGGCGGAACCAGTAGCTTTAGCCGCCTCTGCCATGTCTAGGATCTTAGTAATGGGTCCTACTGCGTCGAGCATTTTGTCCTGACACGATCGCCAGGATCTGTCAATGCCCTTACGTGGGTCCTTCATAAACTTTGCTAGAAACGTTGCCATCTTTGCATCTAAATCCGGAGTCATGGCAACTTTTCCCTCTAAGGTGGGCCTAGGGCATTCCCCACGGAGGCATCCCCTGGCCTCCTGCTCCAGAGGCTTACGCAACCGACTAGCCACGAACTTTGCCACCTTGTCACCCGGGGCCCAGGCTGCGGAGCGCGGATGCATTATTTCATCCGGATCCAGCATACCTGAGCTGTCCAGCGGTAACTCAGTGGCCGAGCTCGAAGGTCGCCAGGAACGCACCGATTCCTCTTCACCGTCCGAATTCGGGGAGTCCCCTGGGGACGAAGGGGCAGTCTCAGTAGCTACCACCGAGGCGGGGGCCGCAGGCTGGACAGGCGGGGACTCTGTCGCCTTAGCTAAAAAAACGTCACGCAGACGCTCAAAGGCACCCTTGTCCACCCCCTGAGCACCCTCCGACAACCCCCCCTTGCAGGGCTTCTTAGGAGCAGAGGGGCCCTCCCCTGATGGACCTGGGAGGTTATAAGGGATTCCTGACTGCGCCTGAGCTAGTTTGGCGCATTCCTCAACTATGCGCGCTGAAAGACGCTCCTCCATAGGGGTTACCACTTCCGTGACACAGCGGTAGATAGAGCTGTCTACAGCTTGGTAAAACTCCTCATCTTGTAAATATGAGTGGGAGTCACCCCCATAATAATCGTCCTCCATGCTGCCCAAAGGTAGCTTAAGGGATTGACACTCTACCCAATAGGCTGGGTATTATTTAGAATTAGGGCAGACCGGAGGACTGCAACAGTTTTGGTTGCCAGAGACTGGCAAAATTAGGGTGCACTCACAACCCCCAGCGCGCAGACCCACCCCAGGGGGACCAGGTCAGCTGCCTCACCGCGCGCTGCCACACCAATGTAACACGAGTGCCAAAACCTGCCAAGTCGGCGTCAACGCGGTATAATACCGCAGTACAGACCCCCACCGGGGCGTTCACGTATGGGCAAGAAGGTACAGACCCGGTATACGGGCGTTTTGTGAGGCAGAGTAGAGGGCTCGGCTCCGCGGCGGTTGGTCTCCTCAGCGCGGCTCCCCTGTGAGGAGAACTCGCGCTGGAGACCAACGAGACGCGGCCGCGCCCCCTAGCGGTCGGCTGCGCACCGCAACACACAAACCGGGAACAGTCGCGAAGGAAGCGAAACGGCGCTTCCGCGACTTAAATGGGGCTCTGAAACGGAAAAGAACAACAGAGACCCATAGCCCCAATAAAAACTAGCATCACAGTGCATAAATACAGTACGAAATTCCCTTAACAACAACAACTGTGAGAGGGAAAGCAAAAACACTTAACTGGCTGCGGAAGCAGCGAAGAAAGAGGAGGAACAGGGAGAAAGGACTGCCTATCTATGGATTGTGGACATAGAGGAAGGACTTCTGTTTCGGACTGTTATATCGTTGTAATGGGAGTTGTAGTCCCAGAGACATTGTTTTCCTTGAGTTATATAACAAAAAATGCTTTATTATTGGTTTTGAAGCATTTCTCTGCATTATGAGCTTTTCTAAGGCTGCTGTGTTTTCTAATTTGTAATAAATGCGAAGAAAGAAAAGCATAATCTGAGCCTCCGGTCCTGCCATAGAATCTTTCGGGCCCAGATCGTTTCCTATGCCGATGACACCCAGCTCCTTTTTTTCCTCCGGGAAAGGAGCAGATTTTGACGGAGAGAGTATCCGGGGTTACCTTGGGGCTGTTTTTAATTAGTTCCAGCTTAACAGCCTCAAGTGCAACTCTGATAAATCGGAGGTACTTTTCTTCGGCTGCAGATCGGACCCAGACTGGCAGGAATGGTGGCCTGCTAGTATGTTTCCCCCTGCAGCCTCTTCCCAGTTACTCTAATAAAAGAGAGAGGGACCCTGAAACCAAAGGGATAGGGTTCCACAATTGACGTAAGTCAGAAAGAAATTCCCTTTGGGCCAATTTACAGTAGTACATAAGTACTCACAAACATACAAAACACTACCAAACACCTCACATATCACAAGGTAGCAATGTAAACAGGTGAAACTTACAATATATGTGAAAACACTCTGGAAGTAATTAAAGTATTAAAACAATTTATTAAACATACATTACATCAATTAAAAACTGAAGATTGGGAAACACATGAAAGACGGTACAATAGAAGTGAAAAAGACGCTACGTGACAGGGGCCTACCCTATTCGATGCTTTTCCCCGCCAAATTACGGATTGTGGCAGAAGGGAAGACGTGGTTTTTCGACACGCCTGAGGTGGCAAGAGAGTGGTTGGATGGCTGGAGGCCGGTGGGCAAACCCCAACGCCCACGCAAGGAACGCCAAGAACACTGCAATGAGAGGTCGACGGAACACCAGGCAACTAGCCCGGCCACAGAGCACGGCGCCGCAGCGGGATTGGACTCTGATCTTGAGAGGGACCCATTTGATTCCTGGCAACCTAGCCAGGGTTGACGAGCGGAGCTATATTCGAGTTGACAAGTACACTGCCCTTGAGACCACGAGCTGATGGAACTGAGTAGGGCGGGCACTGGCCGGTGCCTGTAGGGGACTCACCGACCCCACATGCAAGTAAGAATAGATAGGGAGGGATCTAAGCACTCTGCCAAGTTGGGGATGCGGGCGGGAACTCGTCCGTGGAGCAGGGGAGCAGGGAGGGGGGAGGGGGGAAAGTTGTATTTTTACAGTTCTGGTTTCTGGTCATCACTATGTTCATGCAAGGTACAATTGCATTGCTAACCGTCAGTGCAGGATGCCCCGGCGCACAGCACACCATGCTGGCGCCACCACATTACTTCGTATGGGCTTCGTTGGTTATGAACCCTCATGGCGCAACACAATCAAGCAGCACACACTGAAGACGCCCCGTTAATGACAATGGTCTCCCCACTGAAACTGCTCACTTGGAACGTCAGAGGGTTGGGGGATAAAATTAAGCGAGGTTTGGTACTGCAAACCATCAAACGCTATAGATCTGAACTGATACTGCTTCAAGAAACACATTTGGCGGGGGCTACTTGTAAAGCACTCAATAGGCGTGGCTACTCCATGGCAGTACACGCTGAATTTACTACGGGCTCCACAGGCACTGGGATACTCCTTAAGAATAACTCTTCCTTTATGGTAGACAGCCGAAAGACGGACGATCAGGGACGTTTTGCGGCGCTCTCTGGTCAATGGGAGGGGAGGACCCTCAATGTGGTATCGGTATACATCCCCCCGGCGCTCCACTCTACAGCACTGCCGGCACTTGGGCAGTTTCTTCTTGACCTACCGGAGGGTGATATGATCATTGGGGGGGACTTTAATGCTATCACAGATCCCTTGCTAGACACCTTCCCCTTAAGAGATCGAAAGAGAGGGAATGCTACGCTACCGGGTTTCCTGAACGCCTTGGGCCTCACGGATGTGTGGCGTCAACTGAACCCCACGGCGAAACAGTACACGCACTACTCCGCCCCTCACGACAGTCTTTCACGCATTGATTTCTTCTTCTTTCTAGGGG
The DNA here is from genome assembly GCF_964263255.1 of Lissotriton vulgaris. Lineage (NCBI taxonomy): Eukaryota > Metazoa > Chordata > Amphibia > Caudata > Salamandridae > Lissotriton > Lissotriton vulgaris. The sequence goes on along the minus strand of NC_141695.1, from coordinate 321,148,910 downwards.
TGAGATTGGGTACCGTAGACAAGCTGGAAATTCTACCTAGAGGCATTTCCGACCACTCCCCGATATCCCTTCATCTTACCACCAAAGAACAGAAGCGCGCTAGGATATACCCGATATATCCCAACTATCTACATATCCCTGAGGTTAGAAAGAAACTTAAACTGACTACAACACACTACTTTAAAGACAACGTGGGCACGGTCACCTCACCGTCGGTGCTCTGGGAGGCGTACAAAACGGTCCTGCGCGGGGCATCCATTTCGGCAATCACAGGGCATAAACGAGAATCCAGAGCGGAACTTGCTAATTTAGAATTAGCGTTACACACAGCAAACACTGCCCACATGACAAACCCCACCCCTGATACCGCGCATGCGTTGCAACTCCGACAACACCAGCACCAAGCACACCTCACCACGGTCACTAAAGGTCACCTGGCAAACACTGCACACAGAATATATGACGTGGGAGATAAGGCAGGGAAAATGCTGGCGTGGTTAGACAAACGGGGCGGCAGTAACAGGGGGATTCCGCGCATATATGATGCTGAGGGTCAACTGCAGACTCACCCGGAATGGATAGTACGCACCCTGGCACACCACTTTCAGGGAATATACACACCGACACGGGTGGTCACGGAACAGGAGGCCGTGGAATCTCTTGGGGACATCGCTATTCCTGTGCTCTCTCCTGAGGCAATGCAAGAACTAGACCAGAGCCTGACAGAGGAAGAAATCCAATTAGCGGTACAAGCGTTGCAGTCCGGCAAGGCACTGGGTCCCAACGGCATACCTGTGGAGTGGTATAAGGCGACAGCTTCGGTGCTGGCCAAGCCCCTCTTGGACATGTACAACGAGAGTGTAGAGAAGGCGATGCTCCCACTGGATCAACGCACAGCCACAATCATAGCCATTCCCAAACCAGCCAAACCACCGACTGCCTGCACCTCGTATCGCCCCATTTCTTTGCTCAATACTGAAGCAAAGATCTTGGCAAAACTCCTGGCCAGTCGTCTGACCCGGCATCTACACACCCTGATACACCCCGATCAGTCGGGCTTCATGCCTCACAGGAGTACAGCGCTGAACTTACGGAGGGTGCATGGAGTGCTGGCGAGGGCGCATCTCCTTACGGACCAGGCGGTAATACTGTCTCTAGACGCCAAGATGGCGTTTGACCTGGTGGAGTGGGAGTACCTGTTTGCTGCCCTGACCCGTATGGGATTCGGCCCAAAGTATCTTGCGTGGGTGCGGCTGCTTTACACAGCACCGGTTGCGCAGGTGGTTGCGAATGGTCACATATCGCCAGCCTTCCCACTGGGGCGGGGAACCAGACAGGGATGCCCGCTGTCACCCCTTCTATTTGCGTTAGTGCTGGAGCCGTTGGCCATCATGCTGAGAGCGACACCACTATTCAGAGGCATCACATGGGAGGAAGGGTGGGAGGATAAAGTCTCCTTATATGCAGATGACATGCTGATATATATGATCAATCCCAATGAGGGGGTCCCTGCCCTGTTGGCTTTATGCGATAAACACGGCAGAGCATCGGGTTATACCCTGAACTGGTCCAAATCCATCCTCTATGTACTAAGGGGCCCAAGTCCGGTGCTACGAGCCGATTGCCCCCTAGAGATAACATCCGCCTCATTTAAATACCTGGGTATTATTATTACTGCGGATGCTGCGACATTCTACGCCGAGAACTTGCTGCCGCCTCTGGCACGCTTACGTGCAGATGTCAAATACTGGGCTACGTTACCGCTGACTCTCCTCGGGCGGGCGGCACTCTATAAAATGATGGCCCTCCCGAGGTTTCTCTATGTGCTTGAGAACTCCCCCTATGTGGTAAACCCGCGATACTTCCGACAGGTAGCTGCATTACTATCCAGTTTGCTATGGAACAACGGCCCAGCACGAATAGCGCAGGCGAAACTGGTAAAGAGCTGGTACGAGGGTGGGATTGCGCTGCCCAATCTTCAATTATATTATTGGGCGTCCCAACTTAAGGTAATCAATCACTGGCTTCACGTCACACGGGAGGACCCCGCGTATAAGGCAGACTGGTCACAGCTAGGGATTGAAGGCATGCTTTCAGTGCTGTACAATTATTCGCAAGTGAAGACCCTGCTGGGCCCAACGCTACACACGGCAACACTATGGCACACAGCACAGTCACGTCTGGGGTGGAAGGGAAAGATCACCAGGTTAACTCCGTTGTGGGACACTAAAACACTAGGAACCTTACGGACATGTAAGGGGTTCGCAAGATGGGACACAATAGGAATCTCAGTGGTTGGAGACCTTTGGGACAAGGGGACGGTTATTCCTTTCCCACAGCTCCAACAGCAATATGGTCTGGGCCCCTCGGAAACATACCGGTATGTACAAATCCGGCATGCCCTGCTACAATCGATCCCATCTGACACCACACTCCCAGACGCATCACCACTAGAGGACAGGTTACTAACCAAGTTTATGGAGCAGAAGGCAACCTCACTCACGTACAAAAAACTGATTAACAATCTGCCAGAGCCTACTCAAAAACTCAAGGAGAAGTGGGTGGGGGACCTGGGTGAGATGGATGAGACAGAGTGGAACGAGGCGCTTGCCTCTCCGCGAGAGGTGGGCATCTCAGCCAGATTCCGCCTAGTGCAGCTAAAAATTTTGCATCGCACCTACTATACTCGTACACTACTTCACAAAATAGGGAGGACGGCGCACCCATACTGCCTCAGGGGATGCGGGGAGGAGGGAACGCTGCTGCACACGCTATGGGACTGTCCTCAGATCCGGGAAGTTTGGAGGCAAGTTATGCGCACAGTCTCTCAAGCCATCAAAGTGTCTGTACTGCCTGAACCCCGTAAGTGCCTGTTGAACGTATGGGATCCTACAGATCTCGAGAGGTATGGACAACTATGGGTCACACTGGCGGTGACGGTGGCCAAAAGAGACATTGCGCAGAGGTGGGGAGCTCCGGAGTTGCCAACGATAGCGGGGTGGATAAGAAATATGGACCTCCTAATGGTAAAGGAGAGAGCAGTTTATGTGATGAGGGCATGCCCCCGCAAGTGGAATAAGGTGTGGACGCCATGGAACGAATATAGGGGAGAACCATGTGAACCTCTGCCGGAGGGTGAGGACTCAGATTCGGAGGAAGATGAGGTCTAGCCGAAAAAGGTGGGCTGGCGCACTGGTGGGAGCAGCCCGGGGCATGCGGAAACGTAACAATACATTAGGCGCAATGTTGGACGAATGTACCTGCAAAAGACTGTCTGTGAAAAAAACACACCTTATTGCTCAATGATGACCATAGTTGGGTTTTAATGTTTTAGCTGTTTCAAATGTTACACACTGTTAGTCTTAGATGCATATATCAGAATTGTACTGTCAGGGACTGTCTTGGGTGCGGGAAGCAGAATTGTGACACGACATGAATAGACTTGTTATTTCTGGATGTTCTAATGCAAGACCGTGGCAGATAATGATAATTGAGGGCACATGATATGTTTTGTCCATTTCTCATGCTTACACATGCTACTGATCTGTAACTGCACCTAACGAATGAAAGTATAAATATCTCTTTTGAATTCCTGACAAAGAATTTATTAAAAAAAAAGTAACCAGTGACCACCGAATATTGTTAATGCTTATGCTAATATTGCTGAAAAGTAGTCTCAATACAAATATTCAGTACAGCAATTCATTACCAAGGTGAGGATAGATATGCCTGCCACTATAAGCAATTGTATAGGACACAATACATCTCTGAAACTGTAAACTGTAATTGGCTTGTCATAGCACAGAGAGAAAAGTGGTAGAAAATGTGTTTTATTAGAAATATGGATAGATCAACGTGTAATGCCGTTTCAACTGCCTCAACTATACAAATGCAGACGAGGACAATAGCAAAAGTAACTGCATGTATTGCAAAAATTCGACATATCAATAAAAGAACATCTGTAAGGAAGAAAAAATAAAAATAAATAAAAAAAAAAAAAAAGACGGTACAATAATCAATAAAAACAACATTCAAATAAAAAGGAGTTTACAGGGAAAAAGGATTAAACTCAAACAAAAACCATTAATTTTGAATTTCTCCTTAATTTGTAATCCCAGATTAGCTCCTTGGGCGCTGACGCGTTTCGGCGGTACAATCAATTTAATCCGCCTTCATCAGGACAGTGTATAAACAATGTTTCCCAAATATTTTCTGAAATTTAAATAAGATCAGTCTTAGGCATAGTTTATAGGCACAATAGATCTAGTTAAATGACAGAAATCTGAAACCAATATCCTTAAAAAACGTAATGTTTCCAGCTCACTATACTAACACACATATATACATTGCTTCCAGTACATAAAAAACATGCATCATAATCGTACAAGTATACTACATTTGTAGCCTGAAAATATTAATTCATCACATTTGGTAAGTTCCTCATGATTGAGGGTATTGGTCTGGACCCATTTATTGTTGCCCAAATTGGAATCCAGGAACATATGATTTTCCATTAATAATGATAAAAAGAGATACCAAAACCTGATGCAACAGAGGTGGCAATGACGGCGAGCAATGATGTATCACCTACCTCAAACAGGAGATTGATCTAGCAATGTTTCATAAGGGGTGTTCAGCCTCCTTATCAAGTGGAAATATTCGTCCAGCGAATAATTTTCTCTATATGTTCAGAATACCTAGTCAAGAGAGGTGAATATCCGATTTAGTTTATTTAAAGGTTTATGATCCCTATTTCTTGACCAGTACAGTTGGTTTGTCAATATACCACAGTCGCATGTATCCAACTATTTATCCATGCACGTCCCCTAGCAAAATAGTTAAAACAGCGAGCAAAAGCCTCTCCTCTCTTCTCTACCGTGTATTATGGTGGGCACATTAAGTAAATGAGCCCTGCTTATGGTCGATCTAATACATATAATGGCGTAAAGTTAGGGCCAGCCAATAAGTCAAGGCGGTTGCCAAACAGATAAAAGCAAAACGGGAGGCGTGCCAATGCTATTACCGAGATGCATTTTCATACAGAGATCACTCCTTGTACTTACTGTTTAAAAATCAGTGAAGAAGCGTCTTTCATTGTCATAAAGATATCCAGCGAAATTACTGGAGGCTGAAAGAATATAGAAACAAGCCATTACTGGCTGAATGCCACCTGGGTGAGGGGCTATTACTATTCACAAGTCATTAGGTATACTTACAGAAAGTTAAAAAGGCTAGGTCAGAAGCATGCGGTAATTTTATGATAGGTTCCGACTTCCACTTCTAAATAAAGCATTTCCAGGAATCGGTAAAACTACAGGTTCAGGGTTTAAGATTCCAGACCAAGGATACTCGCTGCACGAGGTGATTTCCTCTTAGTCAACCCTGCATATTGTGACAAAAAGAAACAGACACCTTCGTCACAATCATGCCCTTCTTGTAATGGCGCATTCCAAATACTAACGCCCGTTTAATTCAGTTACCTTTAGCGTGTAGACCACGGACGTCCTGCGTGCTTGTCTTCTCGTCTTCCCAGCTAGCAGCCTCTACGGAAGACGCGCGGTTTTAAATACCGGCAGGTCGCGGGTGTTTGTTAGTGACGAATGCGGAAGTAATAGAGCGGGTGAAAAGACTACCCGTCATGTTAGCCGCGTTGTTAGGTAGAAGTAGTAATACTGTAGAAAACCGTTTATTTGTTTGTATGATCCTGGTTAAAAATATATTGTCGTGCCCTAAAATTTGTATTATACTACAAGAATATAGTAATGTATTAATTTGTATTGATTTATATATCGACCATCAGATAAAATTAGAGGGTCGATATTGGCTAAGTTGCACTTATCCTAGGTTAGCTCGTTTATGTGAGCATATTATACAGATAGTAGAGAGATACTTGTTTTAGTCTCTCATATATACGAATCAGAGTGTGTTGTTGGTGGTATGCATTCATAATAAATGACCACCCAATTATACATACATGTGCCTACGGTATGGATGTTGTTTTTCTAAACAGCCCAGTACATTCTGCTTCTAAGGCATATATTTATGAAAGCTCAAGATTATAGATGAAAGCTCATCATCTATAATCTAAACAAGATTATAGATGATGAGCTTTCATAAATATATGCCTTAGGAGCAGAATGTACTGGGCTGTTTAGAAAAACAACATCCATACCGTAGTCACACAGGCACATGTATGTATAATTGGGTGGTCATTTATTATGAATGCATACCACCAACAACACACTCGGATTCGTATATATGAGAGACTAAAACAAGTATCTCTCTACTATCTGTATAATATGCTCACATAAACGAGCTAACCTAGGATAAGTGCAACTTAGCCAATATCGACCCTCTAATTTTATCTGATGGTCGATATATAAATCAATACAAATTAATACATTACTATATTCTTGTAGTATAATACAAATTTTAGGGCACAACAATATATTTTTAACCAGGATCATACAAACAAATAAACGGTTTTCTACAGTATTACTACTTCTACCTAACAACGCGGCTAACATGACGGGTAGTCTTTTCACCCGCTCTATTACTTCCGCATTCGTCACTAACAAACACCCGCGACCTGCCGGTATTTAAAACCGCGCGTCTTCCGTAGAGGCTGCTAGCCGGGAAGACGAGAAGACAAGCACGCAGGACGTCCGTGGTCTACACGCTAAAGGTAACTGAATTAAACGGGCGTTAGTATTAGGAATGCGCCATTACAATAAGGGCATGATTGTGACGAAGGTGTCTGTTTCTTTTTGTCACAATATGCAGGGTTGACTAAGAGGAAATCACCTCGTGCAGCGAGTATCCTTGGTCTGGAATCTTAAACCCTGAACCTGTAGTTTTACCGATTCCTGGAAATGCTTTATTTAGAAGTGGAAGTCGGAACCTATCATAAAATTACCGCGTGCTTCTGACCTAGCCTTTTTAACTTTCTGTAAGTATACCTAATGACTTGTGAATAGTAATAGCCCCTCACCCAGGTGGCATTCAGCCAGTAATGGCTTGTTTCTATATTCTTTCTGCCTCCAGTTATTTCGCTGGATATCTTTATGACAATGAAAGACGCTTCTTGTCACTGATTTTTAAACAGTAAGTACAAGGAGTGATCTCTGTATGAAAATGCATCTCGGTAATAGCATTGGCACGCCTCCCGTTTTGCTTTTATCTGTTTGGCAACCGCCTTGACTTATTGGCTGGCCCTAACTTTACGCCATTATATGTATTAGATCGAACATAAGCAGGGCTCATTTACTAAATGTGCCCACCATAATACACGGTAGAGAAGAGAGGCTTTTGCTCGCTGTTTTAACTATTTTGCTAGGGGACGTGCATGGATAAATAGTTGGATACATGCGACTGTGGTATATTGACAAACCAACTGTTGAACATATAGAGAAAATTATTCGCTGGACGAATATTTCCACTTGATAAGGAGGCTGAACACCCCTTATGAAACATTGCTAGATCAATCTCCTGTTTGAGGTAGGTGATACATCATTGCTCGCCGTCCTTGCCACCTCTGTTGCATCAGGTTTTGGTATCTCTTTTTATCATTATTAATGGAAAATCATATGTTCCTGGATTCCAATTTGGGCAACAATAAATGGGTCCAGACCAATACCCTCAATCATGAGGAACTTACCAAATGTGATGAATTAATATTTTCAGGCTACAAATGTAGTATACTTGTACGATTATGATGCATGTTTTTTATGTACTGGAAGCAATGTATATATGTATGTTAGTATAGTGAGCTGGAAACATTACGTTTTTTAAGGATATTGGTTTCAGATTTCTGTCATTTAACTAGATCTATTGTGCCTATAAACTATGCCTAAGACTGATCCTATTTAAATTTCAGAAAATATTTGGGAAACATTGTTTATACACTGTCCTGATGAAGGCGGATTAAATTGATTGTACCGCCGAAACGCGTCGACGCCCAAGGAGCTAATCTGGGATTACAAATTAAGGAGAAATTCAAAATTAATGGTTTTTGTTTGAGTTTAATCCTTTTTCCCTGTAAACTCCTTTTTATTTGAATGTTGTTTTTATTGATTATTGTACCGTCTTTTATGTGTTTCCCAATCTTCAGTTTTTAATTGATGTAATGTATGTTTAATAAATTGTTTTAATACTTTAATTACTTCCAGAGTGTTTTCACATATATTGTAAGTTTCACCTGTTTACATTGCTTCCTTGTGATATGTGAGGTGTTTGGTAGTTTTTTGTATGTTTGGGCGAATTTACAGTAGTACATAAGTACTCACAAAGGGAATTTCTTTCTGACTTGCCTCTTCCCAGTTAGCCAAGAACCTGGGGATTAAGATCGACAATGGTGAGGAGGAGCCAAGATGGCCATCGGAGCGGACGTGTAGGCTCTCGGCTCCGCCGGCCCTTGAGTCCCGCACCGGAATCCTGCTCAATATCCTGAGGTGCATCACGGCGAAACGTGCGGGAAGCTGTGCTGACTTTGCCAGCGTTCCTCCGAGTTCTCCACCCGCCCGGTGACGGAAGATATCGGTAAATTGCCTTGCAGCCCTGGACCCCGTTCGTATCGCTGCGCACTGCCGGACCTCGCGGGCTCCGAGACGGCCGGGCTGCTCACTTGGGAGCCGGAGTCTGGGAAGTGCTGCCCATGCCGTGACACGGACCGGCCGACGCATGCCGCCAGGGTCTTATCGCGCATTCACAGTGTAGCGCGAGGGCGAGCTGGAGACGTGTTGTGTTTGCGGTCCCTTTGTCCGGAGCTGCCGTAGTGTTGTTTGGCTTCCATCGTTGCTCTGCCTGACATCGGCGAGCCCCCCCTCCTCTCTGCCTAATTTACCAAGTTGACGCGGTTCCCTGCCTGTACCGCTGACCGAGGGTGACCCTGGAGACACCGGAGGAGACTATTGCAACTCGGTCGTGCCTTGCAGCCCCCTTCCCCCCCAGCTCTTACATTGGATTGTAGGCAAGATGGCGATGCCTGCTCACTTGCTACGTGGGGAAGGCTGCCCACCCTCACCCTGGAACTGCGAGCTTACTTCCCAGCTGGGGGCCAGATCGCACTCATCCTCCTGGGATTCGGAGCTAAGGAGACCGCAGCCTGAATGGACTTATGGAGATGTTTTAACTTCTTTGGGGGAACTACGATCAACGATGGCGCACAACTACTGTAATCTGGGTGAGAAGGTTGATGCATGTGTGCTCGATCTGGTTCGGGAGCAGGGGGTCTGTTCCCGACAATGTTTGGATTTGCCCTTGCTGCTGACTATCTGTGAAACAATGTCTCCGAGTGCTCAAGGCGAGATTAGTGCAGCTATTGCCGACACTTGTAGCAACTCACGGCCACCCATCAGTTCTGTTGATGCTACTTTGTTTCCCTTTCGTCCCGAGACTGACTATCTGCCTCATTCAACATCCCCACTGCTTTGGACACTGGAAGCATGTTCTCTCGCCCCCTCGCCTGCTCCTTCCTTGGGGACTTCGCTCTCCCTGCTATGGAACTTTTGCCACCTGGAAGTATCGGAAGTACTTCTAATCGAGGGACACGTACTTCTTGGGGGCAGGCGACGTTCATTCTGTGCTCACGTACCTCCCCCTTTCTCAGTGCGGCCATTTTGTCTCTTTGTCTTGGACTGTGGTGGCTTTCCATGGAGGGTGGGCAAGGGGATACGTCCAAGATCGGGCCAGGGCTAGGCGATTTCTTTAGTGGAATTGACACGCTGGCGGGTGGAGACCAGGTTGGGACTGATTTCGGTCTGTTTTGTTTGCATATCTCGAAGTGACTCTCCCTAATTGCCATATGTTTTTGCCAAATCTATTTGCTGATGTTATTGGGGTGGAGGATATTTATAGGGCCGGCGGTGACCGGGAGTATGTGTAGTTGGCCCTCCTCTCGGCCTCTTCTTTTCATGGGAGTTATAGACTAGAATACTCTTTTCTTACTCTCTATATTACATATGTTATATTTATTCCTTTTCTTTTTCTTTCTTCCTTGTCCTATATTTCGGGTTTATTGGGCGACAGACACACTGCTGGGGGGGGGCAGGGGGTAGGCCGTAGCCTCTGCATGCGTGTAGGGTGGGGGGTTGGGGGATGGGATTTTAGTTTCTTGATTTCAGTTTCTATGGTGCCTTTATTTTCTTCTTTGTTTCGTTTTTCCCTCTTTATTCTCTCTTGGGTCCGTGTCTTATACAGTTTAGGGGTGGGTGGCGGTTGACACTGTTGTGATGTTAGATGTGTAACTCCGGTTGCACATATTTCGCGCTGCCATGCTACTTAGAGGACCTGACTAGTGGATAAATTGTTTGCGGGGTAAACTTGTTGTTACTATCACTTTATGCTAGCACGGACTCCATTTTCTTAGTTTATTATTTATGTAAAATAAAATGTCGAACTTGAATAGCTGCAACAAAACGAAAAACAAACCTTCATTGCTCCTGGGACACGGTTTCACGATACTTTCCAGTGTAACTTTTGAAAGCTTGCTTATCGTACTGAAGTGTCACTGTGTCACCGTATTGCTTGCTTTGGTGCTTCAAACGTATTCGTGGCCGGCCGGTTGGTTGTGGGCCCGTATTTGTTCTTTATTAATGCACAATAAAGGTTTACAATTTTTAAAAAAAAAAACCAAAAAAAAAGATCGACAATGGTCTGACGCTGAGATCCCAGATTCTTGGTCTCACGGGCACCTGATTCGGTCTCCTGCGGATGCTCCGCAAGTTTCTTCCTATACTATCGGAGGATCACAGGAAGATAACGGTTCAGGCTATAATCGGCTCGAGAATGGATTATTCCAATATCCTCTATCTCGGCCTGCCGGAATATCTGCTGCAACGATTGCAGGTAGTCCAGAACTCGGCAGCAGGGGTCATTTTTGGATTACCCGGCCGTGCTAGAACCTCGGACCTCCTGCAGTCACTCCATTGGCTGCCCATCCGGAAGCGGATAGTCTTTAAGGCCTTGACCTTGGCCCTTAAAGCTCTACATGCTTCAGGAGCAAAATATCTTCAAAAAAGGCTAGCTTTTTACCATCCTACAAGGTCCCTGAGGTCGGGGTCTTTGTCTCTTGCCGTGGTCCCGCGCATAAAAAGGGCATGTATAGGAGGTCGATCTTTCAGACTGCTGGCTCCGCTGCTTTGGAATACTCTGCCAGTGACACTGCGCAGTACCTCCAATCTGCTGGCGTTTAGGAAGGGCCTAAAAACCTGGCTGATATCAGTCTTGATTGTAAATGCCTATACATACAGTTTAGGGATCTGCCATTTTTCTGTTTTCTTCCTTTTCCGTTATGTTGTGATACAGGTTTGCAATAAAGCGCCGGGACACTCTTTGAGTAGCCGTGCGCTATACAAGACAAAAATAACATAACATTAGTTAAAGGGTTTGATCCGATTTGACATATTTCCTTAGAATCCTTTTCAAAGTGCCCGTTTTCCACGATAGGTAGTCACTTAGTGAATGGATACTGCTTTTCCTCCCTTTTTGAACATTAATTTAGAGAGGTCTTTTCTGGAGTGATTGGTTCCTGAACCAGACTTCACTCTTAGTCAGAGGCATCAGGAGGGCCAGCTAAATAGGCAAAGAACAGCTGTGCAGAGATCCTTGTCCTTGGCAAAGCAACAGCCTGTTCTTCCTTGACAGAACTCTGATAACAAGCCGCCATCATTGCTGTTTCAAAAGGTGTGCTGTGTGCTCTATTCCAAATACTCGACAGACGGCAATAATATATAATGTTTTAGCCTACTCAATCAAATCGGATTTATAAAGCGCATCTATTCACACACGGACATCCGGGCTCTGAGGTCGAGCTGGTCAGGTGGAATCATTTGAAAAACTAGGTCTTGAGTCTCTTTCTGATTTCCTGAAGGGAGGGGGAGGTCCGGAGGTAGAATCTGGTCCAGGACTTTGCGGTGAGGTAGGAGAAGGAGCCTCCTTCACTGTTGCTACAGTCGATGTGGGGGTGTAAGAGAGCTAGAATGAGGCGGTGCGCAGGTGTACAGGGTGTTGATGAAACCTCAGGCGGTGGTTGATGTATGCTGGTTTTTGGTTAAGCAGGGTTTTGCCGGCGTCTTTCAGCATCTTGAATTGACATCCCCTCGTGGATGTGGAACCAGTGGAGTTTCCTGAGTTGATTGGTGATTTGCGTTCATCTGGAGAGGCCGAGGATGCAGAGTTCTCTATGATCTGCATTCTCTTCAGGAGGTGTGTGGTAGTCCCTGCATAGTGTTACTGTAGTCAAGGCGGCTGGTGACTAGGGCTTGTGTGACCGTGTGTCTGGTGTTGACTTGGAGCCATTTGAAGAACTTTTGGAACATGTAATAAGTGAGGAAGCAGACAGGAGACTGCGTTGATCTGGTTTTTCATGATGAGTTGGCTGTCCAGGATGATGCTGAGGTTCTGGGCTTGGTATGTGGGAGTGGATGAGGGTCTGGGTCCTGTTTTACCCAGCCACCACGAGTTGTACCGCATGGAAGTTTTGTTCCAGAAGATCAGTACTTCTCTCTTGTCTGTATCGGAGTTTGAGGCAGTTGTTTTGCATCCAGTTGGCAAGGCTGGTCATGGACATGCTGACGTTGGCCCCTATGGTGGGAGGAGCTGGATGTAGTCTGCGTAGGAGAGTATGATCAGTCAATACATTTTGATGATGGCAGGGGTGGGAGGTGTGTCATGTAGGCGTTGAACAGAGTTTTACTGAGGGATGAGTCCTGAGGGATGCTGCATATGTGCTTGGTCATCAGGTGAATGGTGGTAGGTGGATACTCTGGGTTCTTCTGGTGAGGAAGGATGCAGTCCATTTGAGCGAGTTCTCTCTTGTATTCGGATCTCATGAAGCCCCTTGATCAGGGTGTGGTGGGACAAGGTGTTGAAGGCTGCTGAGAGGTTAAGGAGAAACCGGGTGAATGTTTCTCCCTGGTTTAGGTGGGTTGTGATGTTGTCAGTTACTGTGATCAGGGTTGTTTCGGTGCTCTGGTTCATAAGGAATCCGGATTGGGTTGAGTCTAGCAGATCATTGTTCTCCAGGTGATCCTTGATTTGACGGTCGATGGCCTTCTCTAGGACTTCAGTGGGAAAGCGGAGTAGAGAGTTGAGTCAATAGTTCTTGAACCCGTTGGGATCGGTGGATGGTTTCTTGAGTAGGGGTTCGACTTCAACGTGTTTCGATTATTCTGGAAGATGGCTGAGGTTATGAATTCATTTAAAATTGTGGTGATCTCATTGCTGATGGTCTTGTTTCCAAGGTTGAACATGTGGTGGGCACAGGGGTCCATGGGTGCTCTTGATGGACGGTGTGCATGATGCACTGGTGCTCTATGTGGTGAGCTAGTCCCACAAGGTGATCTGATGGTCAGAGTTTTGGTCCGCAAGAGCGAGGAGGCCAAGTATGTCGGAGGCGGCAGTGCCGGGTTCTAAGTGTTTGTAGATGGTCGAGATCTTGTCGTGGAAGACGTCCGCCAGGGTTTTGCAGAGTTCTTCAGATGATGATTCTGGTTGCTGAGTGGTGGAGACCTCCTTCACAATGCTAAAGTATTCTTTGCTGTGCTTGGAGCTGGCCTCGAAGCAGTCGGCTAGGATTTTATTTCTGTCTTTTTCAGGAGTTGCTGATAGTGGTGAAGCAATGTCTTGAAGGTGGTGTGTTCAGTGCGCTCCTTGCTGGTGCACAATTTCCTTTCTAGTTGCTTGCAGTTGCGTTTTAGAGGTTTTTAGTTGTGAGGCGTACAAACTAGCATGTTTAGTTGGTTGTTTGAGTTTGGTGCATCTGATGGGGGTGACTCTGTCGGCTTAGTTGGTGTTCCAGATGGGGACTTTCTTGACAGTGTTCAAGGTTGGTAGCAGCATTGGAGTGGGAGGTTTTGAGTGCGTCTGTTCTTTGGCTTGCAGATACTTTGTTCCAGCTGCAGTGTGAGGTGCTGTACGTCTTGGTGGCAGTGCTGGAGGTTCCTGTGATGGTTAAGTGGACAATTGAGTGGTGAGCTCGGTGATCTTGCTGTACTTGACTGTTGCTGGCTGTAAAAATAGGGTTGCGCATGTGCCCTGCGTTGTGTGAGGGTTGGTGACTAGCTGGGTGTGGCCGATGATGTTAATGCTTTCAAGGAGGTTGGCGTTGTTTGGGTTGTCAAGGTGAAAATTGAGGTCACAGGAATATGCAGAGGTTTGGTATCAATGGCTTATGATGCAATGAATTTGAGAAAGGTGTCACAGAAGACTGTGTTTGGTCCTGGAGATCTGTAGGAAAGGGTGACTCTGATGGTGGATTTGCCACCTCTTTTGAGTTGTTCCATAATCAGGATGATGTCGTCTGTGGCGGTGGTGTGGTGAAGTGAATGGTTTCTTTGTGGATTATGGTGATTTCACCTCTGTATTTGTTGATAAGGTCCTGGTGTGCTATCTTGTTGCCGTTTGGCATGGCTGTGGCAATGTCTGGTGCGGATGCAGGGTTTAGCCAAGAGGAAGACTACATTGGGGGGTGAGGGAGGTGATTATGTCACAGATCTCTGTGGCGTGTTTAGAGAGTGATCAAGTGTTGAGCAGGAGGCAGTGGAGTTGCCCATGCACAGTCGAGGTTGGCATGGTGGTTGTATGAGCGTGTGCCAGGGTGTTGCAGGAGAAGAGACGGTGGTGGGGAGAGGTGCAGTAGCAGTTGTGGCAATGTCCAAGGCTGTGAGCTCTACCAGTGCATTTGCGGGTGTTGGGAATGCCAGGGTTCGACGCACGAACAGACGCAGATGTGCTTGCCTTTTGCATGCAGGCAGCACTGTCATGGTGCGGCCTCCATTAAGTAGGTCCTGGGAGGAGGAAGAGGTGCTGGGAGACTGGAGCAGCTGAAAAAATTAGTGGCAAAGTCAACACAAGCAACCGGTAAGAACAATAGAATAATGACTGCACAGATACACACTGGGGGAAAAAACTAAGTAAATAACAGGCACAGAATTGTTTTACAGCGAGATACCGGGCACAGTAAACAGTGATGGGGCACGTAGGGCCGGCAAAGAAGGGCAGTTGCAGTTAAATCAAAGCACAGAGCAAATAACAAAATAGACTCCCAGAATGACACCAGGCACAGAAAATAACAGTGATGGGGCAGAGAAGGGAGGTAAAGAAGGGCAGAGGGTGGTCCGCTGAAGCACCAGGCTTACACTAGCAAAATTTGCTGGCACAGGGACCTGCTAAATAGATCTAGGGTTTAAGGTCTAAGGTGCCATTTAAACATGCCCAAATGTTTGAAATGTTCTTATTGTTTTAATTAATAACCTATTTTAGTGCAGTTTTAATTCTCCTTCCGTGTCGATTGCTTACATTTTATCTGCTCAACATTAAGGCTTTTAAAATAAAGTTTTAGAATTTCCAGTCCCGACTTCTTACTGTAAAGATTGTCTGTTGTCTGGTTTTTTATTTCCACTGTGTCCCAGAACCTGTTTAAAGGAATGGCTAATAAACAACCTGATAATACCGCCTGCGAAAGAACAACTAGTTGGGCATGTAAGTGCTGCAGTCGACTGGGTTGGTCTCACTCAGGGCATGCACTGAACTGAGTCCTTGTACTAGTGGTCTAAGCCCCTGCAGTTCTGTAAGAGTTCTCCAGAATTCGTATCATACTCTACTTTTAAGAAAATGTTGTCAAATCCAGTAAGTTAATTTCAAAAGCCTCTGATGGTGCAGATTTAGAATAAAATAATAATTGGGATAAGTCTTGGATTCTTACTTTAACTCTTCTAAACAAGAGCACTTGTATGCAGCACTTTCTAAGATGGTACATCATAAAATGCTAAATAGACCTGGACCTCCTGACTATTAATCAGCTGCCAGCATCCGATATTCATATAATGTTTTGGTCACCGGTACAGTAGTAGTTATCCATGATAAAATGAGTGTCATTTGAGTGTATCCTTGTCAACCAAGAGAATTTAGTAGTCTATTGGAGAGATAAAAACTTTTAGGGGCCTTGTGATTAGAGCCTTCTTCACAGGAGAACATGTTGTGTCAGACAGAACGAGAAAATGTAGAGCAAGATGTTGCATGGTCACTGCACGTGGGCCTTAAAGCTCTACAGGCTCTGTTTGACAGCTCTCCATGAAACTTTACAAATCTATGTTTACTCTTGAATAATACAAGATCTGTGCCTCTTGTAAACCAATTCTATTCGAGGGAGCCCTACCGCAGTGGTGAACTGCAATTTCCATTCTTCCCCCAGAAAGTCCCGGGTGCAAGAAGAAACATTTGGTGTCTAGTGTTCCTTATCTTGTAGGTGAAGTTTGAGTGCTCTAATTTTGACCCTAATCCAGATTATTTTATTTGGCCCAAACCTTTAGGTGAAGGGCCACCAAAATATGTACTTTTCTATAACGTTTGACCGACCCTTCCACCTGTGGTGTGATTAAATTTTCTAGCTTCATTGTAAAAGATTTCCATTTAGGATATTTTGGGTTAGTCAGTCAGTCAATACATCTTTATTTCGGTTAATAAAAACCATAAAAGCAATGCAATACAAAAATTCATTATATACACATTAATATTTGTACAGAAATAAGATATACACATGATTGCAATTCAAAACAATATAAAACAGTTAAAATCTTTGATGCAAAGAGAAAAGAGACAAAATCTGTGTCATGAATATAAAGGCCCAACCCTATTTTCAAACAATCCTCATTCAGTTATGTGTCCTCCTGATAGTGAATTCATTTGGGTGAGTCTGATTTTATTTATACGCACTGCCGCTACCAAAAAACTGGCTACACTATAAGTAACCTGCATAGAGTCACGCATTTGTAAATGTAGGAGGGCAGGCCTCACCTGGACGAATTTTAGTTCCTTCAGAACAGGGTATAATTTTTTTTTACGGGCCACCAAATAGTGCTCGCAAAACATCACCAAGTGGAGCGTGTCCTGTGTAGAGAAACTATCACAGGTGCAGGGTGGCGTATCTTCAGGGGTCCCCCACTTCAGATAGGTACCAAGTGTGAGGTGGATGAGGTTGAACCTGAATCTAACTAAAAGGAAACAATGGTAAGAGTTGGTCACGTACTTTAGATAGGGTTCCATGACTGGGGAGATCACAAGTGGATAGATTGATCTCACCATAGGTTTCCGGAGTTCAACCTCCTCCCTATCGGACTCAAGTAAATTGAGGAAGTTGCGCTTAATCCACCCTACATCCTCATTCCTGAGACCCTGTGGTGATAGATACATATCTGGACGCCCCAGCCTCACGCATGCCGCTCTAACATACGCAAGCCAGGGTATTCTATCCACTCTATCCAGGGCCATACAGTCCTTGAGTATTAGGTGGTTAAGCGTGATCTCCTCATTTAGCCAGGTTTTAACCCATCGTAATAAAGGGGCAATTTTTAAGTGATCAGAAATATACCCCAAGCCTACTTCACAGTGGATAGAATATGTAGGGGATGATTGAGGGAGTGACCGAAGGGATCGTGTGAACTTGTTTTCTATAATTTGGATCCCTGTTGTTGGAACATAGCCCCAAATATCAGCCCCATATGAGGCGATTGCTACGCACTTTGATTTATAGATGCGGATCATAGACTCCATGGGTCTTGCACCCAATCTTTTTGAAAAATTCATGAGGGCTGTGGTAGATCTTGCAACCACGTTACCCTTGAGTTTCAACTGGGGGCCCCCAATTCCCTCTTTCATCAAATATAACCCCTAAATAACAAAAGAAGGGTACCCTAGAGATTGGCGTTCGATTGCATCTAAAGGTTTTGATCTTCATGGTTTTCCTGCGTAAACCAGCCACCATTACGTGGGATTTCGAGGTGTTGATTTTTAAGTCTAAGGCCTCCATAAAGGAGCCAAAATGATCTAACAATCTTTGTAATCCAGTACCAGTCCGAGCAAGTAGGACGGCGTTGTCCGCGTACAGGAGGACTGGTATAGCCGTCCCTCCCATACGCGGGACGTCCAGGGTGGCCAGATCTAGGGATTTACCCAAAGAATTAATATAGAACGTAAATAGGAGAGGGGCCAGAATGCAACCTTGTCTGACCCCTCTTCTTGATCTAAATTGCTCGGTACATCTGCCCTCCCTTGTTACCCTAACAGAAGCCGACAAGTTCTGGTGAAGATCATTTAGAAAATTAACCAACGTAGTGTCCAAACCCATGTCCTGCAAAATAAACCATAATTTAGAACGATTGACCAAATCCAATGCGGAAGAAAGATCCATAAAACCCAAATATAGAAGCCCCTCCTTCACCACTGTGTACTTACTAATAATAAAATGAAGGTTTAGGCATTGATCCATGGTCCCCCTGTGTGCCCTAAAACCGTACTGGAGATCAGAAAGAACCCCACTCCCCTCAAGCCAATCTCCCAATCTCTGTAAAATAACTCTGCCTAAGATCTTTACGGCAGAGTCCAGCAGGGAGATTGGCCTGTAGCAAGCGGGGTCCCCCCTGTTCCCTTTCTTGAAAATCGGAACAATAATGGAGGTTGACCAAGAAGATGGGGAGCCTGCGGTGAGTATTGCATTAAAAACGTTTGTTAGAATTTTGGACCAGAATTGTGGGTACAAGATGTAGAGATCTACAGGGACCCCGTCAGGGCCAGGGGCCTTATGTTTGCTAGTATCTTTGATCGCCTTTTCCACTTCAGAGGTGTTAAACTTAATGGGCATATTGTTTCGAGGTACGACTAAGTCTGGGGGAGTAGGGACCCCTGGCTCAATGTCATAGATGTTTCTAAAGTGATTAAGCCAACTCTCATCTTCAATTACGCAGTCCATATCTGATTTTCCCTCCTCAGTGAAAAACGACTGATTGATGATAGCCCAAAATTTTTTGCTGTCTCTCCACATCTGCAGATTGAAGATGATCCCAGGCTTCTTCCTTAATTTGATTCTTGCGATTTGCAAGTGCCAGTTTGTATTCCTTACGAAGGTTCGCCACAATTAGCCTATCCCTAGGTCTAAGTTTCAGCGCTTTAAGTAGGGCACTATGGGCAAGTGAGCACTTTTTGTCGAACCATTTAAACACCTTCTCACAATGTGAGCCGTGGACTGGATAGAGGACCTGGGGATGCCAGTGGTCTGGATACCTCCCCAGACCATGGCATGTTGTCTCCTACTAATGCGACTATGGAGGAGGGAGCGTCTTACGTAGTGATGTTGCGTAGGGCGGCCGAGCTTCCTACGGTGGCAGTCGGGACTAACCGCCT
Source organism: Lissotriton vulgaris (assembly GCF_964263255.1). Taxonomy (NCBI): domain Eukaryota; kingdom Metazoa; phylum Chordata; class Amphibia; order Caudata; family Salamandridae; genus Lissotriton; species Lissotriton vulgaris. Next base: position 321,129,734 of record NC_141695.1, on the reverse strand, counting down.
GACAGAGGTGCTTCAGCCGGTAGCAAGTTCTTCGGAGCTCCTGCTGCCGTTTAATAAAGCCCTGACCGACATCCTTTTGGGCACTTGTCCAGGCGCAACACAGGGGCTCCCATGGATAGGATGGTTGCCCACCGCCCGGCCGACCCCACTTTCCTCTTCCCAACACCCCATCCCGGATAGCTTGGTTGTCCAAGCTTCTACTTCCAAGAGCGCATTCCCTAACCCACCACCAGATAGGGAATCCAAGAAGCTGGATCATCTTTGGAAGAAGGTTTTCTCTTCCACCTGCTTGGTACTGCGGTCGGTAAATACTGCATGTCTATTGGGCCATTATTCCCACTTTGTGTGGGATACGGTTGGGCAAGTGCTGCCTCAGGGTCTGGAAGAGGCCTGGGCCGTACTCTCTCAGGCCGTTGCTGCAGGTAGGGATGCAGCAAAGTTTACTATCTGCTTTGGGTTGGATACCGCCGACTCTCTGGGCAGGAAGGTTTCCACGTCGGTAGCCCTTCGTCGCTACGCCTGGATGAGACAGACTGACTTTTTTCTGGGGATGTCCAGAGCACTCTTCTGGAAATGCCCTTTGTCACCGAAAAGGTGACTGGCATCAAAGCGTATCGCCCTCTAGAGCATTTCTAGGACTCACCGGCTATGGCCATGTCCTTGGGCCTCTCCACTTGACCAGCGCAGTCTGCTTCTAGCCCCTTTTGTGGCTACAGAAGGGGTGCCCCACTACGTCGGAGCCACAGGCCGGTGCAAGCTGCACATCCTTCGTGCGGCTGGGGACATGGGAACCACTGCCGAGGTTCTGGGGTCCAGGTTGCAGGCCAGTCCACCAACCTCCCCAATTCCCCCCCCGGCCCCCCTCTGCTTACGCCTCCAAACCTTCCTAGTCCGACATTTCAGGCCCATCAATCGCCAGTGGACAGCAGGATCTGCCATCACCTCCCCCACTGGCGCACCATCACGTCAGAAAGGTGGGCTTTGCAGATTGTCCGAAGTGGCTACTCCCTCTCCTTCGAGACTACCCCTCCAGCCATGCCACCTCGGTACCATCACATGTCGGAGGATCGCCTGGGCCTTCTCTAACAGGAAGTTCTCTTGGCCAAGGGAGCCATCAAGCGCTTTCCTGTTGAAGAAGTAGGTCGTGGTTGCTATTCCCACTACTTTCTGGTACCCAAGAAAGGGCCTACGTCCTATCTTGGACCTCAGGAGCGTCAATCGCTTCCTCAGAAACGAGAAGTTCAAAATGTTGACGTTAGCTCAGGTCTTGTCTGCCCTTGACCCTGGAGCTTGGATGATAGCGTTGGACCGGCAGGAAGCCTATTTTCACATCCCTGTATTGCCGGCCAACCAAGACTACTTGCCATTCATGGTAGGCCGCAAGCATTTTCAGTTTACCGTTCTCCCCTTCGGCCTTACCATCGCCCCTCTGGAGTTCACGAAAGTGATGGCGGTGGTCACAGCTCATCTGCGCAGATCAGAGGTTCCAGTCTTCCCCTATCTCGACGACTGATTGTTGAAGGCGGGCTCGCCCGAGGCAGTCGTTTCCCACCTCCAGACTACGGCCGACCTCCTTCATTCGCTGGAGTGCTCCATCAATGTGCCGAAGTCGCACCAGATTTCCTCTCAGAAGCTCCTCTTCATCGGAGCGGCTCTGGACACGACGCGGTTTTGGGTCTATTCTCCCGAGCAGCGAGTCAGGGATATTTGGGCTATGATTCCGATCTTTCAGCCCTTATTCTGGGTTTTGGTCAGGATGACCCTCCGGCTGCTGGGCCTGATGGCCTCCTGCATGCTGTTGATTATGGTATATGCGGGCTTTGCAGTGGGACCTGAAGTTCTAGTGGGCTCAACATCAGGTAATCTGTCTGATTGCGCCCAGATCTCGGAGGGCACTGCACACCAATTGCAGTGGTGGCTTACAAACAAGGGATTGGGTCAACGGCAGATTCCTCTCCCTTCCTCAACCAGAGTTCACAGTAGTGACGGATGCTTCACTGCTGAGATGGGGCGGCCACATGGGAGAGGCAGAGATCAGAGGCCTCTGGTCTCCAGTGGAGTCTGGGCTCCACATCAACCTTCAGAAGCTGCGAGCGATCAGTCTTGCAGTAAAGGCGTTATTTCCCTCTGTCCGGGGAAGAGTAGTGCAGGTGTTCACGGACAACACCACCGCCTTGTGGCACTGCAACAAAGAAGGCGGGGTGGGGTCATGGACCCGATGTCAAGAGGCCCTTCGCCTCTGGACATGGCAGGAACATCGGGGCATATCACTGGTGTTTCAACACCTGGCAGATTCACTGAATACCAGGGCAGACTAACTCAGCTGCTGGTGCTTGATGGATTGTGAACCCTAGGTATTTGTAGGAGTCCACCTGGGATATTGTTTTTTCCTCCAGTTTCCAGGTGAATGTCCCCTTTGACCCTATTTTGTGATGTTTACTAAAGCATAATACCTTGGTTTTCTTAAGGTTTTTTTAATTAATTGAGCAGAAGTGATATAAGATCCTAGTTGGGTCATCGATCGCTGCAGGCCGATTGGTGTTTATGCTAGGAGCACGATATCATCTGCATATTGAAGGCTCCTGATTGATGTTTTGCCTAATTTTTGGGGGTCAATTTGCACTTGTTAGAAGTAATTCTCAAGATTGGCTGTGTAGATGTTGAATAAACAGGGGGCCAACACACATCCCTGCTTTAGCCCGTTTAATGTTGGGATCTTGTTTGTTATGGTGCGGCCATCTCCTTTCCTTATCTGCACCCATGTGTTTGAGTAAAGGTTGATTATTGCCTCCAAAAGTTTAGGTGGTGCCCCCCAGCTTTGCATTTTGGCCCACAACTTCTTTCTCGGAACCTTGTCGAACGCTGCTTTAAGGTCAGTAAAGCAAGCGTACAAGGTTCGAGATTTTGCGTAAGCTTGATTGGCTGGAAGTATTACAGCAGAAATATTGGTACGTGTGGGTGCCCATTCTGGCCCGAAATCCAGTTTGAGTGTTTTGTATCGGGTTTATGCGATTGACCCAATCCTCTAGATCTGCCAAAAGATTTGAAGCATATATCTTGGCCTCCACATCAATCCGTGCAATCGGGGTCTGAATGTGAACCTGTTTTGAATATGGGATTTAAAATGCTTCTTTGCCAGGAATCAGGGATCGAGCCAGTTGCTAACGTGTGCATAAACCATGGAGTTAGAATACCAGTCCAGAATGAGGGGTCGTGCCGGAAGAGTGCATTTGGCAAGCCATTAGGAACTGGTGCTCCCTCTGATCTTAAATTTTTTATAAGTTAGTTTACTCTACAGTCTCCTAAAATGGGCACATACCACTCTTTAAAGGGCGTCATTACATTGACGACCTGTGACGGAGCAAATTATTTTTAAAGCTGTACATCTACTGCACTGAGCGTTCTAAAATTGGAGCCTGAAATTCTGCAAGAAAAATTTAAGAATGACATTCCCATTCGGCGTCTAACATCTTCAGGGAGTAATCCGTTTACTCTTGCTCTGAGATTGTGGGAACTCAGTAGGGTGCTATGAACGGCATGTCCCCACATTCAGTATCTCTTTATTTTTTAGCACATTGGGCTTTGCATATATACATTTTTTTTGTTGTTGTTGCTTACACATTGACTTGAAATCATAATGCACGTGTCTGTCCAGTATACTGAGCAGTTACTTCATATGTCTTTTGTTTGCAGGAGCATACCTTACATACAATATTCACATGTACAACCCCCATCTAAATGAAATATACATATTCTGGGTAATTTTTGCAAAATTACGTGGTAAAAAGTATGCAGTTTTACCTATCTTTAGACCGCCTCCCTGTGTTCTAGACTAGGCTTTCTGTGGAGAGTGCATGGCACCATGATGTACTATTGGCTCCTGTGAGTTATGCATAACAAAGGCCTCTGGTGTGCAATGTACTCAGAACAGTTACCCATTCCTCTCTGTGTCATCCCATTTTTGCGTAGGCTCTCATCTCCAATGTTCCAGAGCTGATCCGCACTATTTTCAACTGGACCATGGATTATCTACGAGATAACTTGCTGCAGTGGATTCGAGATCAGGGAGGATGGGTGAGTTTCTCTTGTCTTTCTTTGCTTGTGGCATAATCAGTTTGTTATTCTCTGATGTATTCCTTTCTATTATTTGTCTTTATAATACAGGGCTTTGTGTGGCATGTTTGTTTTTCGCAGTATAGTATGCTTTATTTGTTCTGACTAGTTATTTTCTCTCAGCATCGCACGTATGCTTTTTTATGAACTGTTTATTTCCCAAATCTTCTCAAGTATGCTTTGTCTTCAATGTTTCTTATGCGTTGGTATTTTATGACTTTTTAAAAATTATATCTCCTCTTGGGGCATCCTATTAAAACATTGTTCTGATTACCTATGTCTGCTTGCTTTGCTCTGCGAGATTGTTTTCTCTTGCATTCTCTAACCTGATTTGTAGGGTTCCCTTCTCAAAGTTTGTCTGCTAGTTAGTAGTGTCTTTTTGGCATCCCATACATTTTCTATTCTGATTAGTTTTTGTTTTGGCATATGTGAGGCATATTCTCTGAAACCCGTGGATTTATGTAGTTTCTGGGCAATAATTAATATGGTAATTTACCATTAATTCCTCAAGACATTTGGTACTGTTGCATTCCAACTGTATGGCTGTGGCTATGTATACTTCTAGCGGAGCCGTGTTAAGCAGAAGAGGTTTGTCCAGATAGTTATAGATGTATGAAAATGTATAGATCTAGAAAACCAGGCAGTAAAACAAGGAATGAAATACAATGAAAATAAGATTATAGTACTTGGATAGTATAGGGCTGAACTCAGGTTAACATGAATGACATTCATATCCTACAGGGAGGGAACATGATGACTGCAAACTTCCCCACATCTTTCAGGGTGTACATCATTTGTCCTCTTGCTGCCTGGTCATACAGTTCAGTAGCCAGAAGATTCCCATTGTCCTATTTTCTTCCTTGCTATGGATTAAAGGATAGCTAAATAGTTTAAATGTATACTGCAGCTCCCATCCCAAAACTCAATAACATATTATTAGAATGAACTTGGAATCCCAACTCTCGGCAAATGAGAATAAATGTTTGGAAAGATCATTCGACAGCATCTCTGTTCTTTGTAATGTCCGTTATTCTGGAGCCAAGGTTCTCCGGCAAGAACTTTGACCGAAGACTGCAGTACTCAGTATAGCGGACTGCTTTTGTCTCCAACTGATCATCCATACTGTTCAAGGTGCTAAGGAGTGTCTAGGAAATGAAGTGCAATCCAAGGCTGCCTAAAACTATCTGGGGCCTGTATCTCTAACGGCTAGTTGTGGTCCTCTTCCTCTGTTGTTCTCTTACCACCCACTAGACTAGTAACCTCCCACTTGGAACAAGAGGTACAGCAGTCTGTATCTAAACGAGGACAAGGTCAATATGTTATAACTCCAGAACCACAAGTCATTGGACAGTTGTGCCAGCGATTTTGTGCGCAGCTCATTCAGGCCTAGCTAGAGGTCTGGAATAGGGCAGGAGATTGGCGATAGCCTCACATTTCTAAAACCCAATATTAAAGTCATCCAAAGAAGCAGAGGAAGAGGTGCTTCCTGAGCACCACTTGGTGGTACTTAGCATAGTACACATCAGAACAACCACATTTACATTCGGGGAAGTCAAGGCCTCAGATAACGGAACCGGAATTGATCTTTGTTCAGAGGTCAATAGATTGTCTCTAAGGGTACATGTGTAAACATCCGCGCCGCCACAACCATTATTCTCTCCGTAGCCTGATAACGAGACAGTAGTCTCCTTTCTATGCGGGTGAGGGTACAGTCTGAGTGCACCCAATTCTCATTCAACTTTTTTTCTCTGATGCTGGTCGAGGAAACCAAACCAAACAGAGCATTTGCAGAGTTCTCATCGATGTTAAATCCACTGGGGAAAAAATACAGATTAAGAAGTCGAACTTGCCAATTGGTCTGCAATGCAAGGGCTTCATTTCTTCTTTATTCCATGCATGCTTTATTTCCCTATGATATCCCTTGCAGTTGCCTTTTTGACTGGTAGTTTCCATTGATATCTTGTGCATGCTTTCTTTTAATTTGTTGTTTTTCTTTTACATTGTGTCCTGTAGATTAGCAAGCTTTAGTCTGACTCTCTATATCCCTTTGCTTCGTTATGCAGTCTTTGTTCTGATTAGTAGTTTGAAATGTTTGAATGTGGCATTACATGTGTCTCCTGGTTTTAAGGTTGGCTATCCTTTTTTTGCAGGAGAGTCTGTTTGGTACACCAACGTGGCAGACCATTGGCATCTTTGTAGCCGGGATACTGACGGCCTCCCTCACCTTCTGGAAGTTTTCTTAGGGTTGTGTAAATGCATTAACCTAGCACATCCCAAAGTGGACGCTGAGCTTCCTTTGCTAATGCCGGACTGTGCTGATCGGGCACTTCTGTTCATCATTCATTGCAAATGGCCCTGTGAATTCTTCATACTTTTACACAAATTCCTCGTGCCTTTTTTAAGAAGAAAATATGAAAGACATTTTGTTTTTTAATTACTTTTTCGATTGGTTTACTTGAACAAATCCTTTTCTTGAAACTTGAATCTTAACAGGGCTGTCTGCAGCCCCTTCCGGTGCATCAACCTGGCCACTCAGCTGAATGAAAGACCGAGGGGAACCATTTCTGTTCATGTGAATTGATGTGGTCACTGAGTCAAAATCCAGGCCAAGGAGAGGGTGCGAAAGTAGGGGAAAGGGAGAGAAAAAAACATTTTGGAGGGAGGGTCATCCGCACTATTGTACCGCATGCTTTGTGGCACTGATGAAATTCCGTTATGTAAAGCAATGATTCTGTTCTCAGGGATAACTCTGCTGGCTGAAACAGGAGTCTTATTGATCTTTGTAACTTGAGGGATAGTTCAGCTTGAGGCTTCATTTTGCAAGTTGTATAGCCTTAAAGATGGCACTTCCTTTCAGAGAAAGAGTATGATATCTGTGTAACCGGAAAAGAAGCTAGTCTGTCTTCAAACTGCACGGTCTGGTGAACTGAGTAATGCTTTTCTTTCTGTAACTCGAATCGGTCTCTGGGACATAGCTCTTGTTTTAGGAATGAGCTTGAATGATCAGATTAGTGATGCATGACCTCTTGTCTTAGGCTTTGAAGTTTTACAAGTTGCATGCCCCAAGAGGCAGATAAGATATGCTTGCAAGTCTGATGGCAAGAGTTAGCTGCAGTTTCTAAAACCGAATTATTCACAACCATAGCCAGTATGCATCACCTGCAAGGTTTGAACCTGTAAAATATTCCACTGTCTGCCACTGATTGTTGACTAGTTCCTTCTCCAGATCCCATCCCTTGGATATCTGAGGGAGTGACCTACATGTAGGTGGTTTGACCTGCCTGAGTCTGGGAATCCAGCACACAGTAAACCAAGTTGTTTTGTTAATTCCCTTGTTTGATCAGAAATCTGTGCCCTTGGATAGGTTAGTATTGAATTACTAAAGGGACCTTGGTTCTGAATGGCCGTGTTCATCTAGGATCTCTTTCAACAAATTGCACTGTTCTGGGTTTGATGTCCTGTGAAACACATTCTAAAACGGGTCTTGTTTGATTTAGTGCAACCTATGCTGGATTCTGTTGCTTATTGACTTGTCCCTAACCCAGCACGAATTTAGCCGCACTGTATGACTGGAGAGTGTAAAACCGAGATTGTACTATGCTTCTCCACAAAGCAACAAAAATGCTGGTAAGGACACCGTTTTTCCCTAATGCCTAACTTGGGTCTCAGATATGGTCCTTGTCACTTGAGTGCGTTCCTGGGCAAGAAGTGCTTCACGCCCTTGTTGTCAGCCTTGCAGGTTACTTATTTAGTATCAAAAGATCTACTCTCAACCCAGGAGTTCTCACGTTCCTTTCCTGACTAGAAGAGGTGAATTCATTCACATCTAAGGGCCTTATGTGCATCAGCTGAGCACGTTACTCTAGGGGGTTCCTGTACCACTCACCTCGCCAATCGTAGATCAAGTGCCACTAGCCTTTAAGTGGCTTGAATAGAGAGCACTGAGCAATTTTTTATTGTATGTGAACCTCCTGCATGTGGGCCCTTCAGTTGTAATTGCTATGCCGGGAAACACCATATGACCTTTAGGGAATGTTGGCCCCATCAAAATACAAAGGTTTCACTGTAAAAGGCTGCTATTTGTACTGGCACGCTTTCTGTCTTTCCAGGTTTTTACCTTCCTTACACAGATCTGAGAAGTAGGATACAGGTGGTACCTTAATTTCATGTTCTCCTAATGCACCTTGATACTATTACCCCCACAACGTCTATTCATCATTCGCATGTTTTGGTGGTGGTGTGGCCATTGACTGCTTCCTTTTTTCACCTGCTTAAGTAGCTACTTCTTGTGCCTATCTAGGGGACATTTGTATTCTCTGTGCCCTCTCTCCTTGGCAGCACTTATGACTGGAAAAGGAGCCATGCCTTCCAAGCTCTTTGTGCTGTTTTATTAGCCTGTTTGTAACCGTGATAAGAACATTCAAACCAGGACTTATCGGAGAAATCTTTATAAATGAATATCCTTAAAGAAGTCCTTCATTAGAGTTTTTTCAGAACGTGACACCTCTGCTGATGCTCAGTGGCTCTTGCAAGTACAACTTCACCATACTTTCAAGTATTCTGCCGTTGAACCTCAGCTGAACTGTTTCTAAATGAATTCATTGCATGTCTTCCTGGAGCGAGTTTGTTTAGCTGTAACTTTTTTAGACTTCGGTTTGATTGCATTTTTGCTTGCCTGTGTGTTTCTGTACGTATGTGTATTTCTGCACGTATGCTTGTGTATCTACCGGTCTGTAGCTCCCGTGCCTTTTGTATGTCTTTCTGTTTATTTCCCTCTATGACCTTGTATTTGGGTGGTAGTTGTGATTTCTTATTTTACTGAATTTGTTTCGGGTTCTTTTCAGGTGCACTGCCTTACTGTTGCCTGTTTGTTTTGTTTAGTGCTAGAGACTTAAAAATCAGGGTGCTGGCTCGGGAGTAGGTTCATGAGTAACGCAGCCATAACAGTATTTGTGTTTCATTATTGCTGTATATGCAGTAATTTATCATGATCCTACGATTGGTGGTGTGAGCCCTAAAATGCGGACACAGGCAAGCTGTACTAAGCATTTAGCAGAGCTTACTGTTCCAATGTTATTTTAGCTGGAAGCTCTGCACAAGTGCCTCCAGTTGCCTGTAGTGGTCAAGGAGCATTAAGTCGCACAGCCGTAGAGTGGGGACACGGGCTGCAAGTACTCCAGAGAATGGAGTTTTATGAAACACACTTTTACTAGCAGATTGAACCAGAGTGCACATTGATGAGTGGTACACCACTTATTTTGTTGATAGGGATTCCTCCTAATGGTCAAACAGAAGTCCCGCCTCACGGTGTATTATTCTGATTGGACTAAAGGGAGACATTCTTGGCATCCAGAAGATAATTGGAGAGTGAATTTGCTTCTACATTGCATCTCCTGAGAATTTGTCTGTCTGTTAGTACTCATAACTAAGCACGGACGTCTGTATCTAGATAAATACATTCATTCCTCTATTTTCTGCTACAATACCTATCTTCTGCATCTGTTGACTAACACACCTGAACATATGTATAATAGTCTTGTTCCTCTGTCTTAATATGTCTACATTTTTTTGTGACGTTTTGTCTTTGTCTGTATTTGTACATCTGCCTTGCTGATATTCATGCCTGTGTTCATTTAATACCCGTGTGAAATGTGTTTGTGTGACTGCATGGATCCTATTGTGCCTTCATGCTAGGATTCTGTATGCATGTGTGAGACTACTGCTACAGTTCATCCAGTGCCTTTAATGCGCCTCTAGTTAGGGGGGAATAAGTTCAGTTATTTGAACAGGAGCCTCCAGTAGCGTTGTGCACTGCCTCCCGACTACATCGTTATGAAGGAAAAACACCAGTGAACGGGATTTATATATTCATAGATTTAACTGCTTCTTTGTAGCCTTTTTATAAGATCACGTTTTGTAACCTGCTCTGTTCTTACTGCCCTTTTATAGTAACCCCTGGAAAGAAATCTGCCGGTTTATGTTGGAAATCTGCCACTTTCCTGTTGCACTGCCGGGAATCAAGTAAAGGAGGGGCTATACCTAAAATTAGCAGAGACGTTTAGGGTCTGGTTAATCATGAACTTGTTCCTTTGGCAAAAAAAAGTGATCACCCTTGGTGGCTACAACAAAGATCAATGTCACCAGTGTATTTCGCCTCAAATCTATAAATTGGATATATTCTTTGTTTAGAAGTTCTCCTCAGTGTGAGCTGCAAAGGTCATGTGTCGTAATTGCTGTTGTGTGGCCAGTTTAGAATTTGCTACAGTTTTGCAGCATGAGAAAGCTAGTCAGTGGTCTAGATCTGCTGCTGCTGTTTGGCCAGTTTAGACATGGATACATTTTTACAGTATGTGAAAGTTTCTCAGCAGCCCAGACCTGCTCTTAATCTTGTTTTACGAATGTTAGCAAAATTGCTTCCATTAAGTCTTAGTTAACCTAGGAAATCTATGGTGCAAAATCAGTATCGCAGACTTCTGTAAGTGGTGCAGAATCTTCAGTGATCTGCTCAGTGCCACTGTGTATGATGGTCCACAGTGCGTTGCTAGACGTGCTTCTAAGCTTTTTCCACCTTGGTGGAGGCTTTTCTCCAGGCCTGGGTGCCAGACTACCTCAAAATAAAGTGGACTTTTGCCTCTGTGATGCAATGTTTTACTCTTAAAGCTTTTGCTGGCTGTGTTCCCATATTTAATTTAGATCTACACATTTTCTGTTGGGTCTTACGTTTATCTTTCTAACCACCATGAAGTAGCTACTAGATCTGCTTGGTGCCATTTTGAAGTGCTTCCTTTGACGTTTTGAGCAAACTGTGAATCACATCATTCCAGTGCTCTGTGTACTGCAGTTTTTTTGTTAGCCTTTAGGCAATATAGACACTCTTGGAGTTTATCTGCTCCGTTCTACTGCAGTGAACCGATGCATTTTGGAAAACACTCCCCCAAGTCCTAAAGATACACCCATGGTAACCTGACAGATTATTCACAATGATGCATCATACTTCATCAAAATGAACCCAAGCAGTGATTTCATGGTTAGCATAATTTTAAAGGACTGCGCAGTAATGCCCTAGCTTACAAAGTTTGGAGTTCTGTTTCATAATAGATTCTCTTTGGTTATGTCAGATTCTCCTACTTACTTTCATACTTCTGATGTTAGTTCTCTCTTCTCCTTCCTTGCTTTACTGCTGGGGAATGGAGTTGAGGGGAACCATGGTCTTTCCTGGCCTTCACATATTCAATTTCCTTTTACAGCAGGTCCCCCTCTTACTCTCACTTAACAACTAAGTTAAAATCTTTTTTCTAAGGTATGCACTTTTATTGACGGTTACTTTTGCGTCTGGTGTTTTTATTTTCCAATTAATTATTTTCGCACGTTTGAAACATAGATTGAACTTGGACAGTCTCAGCTTTTTACTGTGACTCACTGACCGTTGCCTCCTGCTACGCTCAAGTACAATCTCACCTATGTATCTTTTCAGAAGAGTACATTTCCACCATTCAAACGACAATAAAGATGTTTTTTACTGTGCTATGTTCTGGTCTTGTTCTTCTCTTGCTTGTGAGTCATGTAGCATCCCTTCTCAATTCTGGCTTTAAATTGTATGCCTTTCTCACGCTTCCATTTTTCCCTACTCCCCAATTTCCTTTTACATTTCACAATTTTCCTATATGAATTGGTGCTTGGTGCTCAAAATGTCCAATATTAATGTTCTAACAAGTTGAAAAAACCAACTGGACAGACTATTTTTTTTTAATTCGGTTATGGTTTTATATTGTGTATAATTTGGTAATTTATTTGGTCCGTGTTTGCTAATTTGCATAACAAAGACCAGCAACATACTTTCCAACATTTGATAGCTGGTATGTGGGAGATTTCGAAAACCAATCAGGAGGTTGCATTTTCCCCATTGGCTTACATTGAAATGGAGGCAATTTTAGGCAGGTGACGGGTAAAATAAAGCCATTCATTCATTTATTCATTCATTCTAGTCAAGGGAGAGGGGAGAAGGCGGATGGGTCTCTTGACCTGCAGCATAATCTGCATATATGTGGAAGTCATGGTTTCCCTACACGGTGATTCAGTTGGGATTTGGTCCTGGTATCCCACCACCTAACATAATATATACATGAAATTGATTGTCCCGTTTCAGCTAAATTTTAAACTGACAAACCTGGTAACAAACATGCAGGGGTATAATAGAAAACCAGATGGTAACCTACAGAGAGAGCGTGAACTCCTAACTGACCATAGCCTATGGGAAGCAAGCGATCTCGGAGAAAGAGTGGATCCTACATTTGTTTTCTTGCTAAAGCACAAGTCTGAGACTAAAATTACATCTGAGTTTGCATTAATAACAAAATCTCACACTAAATATATCACAAAGTACTTGCAGGAAAGTAATAATAATAACCTTCAGTTACTCCTACTGCTCCCGTGCTTCAGCTACCCAGCCCCTATCTGAGGTAGGAGTCCTGTCTGACCTTTACCCTCCTACAGACACATATACAGTTCCAGCATGTCCGTGCCAGGTAACGATATGGGAGACAGATTGAAGTGAATGAGCAGTATTTCTTGATCTAACATAACCAGATGAGAGGTGACTGGGTAAATCGTGGGTCCTAGAAAAAAGGGTGATGTCACTCCATGTAATATAAATAGAAAGAGTGACTGAATTAATGTTGACACAGTGTGCAAATTATGTGAATGTTACCTACTCTGTAGGGAGGGCGATTGCGGTAACACTTCTCTAGTATTGGGGTATCTTGTATAGATCACATGCTTGAAACATTTCCCATCGTCGAAGTGGGAGTCCCACGGTACATAAAAAGCTGGAAATAATTACTTTAACATTAAAGTTAATAGAGAAAAACATTCACTTTAATATCCCGTCCTAGTCATTAGGAATGTTCCAAACTCCAGCCAATCAGATGACAGCACCCTCTAGAACCCTTTCCACAGAGGCTCCAGACTCTCAGATTTTCTACCGCACTTTGTGTGAAGGGAGTCTCCCTGAGCTCTGCTCAGTACTTTTTCTAAGCCTTCTGAATTTCTTCAGTTCAACATGTCTTCTAAAAGATCTCTCTTCAGGCATTGTGACGCTTGTGGGAAACTCAGACTTTATTTGGATGATCCCCACAAGAACTATACCTACTTCCTTCTCCCTGATCACCAGGTGAGAGACTGTAAAAGTTGAAGGAGTTTCAAAAGACCTTGTGGGATAGAGAAGGATGTCTTATTCTGTGGCTACAGAACCTTAAAACTAAGAACAATCCTCTATGTGATGAGGATAGTGATTCCTCACTCAAAACTACAGCTTATATGAAGAGGGCAAGTAAGGCTGAGCTGGTGACTCCTAAGGCTGCTAAGGTGTTGAAAAAGCATCACCACACCTCAAAACCACAAGATCAGCCTTCCTCTTCTAAAAAAAGAACCAGCCTCTGTTAAGGGTTAATCTGTGCCCTCTATGCCTTCTAAATCTTCTTCAAAAATGAAGCAGACGTCAAGGTCTCTTCCAGAGATAGTTTTATCACATAAAGATGCTCCATTGACGACACCCTCGTCAACAAGAACATTCATCGCCACAACTACAACGACTTTCTCTTCGATGATCATGTTGTCAGCATCTTCTCCATTGACTATAATCTCTGTGAGGGTGAGACCTTCTTCATGGACGACCGCTTAGTCTTCTTCGTCAACAAAAAAACAGGAATTTTTGTCAGCACCATCGTTGACTGATACTTCGTTGCGGCTGAGAGAACAAGTCTCTCTTGTCTGCGTTGTCCTTTACGACGGTAGCCTTGTCGACGGAGCCGAAGAATTCTGATATTGAACTTCGCCGACAAGACCGTCGACGAAAACTTCATCCTAATCCTCTTCGGTGGTTTGCTTGATGTCATCGAGTGCTGGTTCCATCAACTAATTTGACAGAGTCTCAAGAAAATACAGGACTTCTGCATAAGAGTAGACCTTCACAAAAAGTGATATTGCCTATTAACACTTCTCCACGTAAGGTATCTCCCTGTCCTCCAGAGGAAATGTTTGATTACAGAGCAGATTAAGAGGAATCCGAAGACGATGGTATGTTTTGGGTAGCTCGCAGTCCGCCAGATCTTCTCATAGAGTGTCAGGACGATTAAGATGAGGACTGTGTGTACTATCCTCAGTCCCCCAACCAAGATCGACAAAGGGAACAAATAATTAAAATGCCTGTTTCCCTAGTTTCAAACTTGCAACATATTGTAGAGGATTAGTACCGTAGATTCTCTCCTTCTGAGTCAGCATTTTCTTTTCCTCCGACTCCTATTACGCAGCTTTGCTTGCTAGTTAGATCTCCCCCTCCTTTTTCACTATTACCTGTAGCAACACAACAGGACCAGGAGATTCATACCACTGACGTAGAGGGAGAGTTAGATGAGGTATCCCTACCCAACAAATGGGATGTCTATCAGATTCAGACAGCATCGCCTTCCACTCCACCTCCAATAGATTCACCACCTGAGGGCTTGGGAGGGGGGTTCCATACCTTTTTTATGGAGAGAGCCGCAAAGAGGTTTCAGTTTCCCATGGTAACCAAACAAGCTAGCTGATCATGTATGATTTCAAGGAACAGACAAAGAGACCGGTTCGCTTTATTTCCATAGTAGGCTTCATATGGCACACCAGCCTCAATTGGAGAAAAAGTATAAGGCGCCTGATAATTCGCTTACCCATCCCCGTGTACAGTGGGACTCCCACTTCGACGACGGGGAATGATTCAAGCATGTGAATCTATGAAATATAACAGTACTGGAGAACCACAGTTTACAGGTAAGTAACCTATTTTAATATGGATGTGTAAATAAGTGAACCTATTCATGCCTTGGTGTTTTGCAAGTGATATTGACACCTGTACCCCAAGCAACGGTATGTAAGAAGGATTTTGGCAGGTAAAGATCACCTAACCAATGTGCTTAAAAAATATTTGCTGTATGGCACCACCTTCACCCATACCTTTTGTAGATTCCTAATGCCAGTCACAGGTGGCAAAAAGTGCTTCGGCTTGATTTGCTTTTCTCTCCAGCACATCAACTAAGATGTATTCCCTGGAAGGTTGCAGCTCCTGACAATGTTTTCGTGTGTACATACCATCTGCTGAGGGAAGTTCATAGATCTTCAGCTCTATCAGGGGTTTTACCTCTGTCACCTTGGTCAGGAGCAGGTTCAGAGATCCATGCCCCCCTTTGGCTAGTTGCAGTTTTATAGAGCCAACACCTCTGATGGCGACTGTTTTTAAGGATCCAGCACCTCACCCATGGGCCTTTCTATGTTTAATAAGTGAGTGCTTTAACCTTAGAACTGGATAGTGAACTGTAGTTTTCCACTGTTCGCACTTACTCTGGCGTTACTGGCCCATTCATAGGGAGATCACCTGAGTAAGCACAAATAGAAGGTGTTTGGTAAACATCTTTACTTGGATTGCAGAAAAACTGTAGTCGTAAATCAGTTGCCTCAGGAGAGCCTTAAGCAGTGATGTGTGTGAACACTAATGTGAAGTTCTCCAGTATTGGATATCTCTCGTAGATCCACAGCCTCCTCAACGTATGCTGTAGAAATCTGGGACCTTCTCAACACTCTCAATCCTGACGTCCCCTTCCTCGCAGAGATCTGGATCAATGCCAGCTCCGCACCCGACATTTCAACTGCCATCACCGACTGATACAAGATCCTGAGAAAAGACCGCTCCAACCGTCCAGGAGGAGGCCTCTGCATAGTCTACAAAAGCTCCCTGTGGCTAACAGCCACCAACTCTGACTCCCCACCTCCCATGGAACACATCCACTTCCAGATCAGCCCAACCCTATAACGACGGTCCGCGGAACACTTCCCTATAGAGCTCCTCGACCTGCACCTCCTTCACCATCACCGACCACATCGCATCCCACGCCTATACAGACTACATGCTACTCGGAGACCTGAATTTCCACCTGGTCAACCACAGCGATCCCAACACCACCACCCTCCTGGAGAACCTCACCAACATAGGACTGAAGCAACTTGTCTCCACCCCCACGCACACAGCAGGACACACTCAACCCAATCTTCGCCGAAGGAAACAACATTTGCTACAGCTACAGCCACACCACTGAATTGCTCTGGACAGATCATCACTGCATCCACTTCGCCTTTACGAAACCCACCGCACGCAAGAACATGCGCCGCCTTCCACGCAGAAGCTGGAACAAAGTCTCCCAAGAGTCTCCCCTCCGCCCTCACCTGCACTCCATTCCCAGCTATGTCTGACACCAACACTGCGGCAAACAACCTCCACCAATGGATCACCAACTGTGCCAACGTTCTCGCCCGCCCCCCCTCCCTTCCAGAACACCACAAGACAACACAACAAGAAAGCCAACTGGTTCACCACGGATCTCTGAGAATCCAAGCGCTCCTGCCAACGACTGGAGAAGACCGGGAGAAATAGCAAAATCCTGCAAGCACGCTCTACCTACAAAACAGCCCTCCCAGCACACCACCAACTAATCAAAGCAACGAAGAAAAACTTCATCCAAGACAGAATCCTCTCCAACGCCCACAACTCAGAGAAACTCTTCTCCCATCATACAGGTATTCGCCAAACCCAGCAGCGAAACAGACCTCCCTCCCAAGTCCTCTGCAACAAACGCCACTCCTTTCACCTCAAGATCAAGACGCTCTACGACAACTTCGACCACAACACTGCCTCTATTCCCAAAGACACCACCCAACAGACCCTTCTCACCTGGACCCCTCTCACTACAGAAGACCCCTTAAAAACAATGAAGAGCATCCACTCTGAAGCACCTGCTGACCCCTGCCTGCCGCACATCTTCCACAGGGCTGCCATCGCACCCGAGCTCTGCCTAACTATCAACTGCACTCTCGAGACCGCCACATTCCCAGACAACTGGAAGCGTGCCAAAGTCAACCCCCTCCTAAAGAAGCCCTCCACAGACCCTATGGACCTCAAGAACTGTAGGCCCATCTCACTGCTTCCTTTTACTGCCAAAGTCATTGAAAAGGCCGTCAACACCCAGCTAGCACACTTAATAGAAACCAACCGCATCCTAGACGCCTCTCTATCTGGATTCCACAGCACCGAGACCGCTCTCTTCGGCTCCACTGACGACATCTGCGCCCTCCTTGACCAAGGCCACACGGCAGACCTCAACCTCCTGGACCTATCGGCAGCCTTCGATACCGTCTCCTACCGCACACAAGACTCCAGACTCCACGACACCGGCATTCAAGGTAAAGCCTTAGACTGGACATTATCTTTTCTATCGGGCAGTACACAGACAATAAGACCCTAGCCCTTCCTCTCAGAACCAACAGAAATCAGATACGGTCCTCACTCGGCCCCTCACTCTTCAATGTTTACATGCCCCCCTCCCCATCACAAGCATTGTCCGAGACCACAGGCTCAACCTAGTCTCCTTCGCCGATGACATCCAGCACATCCTCTGTCTCACCAAGGATCCCGACCTCCCCAGGTGTCATTTCCAAGAAGGGATGAAAGCCATTGTGAGCTTGATGAGAAACAGCTGCCTGAAGCTATACTCTGAGAGAACAGAAGTCCTCATCCTCTGCTCCACCCCCTCCACATGGGCGCCTCCTGCCCTCGGAAACCCTCCCACACCAGCTGACTAGGCATGCAGCCTTGGCATCATACTCCACTCGCCATGAAGCACCAGATCAATGCTGTATCCTTTGAATGCTTCAACAACCTCTGCATACTTCACAAGACATTCTAGTGGATCCGTGGATCCCCCCCCAACTCCAGGAAAACTGTCACATACGAACGCATCACCAGCAGACTGGACTACGGCAACATGCTCTATGCCAGAATCAATAAAAAACTCCTCCACAAACTACAGACCGTCCAGAATGCCACAGAAAGACTTATCCTTGATAGTCCAACACACGACCACATCACCCAACACCTCCGTGACCTCCACTGGCTCGCCGTTGAAAGACGAATAACCTTCAAACTGCTCACACACACCTACAAAGCCCTCCACAACACCGGACCCCAATACCTCAACAACTGAATCTCCTTCCACGCCCCCAAGAGAAACCTCCGATCAACCGATCTCGCCTTAGCCACCGTCCCTCGTGTCTAAAGATCCAGGGCCGGCGGAAGATCCTTCTTTTACCTCTCATCCAAAACCTGGACCAAACTCCCCCTTCACCTCTGACCTAGCCCGACACTGCAACAGTTCAGAAAGGACCATAAGACCTGGCTCTTCGAATGACCCCAATAGAGATGTAAATAACTTCCCCCACCCCCCCAAATCCCTCCGCGGTCCCTTGAGACACTCACAGGTAAGTAGTGCGCTTCACAAAACATGATTGATTGATTTAATTTATTCCCCTCGACTGTATGGGAGTCCCACAGTAACATAAGCAAATAGCATTTAATTAATGCCTTAGTCTATTTAAAACATGGCTCAGGGTCATTAAAGCCTATCTGTCCTTTTGAAAAAAGACCAAATGTTGAGCGCTACCAATCGGGTGCTAGCACCCTCTAGAACTCTCCCAGCAGAGGCAGTTTCCCTTAGAACTTCCGAGCACAAGTGAGAAGTGAGTACCTCATAAAACAATAGAGAAAAAGCCTCTACAGGGAGGAGGGTGGGTTGCATGTGAATCTATGAAAGATTCTAGTACTGGATAACCGTAGTTACAGGCAAGTAATTTATTTTATTTTCCGGTTATGAGGGTATCTTTAATAGATTCACATGCTTCAACAGAACAATTTGTAGCGTTACAATAGTTGCACTTAACGATGTCTGCTCTTTATCTCCTATTTAGGTCTCGCCTAGTGACTCAGTGCATGCACTGCTCACCTTGGCGAGATCTATTGTTGTCTGTTTCTTGGCCGAAGGGGGACAGGAGATGTGTACGCGTATGGACAGGAGACTCCTGCTCGCTGTGCCAGTGCGGATTAGAGATGTGCACGCACATGGCCGTCAATTTTACTCTCTGCGTTTCTGGCATTCTGTGAAGGCCAACTCGCGCATGTGGATTTCAGTCTCTCTTCTCTTTGTCAATGTCAGAAATAAGCGCTTTATTTACATATAGGAGCATTTGTTGTAACAATGGTGCTTTACCCCGTGTTCCCATCCCTCACCTCCCACTACGCCCCTCCCTGCTCCTTCTCCCTATCATGGTCTGCCATCCCAGCAGCTTCAGCAGGGACCGTCCCGGGCTCTCTCCCAGCTCAAAGACAGGGTTAAGTTGCAAACTGGTCCTACAAACCATGGGGAAGGTCTTGAGGTAAGCCGCTTCATCTGCGGGAAGGTTTTAGTCTGTCTGACTGAACTAGCGATCTATTCTGCAATGTTGTGAAGCGCCACAGAAAAGGCTTCAGGGCTCTAAGGGATGGCGTATGTTGGCTGGGGCAGCTGCAGCGGGATGGGACAGGGAAGTTAAACAACTTTTTCAAGGTTTGCTGGGGGGACATCATTAATGACTGCGGCATTCGGACTAGTGGTTGCCCATTCGTGCAATTTGAAGGTATGCAGGGTGCCATGGTGGACTGTGGTTTTTTTTTGGGGAGGGGCAGTGGTTCACACCCCCTCCCTAAAAGATAAAGCCATGCGGAGCAGCATAACGCTGAAGAGGGGTGTGCCTGTGCGAGATAACAGCAGGAGCGTACTTCGATTTGTCCTAGCTTTTTGAGAACATACTTGGACACTTTGGGACTCTAATGGTTGAAATGGTAGTGGATGAACCATCCTCCAGGCTGTTAAAAATGTAATGACATATTAGAACAGTCACCACCTTTTTTTCCCCCTTCCTACCCATAACAAATCGTATTCCTGCCTGGAAGCACCATGCTTGGGTCTTAAAAGTGGACTTTTGAACAAGCGCTGCTGAGTGGTTAATGCAGGTATACAGCTGCATGTGTGCCCAAAACATTACTTCTGTTCCAGCAAAGCACTCCACAGGATGCCAGGGAACCACCCCTCTCTATATGATTGTTACGTGAATTAGGCTTAATATGTACGTTAGCGTTAAGGGAGAATTGCTGCAGCCGTGCTTGTAATATGGTTGGCGATCCAGGGGGCACTGTAAAGAAGCTGCTGAGAGGGTGCTGCGTAGGATGAACAGTGGAAATGTACAACACCAGCAGGTACTGGCTGCACACTTCGATGGGGACTGTATGGGGAGTGGCTGTTTACCTTCTCAAAACTCTCACGGCTTCCCAGAGGACTCCTCTAGGGGGGTCTTTTCATGGCGTGACAGGCATTCACATACGGAAACTGCAAGCTATCTTACTTTTTCACCTCCTTACACAAAACACCCATATCCTTAGACCTCACACATCAACAAACTGCCCCTACTCTAACCACAGCGCTTCACATATTGGCTAAAACCTGGAACTCACTTCCCATTCACCTTCGCCTCACTCAGAACCACCTAGCAGTCAGAAAGCAACTTAAAACTTGGATATTCGACAAGTAATTCCCCACCCTTCTTCAAGCGCCTTGAGACCCTCTGGGTATGTAGCGCGCTATATAAATTATTTGACTTGACTTGACAGGCCATTGCCCACCCACCTCCCTGAACATAAGTGGCAGCCATTCTCTCACACATTATGCTAGCCTCCTTCTGCACACTGCGCATACTTAAACAACGCATCTTCCTCAAGCCACAACCTCTCTTCTCACATCCCCAGCCCTTCCTCTTTTATTCCACACCACTGCCTTTTCCTGCCCCTTTTTTACCCTCTAACCTTGCATCCTATAGGGCAACACCAACGGAACTACTCACCCACCTCGAATGCACTCATCAAGGAGTAACCTGAAGTATTCCAGTTAGACAGAGAAGTTGGTAGTGAATAGTTTAATAATGAGAGAAAGCTTGAACAACCACCTCCAACAGATGCCAAACCATAACTGCTTAAGTCCTACATACAGAACGTTGAATCATGAATGTACAATAACAATTCTATTGGAACAGTAAGGTAAGAATGCTACACACCTTCCCCCTTTAAAAAAACCAAAACAACCAAAAACAAGATCAAAAGAAAAAAAAAATCAATGGAAGTAATCGCGCAACTTTACAGGAATATGTTTAACACGGGCACTTTTCTTAAAACAACATCTGTAACATCAGTGTTTTGTACAACAACATTGTCATCATTTTCATTATCAACAACCCTTGTAACATCATCTCAAGTGTGATTATCAAATGCAGGAATAGAACAATCCAAATTTTGATTCTCACACCCAAAAGTATCTAGCATATATACATCTTCCTTGTCAGAATTTTTTAATTTGTTTTCAGAATGATCCACAATAGAATCATTATTGGTTGTAGGTGAACCTAAATCTAGGTCTACTTCCAAATTCAAACCTTTGCATAGAGAAATCCTTCTAAAATTCCATACTTTACCCCCCTCAACTCTGGCAGCTTTAGAGAATATTTCGGTTACCTTACATGGATCAGACCACTTGTTCCATTTATTGCCAAAAACTCTACCAAACTTAACTCGGACAAAATCTCCAACCTTGATCTTCCTACCACGGTTGCTTAATGACAAATAATCGCTTTTCATCTTTTCTTGGTATTTCAAAACCCTGTCTCTTACCTTGGAAGAGTCAAAAAAAGCCTCACGAGGAAACTTAACCTTCATCCACCAAGGGAGAAGCTTAGAACCAGGTTTCCTACCTCTAAGCATCTCAAATGGAGAAAAACCCGTAACAGAATTAGGTGAAGTTCGATATGACAATAATGTAGCACGTAAAGTTTTCCTCCAATCCAAATTACTTTTAATAGCCAATCGGATGGATTCTTTGACAACCCTTTTGAAGCGTTCCGTTTGACCATTGGCCTGGGGATTTCTAATTTGACAACCTTTTGTGCACTATACCACACCTTTCAAGAAAAGACACAAATTCTTTACTAACAAATTGCGGACCATTGTCTGACACAATTTCTGCCGGAATGCCTTCCCTACAAAAAAACTCATCTAAAAATTGAATCACCTGATTAGAACCAATCTTGTCAACAATCTTTAGCTCTGGCCATTTCGAAAAGTAATCAATTAGTACTAATGCAAACACATCCTTGTGAGTGGGCAAATCAAGAGGACCAATAATGTCAATGCCTAACTTTTTCCAGGAACACGTGACAAACTCAATAGGGGAAACCCCCACGGCCAATGGTTTAACAGTTTTGTCACTTTTAGCACAAGGAGAAGATGAACTGACCCATTTATCCAGCATCTTATCAACGCTAGGCCACCAATAGAACTCACAAATACGTCACTTAGTACTAGACATTCCCATATGGCCTTCATGGGCTATGGAAATTATTTTTTCCCTCAACGCAACTGGAGGAACTATTTTGTCACCTCTGATTATGAAACCCTGATCGAACATAAGTTCATCTTTCACTTTAAAAAATGACAAAATATCCCCAGACAAATTTCTTTCTTGAGGCCAACCGTGTTGTAAATAATTTACTACAAAAGACAAATTGGTATCATTACTATTCGCTTCTCTCCATTTGGTCTCAGAAATCCCATTAGACAACTCTCCAAAAACATCATCAATGTTAAACACAACATCTGAATCATCTCTTAAATTGGCAGTACTAATGGAATTGACAAAAGGCAACCTGGACATGCAATCTGCATGTACATTCAAATGACCATGAACATACTCAACTATGCATTGGAATTCTTGCAATTTTGCAGCCAAAGGTGCTAAACGCGCAGTCAGGGTCCTACCACCACCAGCTGCCAGCATGTTTATCAAAGGCTTGTGGTCAGTCCTTAGCCTACATTTTGTTCCCCAAATAAATTGTCTGAAGTGTTCAGAAGCCCAGGTGCATTCCAATATCTTTCTCAATGGTAGAATAATTGTGTTCAGCACCCCACAAGGTCCTAGTGATGCATAAGAAACCACATATTCATCGCCCTTATCCTTCTGCATTAACACAGAGCCCAAACCTACATTACCTGCATCCACACATACTATGCATTCTTTACCCAACTCAAATGGTCTTAAAAAGGGAGCATTGATGACTTCTTGTTTCAATAAACCAAAAGCAGATTGTTGGTCAGAGTTCCATACAAATTTAACATCCTTTTTTAACAAAGTTCTTAAAGGATGTACTTTTGAAGCATAATCTTGAACAAATTTGCTATAAAATTCAGTGAGACCCAAAAATGACACTAATTGTTCCTTACTCGATGGTGCTGGTGCTTTGATATGCTCAGAATATGATTAAACGTGGGTTTAATACCTTGAGAAGAGATGTCACCATTGTCAAAACCACCAGCTTTTGCAAGAGGGGTTACCTGGGTTTTTGGCCCCGTGCTAGACGGCCATCTAGGGAAACCTACCAAACCCACACATTTCTGTAAAGTAGACACCCGGGGGCTTCCAAGGAGGTATGGCTTGCGTGGATCCTCCAACGTTCCTTTACCCAGAATCCCTTGCAAACCTCAATTTTAGCTTACAAAAATCAGTTTTTTCACACTTTTTTGTGTGGCAAAGCGTGGCCTCACTGGGCTCACACAAATTACCTCCCATCCAGCGTTCCCCCAGGTCTCCCGATAAAAATGGTACCTCACTTGCGTGGGTAGGCATAGTGGCTGCAATAGGAAAAGGCCCAATTCGTACGGTGGAGACTTAAAAATTACCTTTAGCAAAACTGTCTTATTTTTTGAGGGGGTCACCTGAGCTTTTGGCCCGGGGCTTGGCGGGCATCTTTGAAAACTACCAAACCCAAACAGTTCTGAAAACTAGACACCCGGGGGAGTCCAGGGAGGTATGGCATGCGTGGGTCCCCCAATGTTTTCCTACCCAGAAATTCCTGCAAACCTTACATTTAGGTTTAAAAAACCACTTTTGCATACATTTTTGGGTGGGATCTCCCTGCCGGCACAAATGTCCTACCACGCAGCGTTCCCCTTGATCTCCCGAGTAAAATGATACCTCACTTGTGTGGGTGGGCCAAAGGCCTGTGACTAAGGTGGGGTGCTTAATTTGTTAAACCTAAGTACTACATTTTTTAAAAAATTCATTTTTAGCCTGTTCTGCTTAGGGGCACCCACACAAGTGAGGTATCATTTTACTCGGGAGAACAAGGGGAACGCTGGGTGGTAAGACATTTTTGCCGGCACGGAGATCCCACGCAAAAAAAATTAGAAAAGTGATTTTTTTTCCAATTTTTAAGGTTTGCTAGGAATTCTGGGTAGGAAAACATTGGGGGACCCACGCATGCCATACCTCCCTGGACTCCCCCAGGTGTCTACTTTTCAGAACTGTTTGGGTTTGGTAGTTTCCAAAGATGGCCGCAGAGCCCCGGGCCAAAAACTCAGGTGCCCCCCCCCCCAAAATCAAGGTAGTTTTGCAAAAGGGTATTTTAAATTAACCACCGTACGATTTGGACCTTTTCCTGTTGCAGCCACTATGCCTACCCACGCAAATGAGGTACCATTTTTTCGGGAGACCCGGGGGAACGCTGGGTGGGTGGAAATTTGTTGATCCATGCAGATTCCAGAACTTTCCACCACAGAAATGTGAGGAAAATGCGTTTTTTTTTTTGTCAATTTCTTATCTTTGCACGGGATTCTGGGTAACAGAACCTGGGGGTAGGTAGTCGCGTCACCCCATCCTGAATTCCCCTGGGTGTCTAGTTTTCAACAATGTATAGGTTTGCTAAGTTTCCTTAGGTGCCGGCAGAACTAGGGTTCAAAAACAAAAGGTAGTCTTTTTGTCCAAAAAGGGCACGATTTCACTGCGAAATTGAGGTGTGACCACGTTGTGTTTTGCGCTGTTTCCTGTCGCAGGCACTACGCAGACCCAGGCAAGTAAGGTACCATTTTTTTCGGGATACCCGGAGGAACGCTGGGTAGGTGGAAATTTGTTGATCCACGCAGATTCCAGAACTTTCCACCACAGAAATGTGTGGAAAATGCGTTTTTATTGTCAATTTCTTAGCTTTGCAAGGGATTATGGGTAACAGAACCTGGTGGTCACCCCATCCTGTATTCCCCTGGGTGTCTAGTTTTCAGAAATGTATAGGTTTGCTAGGTTTCCCTAGGTGCCGGCAGAGCTAGGGTGCAAAAACTATAGCTCGGCACTTTGCCATAAAAGGGTCAATTTTTAACTGCAAAATTGAGGTGTGACCACGTTGCATTTTGCGCAGTTTCCTATCGCAGGCACAAGGCCGACCCACACAAGTGAGGTACCGTTTTTATCAGGAGACTTAGGGTAATTCAGATTTGTAAATCAACTGTTATTACCAATTGAGTTTTCATGCATTTCTCCCTTCCCAATGAAAGACATTGTGTAAAAAAAAAAAAACGTTTTAAAAAATGACCAATAATTCTCATGCTAGTATGAGTATTCCCAATTTTCAAAATGTGCAATTATATACTGTTTCTAAACTCTATAATTTGTACCCAATTCAGAAATACATAGGTGTCTTTCATACAGATTTTTCCATGTATACATTTTCCAAGAAAAAGTGCTCTATACCCAGTAAATAAAAAAAAAATACCATTGCAAGTTGCTGCTCAGTTTTTAGATCTGGGTTCGTTGAGTTCTTGGTAAAACTACAAGTCCTATATATCCTCACAACCAGGAAGTTCTAACGGATGTAACGGTATATTGCTTTCCAAGAGCTGCCAAAATTACAAGAAGTTATAGGTGAAAACGTTGAGACAAAAGGCTGTTTTTTTCAACAAATTTTCAATTATTCCAATATTTAACTGTTAGTTTCTATAAAGAAACCTTCATGGATTTAGACAAATGACCGCTTTCTGAATTCAGAATTTTGTCTACTTTTCGAAAATGTATAGCTTTCCAGGATCCATTATTGCTTTCAAACTCATTCTACCATTAACTGGAAGGAGGTGGAAAGCTGTAAAAATAGCAAAAATAGGCTATGTCCCAGAAAAATGCCAAAACTGTGTGAAAAATGGTGGTTCTCTGATAAAAGACTGTCATTTCCTTAAAGCTTAGAAAGTGGAGATTTCAGCCCCACAAACCCTTTTTTGATAACATTTGCAGGGGAAAACCCAGAGGCTTTCATTTGCAGCCCGTTTTTCCAAATTTTCTGAAAAAAACAAAAATTTCACTATATTTTGGTTAATTTCTGGGACCCCTCCAAGGGAATCCACAAACCCTGGGCACCTTTACAATCCACATGTTGTTGGAAGAAAAGGACGCAAATTTGGCGTGGATACCTTATGTGGTCAAAAAGTTACAGGGGCCTAAGCGCGCACTACCCAAAATCGCCTAAAAAAGGCTTCGCACAGGAGGGGAAACGGCCCAGCAGCGAAGGGGTTAAGGGATAAAACTACTGGCGAAACCCATGGCGAGGATTCGATGGGTTCAATCATTTTCTTAGCAACAAGATCAGATAAAATTACTTTTAATTTGTCACGATACGCCAAAGGTACATTCCTGACCTTATGTCGAATGTGAATAGCTGATTCTTTAAGAATAATGCGGTGTTTAAAATGAACAAAAACACTCACATCGTCAGTGAAGATATATGGAAATTTGTTCTTCATTTGAACCATAAAATTGTTTTCAGGTGGTATCACATACACTGGTGGTGAGGCATTAGGTTCAAGTTTAATGCCTAAATCGTGTTGGTGAGGCCAACAAAGAATTGATGCACCCTTAGTAGCAATATACACCTTGCCCCTAGTTGTCCTATCTTTAAATTTAATATCAGCCCACATGTATCCCATCCTCGTCGCCAAATTATGGAGTATTCCAGTTAGACAGAGAAGTTGGTAGTGAATAGTTTAATAATGAGAGACAGCTTGAACAACCCCCTCCAACAGATGCCAAACCATAACTGCTTAAGTCCAACATATAGAACGTTGAAACATGAATGTACAATAACAATTCTATTAGAACAGTAAGGTAAGAATGCTATATAACCCATGGTGACATTTTCTTTTCTACACTTCATCTTAGTTGCAGCTTTCTATACATCTATTGATCTGTGGTTTAAGAAAATAAATGAGCAAGAGTTAAACTGGTGTGAGTGAATGTATGACACAATAATTCTTAAAACTGAGCTCCTTTTACCTTTTGGCGCACAGACGATTTATTAAGGGTCCTGAGTAAACTGGGTTTTCGTTTTTCCGTAACGCACAATATATCGCTGCACTTTAAAACAATATATTTCGTTTCAGATGAGGGCAACAAGCCAAATGGGTCAGATTTGTTGAACGAAAATGTTCTACTTGGGACCTTAAACATATGTATTGGGGTGCTGGGTGCTTATCTATGCAAGCATGAATCAGTCTGTCCTGCTCTTTTCTTGAGACCACGAATGAACTGGGATGATAAATTTGTTTTATTTGTCTAATTTGGCCCTATTCCTGCTGATAAGAAAGACACTTGCTCCGAGATTATACACACAAAATATAGACTTTAGTGATAGCAAACTATGCTGCTGTATGACGAAGCAGTTAACGCAGATCCTTCATCACCTGCAGGATGCCAGGGGTCGTTTGCATTTGTAGTTCACAATAGGAATTAGTTTTGTTTTTTTTACATTCTAGTGCCATGTTATGGGATTTTGTGTATATCTGAAAGTCAGCACAAGGACCTTGGAGCATTGTAATGCAATAAGTCTCTTATTTGCGAGACTTTTTTTGGCAATGTAAATGACAATGCCTTTTATGTATGTGTTTTGAAAAACTTTCAAGGAGTGCTTAGTCATTGCCTGGCAGTAACTGCACCTCTTTTGCTGCCAGCCTTGCTTCTCATAAGCAATGGCTATAAGTACAAAGTGCGTGTTTACGCACCGTTTGCAAGTTTTCAAAACACATAAATAAAATGCATTGCCATTTACAATGCTAATAGCCCAAACTCTGGCAAATGCGAGACCTATTGCATTGCAAATACTTGTTCTTTTTGCAATCAATGTTTTATATAAGGGCCGAATGACTCAAAATCAACAGAACATATTCCGAAAGACTGTTAACTTATTTCTCATACTATTGCATATTTATCTACAAGGCAATGAGAGGTAAGAAATGGTGCTACACATATCTCAACACATTTACTTCTATCTTACATGACCATGATCTTATATGCATATGTAATTACCATTAGAGCTAAAGGTTCTTTCTAATAGCTTGAAACAGACTTACCTTAATGGAAGAGGTGACAAAGCACTGCTTGGCCCAAGCTGCGTCTGCCTTTTGTGCGGATTCCATGCAGTAGTGATGCATGAGGTAGGAGTGCTCCTCCAGGTTTCAACACTGCAAATCATTTCCAAAGTCACTCCAAGAACAGGGCAGCTGGCGTGGCTTCTGATCTGGTGTAGTGGGATTACTCCTTCTCTCCTAAGGCTTGTGACAAAACTTTATTGCTGTCAAAATTCATCTTGCGACATTACCTTTCGTGATCGCAAATTCTTCCTTCCTTGGCCGTTAGGCCCTAGTATTGATCAGTCTTTCGGATGTCCTCCATTCTCTGAAGGTAGAATTTAAGGTAAAGCTTAATGTCATGCATATATAATGCCTGCTCTGCAGACGTTGATGGTTTTGGGCAGAAGGAATGGAGTATGACCGGCTCATTAAGGTGCAACTGAGATGGTACTGAAGGGATAAATATAGGATTGGTCCTTGGAATCACAGTATTTTCTTTGAAAAGTAGATACGGCTCCTTGATGGTGAAAGCTTGAATTTCACTCTCTTCTAGCTGAGTTGAGGGTCCAGGAAACGAGTGACCTTCCATGTTAAGAAGTTTAATTCATCTTTGTGAATTGGCTAGAATGGTCATTTTATTAACTGCTGAGACCTCTTTCAGTTTCCATTCCGGTGGAGGGGCCCACACCAGAGGAAAAGTATGGAAAAGCTCTTTCATAATTTGCATCACTAAGCTTCAGGGTGTTGCAAACTCTTCTATACCGAGATTGAGTCTAGATGTACTTTTTAAAATTTTATTTCTAACTGACCTTTATTGACATCTTTAAGTTTGACACAGCAGGGTGTCTACATTCCATAGCAATACTAAATGCAAAACAGCAATTCTGCCGCACAGCAATACTAGACATACTATACAGAAGATTGAGGGGGGCGAACCCAGCAAGCCACCTACAACCCCCAAGGGGCCGGCTGCGTCTGGTGGACAAGCAGAGCATTCGTTCATCAACTCATGTCTCCAACCAAAGTCCCTCAACCAACAAAACCAGAAAGTCACAGTAAAAGAGCTGTTGTCGCCTAGTATTGCAAACCATCATCTAGTCAGGTCCCACGCAGCGTTCCCAACCGAAGTTCCCCGACCCACACGATCTAATTAATTTCTCACTATGTTAAAAAGAGGTCAGCGGCCGAGACAGCGATGTAAACGGACGCGTCTCGTGTGAGCTCCGTCGCCCCGCTGTATATTTAGCCTGTTTAAGCGACGTCCGGGGGGTTTCTTTTGCCTGGGGGCCCCCCGACTACTACAAGCTCAACCAGCAACACCTTCCGGAGACGAGTCCTTGTTGGGACCCCCGCTGCGGACGCCCGGAGCCCCGGGATCCCCGCGATCGGCCTCCGGCCGCCATCTTGCCGCGGGGTTAGCCGAGGAGTACCCTGGCCCGACTCTCCCGGTGCAGAGCTGCTTTCGGAGGCTGGCGAGGAGTTGGTGCCTTCCTGAGCCCTTCGCGTGGCGAGCCTCCCTCCTTGGTGCCGACTGCGACCTGGGCACACCATCTAGGCTGCTGGCGCCGGGCTTCCCCCCGGCTGAAGAAACTGTGCCGCCCGAGCGCTGAGACTACGAGAGGCCCCGGCTTGGGCGGGAAAGAGAGGCCGGGCCCCGAGTGAACGCCGGAGGCTCTTCCCATTCGAGCCCCGGACCACGCACCCGCCGCGGGACCAGCACGGTGAGCTGCAGCCTCTGCGCCGCCCCTTCCCCCTGGCTGTTCCTGGAGGGGTCAGGCCCGCCCGAGCGCCGAGACTACGGGAGGCCCCGGCTTGGGCGGGAAAGTGAGGCCGGACCCGGAGTGCACGTCGGAGGCTCTTCCCACACGAGCCCCAGCTCCAGATCGAGCATCCGCCGCAGGACCACCACGGTGAGCTGCAGCCTCCGCGCCGCCCCCTCCCCCTGGCTGTCCCTGGCGGGGTCTGGCGCTGGGAGGGCCCTACTTCAGCCCTGACCGCCATCTTGTCCTCCTGACGGGCTGCTGGTGGGGCTACACCTGGAGGCGGGTGGCCGACCCGCACGCCCACGCGACCCCCTGCTGCCGACCACCCTGCTGACCTAGCGAGCCTCGACGGAGGGCTGCGGGGCCGCCCAGGCGCCGCACTTGGGGAAGGCCCTGACTCACGCGGGGGTGGGAGGCCGAGTCTTGCCACAGCCACCGGAGGCCCTCAGCCCGTGGGACCCGAACTTTGGCCACCGCGGGAAGACTGCTGGCAAGAGACCTCCACCACTCCCTCTGCCTACTTACCGCCTTGCCTCCCCGGCGGGGCCATTTCACTCACCCACGCAGCCCCCCTGGGCGCCGGACCCCTGCTGCCCTGGCATTCTTTGCAGGCTGACATCATGCCAGTCCGGCTTCAGGATTGTGGAGACCCTGCTACACCCTACCATCTCCTGCCTTGAGGCCTAGAGCCCCTGATCGTGGACCCTGGGTTGCTGGCCCACCGGGACACCTGTGAGACCTCCCTCGGACTCTCCTCTACCGCGGACCGGGGGCTGTGCGCGACAGCTTGCCCCCCCCGGCTATCCTCCGACGCCCAGAGCGGACAATGACTCGTGGCAAGGGGAACAAGCCGGACCCCCCAACGGCGGCGACCAGAGGGGCGTCAGTGGCTTCCATGTGGGGCAAGGCGAGCTCGCCGCCATCTTCCGGAGGCCCCTCAGCAACAGGGGGGAAACCACCGCCTGCCGACTCCCCCCCCAGTGACTCAGGCCTTCATGACCTCCTTCATGGCGGACTTAAAGTCCGAAATCGGGTCCCTCAGGACGGAGGTTCACTCGTGCGTCAAAGAGTTGCGCAAGGAAGTCACCGACCTCGGCGACCGGGTTGACGGCCTGGAGAAGATGGTTGACTCCCGAACCCAAGACCTGGAGCAGATCTGGCAGAGGGTGGCGACCCTGGAAGAGCAACATATCCAGCTCCAGATCAAGCAGGAGGACCTGGAAAACAGGGGACGACGCAACAACCTCCGCATCCGGGGTGTGCCACTCGGAGAAGAGGGGACTAATACCATGGCCTACGTAGCCCTACTCCTGCACGCGGTGTGGGGCGAGGAGGACGCCCCTCCACCGCGCCTTGATCGCGCACATCGTGTCTTTGGGGCGGGGAGCAAGGCGGGCCTCCTGCCCGACATTGTCACCAGGCTCCACTACTTCACGGAGAAGGAGGCCATACTAAAGGCGGCTAGAGACCACCCGGACCTGCGGTACGAAGGCCACAAGATCCAGATCTTCCAAGACTTGGCTCCCACCACGCTCCACAGGAGGAAGGTCTTCCGCCCGATCACGGAGAGACTCCGGGCCCTCAACGTTTCCTATCAGTGGGGTCACCCCTTTGCCCTCATCTTTCGGTGGGAAGGTAAGAGACGGTCCCTCCGATCCTACCGTGAAGCGGCGCAATTGCTTGATATGCCGGGATCCCCGGATCACAGCCCATCCCGCTCTCATCACCCGGAGAAGGCCCCTCCGCGCCCAGACTGGTCCACTGTGCACAAACGTCGCCGGACCCCCCCAGTGGACAGCCTCTCCGCCTCACAGACCAAGCAAGACATTATCGCTCCCATTCGCTCCCTTGAGGGCGATCGTGAGGATCAGGCCTCCCAGCTTCTTGTCTCCGGCACTGAAGGAGGGGACCGCCCCTCAACTCCAGACAACATCTGAACTTGTTTAGAGAGACCCCTGCTGCCCTGAGCATGCCCTCACCACCTGGCCGCTTGGACCTGTCATACCACGCCTCGGCGGCCTGACCCTGCTATTCTTGGAGCTGGGACCCCCCTCCTTTCTAAAGGGCTGCCCCCCATGACTCTCCCCCCCCCTAAGGGGGACAGGAGGAACAGACAATGGGTCTCACCCCTACCGGGCCCTACCCCACGACGCCGAGCTTCAGTGCCCTCTTGGCAATTGGCCCAGACCTGAGGATCCCCCGGCTCAAAGCACCCCCAGACTTCCTTGTGACAGCGGGGTGGACGGGCTGCGAGACGGCCGGACTCCATTTCACACACTCAGACCCCCGCTCCCTCCCTTTGTCCCGTAGGAAGTGACATTCCTGTGCTCATCCGAACCCTCGGGTAGAGGATGTCCGGTACCTGGGACAATGTACAATGGCCCTGTTGGCCTGTTTTGGTTGTGCTTCTTCTCTACACCCTTTATCTTCCTTCTCTCTCTTTTCTTCCTGCTTTTCTCTCGCGCTGCCTTCTCTTCCTGTTCTCTCCCCGCGCTTGCGGAGGGGTGGTATGGTGGGACCTACGGGGGTTGGCATGCTGGGGGCGAGGTGAGACTGCTGCTGCTCTGTTTGCGGGGGGGATTGCTTCATTGGTTCTTGCGCAGCGCCGTCCCCCCTTAGTGCGATGACTGCGAACATCCCTGCGCCCTTGAAGGTCCTATCACTCAATGTCAAAGGGCTCAACTCCCCCAACAAGCGGAACCAGATATGGCGCTATCTCTTGCATCACTCCCCTGACATTATCCTCCTCCAGGAGACGCACCTTCTGAAGGGGGATACCAGGCGCATGGCGCACCCTAGATACCCCACGCAGTTCTGGGCTTCCTCTGACACCAAGACGGCGGGGGTGGCAATCCTCTGCAGGGCTGGCTTTAGACGGGGACCCACGAAACCCTTCAAGAGTGCTGACGGGCGTTTCCTCTGAGCTACGGTGCAGATGGGGTGTGCGCAACTCACCCTGGGATGTGTATATGCGCCCAACCAGTCGCAGGACAAATACCTCCAGGCACTCCTGCGGGACCAGTTCCCGGCAGGCGACCCTAACGTGATCCTGGGCGGAGACTTCAATCTAGTGTGGGACCCTGAGTTGGATCGAGCGGGAGCCTCCTTTAATGGCATGGGGGCAATGTCCTCTACCCTTAGAACGCAGCTTACAGACCTGGGACTCGTGGATGTGTGGCGCTACCACAACCCGGGGACCCGGGACTACTCCTTTTATTCACACTCCCATAGGACATACTCCCGTATTGACTATCTCTTCACCTCCCTTGAACTGGCCCGAGATTCCTTAGCTGCAGCTATATCCGACATTTCCCTATCGGACCACGCCCATGTGGAACTTTTGCTACAAGACCCCCTGGCCCATGCCACTCGTGAGCGCAGATGGGTGCTCCCGCTGAGTGTCCTTCGGGACCCGGAGTACGTTGCCAGCATTCGTGACGCCATAGACTCGTATTTCGCGGTTAACGACACCCCTGACATGCCCTTCCATACGGTCTGGGATGCCTTTAAGGCCACCATTCGGGGCCACATTACCTCCCTGGCGGTGGCGCGGAGGAGGGAGGCGTTCAAGGTGGAAACAGACCTGGCTAGTGAAATCAAACTAGCGGAGGCTCGGGACCGGGACTCCCCTTTGCGGGCGTCCAAGAGAACGCTCGCCAACCTCAGGGGGCAACTCCGCACTCTGCGCACCAACAAGGCAGAACACTCCCTGCTGGCGCTCAAACAACGCTACTATGAGGGCGGGGACAAAGTTGGCCGCCTTCTGCCTGGCAGGCTGCGAGCGCGTGCAGCCAGGGCCCACATCGCCAACATCAAGCGGCAAGATGGCACCTGCGCCACCTCTGAGAAAGCCAAGCAGGACGCCTTCGTCACCTACTACTCTTCCCTATATGCAGAGGAGCCTACCTCTGCGGAAGCACGGGAGGCCGTTCTTGCGGATTTTGAGGGGTCTCCGCTGTCCCCGGCGTGTGCAGCTACGCTAGAGGGTCCCCTGCAGGAGGAGGAAATAACAGAGGCTGTCAAGGACCTCCCCACTGGGAAAACCCCGGGACCGGACGGCCTACCGTTGGCCTTCTATCGCCTATTCTTGACCCAGCTCCGCCCGCACCTACTGCGACTATACGGCTCCTTCTCTGACACCACTGGACCGTCTCCCGATATGGGCCTGGCGGAGATTGCCTTGATCCCCAAACCTGGGAAAGACCCCGACTTGTGTGCCTCTTATCGCCCCATCGCCCTCCTGAATACTGATCTCAAGATCTACACCAAGATCCTGGCCAAACGGCTGGACCCGTACATGCCGGGACTAGTAAACCCAGACCAGGTGGGATTTATTCGGGATCGTCAGGGGGCAGATAACGTTCGCAGACTGGCACACCTAGTGGGGAAGGTACAGCATTGGGATATACCGGCTTGCCTCCTCTCGCTAGACGCAGAAAAGGCCTTCGACCGGGTCGACTGGACCTTCTTGCGGGCGGTCCTCCAGAAATTAGGTCTCGGCCCTAATATGATCTCTAGGTGCATGGCCCCCTATCTCGGACCACAAGCCAGAATTCGGGTCAACGGCCAACTGACATCGCCGCTCTCGATTCACAGGGGCACGAGGCAGGGATGCCCGCTCTCGCCGCTCCTGTTCGCCCTAGCGGTGGAGCCGCTGGCGGAGCTGATTAGGCGCACTCCTGACATTCATGGAATCCCCCACGGGGGACGCACCAACAAAGTAGCGCTGTGGCGGACGACCTGATTCTTACTCTTACGCGCCCTCGGGACTCCCTCCCGGCGGTGCACGGAGCCCTCTCACTGTTTGAACAAGCGTCCGGCCTTAAGATTAATCACACCAAATCTTGGGCGCTTAACCTCACCGTCCCCGAGGAGGAGGTCAACTTCCTGAAAGGGGTTACGCCCTACCGCTGGGCGGAGGACCACATTAAATACCTGGGTCTGGACCTAACGCCCCACCTGGATTCGTGGTCAACGCGGAACTGGGCATCTTGCCGCAAGGAAGTCCTGGCGGACCTGCGGAGATGGAAGCCCTTGATGATTTCCTGGCTAGGGCGGCTCAACGCGGTCAAGATGTCGATCCTCCCCCGTATTCTATATGTTTCCAGTGCATACCCACCCCGATCCCGCTCCACTGCATTAGGAGTCTCCAACGCGACCTCACGTCCTTCATCTGGGGTGGTAAGCGACCCCGTTTTTCGCAGAAAGTCCTGATGGAACCGAGAGACCGGGGCGGCCTCGCCTGCCCGAATCTCCTCCACTACTACTGGGCGGCGCACCTTCGATTCGTAATAGAATGGGGTGCACGCGAAAGCGACAAGCACTGGTTCCACATGGACCGGGTGGTCACGGGACGCACCATATGGGACCTGCCTTGGTTACCGCGTGTGGCGCGCTCCAGAAGTGCGTACATGGCGGTCCCAACAAGAACAGTTCTTGACATATGGGACAGAGTGGCAGTGTCCAAGGGCCTAACCACGTTCCCCTCTCCGCACACCCCCATTGCAGGTAACCTGCACTTTCCTCCTGCGGCCCGGACCCGAGCTTTTGAGAGATGGACACAAGGGGACTGCAGAGTTGTAGGGGACCTCTTTCTTGGAGGGGCACCTAAATCATGGCCAGACTGCAGAGAAGAATTTGGCCTCCCCTCAACCGCCAGCCTACAGTATGCCCAACTGCGCCATTGGACTATGGGGGACGATATGTATCAGGCTGCCACCAGGGCATACACACCATTCGAGAAATTGGCGCGCTCCCTCGGGGGGCTGAAACGGCTTATCTCCCAGATCTACCACATCCTGCAACACCCCACCGCTCCGCCTGCGCATCCCTACCAGAGGCAATGGCAGTCGGCGACCGGCGCCGATATCACACCTTCTCAGTGGGCCCGGCTATGGACTGACATCCCTAAAACCTATCGTAGCATCCCGCAGAGGGAAAACGCATACAAGATGCTAACGCAATGGTATTATACCCCTCTAAGACTCAGCAAAATGTTCCCTACTTCCTCGCCGCTGTGCTGGAGATGTGGCACTGCGACTGGCGACTTCGTACACATCTGGTGGTCATGCCCTACCCTAGCCGTCTTTTGGAAGGAGGTCCTCAGTCACATTAAGAAGGTGTTGGGTTTTCCCCTACCTGAAGAGGTTTGCACGCTCCTTCTGGGCATTCGACCCCCTACACTTAGGGCCCTCACGCGCAGCGACTGGATCCTCACCCTCCACATGCTAGGCGCTGCTAAGCAACTCATTGCTCTGTATTGGAAGCGGGCTGAGGCACCGCCGATAGCCTCCTGGTTTGTGCGCCTCTGGCAGGTCCTGACTATGGAGCTGCTCACGGCGCGGATACAATCGAGGGGGGTACGCTTCAAGGCAGTGTGGGAACCCCTTGTGCGCCATCTGTGCTCCATCAGCTATGCCCGCCACATGCCCCCCAGGCTTCGCGCTCTGCAGTTATTTGAGGACGCCCTCATCCCTGCTGACCCAAGCAGACTAGACCCTTAGCTGCTTCCCTCAACGCAGGCGCTGTTGCGCTCTAACACTCCGCTCACCAGCTTGCGTCTTCTAACCCCCGGCCGGCGACTACAGTCCTCCCCACCGGGCCCCCCTCTTTATCTCGCTACTGCTCACTCTTCTTCCGACTTTTTCTCCTTTCCTACTTGCCACTCTGACTTCCACCCCACTACGGGGTAGTTTGGGCCCCGTTGGGCCTTTGGAAAACGTGACACTACTGCTCTTACTCCCATACGCGCCTCCCCCGCACAGCGATACAACACCAGCACATGATCGCCTTCAGCCAACACTGCCCCTAAGCCACGCGGCCGGCCCCTTCTGGGGGTTGTAGGCAGGGCGCCGTGTTAATGCTTCAACCTCCCCTGGTTACTTACGCCTTCCAATTCTTTACTGCGCGACCGGCCCCTACACGGTTTGTAGGCTTATCGCTGTGTTCACAATAAAAACAGATTTGAACAAAAAAATAAAAAAAAAGAGGTCAGCGCAGCCCTGTGACCGGGAAGCCCTCCCCCCCCTGCAATCCCCTCCTCGTCTCCTCTTCCCCCCCTGCAATTCCCTCCCCGTCTCCTCCCCGTCCCCCAACCAATCAGGGCCTGAATCTCTGTCCCCAGAGTCTGTATGTGCCAAGAGATATGTTTGAGCCCATATATCCTTGGGGCGGGATATGAGGATGGCATAAGTGCAGCGTAGATGTGCAATTGTTCCTGGCAATATGTAAGGTCGCTCGGCCAGTCCTTGAATTTGGGGGCTCGCCGTGCCCCCGACGACAGGCTATTTGTCATTTTGCCATCAAAAGAACCAAGGAGACGTATCTCTGCACCTTGACAGGACCTGTTCCTTATAGCGTAAGAGAGCAGTAAGGGGGTCGTCGGACACATGTATCTCAGTCATTTCATCTATCGCATGCAACACCTCCCTCCAGTAAATCGAACAGGTGGGCAGTCCCAGGCCAAGTGTCCAAAGTCAGCATCCCCGGCCCCACACCTATCACAGCAGGCAGTGTCGTGCAAATGCAGCCGGTGCAGCAGAGCAGGCGTATAATCTAATCGATGAATATATTTATAATGTATCGGGCGTAGCCTGCTATTAGCTGATATGGCGCCCGTTATGGGAGTTCCCAATTCCGCCTCCCACTTACCCTTAGCTGGTCTAGGTCTCTCTCTCCCAGTCCCCATGAGTTGAGAGATATAATCACGACACTACATGTTCTGGGGGAGTGTGCTGCAGGAGAGTGTGTATGATCATAACAGAGGGTTCTAGTGGAAAGCATGTCTTGTCAAAACTGCCCCTTCTTGTATAGTAGGCCCCAGGTAAGGCAGGACATCTTGCGCAGCATCCGGCTGCATCCCCCCTCTGTCGTGACTGGTTGGTCATGTCTCCCCTGCAGGAGCGTCCGTGGCGAATAGAGAACAGGGCATTTAAGTTTGTGTGCTAAATCATGCCAGGCACTGGTTGTACATTGTACAGTTGTAGCCGCCAGGTGTCTAGGTACCGTGGCAGTGCTAAGATATGCGGTGCTTGGTTTGGGGGCCATATATCCATCCTCAATGGCTAGGTGAGGCATGCATGAGGGAGGGTGCATCCAATAGGCCGCGAAATGCGCCTGGGCGCAAATAAAATATAGCTCCATATCGGGAACTTCAAATCCCCCAGCTTCAAAGGGACGAGTAAGAACCTCCCATGCCAGTCTGGGCTGCTTTCCTCCCCATGCTAGCCTGATCAACTGGGCTCTGACACATTTAAAGAAATATTGGCTTGGAGCATAAGGAATGTTAGTGAAAAGGTAGAGGAGTTTTGGTAAAATTATTATTTTTATTAAAGATACTCTGGCTGCCATGAGGTGATCTTAAGATCCAATGCGCGTCTGTAGTTGAAACGCATCAGCTCCT
Organism: Lissotriton vulgaris; assembly: GCF_964263255.1. NCBI lineage: Eukaryota > Metazoa > Chordata > Amphibia > Caudata > Salamandridae > Lissotriton > Lissotriton vulgaris. The sequence goes on along the minus strand of NC_141695.1, from coordinate 321,091,303 downwards.
CACGGCATCGAGACCCGGATGCCCAGATAGGGGAGTGTATCCAAGCACCACTTCAGCGGAAAGTCGGGAGCGAATTCCAGTGTAGCATCAGTTAACGGGAATATTTGAGAGTTCCCCCAGTTAACGTTTATCCCAGATAGTTGACCAAAGAGAATGAACAAGCGAAGAATGGCGTTGAGGCTTACTGCCGGGTCCCATAGGTACAGCGTGAGGTCGTCGGCGTACAGGGAGATTAAAATCCGTCTCTCTGGGTATATCAATGCATAGTCTCGGAAATGTTGTCTAATCTTTGCCGCTAAGGGCTCGATGGCAATAGCAAAGAGGAGGGGTGACAGGGGGCATCCCTGTCGGGTGCCCCACATAATTGCAAAGGGGGCCGACTGAGCCCTGTTGACCATCACTCTGGCTCGCACACCCGAGTACAGCAAATTGATCCATTCCAGGAAGGGGGCAGGGAACACCATCCGCTGCAAGACGAAGGCGAGATAATCCCACTCCAGGAAATCAAACGCCGTAGTGGCGTCGAGAAATATGGCAGCGGCGTTAGTGTCAGGGTCTATGTCATGGAGGAGTGCGAATAGTGTATGCAAATGATGTGACGTGCCACGAGTGGGCACAAAGCCCGATTGATCAGGGAGCACCAACGCTGTCATAAGGGGACTAATACGATTAGCAACTAATTTAGCTAAAATGTTTGCATCTACATTTATTAAGGATAAAGACCTATATGAGTCGCAGTAAGCCGAAGGCTTACCCGGCTTGGGTATGGATCTGATTGGCGCCTCGCGCATTGAGGGGGGAAATATACCTGTCTCCCGAGCTTCCTCCAAAACATGCCTCAGTACTGGGATGAGTAGGTGATGGAAGGTTTTATAAAATTCGGCCAGGAGGCCATCCAACCCCGGCGCCTTTCCAGATTGCAATTGCAATATGGGCGTTATGATTTCCTCATCCTTGTGATGTCTCAAAAGAAATTCCCTCTGCCCATCTCCCAACCAGGCTATCGCCGTATCTTCAAAAAAGGAAGTGAAGTCCATTGTCTGGGTTCTATGCGTTTTGTAGAGACCCCTATAGAATTTACGAAAGATCTCCACAATCACGGCTGTGTCACTGTGCGTTTGGTCGTTTTCATTCTCAATCTCCAACACAATGTTCGAAAACTGCGGGGGTCGAATTGGCGCCGCCAGCGTCTTACAAGGTCTATCCCCCACCCCATATTGGCGCGACCTATGATATTTCCCTCTGTATTTACATTCGCTCGCCGCTGTCTCTTGGTATTTGCTAGGCACACGACGCAGCTTAGCTTGTAACTCAGTGTTGGATTATGCTGCAATTCCGACTCAATCTTCTTGAGTTCCGTCTCCAGCCGGCGTATGGTGGAGCGGATGTCTCTTGGGATACCGTCGCACTTCGTAATACACATGCCCCTTATGGTAACTTTAAAAGATTCCCACACCGTTGAGTATTGCTCCACCGAAGTCTCATTGCGGGGGAAAAAGTCAGTTATCTCCTGCTCAAGTTCCTGCTTAAAGACTGGGTCCAATAAGGAAAGTGGATTGAAACGCCAGAATTGGAAGGGAGAGTGCACGTGCGGAGGGGTTATAGCGACCAGCACTCGGGAGTGGTCCGAATAAGTCCGGAGGAGGTGGGAGGGGTGCGTCACCCAAGGGATTAGGAACTTCTTAACATACCATGCGTCAATTCTGGACCAGAAGGCCCAGGCTGTGTTGTAGCAAGTACCCTCCCGTCTCGTCGGGTAAATGTTTTGCCAAGCATCAAGCAGTTCATGGTCCCCAATTATCATCTTGAGAGTGCATTGCGAGTGGAAATAGTGGTGTGGTTGCGGATGTGAGCGGTCCAGTATAGGGTCAACTGTGACATTAAACCCCCCCCCCTATAGTAAATGTGTGGAGCCAATCTAGCACCTTTCCCCAGAGTACGAGAAAGAACTCCGGATCGTCTGTGTTCGGTATATAGCATGAGACTAACGTGAAGGATTGGCCAGCGATCCTGCCCCAGAGAATAGAGTACGGTCCCTGCTTGTCCATAACAGATCCCAATGGGGTGTATGGGAGGGAGTTCTTCACTAAGATGCATGTGCCGGGAGCATATGAGTAGAGTCTAGATGTACCTTGATTGAGGCAAAAGCCAAACCAGATTTTGCTAATGAGAGATGGTATGGCAACATTTGTTGCGGGATGCTTGACATTTGGTCCTTTTTTTAAAAGGACATATGCTATTTAAAACATGGCTCAGGGCCATTGCCTATGGCATTAATTAAATACTGCTTGATTATGTTACAGTGGAACTCCCATCTCGATGACATGGGATGATTCAATCGTCTGAATCTATGAAAAATACCAATACTGGATAACTGTGGTTACAGGTAAGTAACTTATTTTCTTATGTAATTTACAGCCCCATTAAACATGGTTTTCCATTCTGAAAATGTGTGTTAATATAAAGGTTTGTCTTGATTTTGCATATGTAGCACTTGCCCAAGGTAGCTTGTTGGCTCATGATTTGCATGCTTCTTATTGTAATGGATGAAGGGGTGGTTAAATTAGTTTGTGTATTATGGGCATCTGCAAAGCTTTTTTAGAATGGCCTGAAGTGCTATGAAATGGACTAATGTGACCCTGTGTGGCCTTTTGCTCCTATGACAGCTTTTTCTTTTGTCTTAAAGTTAAATTAAATAAGCTATTTATGTTGCTTTGGTTTGAAATTTAGATCCAGTGAATGTATTGGCATACTTATCTCCTTATTTTGTCCTGCCATTCCTACTTTCCCCACATAGCCTGCTAAGATTTTAAGCCGGCAGCTTGGCATGGATGCAAGGTGCAGTTATTGGTTCCTGAGACCTACTGTTGGCTGTTATAATCTGGTGTTGCTACTTCTTAGTCCTTGCTTCCGCAATGATTTTGGCTGTCTCACTAGGCTATTGGGTGACTTGACCGCAACCAAACAGCAGGCCTAGGGGCACTTAAATTGGGGTTCACCATTAGTGTGCTTGTGATTTGGTCATGTGACAGACTAGGCATTTTTATTCCATTCCCAGTGGGTAATTAGTATGAATTAGAGTAGGATCCCTATTTGGACATTAGTGGTAATTGATGAGTTTTAATTTTGGGCCTTCATATTGATTGGTTTATATTTTGTAGACTGAAACTACTACCGGAGGCAAGATGGCCGCTGACAGACTGTAGGGAGAGGACGTGTTCTCCCTTCTCTCCCTGAGGCTGTTTGAATGAAAAAGGGAATGATGCGTGTTTTCTATCTGGCGGATGAAGCTTTTTGATCCTTTGGAAAGGGTAGAAGATATGGTGTATAGCCCGGCGAATAAGGATTTTTCAATTGCAGCAGAATACAAGCTGTATGAAAAAGTACTGGTCTCGCTAAGGGTGATATCTGTGCTGGCGTGGACACGGGCTCACACAAATCAACTGATAGCTAAAGTTTCAGATTGGAGTCAACGGCGCTATCAAAGAGCAGCGGAAGCGTCGGCCAGCCTGCGGGGGATGATGGCTCCGAAGATCGCTAAAAGTTTGAGGGAGGAGAAAGAGAGAGCTGCTTGGAGCGAGTCGGATGCCCCAGCGGCTAATCTCAGAGCGAAGAAGTTGCTACGAACACAGGAAAATTTGTGTACTACCGAACAAGGGAAGAGCGCCGGCGGAAACAATGTAACTGACAAAACGACGGAGAGAAAGAAGAAGAAAGAGAAAAGCAAGGCGATATCTTCCAAGAAAGGTAAAACTTCTGAGCAGGCAAGCATGAGGCAGCCCTCAGTGTACGAGGCGTTCCTACCTGCTACCGCTACACGGGGGATGACGGCGGCCGCCCGACTTCTGTGGATCCTGCTGTGAGTGCATCAAGTGTCGACTGCCCCGCAGCCCAGCAGTTGGTTCAAGACGGGCTCGCTGCCACGGACTCAGCAGTGGAAAGCCTCGAGGCAAGCGCTGAGGTAACTGGCGGTGCGAATGAGCAGGGAGCGGAGCAGGCAATTGCGGAGCCGGCAGGAGGGGTAGCGCTGCAGGAGCAAGAGCAGGCGGAGGATGCAGAGCGAGGGAAGATTAGGAAGGAGAATGATGCCCGTGGAGAGCAAATGAGCAGTATAACTCGAGCTGAAGAAGCTGAAGAAGTGCTGGCACTACATAAAAATGGAAAAGAAACGGCAGGAAATCTTGGCAATAATAATCGTCAGGCTGGGGAGAATACTATGTCTGCAGGTACTTATGTCTCCTGTACTAATAGAGGTATTGGCAGAGGCACTAACAGAGAGTCATGGCACTGATAATTCAAATAACCCGGATGAAGTATCGGCTCAAAATCTAGTAGCTATTACGGGAGAGACAAACCATGGACCTAATATGAATGGCTTGGTGGCACTAGGGAAAGATGTGGCTGTTTCAGACACAGATGGCCCGATGGCAATACTAGGCTCTCCATCCGATGAATGCTTTTTTTCGGTAAATGAGGGCGAGGTTGAGGAGGATGTGGAAGAGGAGGAGGAGGAGGAGATGGTGGCGGCTGGAGAGGAGGAGTTGGGGGAGGGGGACTCAGAACCCTCTTCTAGTGCTGAGGCGACGGAGAGCGATCAAACAATGTCGGGGATAGAAACAGAGACAGTAGCCACATCAGAGTCCTGAGAGGCTTCAGTCCAAGAGATTTCTGTAAAACGTAAATCCAAAATCTTGACTAAAAAACGAAGAAAATCAAAGGGCATTTTGAGTCCTATAAACGCCGATGTTGCAAAGAGACTTGATTGGGATTACTCGGCTACGTCACAAATGTATCAAGAGGCTACTGGGGGGTCAGTAGATAAAAATATGGGCACTCTAGGGATACTTGAGCAGAGTATGGGACAAAGACCTAGGCAGAGTCACAATCCAAGCCAGAGCCAAAGTCAGAATCAGGGTCAATCTCAAGGGGAATCATCACCAAAAGGGTTTGAAATGTTGTTTGCAATGTTGAAGCAGATACAAACTGAGGCGAGAGTGGAAAGCCGTAGAGCTAGGCACGAAAGCAAAAAGATACAAGGATCTCTCAGTAAAGTAAATAAATTATATGCAGATTTGTCAGGGAGAGTCACAGAGGTAGAGGAAAGAACTGGGGTGTTGGAAGATGAAATGAAGGGCTGGAAGGAATTGGGACAGTCAGGGTGGGGACTCAGGGGGGGCAAGGGGGGGAGAGGGGTGAGGAACAGCAAATATTTTGGAAGTATTGTAGAGGAAAAAAGGAAGCAACCTGGAAGATAAGGACCAGTAGAATAGGGAAAACCTATGAGTTTTATATGGCTGTTAGCCCACTATGTATAAGTAATGAGCTGTGTAATGGTTTAATAAATGATGACCTACTTAAAAACCCAGGATGAGTACTCGGATAATGACATGGAATGTCTGTGGACTAAATGACAAACTGAAGAGGCAGAAGGTGGCTATCTTGATTAAGAGTCTCAGGTTAGATTTTCTAATACTGCAAGAGACACACATCCAAGCGTCTGAAATTCAACTACTCGAACAATTAGGTCTTACTGTTTTAGCGTATTCAAGACAGGGGGCTAGGAATAGGGGGGTGGCTGTAATGGCAAGAAAAAGAGATATTACTACCAGGAAAAAATGGGAGGACGCTTGGGGGAGATGGGCTCTGATAGAATGTTTGGTAGGAGAGCAATGGGTAACTCTTGGATCTATATACGGTTCTACAGGAGACGACGCGGAAATCTTTGAACAGGTCGATATTGAGTTGGCAACCTGGGCCCCATATGTAGTAATAGGAGGGGATTTTAACATCAATGGTGCAGGTGGACTAGGCTTGGGGTTAGGACCTCCAGTTAAATATAAAGGAAGGAAGAAAAGAGTGTTTCAAGCAGTCTGCTCTTTAGCTAGGAATAATGGGCTTTTGGATGTCTGGGATACTCTTAAGTCGGGAGAAGATGGGTATACATATTATTCAGCACCACACAAAGTAAGTGCAAGATTAGATTATTTTTTGATCAGTAGCCAGGGCATTGATGGTGCATCTATTGAGAGACTACCAAGATTACTGGCGGATCATAATCCTTTAATTGTTACCTTAAATGGATTGGTAGTGGCAAGGGGTGCTACAGTGTGGACTTTTGAAAGAGCACTGCTGGAAGATGAGACATATATCCAACATATGAAGAGGTGGATAACAGAATTCCTGACAATAAACAGAGACACAGCAACTGTAGGGATGGTATGGGACTGCTTCAAGGCAGGGGTGAGGGGAGAGACTATTAGTTTTGGAGCTAGGAGAAGGAAGCAGGAGAAAGAGAGAAGTGAAGTCCTAAAGAGGGAGATACTTTTAGCAGAGGAAGAAGTGAGTAAGAGTCCAGATCCTGCCAACGGCAATGGAGATGCACTAAATCCTGCCCTTATGAAGTTGGCAAAACTACGAATGGAAGCAGAAGAATATATAGCAGTGAAGGCAGCAAAACAATATGTGGCTAATAGGGAAAATTGTTATGAGATGAGTGAACGAGTTGGTAAAATGTTAGCAATCAGAGCAAGACAAAAAGTATCGCTTGGGGAGATAAAAGCAATAAAAGATAGCTCAGGAAAGGTGGTAACAAGTGTGCAACAAATTAGAGAGGTTTTTAGGAAATTCTATACGAATCTATACCAAGAAAACAACGTAAAAGATCCTGAAGAGATAGCAGCCTACTTTAATAACTACGAAGGGGCTGAGCTGGATGAATCAGAAAAAAAGAAGTTAGACAACCCATTAGATCAACAGGAGATAAGAAGTGCTTTGAAGAATCTTCCATCTGGCAAAGCGGCTGGGCCGGATAAGCTTCCGTTAGAATTTTATAAGGTGTTTTGGGAGGAGCTAGGGGAGGATATGGTACGTACTATGGAACAAGCACAGATGGGATTGTCAATACCAAACTCTTGGTCTGGGGCAGAAATAGTTGTTATTTTAAAGAAAGGAAAGATACCCACAGATCCGGGATCGTATAGACCAATTACGTTGATGAATACCGACACAAAGATCGACTCAAAAGCACTGGCAATAAGATTCGCCAACGTAATAACACCATTAGTCACTATTAGTCAGCACGGCTTTATACCTGGACGAGGAACTACGCACCACACACGAAAATTAATAACACTTATGGATAAAGTGGAGGTTACTGGGGAACCATTTTCGGTTTTATTGCTAGATGCTGAGAAAGCATTCGACCGTGTATCTTGGGTGTATCTGTGGAGTGTTTTAGAAAGGATGGGTTTTGGAAATGGGTTCCTCACGGCAATAAAGACCTTGTATAGAGACCCAGTGGCTACGATAAGAATAAACTTGGGAACAACTGATCAAGTGAAAATTAATAGGGGTACTAGGCAGGGATGTCCGTGTTCCCCGTTACTTTTTGCTATATATTTGGACCCACTAATACTCAGAATGGAAGCAAACTGGAGTATACCTCCAGTTGCCACACCTAGGGGGGATTGTAAGATACTTGCTTACGCCGATGACATGGCTGTCGTAACATCAACACCCACAGAGGCTATTAGACATGTGGAGCTGGAGGCTATAACATTTGGAAAAGTGTCAGGATATTCCTTAAATACTGGGAAAACACAAATTATAAAAAATAGTAAAGCAGTATGTCAAGATCCACGAGTGGTCCACACAGGAACATATCTGGGCATAATTATCACTGCAGAATTAGAAAAAGTATTAGAGCTGAATATAGATCCTATTATAAGAAAGGTGGGAAAAGACTTAGACAGACTTAATAATTTACACCTTACAATAGTTGGTAGAGTAAACATTATAAAAATGTTAATATTACCGAAATTTTTATATTTGTTCAGGACAATTCCGCTATGGTTTGACAACCTTTGGTTCAAAAAGATTGAAGGAATGATTAATAGATTTATCTGGTCTAAAGGTAAAACTAGGAGAGCAGCTAGATATATGGTACTACCAAGGGAGAGAGGAGGATGGGCATTACCGGATCTGAAATCTTATTACTGGGCTGCAGCCTTACAATATATGGTTGGATTAATAGGGGGAGCAGAAGTGGAAGGAGAAGATGATTTAGGTTCATTAGCAATATTTGGTTTATTGATGGGGGAAGAAGTTAAAAATATATGTTTGAAACACTTTGACACAGCTTACTTTAAAAGAACACAATTTAAGACTATTTGGGGTGCGCATAATATTTGGAAGGCCTTTACTAAAAAATATGGACTGGGGAAAATTAATAGATATACGAGAATAAAAGATAATGCAGTCTTTCCTGAAGATATATTTTCAGATTTAGTGTACATAGAATGGTACCGGAAGGGGATAATAAAAGTGGGGGATTTGATGGCACCACAGGGGATGAAACAATTTGTGCAATTGCAGGAGAAATACGATCTGGCAACAAGACATTTTTTCAAATACTTACAAGTAAGAAGTTATCTGCAAAACAAAAGGGGGGGAACGAGAGGGTTTGAGAAAAATCATATACTAGAGGCAATACATAATGGAGCAGACTGCACTATCAAAAGTTTTTATGCAGAGCTAATCGAATCAAAACCGGATGATATGGTTAAGTGGGGGAAAAGCTGGTCGGCGAAGCTGGATATAGAACAGGAATGTTTTAATATGTCAGTAGAATTAGGAAATAATATACTGTGTTCTGCATCTCTGCAGGCTCAGCATTATAAAACCATATATCGGTTATATTATACTCCAGCAAAACTTGCACAATGGGGGGCTACTACTGGTATAAATTGCCCCAGATGTAGAAGCCTAGAGGCAGATGTGATCCACATTTTTGCAACATGTCCATGTCTATCGACAGTATTGAATGACATAGAAATGTTTCTTCAAAGGGCATTGAAATTAACTGTCAATTTAACACCTACGATTGTATTATTGGGAATAGATTCGGGCAGTGAGCATGGAGAGGGTAATTATTTCATCTTTGTTGCTATGGCAGTGTTTAGATTATGTATTGCCTCAGCTTGGCTTGACCAGTCAGCACCAGTATTTCACCAATGGTTAGCTAAGGTTCTAAGCATATATAGTTTGGAAAAAGCAATATATTCAAGAAAAGGAAGGAATGGGAGGAAGCTAGGATTGAAAATATGGGACCCAATATCAAAATGGAAGGAAGAAATATAATGTATATAATGTATATAATGTATATAAGGTTGTAAAGTTTATTGGGTTATGAGAGAGGGTTACAAGTGTTTTAAATGCTAAGGAAAAATAACGTGTTGTATGATTTATTAGTATGTAAATAGAAGAAGAAGTACAATGTATATACTGTATATATGATAAATACGGCCTGTAAAAATATTAGGGCAGGAGGCAGGAATTTCAGGAGTCTTATACGTAACAATGTGTCATATGATGTTTATACTTTAAGTTTATATACTGTTTCTACTTTTCCCGGGTGGAAATATGATTGAATTGATTTTGTAAACTGTTCCTCACCCCCTCCCGGTGTAGGGGGGGGAAAATAAAATGTAAAAAGCTGTTAATAAAAAAAAAAAAGAAACTACTACCTGGTGGGCATTTTGGCACTAGTCTGAGCAACCTTACAAATCGGCTGAAATAGATTAAATATTGTTAAAACAATTATTGGCGTAGACTTAAAACAAGCATTGAGTGAGCCCTCTGACCTCATCAAGTGTACTAAAGATCACATCCGCAAAACCAGCAATCTGTGGACACTGCCAAGCTACGTGCAGGAACCCAGCATTCTCCATCCCACAGCAGTATATAATCTCTGGAGTGTAATAGACCCTGTTCAGGAATTTGAAGTGTAAAAGGCGATGTCTGCCATTGAGAAAGACCTGCTTTGTCGCCTCACAAGAATGCCTCCAAGTGCTGTCATCTAATACTATCCTCAGGTCGCCTTGCCATTCTAATCTGGCTTTAGTGTACTTTGTCCTCCTACACTCCTGCATTAAATCATAAAAGGTGGTGATATTCTTGGAAGGGGAGGCCAAGGGCAGCACATAGGTCAGGGGTAGTAATTCTGGGGTTTCCTGCGAGTCATCACCAAGTATCTAGTCCCTCAGTCGTTATAAATCCACACATCCCTCTATCTGTAAATAAGTCACTTATCTAGTGAATGCCCAGCTTCACCACTGCTTGTATGGCTTCTCTGTCCTTACATACCTAGAGCCAGTGGCACCACTTCATAGGTATCTGGGGAGAGTACATAAGTGCTCCAGCTTGCCTGTTTATTAACTCATGCCATGCATGTACAGTGGAATTAGTTGAGTCCAGTGTAACAGTTCTCGTAATGGGGAGTATGAATAGCCTTTGAGGAGAGTAAGAGGGTCTGCTGCAACTCGCTCGATCTGTAAATGCGAGCGATTCTGTGGGCCGTGAATCCAGTAATGTGCCTGGGTGATCTGTGCAGCTCTATAATATAATTCTAGATCAGGAGGATTGAGACCGCCCATGGTGTAGGGTAATATAAAGGTACTCTATTTAACTCTAGGCTGCTTCCCTGCCCAGACAAGCTTCATTAGCAATGTGTTGACACACTTGAACATATGTTTAGGGAGAATTATTGGTATGTTTAAAACAGAAACCTAGGAAGGACCATCATTTTCCTGAGGGAAATGTGGCCTATTAGTGACAATGGGAGTCTAATCCAACGACTGATATCCTCTTCAATCCTGGAGATTGCTTTACCATAGTTCTCACTAAGCACGAAGTCTGAGTTCATGTGAACTTGTATACCCAAATAGCAGACAGGATCTGTGGTCCATTGCAATGGAAAATCCAGTGTTATTAGGGACATAGGGGGGTTAGAGGAAAAATAACGGATCTGGCCCAGTAAACTTTGAAACCTGACGTGGCACCAAATCGAATGACCTCATTAAGTACAAGAGTTAAATTATTGCCTGGCTCACGGATGTGATCCGCATATCCCAATAGGATGAGATTATATTTAGGGAATCAACTACCCCTTTGTCCATGGTACTCATGTAGGGCACATGCCAATGGCTCAGCCACTATGGTGTACAGTAGGGGAGACAGGGGGCACCCCTGCCTTGTTCTCCTTAAGATCGCAATGGGAGACGTGACTGCATCTGCGACCTTGACTCTGGCAACCAGCAAGTTATATAAGAGTGTGAGCAATTTAAGGAAAATGTTTCCCACCCCGACCTGGAGTAGCACTGCTTTCATAAACTTCCCATTCAATAGAATCAAAAGCTTTCTCCGCGTCTAGGAAGATGGCAGTGGCCTTGACTTCTGGACCCCCATCCCCTCTCCTTCCCTCTCTCCCCCCCCCCCATCCCCCGTTTCGCATCTGTACTATCGAGTTAGACTCTATGCTCTGCAGTGCAGCGAGAACTAAGCTAGGTCACTCACCCTCACCATACAACATAGCTGTGACGTATTTGCCCATGTTTCACCTCGCTGTCTGCGATTTCATGATATTCTTCTAGTGGGTTTTTTTCCCTCTAAGATCTGTGTGTCTCTTCCCTTCAGCAGAAGCAGCTCCATCTGAGCCAATCGCCCCTAGAGTAATGTCAATCTATTTCTCAACGAGCGGAGTACCACAGCATGTTTAGAAATAGTAACTCCTCTGATAAATACTTTAAATGTTTCCCACACCATAAAGAAGTGGTCAACCAAGCCGACGGTTGTAGCAAAAAAGTCTTCAATAGATGTGGCCAATTCCACTTTAAAGCCTTAGTCTAATAAACAATGTAGGGGGAATCCTAATATAAAAGGAGCGTTTTTCGTGGGGCGGGGGTATGCTGATGCTGATATCCAGCAACACAGGGGAGTGGTCAGAGAATGAGCGAGGGGGCAGACTACAAGACACCAAGAGAGGCGTAAGTGATCTGGATATCAACCAGTAATTGATTTTGGTGTGGATGTTAAGAGGTGCAGAGTAATGGGTGAAGCCCCCTGTGTCTGAGGATCTAGAACGCATAAGTCTATAAGGCCTAGTTATGCATTAATGTCCCTGATGGCTCCAGTAGACGCTGAAGGACATCGAGAAGGACCCCCAGAGCGATCCAAGAGTGGATCCAGGGTGCAGTTGAAATCGCCCCCGCCCTTCATCATACCTGTGGTAAGTGCGATACTGTCAACAGTCACACAGCCAGGGAATGATAAAAGTGCGGGTTGTCGTAGTTGGGGCCATAAATGTTGATTAAGTGCATGTTTACGCCTTGCCCATGGCATCTGGAATCGCATATCTTCTGTTAAGATTGATTTCGAATTCTTCCAAAGTGATACCACTCTTTGGGTCCACCAATGTAAGGACTCCAAGGGAGTGTGTGGTGAATCCTGCTGAAAAAAGTGACCCTGCAGGCGCATATGCGTGAACATGTTGTTATTGGGGGTGTGTGTTAATGTGTTTCTTGAACAAGTGCTACATCCAACGCATGTCGCTTAAGATATGCCATAACTTTGTGCAGTTTCCTAAAGTCGTTGAGGCCCCTAACGTTCCAGGTCAGGTACTGAATATCCCCACACGAGTCATGTGCTATTGTATTAGCTGCCATATAGCATGCCATCTCATCAGTATCACCCACCACTCTCTACGCGACTGTGGCCGCGTCTGAGCTATATGTCTATACCGTTTGTGCACTGCAAAGTTAACATCAAAACAATGCCCCCCACCCACGCCATGAACACCCCAACTTGGCATAGATAATACATTGCCCACCCACCAATGATAGAACTTTACCCTGGTTAATGCCACCAAAAACCAAAAAAGGACAAAAAAAAGGGGGAGACGCCACAAAGAAAAACAAGAGCCTTGATCTGAGGTGAGCATCGCACAGGGGTGGATGTTACCAGTGGCTTTTGCTCCTTTCCGCCGGCACTCACCCTGTAGTGCAGTGAGATATGCTCCAGCCTTAATGTTTTAACACAGTAACATAAGACACGAGGAGGTAAAGAGTCTCCCAAATAGTCGGAGAAAAATGGACCATAATCTGGGGTTAAGCAGGCGGATTACAATAGGGGACAGTAATTCCTAGTACTGTAGCTCTGTTGCCAACATCGAGTAAACCTGAAATAATGCAAAAATATGTATTTTCACTGGCAAGCTACATTTAGTACATCTTCATAGTGACAAATTCAGGACCAATTCCCAGCCTGTAACTGCTTTACTCTCATTGTTACCTCATTGTTACCCAGTCAAACCGCTATAGCGAGCAGTACAGGCAGTCCGCTCACTAACACAGACGTTATGTCTATTGGAATGAAGAGGGTAGTCTTAGCAACTCGTAGTAACCCAATGTGCTTATCTGGGTTATTGATCGTTGTTTCACTCTTATGCAGTTTACCCTGCCTCCGTTTCTTGGGCAAATGCATCACTTGTTTTGGGTCTGTAAAAATGTGATTTCCCATCTGCTTGAATACGCAGTTTAGTGGGGTACATCATGTTGTAGTCTAGGTTTAGGTCCCGCAATTTCCTCTTGATGGGCAGAAATTGTCGTTCGGCACCCAGCACTTGTTGTGTAAAGTCTGGGTATAATGAAATGGCATGCCTTCTTAGTATAACACCTGGAGCTCCCGGTCCTTGCAAAGGGCCGGATCCCAATACCTGTAATTTAAAGAGTTTGGCTATGATTGTTCTTGGAGGGGACCCTGGGACCAGTCTGGGGGCCAAGGATCTGTGGGCCAGCTCTACAATGAACACCATAGAAAAAGTGTCCCTAAGAGATGCTCCACGAATAGTTCAATATTTGGAATGTTCAGCAATACCAAGCAGTCTAATGTTGATGCGCCTGGATCGTGCCTCCAAATCCTCCACCTTACCGTTGCACCACTTGTAGGATCTTGTCCGCTTTAGCGAGGGAGTTTGACACCACATCTTTTGCATCGGTGACCCTTTTTTCAACGGCATGAAGTTGTTCCACGTGCTTGTCGAGGCGTTCCGATGTCCATACGGAATGTTAGTACATCGATTTTACCATCAATTTTGGGCAGACTGCGCTGCGTTGCCGACAGTATGTGTTTCAGGTCTGGCTCTGCCATAGTCACCCGCCTCAGAGCCAGATTCCGACGCATTCCTATCCAGCTCCTGCCGCCTAGGTGTTTTACGGGGTGCAGACTGCAGTTTAGATTGCGATTTGACCATACGCCCCATCTTATGCCAAAGGTATGTGCCCCTGTGTCGGACAGTTTTTGTTTAAGAGTAGGGTATGGACGAAAGTATTTCCACGCCCCCAGGAGATCAAGAAATAGACGTGTCCAAGTGCTTCGAGCCACCAGCAGGACTGGATATTCCACTGTGACGGTCGTTGATTATTCAGCAGTCTGAGCCTGTGCTCACAATTGAGTACAGCGCAGCGTTCACTGGTGGCACCCAGCGACAGGGCCCTCTACAACGATGCAGGTTAGTCTGTTCAGAGATTGAGGCCTAGGAGGATGCGGGGAAGGGAGCTCTCGCCGCACCATCTCTTAGAAAAGTATAACAGAGCTCGCCCTTGCAGTGTCTACAGGCTTTTATCCCCGATGCCCTACTCACTGGTCAGTGCTGTCTTTCCTCCAGGCCCGCACCCTCGGCAGGGATCGATCTAGCCATGGCTCTTCAGAGGTTGTATCCAAATCAAGCAGACACCGGCTGCGCCTCCAGCACAACGCAGACTCACTCAGAGTACTCGGATGGGAGTAGGCCTCTATTCCTTTTCACCGTCAGTGCAGTGCGAATCCCTGCCTCGAGTGCCGGGAGCTCAAGGGGTCGATCCTACACCACCAAGGAATAGGAGCGATGAGAGTGATTTGCCCAAAGAGCAGGCCCCCAGAGTCCCGATTTTACTGTGGCTCGATTGGGCATGCAGGATCCCTGTGTGCGGCGACAGATAATGTACCTTTGTAATGGTTCCCTGTCAGGCGGCGTGTCATAGCTTGCTGTTCCAAGCATACCGCCCCCGGCAGACGATCGGCAAAGGGAGCCAGGATATGCAGGCAGCTGGGAACAGCAAGACCCCGCCCTTGGATGCTGGCTCATTCCGGAGCGGTCCAATACAGCGCCTGGCGCATGCCGCTCACCCTCCGGGCCACGCACCAGGACTCCGAGGGAGCTCTATTTCGGGTCCCCAGTGGACCTGGCCTGCCGAAATTGCAGGATTAATGTGCCGCCTCCTCTCCTGAGTGTGATTGACTGTTGATGCACTGATTAATTCAGACTGAATGCAAGGATCATATAGGATTAGTAGCCGGGCTTACAGAGCTGCGCTAGAACGCGTCCATCTTGGAGCCAGGCAAGTTTCGCTCCACCTCTCCCCCTCGCACTCCAAGGGACCTTAAGTGTTTTTTGCAATGCAGCACATTATCCTGGGTGCTACAACATCTACTGTTCTTTAATGTGGAAGCTTTGACACTGATAGGTATAGTATAGAATTGCATTGAGAAGTTCTTGTTTAAAGCGTTACTTTTGTCCAACTAAACTGCAGGGGAGACAATAATAGGGAAGAAAATTAAACTGGCACAGAGATGAACAGATGGGGTTGGGAGGGTATAAACACAGGGCATCAGCAGCTGGTATAACCTAAGTTCTTCTCTATACATAAATTATAAATATATAAATACACCCGTCAATGTGAGCGGAATTGCCTTTCTAATCAAATTGTGTAGTAGAAACATGTATTTCTGCACTAACAAAACAAACCGATGCACTCCAAGCAGCATCTTATCTCAAGTCTTGGTGTCCACAGTAAATAAACAAGAAGCATGATTGGTCCACCATCAAACATTGACTTTATATCAAATTCTAAAAGATTATTTTAAGAGAAAGGGGGCATTCCTGGAAGCCACTGCAAAAGCGGATTAAAAAAGCTTATGGGAAAAAGCATTATAGTGCGTTATTGTAGGAAATGCTGTGAAGTAGAAAACTCCTGCAAGACGTTCTGCGTAGGTTAACTACCTACCTACGCAGAAGCTGCTCGACAGTTACTGAGGCAACCAAGTGTGCCACTGTGCCTGGGCACAGATACTTGCACTGTCCCGTGGTGGACACCTACCTTAACGAAGCTGTGTTTTCCAAGTGGGTTAAGTCCTTGACTACTGCTGTCAGGAGGATCACATTCAGCAATCGGTCATTCTCCTAGAAAGATTCTGAAATAGTTTTGTGAATGTTGGCAGGGCACATTGCTTAGCTGTCTGTTAATGTGACTGGACCCTGAGAGCACAAATATTACAGTTTGTTATTGTGTCTCAGGCGAGCTGAAATCTCGTTTGCAGCATTCGAAAACAAGATGGCCAGCACTGCTTTGAAACGCATGATAATTGTGTGTTCCAAAGGAGTGCTAGCCATCTTAAATGCTGATATAGAGGGTAGAGTATATGGCATACAGCAAACCTAGGGCTCCAACGGTTCGAGTAAATATATATGTGTAATGTAACTGGTGCTCAAGTAAAGTGCTCTGATACATTGGGGTAGAGTTTGCGCTATGTAAAGTATTAAAATAAAAAAGTAAATTACGTGAACACAAGAAAACCTTGTTTGGATGCGTTGGTATGTGATTGGAAAAACAGAAGGCCACCATCTGAGTGTGTTTAGAAACGAGGGTATGGTTACCTAAATAGACAGATGGGAACAACTTCATGTAATACAGTCAGTCGCCATGGCAGGGAAACGCACGCACACACACACACACACACACACACACACACACACACAAAAGAAGGACAAATAAAATCAAGGCACCACTGAAAACCAAGGATTGCCAAACGGCACACCAAAGAACAAATGAAAAAAAAAAAGATGGGTGTTGGTCGAAGCCCATGGAGTAGAAAAGACAACGTATGTATGGAAGTAGATTATTAATAATCTACTGGTGCAGGGTCACCCTTCGTCCACGGGTTCTTGACAAGTAAGGAGGAATCGACACGAGCAAAGTATAAACCATATGGTATTTATTAGCGTTCATGAATGGAGCGTCATCCGACAAGCACCATAGAGATACTCAAGGAGAAAGCACACCGAATGATGGTCACATGGGACCCCTGGCCCACGAAGACCCCGACCGACCCGCCTGACGTACTCCGCCGCCACCCTCATCGCACTCAACACCGGCCGACTCCCAGGATGCCACCAAGCCACACCACGACGCACCCACGGACCCTTCAGCTGCCACGCCTACAAATTCTCCTGCATCCGGACCTGCCTCGCACCAGCACCCGCCAAGTCGAACACCAGCAGCACCCACCTCAAGTGCATCCTGCTCAACACCCGCTCCGTCCACAGACACGCCATCGAACTCTGGAACCTCCTAGACGCCACAGCCCCTGACGTTGCCTTCCTCACAGAGACCTGGATGAACGCCTCTTCAGCTCCCGACATCGACATCGCTATCCCAGAGGGCTACAAGATCGTCCGGAGGGACCACACCGCCAACCATATGGGAGGAGGCATCGCCATCATCCACAGGAACACCATCAGTCTCACGACCAGCACCGACAACACCCTGACCACCGCCGAACACCTGCATTTCCGGATCCACACCGACCCGAACACCACCCTCAGAGGCACCCTGATCTACCGACCTCCGGGACCACGCACCCAATTCAGCGAGGACATCGCCGACTTCGTCAGCCCGCATGCCCTCCCCTCCGCTGACTACATCCTCCTGGGGGACCTCAACTTCCACCTGGAGAACAACAACGACCGCAACACCAGCACCCTGCTCGACAACCTCGCCAATCTTGGACTCAAGCAGCTGGTGTCCACCCCCACCCACCTCGCCGGACACACACTCGACGCAGTCTTCTCTTCCTGCACAGACATCGACTTCAGCCACGCCACAGAGCTTCAATGGACGGACCACAGCTGCATCCACTTCACCTTCAAGAGAGCAATGACCCACCACCACCAGCAACAGGCCGCCCGCAGAAGCTGGAACAAAATCACAGCAGACCAGCTCGCCACCTCCCTGAGCCAGCACCCTCCTGCCAGCTCAGCAAACCCCAGCCAGGCCGCCGACAACCTCACGAAGTGGATCAGCATCTGCACGGACGAGCTCGCCCCGCTGAGGACCCCGCCCAGCAGACCCGGCAGCAAGAAAGCCCCGTGGTTCACCGACGAACTCAAGAGCTCCAAGAAGAACTGCCGAGCCCTCGAGAAAGTCTGGAGAAGGGAACCTACACCGGACAACAGGACCACCTTCAAGCTGGCCACCCGGAAGCACCACCAGCTGATCCGCGCCGCCAAGAAAACTGCATTCAAGGACCGGCTGGACAACAACGCACACAACTGTAAGGAACTCTTCAACATCGTGAAAGAGCTATCCAACCCCAGCGCAGGAAACAACGACATCACCCCATCGCAAGACCTCTGCAACTCCCTCGCTTCATACTTCCACAACAAGATTGCGGACATTCACAACAGCTTCAACAACCAACCAACGCACACCAACACCGAACAACCACCCCCCACCACCACCCTCCACGCCTGGACCCCGATCAGCACCGAAGACACCATCCGCACGATGAACTCCATCCACTCCGGATCACCGACCGACCCCTGCCCTCACCACGTCTTCAACAAGGCCGACGCTGTCATCGCACCCCACCTGCGAGACATCATCAACACATCCTTCGACACCGCCACCTTCCCTGAGAGCTGGAAGCACGCCGAACTCAGCGCTCTACTCAAGAAACCCACAGCGGACCCTACCGAACTCAAGAATTACCGCCCCATCTCGCTCCTCCCGTTTCCAGCCAAAGTCATCGAGAAGACCGTCAACAAGCAGATGGCCGCCTTCCTCGAGACGAATGGATCCCTCGACCCCTCACAGTCCGGCTTCCGAGCCAATCACAGCACCGAGACCGCCCTCATCGCCGCCACCGATGACATCCGAGCCCTGATGGACAACGGAGAAACAGCGGCCCTCATCCTCCTAGACCTCTCCGCGGCATTCGACACTGTCTGCCACCGCACCCTAGTACAGCGCCTCAGCAACGTCGGAATCCTGGACAAGGCGCTGGAATGGATCATCTCCTTCCTCGACGGAAGAACACAGAGAGTCCGCCTACCACCGTACAAGTCAGAGTCAAGGATCCTCACTGAGCCCCACCCTCTTCAACGTCTACATGAGCCCCCTCGCGGCCATCGCACGCCAACGCCAACACAACCTCAACATAATCTCCTACGCCGACGACACCCAGCTGATCCTCTCCCTGACCAACGACCCCGCCGCCGCCAGAGCTAACCTGCACGAAGGGATGAAAGAGGTAGCCGAGTGGATGACGACCAGCCGCCTGAAACTGAACTCGAACAAGACGGAGGTCCTCATCCTGGGCTCTTCACCCTCCGCCTGGGACGACTCCTGGTGGCCTCCCGCCCTGGGCACCGCACCCAAACCGACAGACCATGCACGCAACCTGGGCTTCATCCTGGACTCCTCCCTCTCCATGACCAGGCAAGTCAACAACGTCTCCTCGGCGTGCTTCAACATCCTACGCATGCTACGGAAGATCTTCTGGTGGATCCCCACCGAGACCAGGAAGACCGTCACCCAGGCCCTCGTCACTAGCCGACTGGACTACGGCAACGCCCTCTACGCCGGTACCACCGCCAAGCTCCAGAAGAGACTCCAGCGGATCCAGAACGCCTCAGCCAGACTCATCCTCGACATCCCACGAACCAGCCACATCTCCGGACATCTGAGAGACCTTCACTGGCTCCCCGTCAACAAAAGAATCACCTTCCGCCTCCTCACCCACGCACACAAAGCCCTACACGACCAAGGCCCGAGCTACCTCAACAGCCGAATCAACTTCTACGCTCCCAAACGCCACCTCCGATCAGCCAACCACGCCCTCGCCGCCGTCCCCCGCATCCGAAGAGCGACTACAGGAGGAAGGTCCTTCTCCTACCTGGCCGCCAAGACCTGGAACTCCCTCCCGACCGACCTGCGCCTGACCCAAGACCACCTCTCCTTCAGGAAGAAGCTGAAGACCTGGCTGTTCGAGCAGTAGCGGCACCCTCCCCCCACCCCCAGCGCCTTGAGACCCTACGGGTATGTAGTGCGCTCTATAAATGTCATTGATTGATTGATTGATAGCAAAAGATCACAAATGAGGGATGCCCAGAGGTAAATAGAGCTTTGAGAAAAACACACAAAGGAGGTAACAGTAAGAATCGGCAGCCTTGGTGTCTTGTGCAATTGTCGCATCCTGAAGCCGCACAACAAGATATGCTCTCTGGGTTAACTTTATTTAAGGCTTTACCATTGTCTGAAAACCCTTGAGCAGACGCAAGCTGTTCTTTTGCGCTGACTCTGCATGTTTACACAGCCTACAATGCCCTAATCTAGATTCTTTACTCATGTTTATACAGATGCGATGTGAAGGATACAGCCGGGCTGGAAGCAGGGCAGAGGTGAAAAATAGATGAGGCATAGCTTAATTAAAAAATGACATAATCAGATTTTACATTTTAACAGTCCTTCCTTTTCAGCCTATGCTAAATCCATTTTTAAAGTACAATTATTAATCTTGTACATTAATATTCATAAGTTCGTAAATTCCAGTGGTGCATCATCATCTCTAGATTTAATTCATGAACCTTCACTGGGGAAGATTGAACACTACTGCAAGTATTTATACAAGTGGTGCATATCATAGGGGCACATTGAATGCAGCAGCAGCAGGTGAGAAAGATGGCTCCTATAATTACTAATCCCATTAATAATTTCCAACCCCAAGTGGAAATAAGTCCTTCTAACCATTCCGACCAGGACTTGTTCCTTGGTCTTGATGTATATCTGCAACTATTTTATGTAATTTGGAAAGGCGTTCTTAGAAACAAGGGGCGTGGTCCGGTATAAACATGCAACAGCTACTACCGATGATGCGACGTGCTCTCCATGATCAGCGAGTACTGCATCAAGCACTATTCTGTTTTGCCACGTTACAATCCTTGTAATTTGGAGCTGCTCTGTGATATTACCAAGAGCCATCGCTGCCTGATTAGTTACAGCTTCTACCACTCGGGTCATGCGTCTAATCTTTCTACTATTCAAGGCTGCACCAACAAAGAACGAGTCCCAAATTAAAATCAACATATTGCTGTAAGGCTGTATCAGTCTGATCTACTTCATCATTATTTAGAGTTCTTTTAAGTCTACTCAAAGAAATGTCATTAAACAGTCTGGTCTTTGTGATAAGATGCAGGTGCTAAGAACACAGAAGTAAGCTAAAAGGACACATAACAGATGCCGGACTAACTGTCTGGTAAATGATGATAACCTTTGTTCGCACAAATGAAGTAAGTGTTATGTAAAGATAGAAAGCTGCTATTGTTCGTTCCAGTGATATTTAATACTATAGATTCACAAAACAAGGTAGAAGTTTTTCGTAGCGCCAATTACCCAAGCGCCGAGCTTCATTAGTTTATTTGGGAGCATGGTTTTCTGTATTTTAATTCTGCTTTTAAATTGCACGTTCTCACCTATTTTCTCTGCTTCCCCGGTCCACCGCTGACTTTGTCAGATTGTTGTGGAGGGAAGACGGACCTGCAGCACACCCCGTAAGGGATTACGACTTCCGCCTGGACCGAGCCTAGGGTCACCCCCTGGTCCCCCCCGCTAAATAGACAGCGACAGGCCACTGGTATACCCTCCTGATCATCTCAAGAACATTCAAGACTACGGAAACTTGCCTACCAATCACCACACCTCAGACCATAGAATTCTTACCTATTGATTCACACCTTGTCATTCCAACTGCTTTGTTCACACAGTTAATCATAAATGATCCGATTCCTTAGGAGACAACATACATGCGGCTCTGATAAATGCCCACTCCCTTCCTAAACATAAATACGACATTCAGGATCTTATTGTGAGCTACAAACTGGATATTCTTAAGATAACCAAAACTTGGGGTGATATAACTGCTGGCCCTGATTTTCATACAGCAACCCGTGACGGATTCTCAGTCTGTAGACACGACAGACAAGGGAAAAAAGGTGGAGGCCTTGCCATCATATACCGGAATAGTTCCTCCCTTAAATCAGAACTAGTCCCTACAAAAACATGTCAAGCCTGTTGCTTCACCATCTCAATTGCACAATGTCCGCAATTCCTGCTCTCCTAAGACACCCTATTAGAATCAGTTGCAGGTGAAAACAACTTCTCTATTTTAGGTGACTTTAATTTTCACTTGGAGGCTCAAGGGGATCAAGATTTAACAGCTTTAAGGGCTGTACTAGAGGCGGTAGGCCTTCCACAACTGGTTACCTCTCCTACCCACATGCGGGACACATTCTTGATGGAACTTTCTCTAATAACCAAAATCTGGTATTATACCTTTACCATGGACTGACCATCACGCAGTATTTTTTTACATCATAAAAATAATCAGGCTGCCCGCCCTATCACCGAGGCTGCCCGCCCTATCACCGCACTTCCTAAACAGTTTAAAGCATGGAGCAACATTGATTCCCTTGAATTCCACACCTCGTTACTCACTAATCAACATGTCCTTTCCCCTATTGACCCTGACTTAGCAGCCATTTCATATACTAATTGGATAAAAGATGTAGTCAATAAGGTGGTACCCACCAAATGCAGATCTAATAACACAATCACGCCTTCTACGCCATGGTTTAACGAGTCCCGTAGGTGTGAAAAGCAAAAATGTTGAAACTTTGAACCCAGCTGGCATCTAAACTACGACCCCTCTGTAGGAAGGTACCTCCTGACTATGGTTGCCCCCAACTTTTTGCCCTGTGTTTTAGCTGGTTTTTGACATAGTCGACCTGGGGCCCTGCCAATCAGGACCCCAGGCCTACTGCTCTCTCTGTAAAATGGATTCCATGTACCCTAGGTGCATTTCCAATTGGTACTGGGCCACCCTATCAGACCCTGTAACTCAGGGCATGGGTGTACCCAGGGCTACCAGGGGCTGAAGCATGTATTATGCCACCCCTGGCTGGCCTCCTAAATTTGACACAACTGGCTGCATGACAGCTGGGGCAAAGTCGTGTAATCACCCTTTGCTATAGATATAGTATACCTATATCTAACCCTAAAATGGACACACAGATTCCTATCAGTCACTCCTATGGCAGGCCTTAACAATCCTGAAGGCAGAGTGCTTGGAATCGTGTAAGATGGTGCTCTGGTATGAGCTGAGCCTGTCTGCAGCTTGCGGAACCAAGTCCTAATAGCTGTTCCATGATATCGCATACCATATACTCTTAAGTGCATTATAATCCTCGCGGTTAAATGCTATCTTTGGTATTGCTTTATCAAAACATGTCGAGTAAGGTGTCATACGAATTGGAATACTAACCCCTCGCCAATTCTGGCGACGGGGTTAGCATTCCACCCTTCTAGAGGGACACGACATGTATGTAACTGTGAACCCCGGTTAAAGTTAAACGAAGCCTCA
Organism: Lissotriton vulgaris; assembly: GCF_964263255.1. Classification (NCBI taxonomy): domain Eukaryota; kingdom Metazoa; phylum Chordata; class Amphibia; order Caudata; family Salamandridae; genus Lissotriton; species Lissotriton vulgaris. Next base: position 321,067,954 of record NC_141695.1, on the reverse strand, counting down.
GCTCCACAAAATGGATGCTGCCACCACAGACACGAGTCTGACCCCCTGCAGCTGGGAGTCCTTCCAGCGAAGGGGGCCTGGACAAAGGGTTTCCTGTCGAGGGCGGTGCTAGCACCGTCCCAGACAGGGTTTTGTGTATCCTGGGTAGGCAGGGCTTTACAGGAAGGTGACTGCTGAGTGGCACCCCGGTGCTCACTACGCATAGGCCAGTCAGAACCAGTTCCAGGGGCACACCAGCCCCTGGCCTGGGGAAAGTCCGGCATGGGAGAGGGGTGTAACCACCCCCCTCCTAGTCCCACCCATAGGCAGGACCTAGTCACCGGGTCAGCCCCCTTCTTTAGTATAAAGATAGGAGCGGGCCCCCTGTTAAAATTAGATCATCTTTGGAATCAAGACACGACTTTCTGCGAAAGGACATCAAGATTTCCTTCTTCAAGATTCTCCCTTGTGGCTAAGGAGTAGTCACCCTGCATCCGCAGGCACCATCCTAAGAACACTGCGGTCTGCTGCAAGTCCTTCCTCCGGAATCCGACGACCCAGCTCGACGAGACCCGGCTTCCCTGGCACCTCTGACCTCTACTCACCTCTACAGCCAAGCTGAGAACTGTGAGTGCGACGAGACCTCGAGGGACCGACGATCGCCAAGACTGCACGACTTCTTTGCAACAAGCCCACCGTGTGCTCCACTGGTGAGTGCTTTGGGGTCCGAGAAGCCCCAACCCTGAGCAGCTCCAGCACCGAAGATCAGCCCTCCAGCATCTCCACGATCTGCGTGGGGCCATTCTGCTTTTGCCTGCTCACCGCGCTGTGTGGCTACTAGCCGGCTGGCTTGTGGCCTTCTTCACGACGCCCGACTACATCACTGCTGCTGGTCTGGTTGCTCCAGACTGGCCCTTGCTTCCTTGCAACAGAGAAGCACCCCGGACCCTCCTGGTCCACTCCAGACGCCATTTTGAGTCCACCGCGTGGGCTTGAATTTGCCAAGGCTTTGTTGCCCAATCCTGGGTCCAGCGACGCCGACAGCTTCATCCATCGTGGGACAGCTCGCTCCTCCATCCTGGTCGCCGACAACGCCTCCTGGTCCGTGAGATCTGCAGAGCACAGCGTCACCCACTCACCTAGTCGAGGTGACTATCACCCGGTGCCCTCCTGGTGCCACCTGACTACTGGCTAGTAGTCTCGAACTTGATCCCCTCTGCTTTCAGGTGTCATCTCTCTTCGATCCAGGCTTGGATCCGTCGAACTTTCTTCACTGGTCGCCTGCCAGCAACTCCCTTCTTCCAGGCTCCTGGTCCGTCTACGAGGATTTCCGACGTCTTTTGAGACCTATGCAGCTGCAGCCCCTGGGCTAGGTAACTTCGGCATTTCGGTGCCCCAGCATAGCCTCACTATCCAAGGGTCAGAATCCACTTTCGTTTTCCTCCTACCAGGTCGGGTTCGCCCGAGAACACTAACTCTGTGAAATCTAGCTACCATAGACTTTGTCCCGCATCCCGCGTGAGAGTGCACACTCTGCACCCGAGTCCCCTAGGCCTCCTAGAAGTAATCTGAAGATTCTATAGTCAAGACCTAGCGATTCCAAAGCCTATTAGTACTGTACTTACCTGCTAGTAATTTCGCATTCCACTTTCAGAGTATATGGTTTTCCGTGCCCCTCAGGCATTTGTATATACTGTGCTAATTTAAGTATTTTCGTAAGAGTTCTGTTTTGTGCTTAGTACCCTGTCCTCATAAAGAGTACAGGGCTGTTGTGATTCTTAATAAATATACTGTTTATTTTCATAACACTTGTGTGGTGTGCCTTTTAATCACAGCTAAAAGTCAATTCTACTGTCACCAAATTAACTCTGCACAAAATTCCGCTAAACAACTATACCAAGTGATATCTAAACTTGCAGGGCAGGGTGCAACACCCCCTACCATCATTACTCAGAAACTCTGCAACTCTCTTGCAACATATTTCCAAGAGAAAGTATGCTCCATCTACAATGTTTTCGCCAACACCAATCCCTTCTCCATATCCTTAGTGGACTCTATTGACCCTGACACATCTTCAGTCTATAAAAAGGATATCCTCTCCCTGGTCTCCCAATCCCCGACTTTTGATGAATTTACTTTAGTTTCCGCCAACATCATCCTACCCCTCATATCATCATCAAAATCAGGATCTCCTGAGGATCCTTGCCCCCCTGCTATCCTCAAACTTAACCCGGATATTATTGAAGCCAATCTGGCCACCATAATCAACTCTATGTTAAAGACTGGAATTTTCCCTATTGTATGGAAAAAGACAATTATCAAGCCTCTCAACAAAAAAACCTAACCTGGATCCAGTTGAAACGGCCAGCTACAGACCCATTGCCTCTCTTCCCCCTCCCAGCAAAAATTGCTGAGAAGGTGATGAACATTCAACTAACCCAGTTCATCGAGCAACATCGTTTACTTGATGATAGGCAATTCGGTTTCAGAAAGGGACATGGTACAGAAACCGTCCTTATCAAAGTCTCGGATGAGATTAGAAAGATAATGGGAGGAGCTGCGGTTCTTGTCTTGCTCAACCTTTCAATAGCATGTGACACGGACGATCATGCTACTTTGATCGACTGTGTCACTGCCCTAGGAATCGGACATAGGGCCAGGGCCCTGCCAGCGTCATTCCTGGCCAATTGCTCACAATCTGTTATGCTAGGCACTTTCACATCTCCCCCCATTCTCCTTCCCACGTGGAGTCCCTCAAGGATATCTATGTGCTGGGCTTGGCGAGGGTCATCAAATCATACAATCTGGGCTTTGCCTCCTATGCTGACAACTCCCAATCTGTGTTAGCTATACACAACGATGGTGCCAGGGTTGCAGCCAACTTTCAGAAAGGAATGCTTGCTATAAGCTCCTGGATGGCGGATAATTCCTTGAGGCTGAACTCTAGTAAGACATGTCATGATTTTTGGTAATCTGACCCCGCCTGGTCAGCTCTTTGGTGGCCACCTGATCTGGGAACACCCCCTCTCCCAGTTACCAAAGTAAGAAATCTAGGAGTCATCTTCGACCCCAAAGGTTAATTCATGCAACTTGCCAACTCGGTAGTCTCATCCACATTTCATTCTATTAAATCATAATAAAGCTTCTTCCATACCTTCCAGCCTCAGCTGCCAAAATACTGATCAGCACATTAGTAATGTCCAAAGTAGATTACTGCAATGGACTCTTGGCCAATGCACAAGAGAAAGTGCTCAATAAACTCCAGCTAATTCAAAACGCGACAGCCAGACTCCTGACAGGTACCCCCAAATTTAAACCTATTTCCAAAGTAGTTTGCAAACTCCACTGGCTACCAAATAGAAGCAGAGCCAAGTTCAAGGCGCTCTGCATTGCCTATAAATCTATCCACACAACTGGCCTCAACTTTCTCAAGCAGTCTCACTGCCCCTACGTTCCCCCAGACAACTCTGATCATCCAGCACCAATCTTCTTATTTTTCCACGAACAAAAAATGCTTCCTGGGGTGACAGATCGTTCCTACACGCCACCACCAAACTTTGGAACAGGCTTCCCTCCAACATTAAGACTAGTCCTTCCCTGCTCGCTTTCAGGAAACCGATAAAGACCTGGCTCCTTAACCAATGATCCATCTTGTCCCTCTGCTTTGTTGGTCTGCAGAGCCGAGACCCCTTCGGGTACTTGTTTAACTGGGCATTGAGTATTCCAACATCAGCTAGAGCAATATTACTAATTTTAGAGGCCCACAAAAGCGCAAACCAGGCTCTACAAGAGGGGAATGAGAGGTGTTCCTCCTTTTTTCTGATGGGCTGGCATCATTCCACATATCCAGCAGTTGGTAGTGATTGTAGCATGTGTATGAAAGTGTTATTGAAGTTGGACATTCAGTGCTTTCGCTCGGGGTAGGGAAGGGTGAAATAATAATGTTCCATGGGGACAGGAGTAGTATTGGGCAATAAGTTTCGAGCCGGAATCACTTTCTCCATTGTCCAAAAAACTGCTGCCAATATTATCAATAATATGATCAAATCACCATACACAGTGTCTTGTCATTACTTTGCAGCTTGGATCATAATCTCTGCATTTCTCCTTCTTGGTATCAATACAACCACAGGTTCGGAGAGACATCCAGGCACCACTGAACACGTACACTGCTCACTCTGAACCTAGTTCAGCTGATTCTGTAATCCTACCGTGTCAGACCCGAACCATTCCACTAATTGAAACTGGTCCCCCGGTATCTTTATCTGCTCCTTCCCTTCCTTGGTCCTAAATTGTACCTTGTTGCTGAAGGCGTAGTGTGATCAGGAAACAAAGTGTCTTTGTTCAGAGGAGCAACACGTTTCTGAGTCTGTAAGAGGTCTTTCAGATTGTTTCTGCCTTCTGGCTGGAAAACAGTTCCTGGGATTCGCTTTCAGTGGGCTGCGTTGATCCAATGGCGTCTGTTGGTGACACGGACAGCAGTTCGAGTCGCAAGCAGGATCTGCTTTGGATTCTTCCAGCGAGGCTTCAAATTCTTAGAACGTTGAAAATTCTTCACAAGTATGATGTCACCCGGCTGAAGACCATGAGCCGGACCCTCCGATTTGTCTGGAATGGCTTCACGCACCTGCTGATAAATCAGACAGTTTTTCAGTCAAGTGTTTTTGGTAATCACTCAAAACAGGATACTGTATTTCTTTAATTACATTTGGCCTCTGGTCCCCATCCATTCATAGGCCTACCAAAGACGATCTTGTAGGGAGAAAGTTCAATCTTACTATGTGGGATGGAACAAACCTAAAACAAGGCTACAGGCAGGGCATTTGGCCAATTAAGGCCAGCTGTTGCTTGTATCTTTGCTAGTTTCAACTTCAATGTGGCATTGTACCTTTCTACCAGACCCGCTGCCTGTGGGTAATTAGCAGCATGAAATTTCTGCTTTACCCCTAAACCCTTCATTACCTACTCTATTTTCTGGCTAGTTAAGTGGGGGCCGTTGTCACTCCATAGGACGCTACAAACCCAAAAATGGGGGAAAAATTCCTTTAACAGAATTTTTGCTGTTGTCAAGTCTGTGTTGTCTTTAGTGGGATAAGCTTCCAAAACTAAAGGAACAAACCACTACTAGTACATACTTTAAATTGTTACAGCGCTCTAATTGAATGTAGTCCATTTTGAGTACTTAGAAGGGATCCTGAGGTCGGGAAAATCCACCAGTAGGGGTTGATACTCCCTTCCTAGGATTGTGCTGTAGACATATCATGCAATGTTTAACCAAATGTTCAGCTGTTTTCCAAATGTGCTTATTATCCAAACCTCTTCTAGTTTGGAGATGGTGTTTTTGGCACTGACGTGAGCAGGTCCATGAGCCATAGTCACAACAGGTAAAACATAAGTATGGGGCAACTTCCATTGTGACATATCTTTTGACCTCCAACATCCCTCATCATCTAACCCTCCTTCCTTTTGCCATTCTGCCCTTTTCTGTTCAGTGGCTGACTGCTGTATTTCCTTAATTTCTGTATACATGTTTTCCCATCTTTCAGCTTGGGATCGTTGAACATATATTTTACTCGTGAGTGCACTTGCAGTATCTCGTGCAACTTCGTCAGCAAAAGCATTTCCTTGTCCCACCTTGTCTGTAATTTTCTTGTGGGCACTACATTCCATAATGGCTACACTCTTTGGCAATGTCAAGGCAGTAAGAAGACTATTTACCAATTTACCATGTTGTATTTTAGAACCATGGGAGGTTAGGCATCCCCGTTCCTTCCAAAGCTTGCCAAAATTGTGTGCCACACCAAATGCATACTGGCTGTCCGTATAAATGTTCATGTATAATCCCTGACTGAGTTCGCAAGCCCACAAAAGTGCAATGAGTTCAGCTGCTTGAACAGATTTTTGTGGAATGTGGGCTGTTTCTACCACAGTTTGTAATGTGGTTATGGCATAGGATGCCGAGGTGGTGCCATCAGGTAGTCTTATACAAGAGCCATCCACCCATAGTTCTCCCTCAGGATCTAAAAAAGGTGTATCTATAAGATCTATTCTTCCTTTAGTTTGTTCTTAGTTTGTTCACAGTCGTGCATATCATGAGTTTGTTCAGCTGGCACAGGTAACAATGTAGCGGGGTTCAATGCCAAACATCTCTTGAGTGTGATATGAGGTGCCAAAAGTGCAAGTTCGTAGCCTGTGAGCCTAACATAACATAACATAACATGTGTATTTGTAAAGCGCACGTTCACCCAGAGGTCTCTTGGCGCTGAATAACAGATGTTTATTGTTACCCAACTCAATGGTACTCATTTTATCGACCTCAGTTGGATGAAAGGCTGAGTGGACCTGCCGGGATTTGAACCTGTGACCATGAGGTCGAACACAGGCCCCTGCAATGGACGCATTAGTCCATTGAGCTACCAGACCCGGCTAAGTCAAGTGTTGTGTCTTAGTCTGATAAAGGAGTGTGGTACCATAAGCTTGTTACTCAACACTATCCCTTCAGATTGTCGTATAGAAATGGCTGTGGCAGCAACTGCTCTAAGACAACCTGGAAGTCCTCTTGCCACTGGGTCCAATACAGCTGAAAAATAAGCACATGGATGATGTTTACTACCATGTGGTTGTATTAAAACTGACAATGCACATCCTTCTCTCTCATGTAGATCTAATACAAAAGGCTTATCATAGTCTGGAGTGCCTAACACTGGAGCAGAACAAAGGGAAACACAAAGCTGCTGATATGCTTCCTGACATTCAAATGTCCATGGTAGAGGAGAGGGAGTATCTTTAGTAACATGAAACAAAAAAGGTTTGATGATAAGTTGGGGATCCACTGTCTAGAGCAGAACATAATGCCAATAAGTGACCGGACTACTTCTTGAGTGCTGGGAATAGCAATTTTTAGGATAGTTTGCATTCTGTCTTTAGTCAGAGTGCAGCCTTCCTTAGACTGGAGGTGACCCAAATAAGTGACCTCTGGCTGACAATATTGCAGCTTATTCTTAGAGACTTTATGTCTCTTAGTAGCAAGAGGGGGAGAGTGGCCTCTTTACAATGCTCAACTGTGTCCGCGGCTAGCAAATGGTCATCGACATATTGCACAAGTGTAACTCCTGATAGCAAAAGAAGTTCATCCAACTTTCGTTTAAGTGCCTGACTGTAAATGCTGGGACTTTCTGTATAGCCTTGTGGAGCCCTACAAAATCTAAATGAGCGGTCCCTCAATGACAATCCAAATAGATATCTACAATTCTCATGTATAGATATAGAGAAAAGGGCGTTTTTGAGGTCAATAACAGAAAATACAGTTCGTAATATCAGACGACAAGATATTGAGGAATCACTATTTTATTGACTTCTCTTAAATCAATCCCAAATCGGTAAATCTTGTCCCCTGTTCCATTGCCCCGTTTTAGGATGGGGAGAATGGGGCTTTTGCATACATTAGAGGAAATTTCCTCAACAACTCCTGTACGTATCATGCCGTCAATGATAGATATCAAGCGCATCCTCACCTTCTTTTGATATCTTATATTGCAGGACCCTTGGTAAGGAAGCATCCTCCCGGACCTATAAGTGTACTGAGGAAATGTCCAGTCTTCCCACATCTGTGTCAGCAGTAGCTCGAACACATGAAGGAACAGAATCAAGATCCAAACATAAAGAAAAATTATATTGTTTAGGCAAAGTCTTTTTCCCAAAAATGACACGTACTCCAGCTGGGGAACAATGTATAGTAGCATGGAAATATTTCAAAAGATCAAGTCCCAGCAAATTATCTGGAGCCTGTGGGAGAAGTAAAAAGGGGGCTGAAGCAATAAAATTCTCAACCTTTTTGAGACACAGGGCTGGGAGTTGGTGTTCCATCAAATTCTATTGATGTAATCACTTGGCCAGACAAGGATGTCCCAGGGACCAGTTTCTGAGATATCTCACTGCGTGTCGCTCAGATATCCACTAACAATTTCTGATCCTGCCCAAGTATGGTGGGGTCCTGTCTGGTCTACAGGTATCTCAACTGGTCCTATGCTGGTCTATGCAAAATGTGTTCCCACAGTTTCCTTGGATTCCCAATCCTCCTTATAATATTGATTCCGTTGATCAAAATAGTTTCCTGACCTATTTCTCTCTGGAGCTTGAGCTTGTTGTAGCTGCAGTCGAGAGCTGAAGTCCCTAGATTACCATTCACTTGTCCCCTTCCTCTCCCACCAGCAGCTAAAACAGGACATTCAGAACGGCAATGTCCTTTCTCCTTACAATAAGCACATTGTTCTGGCCCTAGTGGAGTTTGTCTACGTGGTGGCCCTACTGGAGGTATTTGTCTGAAATTCTGACCATAGGTTTGACCACGACCTCGACCTTGGCCTGGACCATCATTACCTTAGTTTTCAATTCTTTTAGTTTTCCTTCTTTCCGTTCTTGCTCAGTGGTCACCTGATTCTCATAATACTGTGCCATATCTAATATAGCCTTCGGGGTTACTGAAGCACATGTACTCTCAGAATTCTTTAAGCGAACAGATATCTCGGGAAGTACATTTCCTACAAATCTATCTACAAATAAATGTGCAGGCGTAGGCGTAGATGTATCTTGCCCACTAAAATCATGGAACACTTCCTCAAAGTGAGTAAAGAAATCAGGGATGACCTCTCCCTGTTTTGTTTACAAGCAGTAAGAAGTGCCCAATCTATTTTCCTTGCCGGTACCATTGTTTTTATGTAAGTATTTTACCAGGCAGCTCCAGTATGAGCTGACTAGGTTTCTGACCAGGTTTCCTATCCCTGTCGGCTGCTACTATGGTAGCCCAGTCTCCTCCCAAATCAACAGCATGATCCTGATTCTGGGTAAGTCGCCACATATCTGGTGGCAGGATCATACCAAAAAACATATCAATATTTGCTAAGGTATGGTAGGCGTTCTTGTATAGCGCAAACTGCCACCCTACGGGTATCCTGGCGCTCAGATATAAGGACACAACCGTCAAGTGAAAGGGCCAGAGAGACTAAACAGAGAGGAGTCATACTTTAGGAAAGAGCCATGTTTTTAGGCTCTTTCTGAACTCAGTTAGGGAATTAATCTGTCTGATTATCTGTGGCAGCTCATTCCAAAGATAAGCTGAAGACCTTCCCTCCATTCTAGAACGCTTGGATCTAGGAATTACCAGCAGGCTAGCACTAGAGGAACGAAGCTGCCTTTTACGGAGATACCAAGCAAACCTTTCCTGTAATGGGACTGGGCCCAGTTTGTGTACCGCTCTATGCACCAAACAAAGTGATTTAAAATGAACCCTTTCCTTGATAGGCAGTCAGTGGAGATCTCTCAAAGCGAGAGTAGTAGAGGAGCCGCGTTGCTTGTTTAGCCCCAATTTTGCTGCTGCCGACTGGACTCTCTGCTACACCTGAAAGATATACTGTGAAGCCCCCAAATACAAGGAGTTGCATTAGTCTAGTCTGCTCAACACTGTGCTTCTTAGTACAAGGGAACGCGAGTCCCTAGGTAGTATTGGAAGTATCCAACGCAGCATACGTATCAGACCAAAGCACAAGCTGGCTGTCTTGTTTGCCTGCGATTCCATTTGGAGATTCTTATCTATCAGGGCCCCTAAATTACATACCGTGCTGCCAGGAACCAATGGTCCCTCCTCAGGGGTAAGCCTGAACTCCACCGGTATATGTGTGAGCAACTTCGCAGAGGCACAATATAGCACCTCAGTTTTCCCTCCATTAAACTGCAGGGAGTTCCTCCGTAACCACCCTGGAGTATGTCTCATACACTCATGAGACGTATCCATGGAAACTGCCGGTTTCCCTTCCATGGAAAACGCCAGTTGCGTATCTTCCGTATAGTTGACCAAGTCAACCCCGAACCCTGAGGTCATGACACAGGAATCAATGGCTGCCTGTACATGATCATAAAATCCTCTAGGATTTTTATGTATGGTAAGGAGGCTTAATATCCAATTGTACAAAAAAGGGCTCTTGCATTAGGACTATTAGGCTCATCATTATCTGCATTCTCTCTTCCAGGAATGAACTGTGGCGCAACTAACCTCATAGGTCTTATTCGGGGAGAGGAAGACAGTTCATTGCGATATTCAATTATTGTTGCTATGGCAGTGTAAACCCTCCTTACAGGGAAGGCTCCTATTTGACACAGTCTCTTGCGGTGGTCCCCCGGGTTAGGAAGGCCCGTGTGGGGGGGGGCCCTCCTTTAGTGTGAGGGTGCCCCAGCTCTGGAATACCTTGCCACTGGCTCTACGAAGCACTTCGAATCTGTTGTCCTTTAGGAAAAATTTAAAAACTTGGCTTTTTACTCTTTAGTTGTGTTATTGTGTTGGTCTGAAAGTCTTTCTTCTGCTATGTTCCTTTTTCTTTGAGCTGCCAAATCAAAGCGCCAGGACACTCCGTTGGAGTAGCCGTGCGCTATAAAAATAAAGTATAACATACCAGTTGATTAATAGCTCTGACATTGTCAGGGCCATTCTGTCCTGTAGTCATCTCCCACTAGAGCATAAGTTGATGAGAAAGCTTATTTATGAGACAAAGAAGCTCACCTTTAGAAAAATCATTTCTCCTACCTCTATTTCTAGATCACTCAACCAATTTAATCCCATCAATCTTATCACCTCCTGAAGTGATTGAGATACAGTAGAACGAAGAATTTGAGGGTTCAGGACAGATACAGAAAGTACATGATCATCAGTCATTTTGGGTGCAGTGGCCTGGGATGGAGGCGTCAAGGCCTGCAATGGGGTGCAGTGGCATGTGATGGAGGGTGTAAGGGATGTACCAATATTGTTTGGAAATTAGGGAGCTGAACAACCGCAGGCAAAAGAGGTGGAGCCGGAAGTACAGGGGGAACGACATTTGTTGGTCCAGAGGGAAGATGTGTCAAAGGTACATGTGGGGGTTGTTCAATCAATAATCCGTCAATGTCTGAATCCACATCTTCTTGGTGGATTTATGCTGTTACTGTTGGTCTGACTACATATTCCTTAGATATTAGTAATCTATGTTCTCTATCTAAACATTTCTTTTTCTCCTGAACTTCCTTATCCTTCAATTACTTATACTTATGATACTCGTTCTTCCTTTCTTGCTTCCTTTGTACCTTCTCTGCCTTGAGCTGCAGCTCCTTTACTTCCTTCCTCCACTTACGCAAACTGTCAAACATAGCTGGCCTAACTTTCTTTAAAAACAATTATTTCTCTAAATACTTGAGTTTGTGCGTTTCCATTGCCCCCTCTAATGGCCATTGCAACTGGGAATCCCCTTTTGTAAATTTGTTCTACAATGAATTCTACATGATGAATTCTACATACCATATTTGATGTACATCACAAAATTCGGCATACCGTCTGCTGCCGCCGGCTGACTTGCTTCCAAAATGCTCTGCTTATCGCAGCAGCAGCAGCAGCAGCAGCAGCAACAAAACATTCAAAGCGTACTAAGTACAGGCATGTTATATAAGATATAAAAAACTTGAAAATAGAGAGAAATAAAAAATGTTCTCACATTACCTGTAAGGAAATAAAAATGTTTAGTCAAAACAAATAGCAACTTCCAAAACAGATTCCAAATTCCAAGCAACCAATACCAAATAAATTCCAAGCAAATACCAAAGAATTCTAACCAAATAAACCGGTTCAATACAGATTTACCTTAGGTGTAGTCTTCAATTTGTGGAAGTAGATTATTAATAATCTAATGGTGCAGGGTCGCCCTTCGTCCACGGGTTCTTAACAAGTAAGGCACAATCAACACTGGATCGAAGTACAAACCATAGGTCATTTATTAGCATTCATGAATGGAGCACCATAGAGATACTCAAGGAGAAAGCACACCTAACGATGGTTACATGGGTTTTTATAGCAAAAGATCACGAACTAGGGACGCCCAGAGGTGTAAATAGAGCTTTGGGAAAAACACACAAAGGAGGTAACGGAAAGAATAGACAGCCTTGGTGCCTTGTGCAGTTGTTGCGTCCTGAAGCTGCACAACAAGATATACTATATGGGTTAACTTTACTTAAGGGTTTACCATTGTCTGAAAACCCTCGAGCAGACTCCAGCGGTTCTTTTGCTCCGACTCTGCATGTTTACAAAGCATACAATGCCCCAATCTTTGTTTGGACAATCAGCAGCTTACAGCAGCATTGTGAATACACTGAAGTTTCATCAAGAGATAATGAGGAAGTCCCAAATACTGGGAATCAGTTAAAAAGAGTATTAGGGCTTGAGTTATAGGCTTAATACAGTTCTATTAATAGGTGAGCATTTTAATCACATTTTTGTGGAATGAAAAAGCCGTTAACTGAAAGCTTCATGATTTGTGTTTTAAAAGCGAATGTGAAATAAATAAGAACTTAGTTCTTCAGTCTCAGAGATGACATGGGACAAGTCTAGTTCATTTGACCAGAGCATGTTACACCAGTATGTAGAGTTCGTGAAAAATGTAAGCTCCCTTTCATCCTTGTTGAGGGAAAGAAAATTGATGCTCTTCCAAACTATGACTGACTTTAGGCAGCATTTCAGGTTATGTTTTTGATTGGAGGAGCAATTCAGATGTCCTATTAGATAGGTGTTATTAGCATACAAGATGAAATGGATAGCGAAGGAGCAAATCAGTCCTATCAATGGGGCCACATAAATATTGAATAGTTTTAATGGATGCTTCTAACCTCTGATTCCTCACCTTTAGAGTATTTCCCAGGTGACAGACTGAATCTGGAAGTTTTCACAGACTTGCTCCTGCACACCACTGATGGTGGCATTGCGCTGCACTGTATTAATCTCATTTTTGGTGACGGAGTGGACAAACATGTAAACACCACCCCTGCATGAAGACATCTACTCCTGCCTTTCCACACCATCGGACACTGATCTGGAGCTCTTCTCCTTTTTCAGTGGTTGACGAATTCCTTCTGAAATACTTTTCTAGTTTACAAGGGAACAATGTCCACACCAAAGACACACACTCTCTCCTCCTCCCCTCCCACTCCCCCTCCCTCTTCCCTTCTCTCCTCCTCAGTCCCCTCTCTAACTCTCTCTCTCTCCCCTCTGCCCCTCTCCCTTCCTCTCTCCCCCTCTGTCTACCACTCTCCCACCCTCTCTCCCCCTTCTCGCTCTCTCCCTTCCTCCCGCTCTCTCCCTTCCTCCCGCTCTCTCTCTCTCCCTTTCTCTTCCTCCCTCCCTGCCTGACTCCCTCCATCCCACTCTCTCTTCCCTGCTTTTTCTGCATGGTTACCCCAGAGCTTTTGATGAACACTTTTTTTTGCTGTCTTTAGAACTCTGCTAACCAGTAGTAAAGTAACTGTCCTACCCACTTTATACATGTTTGAACTAGCCTATTCCTAATTAGTATATTTAAGTTGCCTGTAAGTCCCTTGTATATGGTAGGAATGCCGTCTTCTGTGTGGTCGGCCCACATTTTGGATCTTGCTGGACCCAATATTTTTGCTGGCTTTAGAACTGTATGAACTTTACCCTTGCTAACAAGTAGTCAAGTCGCTGTAGTCCCCTCCCCCACCCCTTTTTAAACATGATTGCATTGGTTTATTTAACTTACCTATAAGTTCCTAGTATATGGTACAATGTGTACCCATGGCGTGGAAGTTAAACGCCGCTATTAGACTGTAGCATCCATTGTGCCCTCCACTACTGTACAGTGCAACCATTGTTACCTGACTACTGCAGTTTTTAACCTGCAGCCCAACCTGTCAAAATTGCCCTTTTTGACGGGAGGACACCACCCTGTTATGTATTAAGTCACCCATGTAAGCCCTGTAGCCACAAGCAGGGTGCATGGTATTTAAAATTAATATTACCATGTCTCTACAGTGATAACACCCAAAAAAGCCATATTCACTGTCGCAGCCTATATGTTTGATGTAGAAAACCAAAGTACAGATTAAAATACTAGTACGTTATTTCTGGGACTGGACCGGGTAGAAAAATAATTAAACAACTAATTTTAATAGTTATTAAACAATCATTTCAGTTGTGAATTTGGATTTGTAATAAATACTAGGGAAAAGTAACATTTAGAAAGTTACATTTTCTCTGCCTGATGTTCCCAAAGGCTAATTTACATTGGCTCTCCAGTTTCTACTAGCCAGTGATTAGCCTTGAAAAGGTGTGAGAAATGCCTCCCAGGAGCAGATAATATGTTGGCCTGTATGGGCAGAGATTACTCCTCTGAACTGCATAGAATATGCATGGGGGCATCCTTTTTGACACTACAGTGTCAAATCTGTTTTGGTAGGCTTGCTGGGTCCACATATAAAACTTGGAGCACACTTGAAAGGAAGATAGCAGGATGCCAAGACAATTTTTGTGCATCTATTGTCTGGTTGCTGAATGACCTTGCTTTTGTCTAACTAGACGTTTGTCTCTGTCTTTGTTGCGGGTAAGGAAACTGCTCCAAACTAAATTTTAATGTTAGATGTGGGAGGATACTAAGATTAATAGTTTGCACTCCCTACTCACCAGTCTCTCACAAAACTGCCATTGTTATTCCTCTTTTAAAAAAACCTGGGGCTGACCCTACCTCCCCTTCTAACTCCCGCCCCATTTCCCTCCTCCCCTTCCTGGCTAAGGCCCTGGAGGCCCATGTTACTCAGGTTCTAGGTGCCTTTATTGAGGAAAGCGGAGGTTTTGCTTCCCGGCAGGCCGGCTTTCGCCCTCGGCACTCCACCGAGAAGGTGGTTATCTCTGTGATGGACGACCTCAGGGAGGGGCTGGACACCAACACGCCCCAGGCCCTGGTCCTTTTAGATCTTTCCGCCGCCTTTGACACGGTTGATCACTCCACTCTTCTCACCCGTGTCAGGGTGGCGGGCATCGAGGGCCCAGCTTTGGCCTGGATCAGCTCCTTTCTGAGATATCGCTCCCAGGCCGTTCACCTGGCCGAATTCATTGCCCCCCCTCACCCAGTCCGGTGTGGTGTTCCCCAGGGTTCTTCCCTTTCCCCGTTATTATTTAACCTATACATCTATCCCCTTATTTCTGCACTTCAAAACATGGAGGTCACCGTATACAATTACGCTGATGACCTCCAGCTCATCTTTCACCTGTCACACTCCCCTACCAGTATACTCAACTTCCAGTCGGTCATGCTGTTCATCAGCGATTGGATGAACGGCAACCATTTGAAATTAAATCCGGACAAGACGGAACTTGTTGTTACTGGTAGCACCCCCAGTCCCTGGCCCCCTAGTTTCTGGCCCCCTTCCCTGGGTACTTCCCCCACCCCTTCTCTTTCTGTAAAAACTCTAGGGATCTCACTCAATAAGCACCTTACCCCTCACACCCAGATCAATTCTGTTGTTTCTTCCTGTTTCTTTGCCCTTCGCACTATACGTAAAATCTCCCGGTTCTTCTCTGTCCCGGCCCTTAAACTTATTCTGATGGCAATGGTTCTGTCTCGGCTGGACTACGGGAACATTGTATACAATGGAGCTCCCGCTTATGCCTTCCACCGTCTCCAGCTAGTCCAGAATCAGGCCGCTCGCCTGATCCATGGCTTACCTAGATTCCATCATGTTTCTCCCCTTCTCCAATCCCTTCATTGGCTCCCTATTAAAGAGCGGGCCCTCTTTAAACTGGGGTGCACTACCTTTCAGGCCTTGGCGGGGACTGCCCCTGATTTCATATTCTCCGCCATTAGTGCTTATTGCCCCAACAGAGAACTTCGCTCCTCCACTAAATTTTTGCTCTCTGTTCCCCGGTTTAAGAAAAAGAAATCTGGGGGCATGAAATTCAGGGTCCTTGCCCCCACTCTTTGGAATTCTCTCCCCCTTCATATCAGATCCATCCCCTCCTATTCTGATTTCCGCAGAGCACGTAAGACTTTTCTTTTTTCCCGTGCTTTTCCTTCCTAGCACCTTGCTCCCCCTTTTACTCACCCCTGGCTAAGCGTCCTCCTAGCGCCATGAAACCGCATTGTATAAGTGCGCTATACAAATTGCTGTAAATTCAAATTCAAATACTCACCCCCAGACCTCAGCGCCCAAGACTTTCGGTGTCTTGAAAATGCCCTAACATGTTACATTTTGGGTCTGTTTACCTAACGCAAACCGGAACTACTGAAAAAGTGGGACGTATTGGCCCTAGGAATTTTTTCCCCATTGAGTATGGAGGAGCCAGGAGCCACACCACCCACTATCTCATGCTAGGCATAAATGTGGTATTTCCAGGCACCCACTTCAGAACACTTTTGGACCTCGGGAAGAACGGAAGAGGTCTGGAACTTCTGTCTGTGACATTAAAGGAGCACTGAATAACTGGTCCTGCTTCCTTTTGTACTGAGGACAGAAGTGGACTCAGGCTGAACTCTTATGTAGCTATAGGGAGAAATCAAGCTGAAATAAGCATTTTCTTGGAAGTACCCAGCTGATCAATGGCAACTGGTACTGGGTTTGACCCTGCTGTTGGCCTCTGCCTAACATTCTCTGAGTCTCTAAGTCCCTTCCCTGAGTCCTGGGGGACTTAGACGTGCACTCCTGTAGTTGGCTGCGACTTGAAAGACTAAGCCAGAAGGTAAACTTTTGGACCAAGATAAACCTGTGCTCCATCATAGTCTGCCTCAACTAATTCCAAGGCCCTGGTCTACAGTGACTATAGCCGTCATTGGTGTGTTGAGCTTTTTGGAGCTTTTTTCCCTGTAAATCTTTCAAAATTCGTTCTCTGGTTCCCCCTATTGGATTACTGTCACTTTGGTTTCATTTTGTTGTTGAATTCTACTCCATTTTTCTAATTCAATTTAGGATTTTTATTGTTTGGCATTTTGACTTTATTACTGTTTTGGTACTGCACTAATACTTTACACATTTCTCCAGTTTAAGTCTTTCTGCTCTGTGCCGTAGGTACGAGTGGTTTAGCTTAGGTTAATTTAGTGACTTTGAGAATTCACTCTGACAAAGGTTGTGATTATTCCTTGGGGTGGGTAGTCACCCACCCCACATAATATTTCAAATTCTTACAATGATCATGATATTTATATGGACTTGGAGGCAAGTGGCTGGATAACTCCCCTGCAAGAAGGTTGGCTTCGCCCCTTGTACCCCCAGCGGAGGATAGTGCATCATTTGCTGTGCTGATTAGATGTGCAGCTGAAGCCTTAGACCTAGAGCTGCCTTAAGTACAGGGGAAGACACATTTTCTTAAGGTAGTTGTGCACCCTGGGTCAGCCTAGTCTGAGTCAGCCTCGTCTGAGCTCTTACTTCCATTTAATGAAGCCCTTTACTGGCACTGCTGTGAGTGTTTGGGCAAAGCCGTGTTCTTGCCCACCGGTGAACAGGCAGGAGGCTAGGTGCTAATGACTGGCACTGGGCTTTTTTTACGCAACACCAGACTCCTTGGAGTTTGGTGGTCCAAGCTTCCACCAGCAAAATCAACCCCCGTGACCCTTTCAGAAATTCTAAAATAATTGAGGGGTTTATGAAGTCAATCTTCACTTATGCCAGCTTGACATAGATGTCAATCAGTGTCCTATTAGGTCATTATACACACAATCTTAGGAGCATACCCAGTGAGATCTTGTCAGAGGTCATTGAGGAGTTTCAGACCTCTATGGCCATTTAACCATTCAAGATGTCATTGGGGCTGCCATGGGTATTACTGACTACTTGAGGCTTCCGATTGTCTTCAGTGTGGTACTTGACCATGCATTAATGCATACCACTGGCTTTTCTGGGTATTCATTAATGCATGGGGCTTTTCTGGGTATGTGCAGGCACCCCTAATGGATAAGCCTGTTGTTAGGTTTCGCTTTCTTTGGTTATAAAGCTGATTCTGGCCTAGAACATTTTAAAGAAAGCCGAGCCGATGTACGAGAAGGGGAGTTTAAAATCCTTCCTACAGTGTAAAGCTGACTATAAAATAGCAGAAATAGACAGACTAACTTGTACACAAATGTGCCATTTGACAACTCGCCAACAAATAAAAAAAGGGCCAACGAGAAAGCTCACAGTTTTTGAGAATTACATAAAGTCATGGCCCGAAACCAAAGGATCTCCAACATTTATAAAAAATAAATTAAAAAGTGGGATGCCAACCGAGCCAGTTGGGCTTCCAAAAACAATTGGGAGCTATGTCTTAAAGAGACATCTCAGCCAGGAAATGGGACCAGCTTTGGGGAGATAAAACTACAGAACACCAAAATGGGGCACATAGAAAACAAAGATATAAATTGATGTACCACTGGTATTTTACACCACATAGGCTCACACAGATTTATCCCAATGTGCAGAAGGTGTGTTGCAGATTCACTAAGGAGGAGGGAGGGAGGGAGGCAGGCAGGCAGTGAGGAGGAGGGGAGGTGGACTGTCCTTCATGTGTGGTGCTCCTGTGATAAACAACGTCACTTCTGTAAGGAAAATCTTTCCTGTATGAAACTAACGGGCTTGTGTATCGCTGAGGATCTGGCATTGAATACGCTGGGACTCGGGATCCAGAGAATGTGACATGAGCAAAAGACTAAGAACACTTATTCAACACTTATTCAACACATGCTAACAACAGTAAAGCAACTTTGTGGCAGGTTGGAAAAACCCCAAATCCCCTACGTTGACTCTGTGATACTTGGAACTCTGGAGTGTACTGGCCATGGAACAAATGATGTATGATTTGGATAATCAACAGGATAAGTCTCAACGAATATGGCAACTTCTAGTCAACTACCTGCTAGAACTGCAACAAGACCCCTTACACTTCAAGCATTAGACTTGAATTATTAACTTCAGTGGTGTCCGCAATAAAAGATTAATGTGTAGGAACAATTGGTGAGACGAAGAGGCGAGCCATGCGCTGACTTTGGACATTATACTTGTGTGTTGCCTTGGGGTGTGATGGTTGGGTTAGGTTGTTTGTAGTTCTCAAAAAAGGTTTTGTTGGAGAGTGTATTCAAGACTGTCTCCCTATATCGGATGATGGATCCATGTATAAGCTATGATTGCTTTTCAATGACAATTGTTTAAAAACTAAAATAAAGCACAGCCAGCAGTGGTCCCTCCGCTAAGACGGAAAAGCTCTGCTCCACTGCTCTGCGATCAGTTTAAAATAAAATGATAAAAACGCAATGTTATTTTATTTTAGGTGTTGGGCCAGGGGGAGGAGTGGTAAGCACCCTCAAGTATGCATGACTGTTTGGCCGGTTGTTTGGGTCGATCAAACAGTCATGCACACTGTGCGTTCTCCACTGGCTTTATTGCACAACCTGGGTGGTGAACATGCACAGCCTCCCAGTCCCTCTGAGCACCGAACCACGGTGCTCATACCAATCACAACGCTGCTGTAATGCAGCGTCGTGATTGGCTAGGGTAGTCCTCCACCCTGTGTGGTCCCTGCATCCTGCATCCTGCTCCTGGAGTCAACGGAGGAGCCGAAGAAGACAGAGGGGAACCGCCAGCCTGCAGGTGTTTTTAAAAAAAAAAATCATTTTATTTTATCCCCTCCGTACCCGCTACCCCTGTTAAGTAGCAGCTCCCACTGGCCACAGCACATTCCTTTGACCTTTCAACCCTGACCGATAGTGTCTCAGTAGCCCCAAACTCCTCAGAGGTTACACCAAATGGCTGGCGTATAAGCACTGCCAAGCCGCACCAACACCACAGCAGTCACCCCAGCCTTTACTTAGCTGGGGATGGGAATCAAGCAGGCATTGTGCTGGTCCCCAAGGACACTGTTACACCCAGTCCTGCACCCCTGCAGAGAGGCAGGATAGACCTTTTCTTTCAAGGTGGCAGACCATCTGACGGCTAGGTTCTCCCGATCGACTAGCAGGTCTATGACCTGCCATTTCTTTCCGATACACCTTAACATCCCACATCAGAAAAGCTTTCAGAGGAGCACCTAACCGTCTGCTGCAAAAGATGAAGAGCTGCTGCTGACCTAGCTCTTTCTGCTGGGTGCTTTCCATTGCTGAACAATTTTTATTGACTTTTAGGACTCTGCACACTTTACTCCTGCTAATCAGTAGTAAAGTGCTTGTGCTCTCCCTTCTAAAAATGATAATAACGGTATGCAGCGGATTGGCCGGTTTAATTTACTTCAAGTTTTCTAGTTTATGGTATGACATGTACTCAGTGCCTATAAATTGAAAGCTACAGGTGGGCTGCAGCATTCATTGTGACACCCAATAACGTAGCACTGTAAAACAGATCTGGGCTTGCCACTGCGGCCTATAGTGCAGTTTTAGTATTAAATCTTTTTATTGCAAAAAGAAAGGCTCTTCCACAAAGCAGAGAAGTTTTGTTGTACAAATCATGTGGCAAGCTGCCGATTATCATGGTAATATTAACGAAACACCAGCATAGGGTACTTCCACATCGTCCAATAGTCCTCGGAGGTTGCGGGCCTATCAGGTGGGACCGACCCATTGTCCACAGAGCCACAACCAGAAACACACCCACCCTCAACCCGCCCCCCCCACAACTTCTCCCCAACCTACCCACCCCCCTCCCTCGTTCCGGATCCAACGTCTCGCACCAAACATACCACCATACGCACCTAAACAATTCAGTCATCCGTGTGTGATAAGCGGAGTAATCGTAAATATCTTGGGCAAGTCACCTCTCGAAATTCAGTGGCCAATAGGGACAGGAAGGGCTGCCACAGCTCCGCATATTTAGCCCCCTCCCCTGCCCTCACCAGGGATAGTTTCGCCATGCCAAGGACAGACCAGAGCCGCCCCAACCAACCCTGGAAAGTGGGGATCTGCGTAGTGCGCCACAGAGCCAGCAAAGCCTGAACGGCCGAACCCAGCGCTATCGCCATTAGTCGGCCCCTGCGTGCTGTCAAAGGGAACGTAAGGGCATTGGGAAGCCCCAACAGGACATAGCCCGGGAATCGTGGGATCTCCATCTCAAAGTGAGTGTCCACCTCGTCCAGGATCTCCCTCCAGTAGTCCTGGATGTGCTTGCAGTCCCACAGAAGGTGTGTCAAAGTGCCCCTCTCCCCACAGCCCCGCCAGCAGGAAGCATCCCCGGTATGGTCCATCTCATGCAGCCGTACCGGCGTATAGTAACAGTAGGTCATTATTAGTTTAGTAAAGGTGTCCGTCAACCCCATGTGGTACGGTAGTAAATGTCGTACCATTCTTTATTACTCAGGTTCCGCCCTAGTTCCCTCTCCCACCTCACCCGTCCAGCGTTATAAACGTGTGAGTTCCTGTCCAAGAGTAGTCGATAGATGTCCGAAATAAGGCGTTTGTCCGCAGTGCGCGAGAGAAGCCAATATTCGTATTTACTAAGCTTGCGATTTGCTTCTCCACTGGTCAGGGGGTGGAGCGCCCAATGCCGCACCTGCAGATACCGAAGGTGCTCTGTTTCCGGTAAGCCATAGACCTTCCGGAGATCCTCGAAGGGTATCACGCCTTCACCCGCATACATGTGAAAAAGGCATCTGCAGGGCGTGAGAGGTGACGGAAACGTCGTCAGGCCGTGTCGGGTACAGGTTTGATTCCAAAACCTCAAGCGGGACTCTTGTGATAAACGAGGCGTACAGGTTGGGGGGTCGATGGTGTCGTCGAAGGAAGGGCACCTCCTGTAACGGACGCCCCGCCACCGCCTGATCCTGGAAAAGCCAGTGCCATTCCGATTCCCATTTACTCCATTCCACAAGGGTCCGGAGTTGGGTCGCTTGATAATAGAGCTGTCAATCCGGCAAGCCTAAGCCACCTCTCTCTGGGGGGAGCATCGCCAGCCGCAGTTTAATCCTAGGCCATTTCCCAGTCCATACAAACTGCGCCAAATCCGATTGCATACGGCGGATCCAGCCCTCAGGGGGGCGAAGCGGGATAGCCCGAAAGATGTACAAAATCTGCGGGAGGATTGTCATCTTCACCGCTGCCACCCGACCCAGCCAGGAATGCGGGAGATGCCGCCACTGTCCCAACTCCAAGCGAATAGTGGAACTGAGATTGGCGTAATTGATACGTACCGTATCCTGCAGTGTGGCCGCCAGCTGTATCCCCAAATAGGGGACGGCGCCATCCGCCCAGCGGAAAGGGAACTGTGCTTCCAACGAGGCACGTGTCCGTGCCTCCAGAGAAAGATCAAGGGCTAATGATTTTGCCATATTTACTTTGAAACCGGAAGCCTTTGCAAACACCTCCAGGACCGCCACGCCAGCCGGTAACGAAGCTGCAGGGGAATCGAAGGAGAGAAGGACATCGTCGATGTATAAGCTGATCGTGTGGATATATGCCCCGAATTTAATCCCTCACACCTTAGGATCCGTTGGCATAGCCTGTGCTAGAGGTTCCATGTACAGCGCAAAGAGCAGGGGGGAAAGCGGACACCCCTGCCGAGTTCCACGCTCAATGGGGAATGTGGGCGACGAGCAGCCATTAACTCGCACCGATGCTGTGGGGAAGGTGTAGCCATTCAAGACCCATGTACGAAATTTAACTCCCAACCCCGCCCTGGTAAGCACCTGTTCCAGGTACGGCCAGTGAACATGGTCAAACGCCTTCTCTGTGTCTATTGCCAGCATCATGAATTCACCTGGCAACCTAGTGGCCCGTTCAACCAAGTGGAGCGCCCTCTTCGTGTTATCGACTGTCTGTCGTCCCGGGATAAAGCCGGCTTGATCCGGGTCAATCAAACCCTGCATGAGTGGACTTAGCCGCGCCGCCAGTATGCTAGTATAAAGTTTGAGATCCACATTAAGGAGTGATATAGGCCGGTAGGCTCCACATTGCGTTCGGTCCTTCCCTGGTTTGGGGATTCAGATCCCTAGGGATAGCACCGGTATTGGAAAAGGAATTAATCTGGGAACAGAAAGTCTTATAAAAGACAGCAGTAAAGCCGTCCGGACCAGGCGCCTCAGCAAGCTTGAGGCGTGAGATCGCCGATATAACCTCTTCAGGATGGATCGCCCTCTCCAGTAGCTCCAACTGCTCTGCCGACAAGGATGGAAGGGACACCGAGTCCAAAAAGGCCGTGCTGTCTACGGGGTCAAGGCGAGCCCCTGTGTATAATGTGGTGTAAAAGTCGCTAAAAGCCTTTGCTATGGCCCCGTCTTCGGTCACCTTCTCCCCTCCCTGTGTATGGATCTCCTGCACCGTGTGTTGCTGCTCACGAAGAGCGCGCCCCAACAGTCTCCTGCACCTGTCACCCCCTGTGTAATACGTGTGTCGCACTCGCAAAGCTGCATATTCCGCTCGGTCCTGGTCTAATGCCGCCAGCTATTGACGCGCTAGGCGCAGCTGTCTCCATACCCGTGGCGCCCCCGTCCGCTGGTGTATCTGTTCCAATTCCTTCGTGCGGGAAGAGAGCTCCTCCCTCTTACGCGCCCGGTCCGCATTTTCTGCCGTCGCTATGAACTCTCCCCGTAGGACCGCTTTGAGAGCCGCCCAAAGGGTCGCAAAGGAGGTGCCCGACGGCCGGTTGCGCAATAAGTAGTCAGTTATGGCTCCTTTAATTTTGGTTACTACCTCTTTTCTATGTAGTAATGTCACGGCAATCTCCAACTACGCGCCCTGCGCCAAAGAGGTGGGAAGGCGAACACAACAGAAAGGGGTGCGTGATCAGAGAGCGCCGCTGCCCCTATCTCCACACTAGATGCTAGCGCTCGCAGCGAGGTGGATGCTAAGAAATAGTCAAGGCGCGCATAGGTCTTGTGGGCATTAGAGTAGTACTTGTAATCCCGGACTCCCGGGTGCAAGCTTCGCCACAGGTCAGTCAGTCCTAGTTCTTCCATTCTGCCTCGCCCCCCCCTCTGAAAGGGTGCCCGCCTACGTGGACCGCTGCACTGATCTGCGCTGATCTGTCAAGGAGGTTATCGAATACTAGGTTAAGGTCCCTCCCCACAAGAATGTGTCTGTCAGGTGCAGGCTGCCTCATTCAGAGCCTGGTGGAAAAGCCTCTCCTGTCCCTCATTTGGAGCATATACTGAGATATCCGTGAAGGTATCTGTTCCTAGTGAGAATCTGCAGGACAATAAGTGCCCCTTAAGCTCGGTTCCCTTGTTTAACACCCTCCCCGTAAACCGCTGGGACACCAGGATCGCCACCCCTGCCGTCTTTGTGGGTGCAGAAGAAAAGAATTGTATTGGGGAGTGATAGGACCTGAGACTGTGGCAATCTTTGGAAAGCAAGTGCGTCTCCTGGAGAAGACAGATATCCGCTTTGGAATTCTCCTGCAGGGACAACACCGCCCAGCGTTTCACGGGGTTTTTAAGCCCACCTACATTCAGCGTGAGGACACACAATTCAGTCGCAGGCACATTCCCTTCACTGGCTCCAGCACCTAGACCACTGGCCCACTCGCCGGGACACCTCCTGTCCCGCAGTTGTTCTGACCACCTGTGACCTCTCTGCCTCAGCAGCTCCACATCGACTCTCACCCTAGTACTCTCACACCCCCCCAGCCATACTCTGATCCGGAACCCCCCCACCCCACCAAAACTACCCGCCCAACCATGAAATAAAACCATTACAACTATCCCCTCCCCCAAACACCCAAAGTCAATGTCCATCATCCCAGGATGAATGGTAAAGTGTCACCTCGGGGAAGATCGAATGCACCACACTCACGCATCCCGGTCTCCCGCCGACAGCAGGTCCATTACTACCAAACCCGCCCTTCCAATGTAGGGCATGAGTCGGCTCTCAGCTGGGCTGGACCACTTCCGGAGTGGAGGATGCCGCTGCCACGGCTGCACGCTGCCCCTCTTCAATCGCTGTTGCCGGAGGCTTGTTGACTCGTCGTCTTCTGCGTTGCTGCTGCCATCTGGCCCTTCCATCGTCTCTGTCTGGCGTGGGGTCCGCTTGTCCGTCCGTCTCTTCTGGTGGATCGATTCCCAACAATCTGCAAGCCTCTGTGAGGGATCTGTTTGTTATCCTTTTTGAACATTAGTCGGAAGGGATGACCCCAGCCGTACGGAATTTTGTGCTGCTGCAGAAAGGCTGTGACCGGCTTGAAGAGCCGTCGCTTCTGCAAGGTGATGGCGGACAGGTCTTGATACAAGACTGGAGCCTGTCCCCTGTAGGAAAGAGGGTGCAGATGCCTGGCCTTTTGGAGAATCTCCTCTTTAGTGCGGAAGTCCTGTACACGTGCCAGGGTATCGGGCAGGGGCGCCTTAGGAGAACGTGGCGGGCCCACTCTGTGTACACGATCAATACGTATCTCTTCTTCCGGCGAGCATCCCAAAATGTGATTGAAGAGACCGTTAGTGAAGCCCAGAAGATCCTTGGTGTCCTCCGCCATGGTCACTCCCCGAATGCGGACATTATGGCACCGGGAACGATTCTCAAGGTCCTCCATATGAGCTTGCAGGTCCACGTGCTGGTCGTGAAGGCGACCCACCTCTTGGCGCAGCCCCTCTCCAAGTCCCTGGAGTCGCTTTTAGTTTCGAGGTCCGCCACTCTTTCCCCGATACCGTCTATGTCTCTACGGACCTCCTTAATCTCGTCCGTGAACTCTTTCTTCAGGGATTGTATGTCCTCGCGTAGAGCGGAGAAGAGGGACTCCAGGAAGGCCTTCGTAATCAAGTCTTTGCCTTCCGATGTGTCCACCGTGGGCTTTGGGGATCCAGCCGCCATATCCTTGACTGGGGGTTTCACCTGGGTCGACGCAAAAAGGTCCTTGACCGTCCTCTCTTTCCGGTTTCTGGTGGCGGACATCGTCGATCTGCCGGACCTCTCTCTGGCCTCCAGCCTTTCCTGGAGTCGTTACTGCAACCCCCCGACACCCGCAGCCGTCCGCGCCTTGTCCTCAGCGAAGGGCCTCACTATCTCCGGCAATCACAACTGCTGCTCCCTGCTGCACGTCAGGCGCCGCCCGCCCCTCTGAGGTCTCGGAGAGTGACCACCCTCCTCCGGACTGTCCAAGCACCCGTGAATAGCTCCAGGGCCCGGACCCCAGCGTCCCGGGGCAGAGACAGGCACCAGCGCCACGTTCCGTCTCCGCTACTTCCTTCACCTGTGGGTCCACACCGCAATCGCAGGGCCGGCTTCCAGTCTCAGGGCTCTCCAGGCTCCCCTTTGCTTGTCCGGCACAACGCCACAGGGCCCAGGTCCCACATCGGGCGGTATATGGTGAGAGGCGCGGAACTAGCACCCCGTCTACTGCCTGGGGTGCTCCTTCACAGTCTCGAAGTGTGCCTGCCCCTCTCCGCGGCAGCAGCCAGGGCCCTCTACCATGCGCCCCTCAGTCCGACCACTGCCGCCAATGCGCCCAGGCCAATACTCAAAATGGCGGCTCACCTCGACTCCCCCGTCGGTCAGCCAGGAGCTCACCTCATCTGCCGCTGTACCCGACTGTCCATCTCCCCGCGGATTTCTCTGAGGGCCCTTCTCACTCGTGGTCGGGTTGCTCACAACTTGGCGCAGGCCAGGATTCCAGCAGGCCGCCGCCGATACTCTGTAAAATGGCGGGCCGCCGGAGCGCCGCCTCCGCCCTCTCTCCCGCGGTCCAGAGCCCCGGCCCTCGCTCCGTTGCCTGCTTGCGGGCAGTACCCTCCGGTGCCTCCGCGGGTGCTCCGCTCTGACAGGGCTGGTCCTCACCGTCCTCTCGGCTCAGCCGCCTCGCCGCGCTCCACTTCAGCGGCCACTCCTTCCGCTCGGCCACGGTCTCCCGGCCGCCACTCACCGCCTCCAAGTCCGAAGCAAAAGTTGCCCCCCGCCCCTCCCAATGCTCCCTGGGGCCTGGGCCACCAGCGCCGGGCACCGACAGGCGCTATATCGGACGAGGGCCTGTGCTAATGATCGCTGTCTGCAGGAGCACCGAGAAAGCGCGTCCGATCACGCCGCCATCTTGGCCACGCCCCCCTATAGTGCAGTTTTAAACTACCATTTCAACCTGGCTAATTAAACCTTTTGCCAGGACTAAATCATCCTTTTTAATACTTATTAGTCATTCCTAAGGAGGGCCTAAAGGTTCCTAGGGCAGGGTCCATGGTATTTAAAAAGTAGGTCATGTGTATGTAAGTGTTGTCATGGCAGTGAAAAACTCCGTAAGTCATTTTTAAGTCTCGCCTACGCAGCGCTCATGCGCTGCATAGGAGAGAGACCTAATGCCATCGGCACAGCTGTGGGGGCAAAAACGTGCACGTGTTGCATTGCTTGCAGTGGCAACGTGTGCACATCTGGTGATTTCCTTGCGGGAGCGCGCGGCGCCATATGGTGGCACCACATAGTCGCACGCTCCCGCAAGGTAATCGCGCAGGCCCCCTCCCCTGCTGCCGCGCGCTCGTTAAAATTCGCATCATACCGGATAAAAAAAGTGCTTTCTTATAACCGCTTCTAACCAGACCTACTTTGCAACACTTTAAAAAGTGCTTCCCACTGCTTTCAGTGTCCCGCTCTAATAATTGGGTCATGGACCAAATATGCTGCAACAGTTGTAGTTCCGGGACGCCTGGTCAACCGAAGCCCAGCGCATTTTCTGTTTTGCCTCAGTGGTATCTGCCCTTAAATAATCGCTTATAACCAGACCTGCATTATAACACTTTAAAAAGTGCTTCCAACTGCTTTCAGTGCCCCCCTCTAAAAATTGGGTCATGGGCCAAATATACAGCGACAGTTGTAGATGCCAGGTCAACCTAAGCGCAACGCATTTTCTGCTTTTCCTCAGTGGTATCTGCCCTTAAGCACAGTCTCCCTAACAATGTCATGGAAAAGCAAAACACTCATTAGGCCACATAAATGTTTCCTTAGTAACCACCTTTCCTTGCTTTTCAATCTCAAACGGCTCCACACCACGGCAGACCATGGACATGGAGCTGTCAGAGTGAAAATGAAAGTTTTTCTGCCTTCCAACGGGTGGAGCATCTTTCAACGGCTCCAGTAAATCAATTCATAGTGCCATGAAATGGAAAACAACGCGTCATCTCCTTGTCTTAAATCAAGGGCTCTTTGACCTACGGGACTCAGCCGATCAAACGCGTAATCAGTAAAGTCAAAGAGCAATGTGAAATCAGCTGAAAGTAGTGTTTATTCGTTGCACAGGGACTCATTCAGGCTTCAGGTCGCAGTCAGAGTAGTTAAGGTCCTTGGATGCACCTGAAAGTTCCATCCAGCATCAAGAGATGATCCTGGGGCACCTTAAAAGTAGCAAAATATTTGTGAGAATTATCAACACCACTAGAATCTCACTGTCCTTATTAAGCATGGGCAGAAAATCCGTTAAGCTCGCGGATTTTGCGGATTTTCGGTAAATTTGCAATCCGCGAACGCTCGCAAATTTACAGAAAATCCGCAAATTCGCACGCAGCGGATTTTTTTTTCTTGGTGATACAATTTTGCGGCGTGCGGTGTAAGTTCGCAATTGCGAACATACAGGTGCGGTGGGCAGCAACAATCTCACACTCGCGAAATTACAAAATTTGCAATTCTGCACAAGAAATCCACTAGCAGCAGCATAGACCTTCTGAAAATGATGATTTTTATCAGAATAACTCCTCAGGTTGACATTTGCCTGCCCTTTTTTGGATTTGAGGCCTTTTGACTTTCTTTGGATCACTTTTGGATTAGAAATAAACTTTCACAAGTAAGTTTGTTTGGGGCATTACATTTGCTGTTCTGCAGAAAAACGAGTTTTGCTAAACTGAAAGCACTCAGCAGCAGGTGCAAAAGTTCAAATTCATCATTAGTAACCATTCCCTGTAGTGCTTCCTGACTGGGGCCCCTCCAGAGTTCAGTTGCTAGTTGCAACAATTGTATGACCCTGCTCTGACCCTCACAGCCGGATCATAGAATAGCTACAAGTAGGCCACAAAGGTCCTAGAAAAAAAAATTGCACTGCAACAGAAAGCAAATTACAGATAAGGAAGCAGGTGCCAGACTGTAATTTTAAAACAGTGACACATTAATAAATCAACCCCAAATTAATTCATGTCAGTTGAAGCAGGGCAGGTGTGCTTGCTTTTTCCCCCCATAATCTACAGTGATGATGATGAACCAGAGGGTGGCATTGATGTACCAGAGGGTGGCATGGGTGAAACAGAGGGTGGCAGTGTTGAAACAGAGGGTTCTGGGAACCTGTGATGATGAACCAGATGTAGAAACAACATAGTCGCGACCGTTGCGAGCCGACAAGTAAGTTCGCAATTGCGAACTGGCACAAAATCCTCGCGAACTGGCAGAAACCCTTGCGAACACTATAAGAGCAAAAAAATCCACAAATTTGCGAGAATTCGCGGATTTTGCGGATTGCGAGTTCGCAAATTCACGAACGCCAGATTCTCAAAATTCGCCCATGCTTAGTCCTTATGTCGCCCTAAATGCGTTAAGAAATACATTTTCTCCCCGCTCAGATATGTCTAATTTAAGGTATGTCTGAAGCAAGAAAAAAATGGTATTGGTTACAAAACATGTAGATGAGATGGCCAGCTAGGCTGCCTTGTGTTCCCGTAAATCACCACAGATCACTGTGGAGCGAGGGCTGCTGCTTATGCGGTTACAAGGACTGATGCATTTCTCACTTTCGAGTAAATGTGTACATTAGGTCCCCAAGGATATCTCTTTGAAATACTGCCTGAGATTTATCATCAGTATGCAGATGACTCTCAGATCTATGTCTTACTCTGATAGCCTTGGATTACAGTAGCAGGTGCCACATACAACAAGCATTGGCATAGCCAATAGGTCTTGCCTTTGGGACCTTATAAGTGTTTAGCCATGCAACCATTGATGTTGTTGCACCAAGGATATTGTGCTTGATAACCAAACACTTATAAGGTCCCAAAGGTAAGACATATTGGCTATGCCAATGCTTGTTCACTGTAGCAAGGCTACTTTTGCTATAGACTAACACTGGATTATCTTATTACTCTTTTAGGTGAAAACTTCAGTTTGGTGGCAGACAGGGAAATATTTCTCCACTCATTTAAATTGTAATGTTAAATACTCCTGATTGGTAAAGTCAGAATTTCAGGTACTGTTTTGAAAATACCAATTTTAGAAAGTTGGCATTTTCCTGCCTCATTGCTAGTGTCCAGGGTCACATGACTGATAAAGGCTCTCCTGTGGTGTGAGATGCATTCCTTCAAGATGGAACAAAAGAGCCTTGAATGTGTGACAGGGTGTTCCTCTACTGAGCAGGTTGGACTAGGGAAGGGGAGGCGGTGCAGACTTTACTCCGCCCTTCCTGAGCTTCAAATGGTAGCCTCAGGCCCATGACCTTCCGGAATTCTGAGGCTGCCTATTTTGTCACTGGCAAAAGCAGCTGATGCGTGACCTTATTTTTCTTTTTTCGTTTTTCCCCTAGATAGTAAGGAACCAAACCCTAGGAAGGGGCAGAACTTCACCAGATCCAGTTTAGGAGTAGATAAAGAGAGACCTTACCCTTACACAAAGGCTGGCACTGCCTTTAAAAGTGGCACCCTCATAACCTCTCATCAGCACTCATGTAGCTGTGGAAGATTCAGAGGGACTGCCCTGATGCCTGAAGAAGGAAGACTGGACCTGCTTGTCTTGAACCCAGGATCCCCAGGAGTGATTCAAAGAGTCCGCTGGCTGACCTGTTTGAGCTACTTGGGCACAACAAGCTTCCAGAGGCCTGACCTGCAACTGCCCAGCTGACCAGCATCATCTGGACCTGCCTGCCCTTCTGTTTGCCTGAGATCTAATTGCCAAAGATCTAATTGCCAAAGGTTTGCCACCAGGTCCTGGACAAGTGGCTGGCATAGGAGTGCACTACTCCTACTTCAAGACTGTAAAGACAGAATTACAGAAGAACATCCAGAGGTTCTGGACTCTTCGGAAGCAGATTCTTCATGTCCACAAGGACAGCTGCACCTACCACCAGCACGAAGTACTGACCTGTTAGTTGATGGCCTGCATCATGTGTGGTGCACTGTTGTTTGCCACTAATGCACTCCAGTTTCTCCTTTGGGTACTTGACTCTCTAAGGGTAGCAACGGAGAACAGCAGGGCTTACTCTAGGAGCTAGAAGCGAATGGAAACTCGGTACAGATGACAAATAAGCAAATCCACTCACCTCGGGCCTGTGTTATCACATGGAGGCTTAGTTTGGGTCCAGTCGGGCCTATAGTTGATGCCATGAGCTTATCACCCTACCCAGGCATTCAATATTGAATGTAAGCTTTCCCTCATGGCAGTTATCAGATATACAACTACAAAATGACAAAACTATACAAAATTATAGGTGGCAAAGACAAATTTTATCTCTCCTAAGATTGTATGATAAGGATTCACAGTACAAATCTTCTATACCAATGGTTTATCACAAGATAACCAACACCAAAACCCTCGCCAGCCACAATAATCTGAGATATCCCATGTACCAAAATCTTTCTCTGCAGGCTGGCATTAATAATAGTCTGCACTTTAAGGGATTGATATTAACACATACTTTTCACCTTAAGTGTCATGCATACTGCCAGCAAAACCTATTCAATTCTTTATTGAATATAAGCTGTGGCACAAGCCTAAAGTTGCAATACATGCACTCAACTTTGGCCCAATCAAATTCTGCCCTCGGATACAAACGTCTGGGTGAACCTTAAGCCACTCTCTCAGTAGTACTGTGAAAACATTTTTTCGTTTGTTTATTACATAAGGTCTGGCAAAAGCAGTGCTTTCAAGTCCGACGTAAAAACCCATTGTTGTGCAGAAAGCGTCCCAAGACTAAGGCAGCAAAGCTTAACCAACATCCATCCCAGTAAGAAGTTAAGAGTTAAAAACAAAGATCTCGCGAATAAGAGATGAGACCATTGAACAAGCCCTATAGGGTTAGCCGCAACAGGGGATATGGCAGTTACAAAATCAACAAGTCGAGATCTCCCTACAAGAGAATTACATGAGACTTGTACCAATCTAGATGGCCAGTCAAGGAAAGATGACTGTCAACGAAACAAATGTCGGAAGTGCCAGAAAAGACAATATTTTCCTGCCCACACATTCTCAAAAATCCTACAGGAGAATCTTGGCTTCAACATGTGAATAGAAAGAGAATAGAATGGAAGAATACAAACAGAGAGAATCATAACTTAGACTTTTAGTGAAAACTGATTTTTTCCAGCTAAAATTGAAACTTTTAAGGAAGGCAGCACCAGTGCTCACAATGTTATACGAGGGGACATCAGTCCTGTTGAGCATAAACTTCAAAAGAGATACCCCAAAACATTGCTGAATGAATAAAACTTAAATGTTTTTCCCCTTGTCTGTTTCATATTGGAGCTCGGCACCATGTGATAAAAACTCTGCCGTAAAGGGATAATCTAGCTGAATACCAAAGGAGCAACATATGGAGAAGAATCAACAGCTTAAAAAACAGATTGAACTGACTGGAAAGCAGTCTGAGGCCCTTTGGACATGAGGACAGCAGGCACTGGATTCACATCAATCTTGACCCACAGGATGATTTAGATGCAGATAAGTAAGGTCTAAGAATCAAGATAGTCATCTGGGTACATAAACAGCACATGCAATGGTGGGTAAGTGAGGCTCCTGTGCTGCCTGCTGGTATCCTGTAATTGGTGATACCTCTTGGCAGTGCGAAGGTACCTATTGGCTCGGGAGGGGAACAGTACATATTAGGCATGGCCTGCAGCCATGCCTAATATGTCTGATATCTATATTTATCTGATATATCGGTACGTGTTTCAGCCATGCCCAATAGTCCCAGAATATGGCCCACAACCTTGTGCCATACCCAGCTTGCAATACCTAGGGAACACTCTGCAGTTTAACCCTGCCTTGCCCGGGATCACTAAGTGGCATCTCGATTGCCTTAACAAAAGGTGAAGTTGAGAGACTAGCCTGACCGCACAGTAAATTGAGTATTTCAGCAGTACTAATGTTATCAAAGGTGCCCAACCTTTGCTTCTTAGACTTAGTCAAAATTGGACGGATATGCGGTGTTCATGGACATTTGAATAGTGCTGTGTTTTCAGTATCCTAATCACTTTTTAAAGCGTTAATATCCAAACAAGGCAGCCAAGCTCTTTGGCAGCTGCCCTGGAAAGTTCGTAAACTGGTATAATTTCAAAGCCTGAAAGGCAAAACCTGTTCCATTTTCCTTAGGCCGTTTGGCATACAATTCCATAACAAGCACTCAACAATGAGAAAGTCCCTGTTCTCCTGCCTCCTTCGTTCTACTTTTAGGAACAAGGAGATTTTTTTCCTAGGATCTTGAATCTGAGGTAGGTAAGTATGCCGTAACTTCATATATGTTGGTGCTGTGCCACAGATAGACTTATATGGGCTAAGGCAAGGCTTTTAATCTGGATTTGCTTTGCATGGCGGTAGCCATCAAAGACTGTAGCGTTGGAGAAATAGGACAGGTTTGCAGTAACACTTATGCCACTTTAAAAGCTGAATTGTGAAGGACGTAAGGTGTTGGTTTTAGATGAGTCCACCCAGAAGGAATTGATGTAATCTAATCTAACTCTAGTAGCACTCTGGGTACCGCAGCTCTGTCCTCCTCAGAAATAACATATTGAGTCTTCCATAGCAAATTCATGTGGTATTCTGACAATGCACAGTGGTGGTCCAGTCCAGACCACTTTAGAAACGGATCCCCAAATCCATGTGAAAAATTTAATTTTTGCATTGATCCTATAAATAACCTTCTCTCAGTGGAATGTTTATGTTAGTTCTTGAATCCATTCTTCCAAAGGAGGCTTGGAATTTTGCCTCCACTGACTTGGATTTACAGAGCCGACCAGTAGGGTCTCCGGTTCTGAAAGTCCCAAAGTATGCGCAGCAAGTCACAGCAATGCTATGTGCCCCTCCAGCAATTCGTGTGTGTTACTAGACCTGTTCTGGGCAGTTACAGCAGGCAGAAGTCCAGCTATACTGAATTTCAAAGTACTGGAATTTGAGTGTTTACTCCTTCTCAAGTCTGTTGTGAGTTAGTATTTGAGACTTCTAGTTTCCAAAGAGTATTTATTCCTTGGTTGCATTTACGGTGCTCTTGAAGAAACAGATCTTTGATGAGAGCTCCTCAAAGAACAGATACTAATTCCTAGTGAAGATCCTTGTTGTTAAGTTTTCCAAAATCTGTGATTTAGGGAATTAATTGGAAAAGGACCTAAATAGCATGCAAAGCAGTATAGAACTTAGCCACTGTGCCAAAAGTACTTCCGACCCAGATCAAAATTAGTGCATAGGACTTGACAGCTCATTGGTGATTCATCATGGAATATGTAATCAAATTAGAAAATTCCCTTGTGCCCCCTCACCCCTACCACCTTCATCTCGAGACCTGTATTTTACCACATGGAAGCTGAACAGTGGGGAGGCGTGGCTAAGCACGCAATGGCGACGGATGTGCCCGGGTAGAGCTCCGTGTTAAGCTCCCCGTCCACAGGACGTTTCTCCGCCACTTTTATCCGCCGTGTGCCCAAAACTGCAGCGGAGCTCCTGCGGACGATTCGTGGCCTACCTCCTGAATTTGGAGCGGATCGTGGTCCTGCAGGTGCCCTGGAGCCGACGAAGATCCGGCACCCTCCCTGGCGGTCTCCCTTGGAAGGCTTGCCTGCTAACGCGAGACCGGGGTCGAGCCGCGCCCACAAGGCCCGACCGCTGGAAGCAAAGCCGTGGAACACTGAGGCCTCGAGACCTGTGGCGTCGCCCCTATCACACCTGTAGTCGCAGTGGGGTGTGTGCTGGGCCCCTACAGCACAGAGACGTGCTGGAGGTGGCTGACCAGTGGCGATGGCGTCCCTACAGGTATTTGCCTCCCCCCGGCTGGCCCGGCCATCGGAGGGTGACTGAGTCGGCACCGCGCCTGTGGAACACAGAGAGGAGCCATTTGCGACACGAGACCTGGTGGCTTTGATATACGGCCGTGGGGGCATTTTCTCTACTCCTCTAGACTCTGGCGCATTCAAGGACGGACATATCGAACAATTTGCTACGGGGGTGAGTCCTGCGACCTGCCTGAACTTCACGTGGTGGGCCACACTGCCGGCTGCTACCATTGGACACCTGTTGCGCTCCTCGGGGCCCGATACTGTAAGCCCCTCTGGAGAGCCTAGTGGCTGCCGCACTTGCTTCTGGACCCTTGGCCTGGGCGCTGTCGAGGAGCCCTGCGAGGAGCCCACATGGACGCGGCACCCCTACTGCCTAGTGGCCGTTGACCGCGCGTGTGGGACATCCACGGTGGATGTTTCGGTGGGGTCCTATTTGCTGGCCGGCTGTGGGTGACACCTGGAACCGGCGGGGAGACACAACCACGCGCCCTACTGGGGTTCTGTACCTCATCATACCCCGCTCGTGGGGAGCACCTCTCTTCGGATGTGGCTGGTCGAGACGTAGTGGGGCGAGGTGTCATACAACTGCGGTCGCCATTCACTTTGCTGTGCATGCTGCGGAACTCAACACATGCCACGCAGGAAACTACTTCAGGGGGGCTGTTGCTGCCGGTCAGTAATCCCTGCTTTGGCCCCTTAGCGACATGCCGCTTGCCGTTTACACACACTAACAAACGCAGAGTCTGGACGGAGACAATATACGCTGTTCCTCCTTCTCCCCCTCCTCAACTGTGGCTGGTATTCCTGCTGAGAGGTGGTGTCGTGGATGTGAGGCGATGGAGGAGTAACCCTACACCCCCCTGGGGTCGATATACATTGGCTTCGCAGTGCGCTGTGACTGAATATAGGCTTTGGGAGGCCTTCACGGAGACACTGGCGACTCGACCATACTGCTTTGCACGTGTCTGGGGGACCCAAGACGAGAGCTGGTGCTAGTGGCATCCAAGTGAAGGGCAGGTTGGCGAAGGCGTCCGAGCCTGACCTGACCGCCTCCAAACTAGACACGATGCTGGCAGCGATGGAGCGTCTGGAGGAGTCGCTGCAGTTAACACGTACATCCCTGGAGACAAAAATTGATAGTGTAACCATTGAGTTAACGCACCTCCGAGCAGATTATAAGAAACTATCAGATCGGACAACTGCCCTGGAGACCGTCATGGCTGATACCACACCCAAGATCAAACAAATAGACCGACACTTTCAAGACCTCCTCAATAGAGTGGAATTCCTGGAGGACCGCGCTGAGGACGCGGAAGGGAGGGCGAGGAGAAACAATATCTGCATCATAGGACTGCCGGAACGATGGGAAGGTGGAGAGGCGGCAGAGCGCATGGAGCGCTGGCTCATGGACTTATTACCGGAGGGTACCCTCTCTCAACACTTTGTGGTAGAACGGGCCCCTCGGGTGCCGACGAGACCTCCTCCAGCGGGCTCCAACCCCAGGCCCATGCTTATTCGCATCCTCAACTATCGAGATTGCGATGCCATTTCAAGAGAGACTAGAAAACTGTCAGACATCAGCGTCGAAAACGCTAAGATCATGTTCTTCCCTGACTACACGGCTCAAGTCCAACGCCAACGCCACTCTTTCCTGGCAGTGAAACAACGCCTCCTCCGTCTAGCACTGAAATACTCCCTTCTCTTTCCTGCGCGCCTGCGTGTGGTGGCCCAGGACAAGATTCACTTCTTCAATACTCCCGAGGTGGTTGAGGCCTGGCTGGACTCTGGCGTGGACACAGGTCCTGGTGAGCCGTCATCGAGGACGCGACGTGACCGGGGACCTCGGTGGCGCCGCCGTCGTCGGCCCTCGCCAGTAGCATTGACCAACACAGGGACGGAGGTAGGCCCCACGCCTGAACTCGCACAAAACGAGCAGCAGGAGGCCCTTCGAATGGTGGCGGTGATCAGCGGCTCGTTGGAAGCAGACCAGGACCTAGAGGCCAGCCCTTGTGCTGTCACGAGCGACAATGAGCATATTTATGGAATACCAGGCTCACAGATCTTGGCGGACCTGCCGGATGTTACCCCGCAAACTGCTGTCTTTGTCCACTGAACACTTGACTCCTTTTCGACTCACCTTGGGAACACAAGCATTTATTTTTGTTATATCACCTCTGAGGCACTGCAGACGCTGTTCCGCCTACAGAGGGGAGACTGGACCTGGAGATAGTGATCCTGAGGATCCAGCTCCCTCTGACCAGATGTGACTAGAATGCACACGCTGCCGGAGAGTCATGGGACAACTTTGTAGGGGTGGACGGACCCCTAGAGGTGAGTGCAACACTGGGATCCAACCTGGAACACAGTAGGGTGATTGAACCATGGATCCATGAACTCCGAGACCCCCATGTGCTGGGAGTCTCCGCTGGAACTGGGCCAACTGTCGGGACCTGCCTGTGGGTGGAACACCCTCAACCTGACCTCGAGATGCCTGTGTAAAGACCGAGCCAGGCGCTCAGCACACCCCCCTTGAACTCAAGGACTCTTTCGCTCATAGGAGCGTTTGGACGACAACATGTTTCGCTGTCGACCTTTTGGTATTGTATTTTTGTTTCCCTTGTTTACAGGTTTGGTTGACTCTTTCTTTCTCCCTTCCATTTTATTTGAGACGTGCGGCTTGCGAAACAGTTCTTAGATGTAATGTGTGGGTGCTTGCCATGTTGGGTGGGTCTGCCGGTTGCTGGGGGCGATGGGTGGGGGGCATGAGTAAACGGATTTGCAATGGCTGCGATTAAATTTTGCACCTGGAATGTGCGAGGGATACATACGCCCTCGCGTCGCTACCAGATCTACCCATATCTCAAACGACACCATGTTCAAATTGCGCTATTGCAAGAGACTCATTTGACCGGTCCGGAGGTGCTCACGCTACGTCGTAGGTGGCGGGGGCAATTACATGCAACAGGCTACTCGGCATTCGCACGGGGGGCGTTAATCTGGATACGGCCTGGGGTCCCCTTTGCACTTTCCCTCTGCAACATAGACACAGAGGGTAGGTATGTTGTACTTCAAGGTAGATTGGATGGACAGTTCATAGTCCTTGCTTCCATATATGCCCCTAATACTGACCAAGGCCACTTTTTTACACAACTATCGACTGTGCTAGCTCCATGGCATGGAATACCACTTCTGCTTGGGGGCCAGTGGCGGTCCGTCCATTATGGGCGTTGGGGCGTTGCCCCCCCTCCCTCTCCCTGCGCTCAGCCCGTCTTTGAACTTTGTAAGTGATTCAGTTCAAAGACGCAGAGTGCTC
This sequence comes from Lissotriton vulgaris, assembly GCF_964263255.1. Lineage (NCBI taxonomy): Eukaryota > Metazoa > Chordata > Amphibia > Caudata > Salamandridae > Lissotriton > Lissotriton vulgaris. The sequence goes on along the minus strand of NC_141695.1, from coordinate 321,029,999 downwards.
GGAGAAGAAGAACAAACTCAACGTAACTGTCTGCATGACGCCAGACCGCCCTGAAGGGGGTGGGCGGTCTGCCGTCATTTGTCACACGTCACCAGGCCAGGCCAGGGAGCATGCAGCACCAGTCCACAAGTGCGCATGAGTGGGGACGGAGGGCGAATTTTCGCACCGTGTCCACTCTTGCGCACTTGTGTTTTAGCTTGGTTGCGCATGCCAATTAGGAGCCCTTCGGCCTCCTAATGGGCGTGCTGCGGGCAAGAAGGCCTGTGCCCCCCCTGGCGCCAGGATTGGCCGAGAGGGGCTGTGAGCCTGTGACGTGATGTGAGGAGAGCAGAGCCCAGAGGTGGCGCGGACCGGAACCGGCAGCAAGGTAAGGTAAGAGTGTGTGTGTTTTTCTTTTATTTTAAAGCGTTTTGTGCGAGCGTGCGTGTATGCATGAATGTGAGCGTGCGTGTATGCATGAATGTTTGGTGGAGAGTGTTGTCGTGAATGGATGTGTTTGTGAAGGTTACATCTGAGCACTTATTCTGTCGTGTAGAAAGATAGTGAGATATTGTGAAGACTTAGGGCATTTTGTAAACTGTATGTAGTATCGTATGTACACTCGAAATAAGGAGGCCTGGAAATGTCGTTTTTTCAAGGAATTCAGAACCAGCGGCCAAAAGTCAGAGGATGCCCCTTCAGTATTATTCAAATTGTACAACATGCACAAATAGGCCAGATCGAGCATTTCCGCTTTTTAAGCAGACGGTCAGCATCTGCCAAACTTAAATTAGGCCCTTGGAATAGGAGAAGGTTAAACAGATTAAACATTACGGTACATTTTAAACAGGTATTTCTTTAAAGCATTCCGATTATCGGAAAGATTGTTACAGAGCTGTGGTGACTGGCATCAAAAGAATTCTCCCAATCAATGTCTGGTAAATTGTTGGTTTTCTTTTCTCGCGCATGCAGCACACTGGTTCCCGCCAGTTACTCCTGAATAATTGCTATTTCATGATGTAAACTCGGTGTCACATTTTATTCACAGTGCAAGTTGCGAGACCGCTATTTCTACTACGTAATTCCTGTTGCAGCAACATTGTAAGATTCCCTCATGTGCGTACCTACTTCAGTCTGAGGAAAGGACGTGTTGCAAAATGACATATATTTGACATTTTCTCAAAGTTGCATTATACTGCTTGGATTATGAAGTCCAGGTGTTTAACATTGCTTGGTAGCAGTCGCGTTTCACAATGTGTGTTGGGTTCTCTCAAATGTGACCCTACGCTTTACATTTCTTTGAAATTCAGTCTGAAAATGCCACCGTTTACCAGATCGAATATGCAACATGATGTTGTGCGCTCTCTTTAAGTGCCAGTTTTACGCGTCCACATCCCTTGAGCTGCCGTCACATGGAACTTTGTGTGTATGCATGTGTGAAATTTAATACATTTCTTTGAGTGTTGTCTTTTGTGTATGTGTATGTGTATGTGTGTGTGTTGTCTGCCACGCGAGAGCACTTTACTCATTCACGCTGCAAAATCGGTAAAAAATACATATGCATCATGATTTATAACTTTTAGCGCAGGCGGCTTGAACAATCTGCCCCCAGAGAAAACAACAGATAACCATGGTCTGGCGTGCCTAGAACATGCCTAAGAGGAACCCGGGATTGTCTACAACGCGATGGTACGAGTGAGGAGTCCAATTAAAATGGCACTCTGAGCCCACAGTTAAATTAAACACTGCCTGGCGTCAACGATACCAGCTCTTTGCCTGCTCTTGGCTGAAGGGACGTCTGGTTCTTTCCTGAGTCATTGAACTTTTGGCTGTCATACTGTCAGTCTTTAGTGTGCAACATTATGCGTCCCACTGCGCTCGCTCGCAACGGTGCAGTATGCCCATCATTTTACGCCCCACTACTTTCAAATGCCACCAGCCGCCACTGTTGGGGGCGACTATAACGCTGTCTTGGACGTCGCTTTGGACCGCTCCTTCCCTCCCCTAGCCAGCGCTCCTGTAGTAGGGGCAATGAGGGCACTCACAGACTGGGCGGTACAGTGGGACCTACATGACGCTTGGCGCAGCCATCATCCTCACGAAAAGGTATATTCATATTATTCAGGCGCCCACACACTTCACGTCTGGTTGGATAGATACATGCTGACGAGTGACCTACTACCTCACGTCACAGACACCAGTTACCTCGGCCGCACTCACTCTGACCACAATCCTCACACCCTTGACTTTACTTGGGAACGCCCCCATCCACCGATACCAACCTGGCGTCTCCAGCCGGACGTCCTGTTGGACGCCCCATATAGGGAGGCGCTGTCGCACCGCCAATTGCAGTACTTTGAAGAAAACAATGGTACAGCGTCCACCCCACAATTCGAATGGGATGCGTTTAAAGTAGTCACCTGGGGCCACTGTCTGGGCATGCAGGCGGGAATGCGAAAGCAGATAGAGACGGAACTGACACAGACCGAATCTGAACTACTGGAGGGAGAACGGGAGGCGACGGGGGGAGATGACAGGGCTTTACTGGCAGCCAGGGAACAACATTCACAACTGTTGGACAGGTTGAAGAATCTGAATTATGCTGCCCACTCGGCGCGGACACATCGCCTAGGTGACAAGCCTGGTAGACTACTATCATGGCTGATCAGACGTGACACTCAGACTGCGCCGGTGATGGCTATACGCACTACCCTAAACACCATTTTCTACACTCAGAGGGCTATCCACGAGACCTTCACGTCGCACTATGAGGGCCTTTACCGCTCTCATTTTCGCCACTCAACAGACGACATCTCGGCATATCTGTTGGCCTGGCCATCGCCAACAGCCAAAAATGAGCAACGGGGAGACTTGGAAGCGCCGCTCACATCAGAAGAACTGCGGTCAACTATATTTTCCCTCTCCAATGGCAAGTCCCCGGGCCCAGACCGGGGAACTCTGCGGGCAACCCCGCAGAGTTCTACAAAGCTTACTCCGTTATCCTTCTTCCCGAATTGCTGCGCATATGTAGGGCGGCAATTGCAGATTCTGCCCTTCCGCCTTCCCTGAACGAGGCGAATCTGATGTCCCTCCTGAAGCCGGGCAGAGAAGAGCTCAGTCTGGGCTCGTATAGACCACTGGCTCTCCTCAACGCTAACTACAAAATCCTGGCATCCACGCTGGCCCAACGACTGGCCCCCCCTAGTGCCAGGCTTGGTGCACACTGACCAGAACGGTTTTGTACCAACTCGCAGTACATCGTATAACATCAGACGCCTGTTTAGAATCCAAAGTCTAGCTACGGCCCGATGGCCTTCCTCAGGATGCCTGGTCCTTGACCTCGAAAAGGCGTTCGACTCGGAGGAGTGGCCCTACCTGTGGTTGGTGCTGGAGAAGTTTGGCTTGGGAGATACTTTTCTCCAGATGGTGGAACTCCTGTACCAGGAGCCTACAGTGCGAGTCCGCACGGGAAAACTACTCTCAGACCCTATCTGAGTATGCAGAGGCACTAGACAGAGGTGTCCTCTTTCTCCCTTAATATTTGCACTCATGATGGAACCCCTGGTGGCGCGGCTCCGTGCTTCCGGGGCGGACTGGGGCATCCCTTTTGCCGACGGGCTACACGCGGTATCACTATACGCAGATGATCTGCTCCTCTACATTAGGGACCTGACCTGTTTCCCGCGTGTACTATCCAAAATATTTAGCGAATTTGGAGAGATGTCGGGACTTAAAGTCAACTGGGCAAAGTCCGGTGTATATTCCTTTGCTGCCGACACGCCAGAATGTGACATAGCGGTGCTGGGCGAACAACTTATCTGGTACCAGACCACTTTCCGCTACTTGGGACTGCATATGTACCGTAACCCCACTGACCTGCTGGATGGCAATCTGGTGCAGGCAGTTTCATCACTCACAGCTCAGGTGACCTTTTGGAACTCCCTCCCGCTTAATGTCCCAAGTCGCATTACGCTGACAAAAATGATAGTGCTGCCTAAACTATTGTATTTCTATGCCAACATTCCTGTTTATGTAGAAACCCTAACCAGACGACTGATATGGAGCACGGGGCGACCCCGGGTGGCCCTAAAGACATTGTATGCCTCGGTTGAGAATGGTGGATTGGCGGTTCCCAACCAGGAACTCTATTACCTGGCGGCCCAGCTACAATGGGTGGCCTACTGGCTGAGCGGAAAAAATCTGGGAGATACTGCTACGGAGGACGTAGTTCTGACAATGGCACAAGTCCATGAGCTGTTCCACCCTTTAGCCAAGGTCAGATGTCCAGAGCAAATGCACCTAGCGACAGCGCGGAAGTGCTACGTGAGGAGCCTGAAACTCACAAAATCCATTAAACCATATGCCCCAAATCTACAGTTGCTAGGGCTACCTGGGAAGGTGGAGCTCTCACAGAGGCTGTATTAAGTAGCTGGACACGAGCTGACCTGGAGGGACTGGGGGACTTGTACTCTGAAGGTGCGCTACTAGCATTTGAGACGCTGGCGGCCACCACAGGGCTACCAGTCGGTCAATTCCTCACGCATGCGAAGATCATATGCTCATTTTCGCAGGCCTGGGGCGATCTCATAGAGGAGCTAATCACCCACCTGTTGATACAATATCTGCATGTGATGGGGAATGGTTCCCACATTGTCCATTGGCTGGCACAGGCCCTACATATACACACCCAGTTCTCCCAACAGCGCTTACGTGACAAAAGGATTGAGGATAGAGGGCGGGACTGGACTGATGGGGAATGGGCGAGGGTGTTGGCGGGTGTGTTGAACATCCCGCGCAACTCCCGCTTTAAAATTATCCAATACTTCATTACACACCGTGCGTATCTATCCCCAGATAAAATAAATCGCTATTTTAACCTTGACACAACGGCGTGCCCCAGGTGTAAGTTAGTGGATGCAAACTTTTTACATATGCTCTGGGCATGTCCACTCCTGCACGACTATTGGTTAGCAATATCGACCTCTCAGGCGGCGTCCACAGGGGGAAGCTTACCACACACATCGGAGGCTTGTCTACTGGGCCTGTATAAGCAGACAAAACAATCGAAAGCCCAGGCTAGATTCTGGGACCTTGGATTAATAACGGCGAAGAGGCTTGTCACAAAACGCTGGAAAAATGGCGAGCCTCCCCAAGCCATGCACTGGCGCACTTTATTTGATACCTGGGCGCAAGCAGAAAGCGTAGCCCTACACAGGGAAGAAACAGCGGGGATCCGGATGTACCCAATAGCTCAAACCTGGGACGACACCCTAGTTGCTTTTCACCGAGTATGCATACAAAGTGGGATCACATAGAGGCTCCTCCCTCTGAGCGCCGCCTGACCCCCCCCCCCCTTTTCTTTCTTTCCCCCTTCCTCCCCTCCCTCCCTCTGGTCTGCCTGTCGCCCCCCCGCCAACCCCTCTCCCCTCCCTCCAGACGGAGACCCTTCTTGAAGGTTCTCCCCTACCGCTGCCGCCCCTGCGGCCGCTACAAAAGACATTGGACGACACCCACTACAGACACGACTACACATGCACTTACTACTGCCCGTATTCCCGTCCCATTTGTTTAAATGCAAGCTTTTTATTTCTTTTTATCCCCCCTTTTCTCCCTTTTTTTCCCTTTTGTTGGCTTACAGCTCCTATTTTCACAAGGTCTTAATCACTGTTTATCGTTCTAAGCAAATGATATTGGGTATTGACTGTTTGCAGGTCCTCTTTCTTGAGTTCTGCGGGGTGACTATAGGACGACATAGGCCACACAATTGTAGATATCACCCCTGGGATGAGCGCGATACTCATGGACATAACGTCCCGTGAATAGGGGATGATGACTAACACTACTCATGTTTCTTGAATGCGGTAGCACCCTGCCTGCCCGGCTTTCCCTCATCATAACGCTCCTTGAGACTTGGACACTACCTATCGCCAGAGACACACCACACCTGTCCTGCTTAATGCTCTATCGTCAGTCCTCTGACGCGATCAATCTCTTCTCATCGGCCAATTTATTGATATGGGTACCCCACCATACGGGCTTTTGTTAATACCGGATGAAACTGGTCAGAGCTATAGTTCCAGCAAACTGTTGTCATGGAGAAGTATCTTTGTTCAGCTATATTTACCATCCTTGTCACTCTATGCTTTAACCTGATTTTTATATTCTTCAATTGTGTGCTCATATGTAGATAACGGATGTATAATGACATATCTTATCAATACTACTGCTGTACTATTTTGCTTTCCTGTATTCTGATGTAAGAAATGCAATAAAACATATTCAAACAAAAAATGGAAGCTGAACAGTGAAGTAGAGGGGAGATTCTGTCAAGTCAGTGCGTGGTCTTCCATTCAGAGGACATGCAACAAATTATGTGGTTCTTTGTGTATTGGAATAGATATTGGTAATGTTTTTTCAAGGTATTAAAACAAAATGTATTCATGGTCAACCCAGATAGGATGTTGAGTCACACGTGGAAGGAAGTATGACCGTTGGGATAAGTGATGAGTGTGATAATATGTTCTATACTGGGAAGCCTAAACCCTCCAGACTATGCACCTATGGTTTCAATGTGAGTTTCATGTCCGTCTAGTTATAGCCCTTACTATCCAAGTCTGTGTGTTTCAGGGTGTTCTTTAATGTTGGAATCCATAGCATGTCAATAATGTAATTATATCTAATCCTGATGGTATGAACTTTACATAGATAGGTTTTGACGAGACCAGAGATTAAAATCCTGCGTCATACGGGTTGTCAAGGGATTTAAGTTGTCATCCACCATTTCTTTATAGGTTCTGCTGACACAGACACACAGGAGTTTGACTGCCTTGGGCACCCATCTTATGTCCTAACAGGCTAGATTTAGTAATAGCATTAGTCAAAGGAATTAACTCACATTCATTCCAATTAACTTTAAAACCAGAGAAGTGGGATAATGTATGTATTAGGGACATCACTGCGTGGAGGGAGGACTCTGGTGTTGTACGTGTGAACAGTATATCATTTGCGTATTAAAGCACTTTTACAGGCCCTGCAGACGTGGATATACCGCATATTTCATCCATGTAGTAGATCCCAATAGATGGGGTTCCACAGCCAAAAAGAGCAGAGGTGGACAATGGGCACCTCGTTGCGTGACTCGTCATAGGATGGTAGAGAAAATAATTGCAGTTTTTGTTTGCCATGGAGGAGTCATAAAGCCACTGCCCCTCTACCCAGTTAAAAGGTGTCCTTGCATCGAATGAGAGGGCCAGGACTTTCATACAGAGGTTTTCTTTTTATCCGAAGGAGGTGCAAGAGGGTTTGCAGAGGGTTCTGCAATGATCTCTCCTGGACAGATCCTCCCTGTCACTGATATTCAGATGGCCCACTTCTCTCCGGCACCTAAAAAGTCAGAGGAGGCATGTGCTGCCCCCTACTAACTGTCATGAGCTTACATGACCTAATTGGAAGGAGCTAACCATAGAGAGGCTTTCTCATTAGCTGATGGCAGCGGTATTCAGCTTTACTAAGCACCTTTTTCTGTAATTCACTATGCAAGTACGTTTATTTTTTTTCTGAAATGACATACTACCCAGTGGGGGTCGCGACTGGGTAGTGCTAGTTAGGATCACATTTCCATAGGAAAAGCATTTTTTGGTTTGCTTATAACTTTGGCGCAGTCTGACGAATCTTCACAAAACGTTCTAAAAAAAGATTGTCTCATCCAACTCAGCTCCTTCCAGGGTTTCAGAATATTCCATCAAGCAGGGCCAAGAAAAAGGGGGTGGGAGTCCCAAAACAAGATTTGCCCCTTCATTTTTCCATAGGAAAATTAGGCACGGCTACACTCAAAATGGCTGAACAGAATTGGACCAAATTTGGCAGAAAGCAAGACCTTGGTCCAGAAAGCGCATTTTTTGTGATTTGGTATAATTCTATTCATTAGTTTGAGAACTTAAGGTTAAAAAAATATGGATATTTCAAGCCGCAGAATATCTGCAGAACCAACAAATATATAGATAAGATCTGATTGGTTGAAACTATATCAACAAAGATGTGCAGCAGCCATTTTAGGACTCGGGGACTATGTCCCCTGTCCTGATATATATATATATTTGTTTTACATATATGGGGACAGGGTAGGAATACCCTGCTCCCTTAGGCCTGGTTGGGGAGGGGGCTCTCCCTGTCAGCCCCGCCCACCTCTGGGACAAAATTGATTTTTAAAAGAAAAACAATTACTGCAGATTCATGGAAGATTTACTGTAAGATTTTGGAGAGAAAAAAACCCTAATGTGGGTCAGGGCCCGAGGGGACAATTCCACATAATTACAAAGGGGAGTGGGGGAAGCGACGTCGGTCTCCGGTCCTTTTCCAGGCCCTGGGGTCTCCATTCCCATTGGCTAATTGCATCACTTGTGCCATTTGTAGGCCCTGGGGACCCCCGGGCCGATTAATAAAAAAAAAAAGAGTAGGGCCTATTCGGGCCATTTCCAGGCTCCAGGCTCCATTTCCAGGCTCCAGAGACACCATCCTCTGGGGCAGTGCCTTAAATTGAGGAGAGAGGGTGTGTGACCCCTACCCAAACTATACTATCGCCCTGGGGAGCACGTCTCTCGAGAATGGATCTATGGCAGGAACCCCATCCACTTGAACTCTGTCTTTTCCCTGCCTGCAAGAGCGTGGGCAGGGACGTCTAGTGTACAAAGGTTTCTGGCTGGAGCGAGAAGAAAAGCTGCTCCTGATAGTGAAAGCAGTGCCATCTCATGCTGCATCCGGGATGTGTGCTGGCAGGAGAGCCGATTGGGCATCCCCTGCCATGAAAAATGCTGTGGGTTGCCCAGGGCACCCCAGTTTCTTTTTAGAAAATGAAAAAACCAAAACAGGTTGCTTGCTCCTGTGCGGCCCATGGGGATGCTTGCAGGGAGCCCGCGGGATTGATGGGGCCCTGGGACTTATTCTGCTGTCCCCAACTAGTAGGCCCATCCAACACAATCTACCCCTATTCTGCTCCACCGGCTATCCTTTTTTTTTTCTTTAGATAATGTTTTACTTTTGAATTCGTTTCCTACTCCCCTGTGTGTTTATTTAATTTTTCTCCTCATAGTTAGTCTATTTTGTACCTGTCCCACCCAACCCATAGCTATAGAAAAAGGCAAACTACACTGCCGGCTCTAGCACCCCTTGTGGCAGACGACAGCACGAGGGATGATGCCCCGCGACTTGATTAACGAGGTAGAGGTGACAGCGCTTTTTAAAATTGTATGCGCAGCTCCACCTTCAATCAGTCATTTGTAGAGCACTCTACTCACCAGTGAGGGTCTCAAGGCGCTGGGCGGGGACGATGGAGCTACTGGTCGAACAGCCAGGTCTTGAGGAGTCTCCTGAAGGTCAGCAGGTCCTGGGTCTGTCACAAGTGGATGGGGAGGGTGTTCTATGTCTTGGCAGTGAGGTGGGAGAATGACCTGCCGCCGGTGGTTGTTTGACGGATGCGGGGGACGGTGGAGAGGGCGAGGTCGGCGGAGCAAAGCTGGCGGTTCGGGGTGTAGAAGGTGAGTCGTTCGCTGAGGAAGGCTGGTCCGACATTGTGGAGAGCTTTGTGCGTGTGGGTGAAGAGCTTGAAGGTGATCCTCATGTTGATCGGGAGCCAGTGCAGGTCTCTCAGGTGGTCCATGATGTGGCTGCGGCGGGGAATTCCGAAAATGAGGCGTGGGGAGGAGTTTTGTATGCGTTGGAGTCGTTTCTAGAGTTTGGCCGTGGTTCCCGCGTAAAAGGCGTTGCCGTAGTCCAGCCTGCTGCTGACGAGGGCTTGGGTGACCGTACTTCTGGTTTCAGTGGGGAACATCTGTAGATCTTGCAGAGCATGCGTAGGGTGTTGAAGCAGGTGGAGGAAACAGCGTTGACTTGCTGGATCATAGAGACCGTTGAGTCCAGGAGGAAATCCAGGTTGCGTGCCTGGTTGGTGGGTGTAGGGGCCTCCCCCAACGTGGTCGGCCACCAGGAGTCGTCCCATGCGCAGGGGGAGGAGCCGAGGATGAGGATCTCCATTTTGTCAGAGTTCAGTTTCAGACGGCTGGTCTTCATCCACTCTGCGACGGCCTTCATTCCCTCGTGAAGGTTGGATTTGGCAGTGGCTGGGTCCATGGTGAGAGAGAGGATCAGCTCGGTGTCGTCGGCGTATGAGAGGATGTTGAGGTGGTGTGCTCGGATGACGTCGGTGAGCGGAGCCATATATATGTTGAATAGGGTCAGGTTGAGAGATGATCCTTGGGGTACGCCCCAGGTGATCATGGTGGCTTCGGATCTGAATGGGGAGAGGTGGACTCTTTGGTTCTGCCGGTGCGGAAGGAGGTGATCCAGTTCAGGGTTTTGTCACGGATCCCTGTGTCATGGAGGCGTGGGCGCAGGGTGTGGTGGCAGACTGTGTCAAATGGATATGTTGGGCGCCGAGGAGGCAATCATCCAGGTCTCCGTCAGGAAGGCGACGTCCGGGGAGGAAGAGTCAAGAAGGTCTCAGAGTTTGACGGCGTGCTTGTGGACTGAGCGGGTGTTGAGTAGTATCATTTGAGACTGGTGTGGCCTACTTTGTTGGGAAGGGCAGGATGCGCTGGAGTGCGTTGGCTGGTGTAGTTGCAGTTTCCGCAGGTGAAGGCTCTGTGGGTGAGCTTCGGGCGGCCTGGAAGCAGGTGGGTTTTGGCCGGCGTTGAGTGCGTGGACGAAGTTGGCATTGTAGTGGCGTCGGTTGTTGCGGCACTCGCGGGTGCCAGGGGTCTTTCCCTGGGTACGGTCCAGGCGCCGAACAGGCTCAGACGGGCTTGCCTTAGGCGCGCCGCTGGCGCGTCTGCTGCACAACCGAGCAGCGGTCTCCATTAAGTAGGGGTGGGGGGAGGGAAGAGCAGGTGGGAGCGGCGTGTATGGGAAGCAGAGGGCAAAGTAGACGTAGCGGGCCACAGAGAGGAGTCAGTGGGGGCAGAAAACAATACAGACCGGACAAAAAACCCCAAAACAGTCACATTTGGAGCAGAAATGCAGGGATTAAAACTGTAAAAAACAAACACAGTACTGGCAACAGGCACCAGCAAGGTGCGGACTAGAACCCTGCCTGGGAGGCTTCCCCTCGTTCTGGCAGCAGGCCCAATCCGGGCTAAAGCCTAGCAGAGCGTCGGCTGAGGTGGGGAAGAGTGGGAGCTGCATGCCCCACCATACCGGTGTCTCCCACACTCATTAGCTAGTGACGCACCGCTGGGCTGACATAATCGACCAGGAGCTGGATTTGCTGCACAATATAGGAGTGAAAGTGGCAATGCTAGGTAAGTGGTGTTCTGTAAACAAAATTTGTTTTTATACATTTATTTACGGGTTTATAGGTAGCAATACTACATAGATAGATATCTCTTTTTTCACTAAATAAACAATGGTTAAAGTAAATCATATCTTAATTTACAATTTTGTTTAAAAACGTAGACATTCACAGCAAAAAACAAAGGTTAAAGTTACGTTGTAGTTAGGTGAATATTTCAGTGCCCACGCTATTTTGAACTAAAAAAACAACAGAAATTCACCAATTATAGTTAGTAGAGCTAACTATAAGTTGCGCCCTGCTTTGCACTGCTTATGACCTCAAACATTACATCACGCATGACATGTTCTGAGTGAATATTTAGTAAATCCAAAAAGGAAAGATCTCTCTAAACAAATTATCGACCAGTCAATCAATGGGAATTTATAAAGCGCTGCAAATCACCCATGAGGGTCTCGAGGCACTGGAATAGCTAGCTACTTTTTTATGATCTGCTCATTCGAACATACTTGTCATGAGTCCTTTGCTGAATTCCAGGAGCAAGGAGGCAGTACTGAGGTGCAGGGGAAGGTCGTTCCAAGCTTTGTCCACCAGGCGTAAAAAGGATCATCCTCCGCTGTTGCTTCGGCTGATCTGGGGGGGTGTCTGTGAGGAAGAGGGAGGCAGATCGTATGTGTCCGGTCGGTTGATGGAAGGTTATGCATTTCTTGTTGTATGCTGTCCTTTCTTTGTGCAGGGCTTTGCATGTGTAGGCCTAGCGGAGGTCGAGAATGAGTCTTTCAGTGGGGTTTTGTATTGTCTGTAGTCTCTTCAGAAGGCGTGCAGAGATTCCTACAAAGACTGTGTTCCCAAAGGCCATCCATTTGGTGACTAGAGCCTGCGTGACGGTCCTTCTGGTGTTGACTGGGAGCCCCCTGAAGATCTTGCAGAGCATGCGTAGGGTGTGGAAGCAGGAGGATGCAACTGCAAGTACCTGCTTCTTCATAAATAGTTTGCTGTCCAAAATAATGCTGAGAGGTTGTGGGTGTGTCTGTCGGGGCAGGGGATGTGCCGCGCTCAGTATGCCACAAAGTATCGTTACTTGGTGAGGTGTTGTTCCCAAAAATGAGGGCTTCCATCTTGTCTGAGTTGAGCAGAAGACAGTTGTCCTTCATCCAGTCAACAACGTTCATCTTACATCTGTGGAAGCTGGCTTTGGGTGTGGAGCGGTCTTCTGACAGCGAGAGTATGAGTTGGGTGTCGGTGTAGGAGATGGTATTGAGTCTGTGCGATCTGACAGTTTTGGCCGGGGGCGGGGGGTTGGTCAAGTACATTTTGAAGAGTGTGGGGTTGAGGGACGATCCTTTGAGATGGTGCTGGGATCCGAGGAGAACGGTGGGAGCCGGATTCTCTGGGTTCTGGGTTCTTCCAGTGAAGTATGTGGCGATCCATTTGAGGGCGTCTCCCTGGATTCTGATGTGATAGGGTCTGTTGATCAAGATGTGATGGGAGACTGTGTCGAAGGCAGCTGACAGACCCAGGAGGTTGAGAGCTGCCTTTTGACCGTTGTCTAGGAGGGCCCTGATGTCGTCAATGGCTGTGATCAGGGCTATCTCTGTGCTTTGGATGGCTCGGAATCCAGATTGAGAGGGGTGCAGGAGGTTGATGTGTTTGGTGAGTTGCTGGTAGTTTGCCTTCTCAAGAGCCTTCGCAGGAAAGGGGAGTAGGGAGATGGACCAGTAGTTCTTCGGTCCTGCTGGGTCGGCGGATGGTTTCTTCAGGAGGGGCCTTACTTCATCATGTTTCCAGTCCTCAGGGAAGGAGGCCTAGGTGATAGATTATAACAGAACAAGATATTGATTTTTGTACAGCCAACACCGAAATGGCAACCACATAATCATCAAAGCACACCACAAGATTGAAATCTTGAAACATATCTTACAGCAAGTTCAAAAAATAAAGAAATTCTTATAAAATTCGTTTAGGTGGAGATGTAGGTGTTTATATGGTACCAATAATATTTATCAAGTGTACGAAGCATTTTAGTAAATAAGTCAAAACATACTGTTGTAATTCGAGAGAAAGAGTGAAAAAAAACATACACTCAAACATGGTGTATGAGATGTAAGAAAAAGTGCGCTAACATAGGGTAGAAGTGGGGAAGGCGCACAGATAATGGAAGAGAGAGCCAAGTAGTTGGTAGTTAGGGCCACAAACAGGGCAACGGTTGACCATTGCAGCTGAAGATGTGTGCAAAGGAAGGCTAAGGTTCTATAACTCCAGGTTATTTATAAAAGAGTCTAAGGTTCCCAAGATACGCGTAGATGGAGCTGGATTACTAGCACAAAATGACTGGGCAGTGTGTGTGCTTCTAAGATATGTGACCCATGCCCACAAGGAATTATAAGACATGTGTTTAAAGATTTTCCAATCCAGCAGAATACAATTTAATACCAGCAGTAGTCAACATATCAAAGAGAGTGAGGTCGCTGTCTGTAAGCATGGGGAAATTCTCAGCAATATAAGGGGCAAGTGTGATAGTTAGAAGGTACAGTGCAATGGTAATGTTAAATAGTATACCTAGGTGGGTTGCTATATAATTCTAAAAGGGAATATGATAAAGACATGCAAAAATGATGTGGTCCATGTCGCCACACGATGTTCCATAGGACCAGCAAAAGTCAGCATCTTTCAGTTTGTATTAGTTTACTGGGGGTCCAATATAGCGAATGTTTAAGAAAGAACTTTGTAGTCGTGCGGAGACAAGTTTCCACTGAGGCAGGGATGAACCGATCTTATCCAAAGTGTCTTCCACTGACAAGATGACACCTTTGTCATGAAAGTATCTGCACCGTTTAATACAAAGGTTGAATGTTGATAGGGAAGAGACCTTGCATATTTATATATCTTGGAGGCTTCGTGTCCACTGGATTGGATACGTTTGAGGGCAGAGAACAAGGGAGTGGAGTGCAGTGGACCCAACTTAAACATTTTTGCCTTGATCTTTAAAAAATGTAAAAAGGCCAAGTTGGGTGGTGAATACCTTCCTTGTAAAGTTGCAAATTATAAGAGGTCCTTGTCTTCAAATAAATCTGATGATAAAGACTATGCCTTCTTTATTTTTTTGCCCATTCTAAACACGAGGTTGAGGGATTGGATGTCAGGAACTTCTTATTGTATCACAGTGAAAGGGAGAAATAATTATTAGTTTTAGGGTCTAGTAGTATGTTTAATACTAGAAACTCTTTAATCGTGTCTTTTAGAATTCTATGAGAATGGGCAAAACCGCGATGGAACATAGTGAAACTCGCCAATAACTGGAATGGGTAGGTAATAAATTGTTCAGCCTTAAGCTAGGACGGGAAATAGATCTGGTTAGGTTCCAACCAACGTATGCCCGAGCTGCTAGAAATGCTTTGTGATAGTTAAACCAGCCCAGAAGCTTGCAGCCATTAGTACATCCGGGGGCCCTGAGTTCTTTTTAAACTCATTTTGGCCTTTTTATCACTCCAAAAGAACTTGGAACAGATTTTCTCCAGTATTAGGGTGTCTTTCATAGATTCACATGCTTGAATAATTCCCCGACATCGAAGTGGGAGTCCCACGGTACATAGAATAGTAGTAAGAAACATATATATATATATATATATATATATATATATATATATATATATATATATATATATATATATATATATATATATATATATATAAAGATTTATATATATATATATATATATATATATATATATATATATATATATATATATATATATATATATATATATATATATATATATATATATATATATATATATATATAAAGATATAAATATCCAATAGTGTGTATATTTAAAAATAATTTTTTTTGGAGTACCATAGAACAGTATTGACTCAGAAAGCATTGAGGGAGTGTACACTTTTCTAACAAATCCATGTCGTTATAATGGTCCATATTCCAGCAAATCAGGCTGCTGCACCCTCTAGAACCTTCTCCTCAGAAGCTCAAACCCTCATATTTTCTACTGCACGTCGTGTGAAGGGAGTCTCTCTGAGCTTGCTCAGTTTTCTTCTATCAAAATCTACAAACTCTTCAGAATATGTCTTCTTCTAAAAGGTCTTTGTTTCGGCCTTGTACTGCCTGTGGAAAACTTTGCCTTTTTTCAGAGGACCCTCATAAAAAATGCATTTATTGCTTATATCCGGATCATGAGGTGAGGAATTGCAAGTTGTGCAGGACCTTTTCCTCAAATACTTTAAAGGACAGAGAGGCCCGTCTACTTCTGTGGCTGCAGAACTTGAAGACCTCAGACAACCCAGTGTCTGATGTAGAGAGTGTGTCTTCCCACCATTCCAAGACCTCACTAAAGCATGGGTGTGAGACTGAGATTCCTTCTCCTTTCCTTAAAAAGAAGAAGCTCCCTTACGCTTTGAATCCAGTTCCCCCACGGAGTTTGCCGGCCTCTACGCCTACGGGACCTGGTTCTCTGGCGCCGCAGATTCCAGCTGTGCCCTTTTCATCTAAAAAAGGTGCCAGCCCGTCGACGAGTTCGTCGACGCGCACGTCTACGACGACAAAATCTGTCACCGTGATTTCTACCTCGACGACGACCTGCTCTCTGTCGACGAAGACGACATCTTCAACATCGTCGACGGAGGTTCGTCCAATCTCGTCGACGATAAAAATCTCGTCGACGGCCAAGAAATCCGTCTCGTAGACGGCTCCTCCAAAACGTCACTCGTCGACGAAAGCTTCGTCTTTGCGGATATCGGCGTCGATGCTTACCTCTTCATCGATGATGGTCTCGTCGGCGGCGAGTACCTCGTCGGCGGCAGTGTCGTCGGCGGTAGCCCTGCCAAAGCCTCGTCAATGTTAGAACCCTCTTCGTCGACGGCAGTTCCATCGTCGACGATGGCCTCAACGACAACACCGTCGACGGGTCCGTCGACGGTGCATTTTTCTTTGGCGACTGCAGCCACCTTCACAGTGGCAACAGCTACAACTTGACGACCCCACCACTGGTATTGAGCCCTGTTCAACACTCCAAAGGTCTGCCTGTGCAACTATTTGCATGTGCAGATGAGGATGCCTCTGACGGTTCAGATGTGGATGATAATTTTCGAGCTGCAAATAGCCCGTATGAATTGAATATAAAATACCAAGATTATGATGATGAGGATCTAGACTCTCATATCTCTATTGCAGATGATGATAATGATGATGATCAAGGAGTTCCTATGGCTCAATTACCGCTTTTGTTGATTTCAAACCTACAATATATGTTAGAAGACTACAATCGTCGTTTTCCACCCTCTACGCAGGCCTCTCTGCTGCCAGCATCAATTCCGGTGTCAGTTCCGGTTGCACCAGCTCGGTCACCAGTTCCTCAGGATGCCGATGATGAGGATAATAATATGGACCAGGATGATGACACTGTTGTACAAGATTGGGACAGTTACCAAACTCATACTCCGTCCCCTCCTCCAGATTCCCCTCTGGCATCTCCTCCGGTGGATATAGGAGAGTTCCACCTTTTGATGGAAAGGGCAGCGAAGCGCTTTCATTTACCCTTGGTCACTAGACAAGAGGATTGTTTACTCTATGATTTCAAGGATCAACCTTTAAAACAAGTGTGTTCTATACTAATTATTGACTTAATTTGGCAGGAAGGACTCAAACTTATGCATCAGCCAAATTCAGTTCCGGCGGTACTCCCACGCCTCGACAAGAAATATAAGGCGCCTGACAATTCACCTGCCTGCCTCGTTTCCCAGCCAATGCCGGACTCGGTAATCACTCAGGCTGCCCAAAAGAGATCCCGTAATCCGGCTTCTCCTTTAACATCTCCGCCTGACCAAGAGGGTCGACGCCTGGATACAATCGGAAAAAAGTTCCCACCATAGCTGCGACTACAGTAAGGGCAGCAAATTCCTTGGCCATCCTTGGCCGTTACGACCTACAAATGTGGTCTGAGATGTCAGCATTTGTGGACCTTATTCCTGATTCATTTAAGGCGGAAGCCCTGAAGATCCTACAAGAGGGTGAAAAAATGTTGTCAGAAATTACAGATTGCGCAATCGACATTTCCTCTGCAGGATTCAGACAAATGGCAGGAGCCGCAGTTTTAAGAAGGCAGGGCTGGCTTAAAGCCACGTCCTTTCGACCTGAAGTGCAAGCCAGAATACTCGACATGCCTTTTGATGGGGAATCCCTCTTTGGCAAGCATATGGACGATGCTTTGGAGTCCATCAAAATAGATACGGACACTGCTCGTGCACTAGGATCTCTCCAATATCGGAAGCGGCCCTTTTGTGGAGCACGTGGCCGGGGCTCCTCATCCTCCTTTCGTGGCTCTTCCGCTCAATACTGCTCCTATAATGACAACAGACAGCGTTACTCTAACTAAAATCAAACCAGACAACCTGATGTATAGAAGGAAATCTACCTACAGGGGAGGCAATTCCTCTAAAAAACGACTTTCTAAAAATCAAGTCACATCCTACTGCAAAGGTTGGAGGTCGGATCTCTCAATACTCTTACAATTGGTCGAAAATAACATCAGATCGTTGGGTCTTGGACGTGGTTTCAAAAGGCCACGCACTAGAATTTGTCAAGTTACCTCCCAACCGCCCTCCGAGAGATCCCCCTCCTACACACTTAAAGGAACTGTTGGCGCTAGTTCCAGTTATGATCCAAAAAGGAGCATTCGAAGTGGTTCCTCAATCACAACAGGGGACAGGGTTTTATTCCAGATTTTTTCTTATCAGAAAGAAGTCAGGAGAGTGGCGCCTGATATTAGACCTCAGGGCCCTCAACAAATACATCAAGTTGCAGACCTTTCGAATGCTGACACTGACAGAAATCTTACAGTTCCTAAACCCCAACGAGTTCCTCTCTACAATCGACCTCCAAGATGCCTATTTTCATGTGCCAATCCACCAGAGAAACAGAAGATTCCTCCGCTTCACAGTAGGAACAAAACACTTTCAATTCAAGGTTTTGCCGTTCGGCCTTTGTTCCGCCCCAAGGGTCTTTACACAGATCATGGCTCCCGTGGCGGCTACAAGGCATACAAATGTACCCCTACTTAGACGATTGCCTAATAAAGGCTCCATCCTTTCTCACAGCAAATCAACACACTCAAACTTGCCTGTCAGTCTTCCAAAACTTAGGTCTTTCAATCAATCACAAAAAATCTCACATACTTCCGGCACAGGAACGAGTCTTTCTGGGAGCATTGATAGACACGACCCTGGCAAGACTGTTTATTTCCATGGAACGTCAAGCACGCATCTCCATCATGGTGACTCTTCTACGCTCAAAAAGGTCTGTTTCAGTCCGAACATTGAAATCCTTTCTGGGCATGGCCTAATCCTGCATTCTGTTGATCCCCAACTGCAGGCTAAATATGAGAGTAATTCAGGAAGAGTTGTACAACCAATGGCGGCAGGTATCAGGTACGTTCAACGACAAGGTCTCACTGACGCCTCGCATACAGGTGGCATTGGAGTGGTGGGCTCACCCTCCCAACGTCGCAACAGGACGCTCTTTTCTAGAGACAGCACCCACACTTACCCGTACCACAGGAAGGTTGGGGCGCACACCTACAGGGACTGTCCATCTATGGCAAATGGACTGCGATCCAACGCACGTGGCACATCAACCGCCTAGAGCTCTTGGCAATCTTTCTTGCTCTAAAGTCCTTCAGTCTCCTAGTGGAAGGTGAGTCAGTGTTAGTGCGTACAGACAACACCACCAGTATGCACTACCTCAACAAGCAAGGAGGTACGAGATCACTACTACTCTCCAAGCAGGCACAGCAGATCTGGAAATGGGCAATAAAGCATCGAGTTCACTTGACTGCAGTTCACCTTCCGGGCATCTCCAACGCCCTTGCAGACTCTCTGAGCAGATCTGCCACCGACAACCACGAGTGGGAACTCCACCAACCGACTGGAGTATGTCTTTCGCCTGTGGGGCTAGCCGGATCTGGATCTTTTTGCGACTCCGCTGAATCGCAAATGCCTTCACCACGTAAGCTGGCATCCCCACAAAGGATCTAGCGGGAATGCATTTTTGATCAATTGGTCAAGAAAATTCACATACGCTTTTCCACCGATCCCTCTTCTGCCTCGCCTCCTGCACAAGATGAGAAACCAGCCTTGTCACATCCTGCTAATTGCGCCCAGGTGGCCGCGCCGACCGTGGTTCACGGACCTTCTTCTCCTCTCTCAGTGCGAACCAATAACTCTTCATCCCCTGCCTCAACTTCTAACCATGAACCATGGACAAATCTGAAAAGAAATCCCTCATGACCCAACCACTTTCACATTTGATTAAATCACTATTTTGGATCAGCAACTACAACATTAACAACATATACTTTTTCATTTTAGTGTATAAATTTTATTTCTTATTTTTTACTTTTTCTGATAAAACATTGTTTTTCTTTTCTTTGTTTTTTGTACATTACTTTTTTAGATATCTTTTTATAAACAGAGACATATACTACATAAAAATATACATACCACACAGAGAAAAAAAACCTAATACATTCACTCCATCATCTCATGCACATACACACATACTACACACAATCATAATTTATTCT
This sequence comes from Lissotriton vulgaris, assembly GCF_964263255.1. Taxonomy (NCBI): domain Eukaryota; kingdom Metazoa; phylum Chordata; class Amphibia; order Caudata; family Salamandridae; genus Lissotriton; species Lissotriton vulgaris. The sequence goes on along the minus strand of NC_141695.1, from coordinate 321,010,148 downwards.
GAGTCTGAGGGATCACAAGTTGTAACGTGATCTAATACGCAAGGTCGACGCGTTTCGGTGGGATCAGAACCACCTTCCTCAGGACCTTTTTGCAGAACAGATGTTGTTTCCAAATTAAATGATAGACTCTGTATGGATATCTGTAATAATAAATAACAGATAATATATCTATATCTTTTTCTACAATATAATTTTATATCATTTACAAGAACCTGTACATTTTGATTTCATATCATTTACATCAACCTATAAGTTACATACATAATTTCATCTACATACTTTTCATTTCATTTTTGTTTATAGAGATATCTTGCAGTCTTTCACATGTCTCTATTGCACTCTATGACATGCATTGCTATTCTATTCTTTTATCTGTCATATTCAAAGTTATAAAGAAGCTGAAACATATTTCCTAGTTGTATCCTTTCGTGTCTTTTTGTCGGTATGCCATCACACAGTGGACAGGAATAGTCATTCAATGTAAGAATATGACTATGTAATGAGTTAAACATACTAAAGATTTATAGAATTCTGGACTAAAGAAAGAAAAACAGAAAAGAAGAATAAGTCATAAGTACGAGGTTGAACTCTTTAGCTAAGACAAAGGGGTTCATTGGGAATTTGTATTGTTAAACAAGAATATCAATTTAATACTGGGAAGGGCACACTGATCCCAATGTCCAGAACCTGAAATGGTCTTACCCTTTTCAATATCAAGTTTGAGTGGAATCCTATTACTCCTATGTAAATTCAAGTCTGCATATCCATTTCAGTACCAAGGGAGACTCCTACAAAGATAGATGAGGGGGTCATTTATAATACTCCATGATGACTCTATTTAGCAGTCGATTACTCAGCTCGCCATTTAAACTCACCCCATTGATTATAATGCCAGCCTTAATTACTAGTTGGATAACTTGCGTGCTGAAATTCTCATGGCTTGTCTTGGGATATCTGAATATCTAGAAAAGATGTATATGTGAATATATCTTGCACTGTGTCTCATAGCTGTTGGTAATAACAAAGATTAGTATAAAACCAACCTTATTTTGGTAATGGCAGTTTATATTGCAAAGATCCTTTCATTGAGTCAGTGCAGATTCTCCAATTTCTCGGTTTGTCCTCTTCTGATGAATTCATCATGCAGTGTTTGGAGGTAGTCCTCCTCAATAATTTCTTTGAGTTCGAAGGTAGCCTTTTTAAACAGATCAAGGGCACCAGTATGGGGGCTTCTTGCGCCCCAAGTGTGGCGAATACATATATGGGGGAATGGGAGAGAAAGAACATCTACAATACAGCCGCCCCTTTCTTTGAGAACGTCTCTGTTTGGCGACGTTTTATCGATGATATTTTTTTTATTTGGCATGGTGAGGAGACACAACTAGAAGAATATATCCTCTGGCTAAATGCAAGTGACATAAATTTGAGGTTCACATCTAATTATAGTCGCAACAGAGTCGAATACCTAGATATTGCTATTGAAGGGAAAGATGGTGAACTAAAAGTAAGTCTCTATCGCAAACCCTCTGCGAAAAACACAATACTCCAATTTGGGAGTTTTCACCCCCATTGTCAAAAAGACTCGATCCCCTTTGGAGAGTTTTTGCGGATTCGCCGTAATTGTACATCTTTAATTGACTATGAAACCCATAGTGCATCCCTGAAGGACAGACTAATTGAAAGAGGGTACCCACATCGTCTTGTACGCCAAGCATTCAAGAGAGCGAAATACCATGACAGAGATGCTCTTCTCAATCACAAAAGACTCAAATCCCAAGATAAGATTACATGTGTGATTAATCATTCCACATTGAATTACAAAATAAAAAATATAATCAACAAGAATTGGCGAATCCTAGAAACTGAGAATGAAACTAGGCTAGAGAAACCACTAATAGCCTACAGACGTAATAGAAATCTTAGAGACCGGCTGGTCCATACACGCAATAGATCACGTCCACATGAAAAACAGACAACCCTTACTGGCTTAGATACCATCCGGGGTAACCACAGATGTGGTAATTGCCATGCCTGTGACTCTGCTATTGTTGGAGATACTATCCAACACAATAACATAAACATATCACTGAAATCATTCACGAACTGTAGAAGTAAAAATGTTGTATACTATATTGTATGCCCCTGTGGGCTTGCATATATAGGAGAAACAGGGCGTGAGTTTAGACAAAGATTTAGTGAACATAAATCATCTGTAAGAACAACTAAAATATCTGCCCCGCTAACTCAACACTGTGTAGATTTAAATCACACTGAATCAGAACTTAAATGGAGCATCATAGAAAAAGTTCAATACAAGAATGGTGAAACAATGGAAAGGACGAGAAGAAAACGAGAATGTTACTGGATATTCCATTTGGATAGTGTAAGGAGAGGGCTTAACGAAAACATTTCCTGGTACGTCACAGAATAGCTAATCTTGCCAATGTTAGGGTTAAACTGTGCGCATAAAAAGTTAGTTCCACCTCAGTGCTATGTAAGGAGTTATCGCTAGAAAGATATTATTTGACAGGTCACATTATATTCAGCTGTATTGGTTGCAACAATTTCCTGCCCGTGGCTCAAAGACACTCGTTTAGACAGTAGGTTACACTGACAGAAACTCCTTATTATGGAAACTCCAGACACGTTGGTATTAAAACAACACCACTTAGTAATGGCGCCCAGTCTTACTTGCCCAACCATTATAAAATTCTTGTGCTTCTCTGGCGATAATATCGTTTAAACAATATCTCACGTTTATATAGAATCATAATGACTGCCATCACAATACAAAGATATGTTGTGCTTTGGTTTGCCAAAATTACATCGTTTAGCAATGGCGCCCATCGCAGTCTCGCTTCGAAATTATAACATTCTTTTTCGTTGTTCGCAGAACAAGGGAACTAAGTCCTATGAGGCATCCACTAGTTTAATGATTTATAACTTCGGTGACCGCCGTGTCCGAAAGAGATTTATTTTAATTATTTCCTTTTGCTAAAACACCACTTAGAAATGGCGCCCATTACGAACACTAGTTTCCAATTAGTAGTTCTGGCGCGCGGCAAGAGTACTTAAACAGGAGCCCGGTGACTATCTTACACGAGCATTCGGGATAGCGTGCTGAAGGCGTCGGGTATGCGGTCTCCCTGACTAACGAAGGTAAGCTTCATGTATAGGATTACATAGAATCTAGCCCTTCAGGAGAGAATGCTGGCCTCATTATATCATTTTTAAATATGGTCTTGCTCACTTATGAGTGATAGGTCCTTAGGTTGACCCCCCCATGTCCTTGTGATTAGCCAAATATCCTGTTTTAATGAGTGAAGAGCAGGACATGCTAAACCTAATACATGCGGGTCATTTTGTTATTCTATTCTAGTGGTCAAATCAGGCAATTTGGGAAGAGGACAAACCGAGAAATTGGAGAATCTGCACTGACTCAATGAAAGGATCTTTGCAATATAAACTGCCATTACCAAAATAAGGTTGGTTTTATACTAATCTTTGTTATTACCAACAGCTATGAGACACAGTGCAAGATATATTCACATATACATCTTTTCTAGATATTCAGATATCCCAAGACAAGCCATGAGAATTTCAGCACGCAAGTTATCCAACTAGTAATTAAGGCTGGCATTATAATCAATGGGGTGAGTTTAAATGGCGAACTGAGTAATCGACTGCTAAATAGAGTCATCATGGAGTATTATAAATGACCCCCTCATCTATCTTTGTAGGAGTCTCCCTTGGTACTGAAATGGATATGCAGACTTGAATTTACATAGGAGTAATAGGATTCCACTCAAACTTGATATTGAAAAGGGTAAGACCATTTCAGGTTCTGGACATTGGGATCAGTGTGCCCTTCCCAGTATTAAATTGATATTCTTGTTTAACAATACAAATTCCCAATGAACCCCTTTGTCTTAGCTAAAGAGTTCAACCTCGTACTTATGACTTATTCTTCTTTTCTGTTTTTCTTTCTTTAGTCCAGAATTCTATAAATCTTTAGTATGTTTAACTCATTACATAGTCATATTCTTACATTGAATGACTATTCCTGTCCACTGTGTGATGGCATACCGACAAAAAGACACGAAAGGATACAACTAGGAAATATGTTTCAGCTTCTTTATAACTTTGAATATGACAGATAAAAGAATAGAATAGCAATGCATGTCATAGAGTGCAATAGAGACATGTGAAAGACTGCAAGATATCTCTATAAACAAAAATGAAATGAAAAGTATGTAGATGAAATTATGTATGTAACTTATAGGTTTATGTAAATTATATGAAATCAAAATGTACAGGTTCTTGTAAATGATATAAAATTATATTGTAGAAAAAGATATAGATATATTATCTGTTATTTATTATTACAGATATCCATACAGAGTCTATCATTTAATTTGGAAACAACATCTGTTCTGCAAAAAGGTCCTGAGGAAGGTGGTTCTGATCCCACCGAAACGCGTCGACCTTGCGTATTAGATCACGTTACAACTTGTGATCCCTCAGACTCAGAATAAATTATGATTGTGTGTAGTATGTGTGTATGTGCATGAGATGATGGAGTGAATGTATTAGGTTTTTTTTTTTTCTCTGTGTGGTATGTATATTTTTATGTAGTATATGTCTCTGTTTATAAAAAGATATCTAAAAAAGTAATGTACAAAAAACAAAGAAAAGAAAAACAATGTTTTATCAGAAAAAGTAAAAAATAAGAAATAAAATTTATACACTAAAATGAAAAAGTATATGTTGTTAATGTTGTAGTTGCTGATCCAAAATAGTGATTTAATCAAATGTGAAAGTGGTTGGGTCATGAGGGATTTCTTTTCTGGTGTACTACAATTTTCCTCTCTTTCCCTGACCCTGAAAGTATTTTTAGAGGGGGTCCCAATCTCATGCAGACCATGGACAAATCTGCCATCCAGACCCGGCATCTCTCCAGCTTACCGCTTGGAACCTGAGCACCATGAGTTTGCCCATCTAACTATTGCACCTGACTGTAGGGAAGTCCTCGCTCATGCACGGGCTCCCTCCACCATCAAAACCTACAAAGTAAAATGGAAGCGCTTTTGCATTTGGTGCAACTCAGTAGGTATTGACCCTATGCTCGCTACAGCTGAGCAAATCTTGCCTTTTTTCCTTCTCCTGGCGAGGTCAGGCCTTTCTCATCCCAGTCTGAAAGTCTTCCTGGCTGCGCTTTCTCGATTTCGACATGATGGTTCCACATCTCTATATTCTTCCAGGATCATTCGCCAGTTCTTTAAAGGACTATTCCGGATGTATCCACCCATCCGCCGTCCTCCGCCTTCATGGCGCCTGAATCTTGTCTTGGCCCAGCTTCTCAAGCCTCCATTCAAACCAATCCACTCAGCAGATTTGAAATTCCACACTTGGAAGGTTTCCCTCCTACTCGCACTTACGTCATCTAGGCGTGTGAGTGACTTACAAGCTTTTACTATTCAGCCCCCTTTTCTACAGTTTTCAAAGGATGCTGTCATACTTCGTACAAATCCAAAGTTTATACCAAAGGTTCCATCAGACTTCCACCATAATTAATCTGTGATGCTCAAAACTTTCTTCCCTAACCCTCAGTCTCCTTTTGAGCGTACTCTTCATTCACTTGACCTAAAAGGATGCCTTAAGTTCTATATCCAGCGTACTGCTGCATTTTGAAAGTCGGACCAACTCTTTGTAGCATATGGGCGTATGCGCAAGAGACATCCGGTCATCAAGCAAACCATCACTCGCTGGATTTCTTCTGCTATTTCCTACTGCCATCAACGGGCTGGCAAGCCTCTTTCTGCTCCGGTGCGAGCACATTCGACGAGAGCAGTTGCATCCTCTGCTGCCCTGTTCGCTGGAGTGCCTCTCCATCAGATCTGTAGGGTGGCAACGTGGTCCAGTAGGCACACGTTCACGAGGCACTACTGTCTGGAGACAGCTAACGCTGCGGATACGGCTGTGGGTCAAGCGGTGCTCCGAAATCTCTTCAAATAAAGGTGAGCCTCTGTTGCTTCCCGCCTCCTGTCATAAAAGGTTTTCTTGTGCAAATAATATGTTGTTACCAATCTGTCTTTCTATGATTGCTATTTCATGCATTACCTTTTATGATTGTTGTTATTACTGCTTTCTATTCTTATTCAAGCATGTGAATCTATGAAAGACACCCTAATACTGGAGAAGAACAAAAGTTACTTACCTGTAAACTGTGGTTCTCCAGTATTGGTGTCTTTCATAGATTCACATGCGACCCACCCTTCCTCCCCTCAGAGGCTCTCTTCTCCTCATGCGCTCTTTGGTCTCTCTCATGCTACGATAATCTGAGGGTTTGAGCTTCTGAGGTGAAGGTTCTAGAGGGTGCTGCAGCCTGATTGGCTGGAATATGGACCATTATAACGACATGGGTATGTTAGAAAAGTGTACACTCCCTCAATGCTTTCTATGAGTCAATACTGTTCTATGGTACTTCAAAAATGTTTATTTTTAAATATACACACTATTGGATATTTATATTGTATATCTTTTATATATATATATATATATATATATATATATATATATATATATATATATATATTTATATATTTTGTATATATGTTTCTTACTACTATTCTATGTACCGTGGGACTCCCACTTCGATGACGGGGAATTATTCAAGCATGTGAATCTATGAAAGACACCAATACTGGAGAACCACAGTTTACAGGTAAGTAACTTTTGTTCTTATCAATCATAGGACATTATCCAAGGACGTCCCCATCATCTTTAAAGTTTCCAATCTGCCCCACCATGATATAAATTAGGGAGACTAGGCCGAGAGAACGTCCTTCATTTTTAGAAATTGTTTTGTTTTCATTCAGAGATATAGCTTTATGCCAAATTGTTACAGAACCATATACCCAGATACTTTTTTAAAAATTGTTTTTATTGACATTTTCAGACTTAGCAATTTAACATTACACATCAATGTTCTGCACCATTCATGGCGCTATAGATTGACATTGTCTCACAACATCTCAACATTTAAACAACTGGATAGTGCTTAAGATAAGTTCACATGAATCACTGTACATTTCTACACAGTCGAGAATCCCTTTTCACAGACTGTTATGGCACATTTAACACTGAGGAGGCTTTCACCCATGGGCACCTAGGGGCGAACAGTTGTATCAATTCCTTCTGCCGCATTGTTGGCAGAGAGGCGAGGCCCATTGCTGTCATCTGTTGCTCTATTGCAGAGCCACACCAGCATTGGCTCCCAGATATCATTTGTCCTGGGGGTAATCGGCATTTGCTCCCAAATTAGCAACTATTGAGTGTGACAAAAGGTAATAACCTGTAGCCAACTGTTAACTGTCGGGCTGTAGCTGACCCCCAATGCATAGCTACTCTGTTATGCCAGCAATAGTACCATGAGCGTATACGGCGGGAATTGCTGGTGCAGCTTTTACATATCCCAAAATGCCTAATAAGGGTGTAGGCTCAACTGAGGTTTCCAAACTATCCCCAATGATGACGAAAATGACAACCCAGTATTTTGCTATAATGGACAAGACCAGGCCAAGTGTAAGAAAGTTGCAGGTGTAGCTACACATCTCCAGCAGCTAGAGTCTGATCTAACCCCCATCTGGTACAGCTGTGTAGGTGTACGATAAAAGTGGTGTAAGAATTTAAAGTGAATCAACCTTAGCTTGTAGTTGGGAGACAACATGCTCAATTGGCCACAGCTGTTTTACCATTGCTGATCCGTTAGTGGAGGACTCAGCTCTTCATTTCAACCAGTTAGCGCTTTGGGTATGATCACAGGGTGTGTGTTTTGCATTGTGTTGAATAGGCGTGTGATAAGCTTAAGCTGTGACGAGCATGGTGCGGGTGAAAGGCCAGCTGCATGGATGGGGCATACAGATTCTCAAGCTTGGCCCTTTTTCTTGAGCCCTCCCATCTCCAACGTAACGACTCAACTGTGTCGATCTCATCTTGAGGGCGTTTATATGTTTTATATACCGCTACAGAGAGTGGGGTTGGTGCAACTCTGTCCATCTCCACCACCACATGGGGATTGAATGGCACAGGGTGGGTCTAAAAGTGCACGAACTGGGCTTGTGCACAATAAGCATAAAGTTGGAGGTCTGGGACTCCCAGTCCACCCTGTGTCCGTGAGAGAGTTAACAATTCCCAGGAGATTCGAGCTTGTTTGCCTGCACCATCAAGGAACGCAAGGTACTAAAGATGCCCTGTGTGAGATCAAGGGGTAGATTTACAAATAAATATAAGAATTTTGGCAATACCACTATCTTGGCACTCTTCAGGCAAGGGAGAGCGGTAATTGAGCCCAAGTTTGCACCTTGTTCTCCAGCCAGGTAATAGCCTTACCGTAGTTTGCCTCCCACAACACCTGCAGTGCTCCAGAAAGCCAAATGCCCAGGTAGCGGACAGGACCGTCAGCCCATCTAAGAGGACATTTTGGTGAGAAAGGTATAGTGCCATTCGTAAGTGGGAAGAGGACCGACTTTGCCCAATTCATTTGTATGCCTGACAGCCCACTGAAGCGGAGAAGCTCGCGCCACACCGGGTTCAGATTGCCTGCTGGGTTGTTAATATATAAGGTTATGTCTTCCGCATATAATTATATTATAAACCCCCTGGTGGGGAACCCCAGGCAGCATGCTGCTGCCTAAGACGCGCAGCTAGTGGCCCCATGGTTATGCCAAACAGTAATGGATACAATATACCAAGATACTTAATGGATTTAGGTTGCCACCTGAATTGAGAGGAACCTAGGCAAGAGGAGGTAAAGTGAACATTGAGAGGCATTATCTCTGTTTTGTCCCTATTTAGAGAGTATCCCGAAATATTGGAGAATTATATCCAATATGGCAGAAAAAGTTGTATCCGGTTTCTCCGAGAAGATTAAAATATTATCTGCATAAGCGGCGTTTTTAAAGATTATATCTCTAAACTGCATCCCTACAATATCTGGATTAAGGGGTTGATGGCCAATAAGAAAAGCACAGGTGACAGTGGAAAGCCTTGACAGGTGCCCTGTTTTAGTGGAACAGGGAACGATATTTCTCCATTACCTTTGATTTGTGCGGTAGGCTTGGCATATAAGGCCATAACCATTTTGATGTAGGCGTCCCCAAGGTTACACCTAGTCAGTACGGCCTTCAAAAAAGGCTAGAAAACCTTATCAAAGGACTTCTCCGTGTCCAGAGCCAATGCAGCAGCAGCTGGAGCTTGCAAAAAGGATGCTTTTTCGATGACATGATAGAACATACAGATATGTTTATGTTTGGCAATTTTATAAAGCGATTAGCTGCCCAAAGGCCTCCCAGTGCTGAGAAGAGACATGTTGGCGACGGAACCTGCGAGTAATCATCATGGGAACAGCCGAGCCTTAAATTGTTTCCTGAAGATGGGTTATCACTTGCTAACCTGCCTTTGACAAAACCTGTCTGAGAAGGGTGAATTAGCTTAGTTATTAAAGGAGCGAGATGGGACACTAAGATCTTAGCATACATTTTGGTTTCCGTGTTTATTAAGGAAATCAGCTTCAAGTTTTTTGGGGATCGGAGGGATCTTTCCCCTCTTTTGGGATCACAATAATAGTAGCCTCCGCAGCAGTGCCAGATACTGACCCAGCGGAAGCAAAGTTATTTAGCACATGCTCAAGGGGGCACTAATAATGGAACCAAGGGTTTTTATAAAAGCTTATGGGCTGGTCAGCTGGCCCAGGGGCCTTGCCAGAAGGACTGAGTTTATTTGCCTGCCGGATCTCACTCTGTTCTATCGGCCCATTCAGTCTCCTATTTTCATCAGTGGAAAGGACTTTTAACTGTAAAGATTGAAGACATTTTAGATAGGTGTCTTTGGTAGTGGAGACTGAGGTGGGAGTGTAGGTCAGAGTCGAATTTCTGGAAGATTTTATGAATATCTATCAATTGCTTCTGTTTTGAGGGAGCCTAGGAGGTCTTTAATTTTAGAAATCAGTCTTGAATCATCTTGAATTTTAAAAACTCAGCTAATGTTTCCCCAGCTTTATTTAAGTAAAATAATCTCTTCCCTTTCTGTGCTTGGACCCACAAGTGTGCGTGTGTACTCTCAATCTTATGATATTTTGTTTGTTTAAAAAAAAAAATCTTTCATTAACAAAACGACAAAGAAAAACACATCAGGTGACATTAGCAGATCTTGCAAGGAACATTATTACATTTCCATACTTCAAAATAATAAACACAGTATATAGGTAATAGATCAAGGGGACACTTGCGCCTCCACTTCCTCTGAACACATCGGAGGCACACAAATATCCCAGCGATATTGATTCCTGGCCTCCCAGACCTCCCGCCACTTTGCCGGACATCCCCTAGCTACATATACCGACCTCTACCTGAACATGCACCAGTCCAGATCCTCCTCCAACTTGTCGACCCGAGGAAGCTGGCTGGCTCCCCACAACTGGGCGATGTTTGGCTTGGCTATCATGCACGCCAATGTAACCCATTGCTTCCGATATGCAGACAGATCAGTGGGTTCCCAAACGTTTAGGGTGCACCTGCGCGCCTCTGGCCGTATCTCCACACTCAGGACTTCCGTCGTTTTTCGTGAATCCTCTCCCAATATGCCTGCACACCAGAACAATGCAACAGTATATGCATAAACGTTCCAAGCTCCCCTCACCCCCTCCTTCAATCCCTGCCCTCCAAGAGACCCATATGGACAAGACGAGACCCAGTGACATATGACCTGTGGAGAATCTTTAATTGTACTAGTCGAAGCCTCATCTGTATCCCTACCGTCCGTGGAGAGTAAACCGCCTCCCCCCCAGTCCTCATCGTCCAACTCTATCCCATCCTCACCCCAGTGTGTTCTTAAGAGGACCAGGGGATCCTCCACATGATTAATAAGCGCCTTGTATATTAGTGAGATTGTTTTCTCGATGAGGTGGCCGTCTAGCACTCGGCCCTCGAGGGGGGAAGCGTCGGGAAGCGACGTGTCCTTGGGGATATTAGCCAGTAAGGCATGTCTGATCTGGAGTTAATGGTAATGTTCACGATCGTGGAGATAGTTTTGCTGCTGAAGTGAACTGAATGCGAGGACCGTGTCCTTCCCCCATACATCTTTAATATGCGTAATCCCAATGAGATCCCACTTGTCACACCCCTTAGATTTCCATAAGCTCCCCAACCTCTCTGAGTTCTACAGTGGGATGGCCAGTGTGAGTCTCCCTTCCCACTTGAGGTGCCTGTTTACCGCGTGCCACACCTGAACGGCATGTGCCATTGGTCCTGAGAGGTGAAACCGACTAGGTCCAGCATAAAGCACTCTGGGTCCCCGGGAGGCCCGTATATTTCATGATTCAACCCAGCCAACTGGCAGGCCCAGTAGTATTTCTTTAGGTCCGGCAGGTCTATTCCTCCATCATACCAGGGGAGAGTAAGTTTAGAGAACAACACACTGGGTCTGCCGTCCCATAGAAGCTGCCTCTATCTCCCTAAAATAGGATGCAGGTACCAAGTCCATCGAGTTCTGGAGCGCGTACAAAAATCGGGGAAGGGCCATCATCTTAAAAAGCACTGCCCTACCCAGATGCGAGAGTGGGAGCGCCTTACAGCGTGCCACATCACCTTTAAATCTACTCAAGGGGGCCCCAAGATTGTTATCATATTGTAGTTTCGGGTCGAGCGGGACGTAAATACCAAGGTATCTAAACCCAATCCGCTCGATCTGTATCGGGCAATTTTGTGGAAGAACCGGTGTGTCACCCCTTAGAACGAAGAGCACAGACTTTGACCAGTTTATAGCAAAGCCAGAGTACCTCCCGAAAATGGCAAGCACGTCCAAAAAACATATAAAAGATCCCTTCGGGTTGGTGAGGTAAAGCAGGATATCATCCGCATACAATGAAATGTTGTCCTCCCACTCCGACATCCACCATAAGCAGCGGATCGTATGGTCTCACTGAACCCATGCCGCCAGAGGCTCCAAGGCCAAGGCAAACAATAGCAGGGACAGGGGACAGCCTTCCCATGGAAGGCCCATGCCCCCACGCTTCTCATGCAGACACTCAGGCGCTTATACACGCACTCACAGTCAGTATAGAATAGCTTCTGCCCCAGAGACCTTTTCCGTTCTGATAATATGGTTCCCAAACATCAGATATTAGATATGATAGAAGTACAAGTTGATCTGACATGCCAGACTTCTGTCTCTTTCCGTCAGTGTAAATGTCAAGTCCCCTGCACCCTCCAGTTTCACGTCAATCACACGTCATGCAGCTGCGCGCGCATCCAAGGTTTCCGATTTCTGCTGACATTGCAACTTTCTGTTTAGTGCCACCCCTTTTGTGACACCTACCTGTGACGTTTCTAGCACACACCTCTAGTTCACGCCTAGTCCACGCCTTCTGATTACGTACTAGTAACACGTGGATGCTGTTATCTTGTCTTCTCTCAGCTGTTACGCCTACTATATTGCTTTCTATTGTGTAAATTAAGTATATAAGCTATGTATTGTCAATAAAACTTTGCTCTATCCCTTCTTCCACCCCTGTGGTGGGAAGAACATGATATCCAGGTCTTGACCATTCCTTTTTAAGGAATAAAACCCCTAAGAACTCTAACACCACGGACTCTGTTTTTTTCTTTCCGATTTGAGTTATTATTGATTAAGTACTTACCTGCATAGAAATTAAGACGGTAAATTATATATTTACAACATTTTGGCGCCCGAATAGGGACCCCTCCCCCACCTCACGCGCTGGTTGGTGCGTTGCAAGCTCTGTCCCCTGCCATCAGTTAGAAGGAAACTACGCGTACCGGCAGGATTTCCTGCATCTCCCTCTGGCCCACGGAGGTGACGAAGACTGCGATCAGTGCCCAGACGAGGCGGTGAGGAGTGCGGAGGATCCCGACCAGAGCCTAGCCGAAAGAAGCAAGGTCCGAGGTGTCAAGAGGCCCACCAGTTTTCCGAAGTTTTCCGAAGTATCCACGTGTCGAGTCGAGTCCAGTCGAGTTTTCCGAGGCCTTCTGTTTCCGTGCTTCCCGGTGAGTACCATTGCTGGGACGTATCTAGACGGGTTTGGGTACACAAGTCCGGTCTGCACTGTTTTTAGACAGTGTATCTGTACTGTTTAGCAGTACATCCGTTATTTCAAGTTTCTGCACTGTTTTAGCAGTGTATCTGTGCTGTTTAGCAGTACATCCGGTATAGGGGGTAGTGATATATGTCTCAAATGTCTTTTTCATGTGATTTAATGTCGTGGTATGAGTGTGACTGTTTTTAATGTGTATTATTGTGTTCTTGTATAACTAACTGTATCCAGTATTAAGTAGCAAGGATTGAGCATTCCGTACTAAGTAAACAAGATGCCGTTTTTCAACAAGTTAAAACAGATAGGAACTAGGAAAGGGATACTAGAGGAAGAAATTCCTATCCCCCCTAGGGACACTCCAGGAAATTTTATGTACCATAAGCATGGCATAGATGCCATATTATATCTAGATTTATGGGCCGAGTATACTAAACATCTAGACGAAAGACACAGATGGCCTGTTACAGGAACATGGGATGCCGAGTGCATCATGAAGGTAGAGGAAGCACTATGGAAAAAGAAAGCCAGACAATCTCAGAAAGACGCCATAGAGTTTTGGCGTAAGGAATCACATAAGCGTGCTGAAAAAGAACTACGTAGAGAAGACAGACTTAGAGAATCCGATAAAGCACAAGAAAACGAATTAGTTACTGAAGGGATCCGAGTAAAATCAGAGCAAGTAGACCGCGCACGAAACAATCTCGTAAACGGTATGTATCTTGCGGCCGAGGGTTCGCCTGAGGCCATTTCAGAAATACCGAAAAATCTGCCGCCACCATTGGTTCCAACTAAAGTAAGTCACAGGACCACTAAAGACATATTCCTGAATTCCTATCTAGAGGATGTAGCACCCGCTTACACCAATCTGCCTGTCCGCACCCTGCCTAACGACAGGGATGAGGGTGGTAACCCGCCCCAAGATCATATTCCGCCAGTACCACAACAGATTCCTCCTGTTCCACCACCTCCACCACTTCCGGTACCTAAAGTTGATTTACCGAAACCACGTCTACCTGACCCTACTAAAAGTCAAATCCAAGTTCACATACAGACTCCACAGAGAGATAATGTCCAAGCTTCCGCCTCAGGAGGTGCGACCGGGGGTCTTCACACCCCGCCATTAACACACAGAGTAAACCTTAGGGATATGCAGAGTCCTTTCACGTTCAAGTCACCCCGTCTCGACATACTTAAAGAAAACCTTTCAGTTTGCAGATATGATCCAGTACCCGGCAAAGACGATAGAATGATGATGGCATCACTACGGTTAAGATCTGCTACTGATTTCCTGCTGTACGTTGCAGGAATGAAGGAACGCCTAGATAGAATATATCAGTTCATTCAGACTGGGAAAGACCCTGACAGTATTAAGGATGCCATGGAGCATCAGAAAGTTGACGTTCAAGCACAGATACTACGTTTTTTCATAAATTGCCTAATAAGAGAGCGAGACAGGCCTGGGACAGATCAGAGTGAATTAGATGCACTGAACAAGTGGGGTCAAAATATATCTGAAGGAAAACACGACAAGGGGACTTGCATAGCCAGTATGTACAGGAAAATTAGAAAGACAGTGATAGACATACACAAAGAAGAGAAAGAAAAGGCTTCCTCTGAGGAGGAAGAAGAACGTGAAGAACCAGAAAGGACTACAGACACTATAGCGTATGTAGGTAAGGGAACTTACCTTAGGAAAGGTATTCGTCCAGAAAGCAAGAGAGTTTTTCTCTCTGCCTTAACAAACCCGAATTCTTCCGAACATCAGTTCCAGGAAACTGATAAAAGACTTCGAGACCGAATGGGGTACCATGTACTCAATTCTATGGATGAACAAGAACTAGCCCGGTCAGCCATATTATGGACTGAAAATCCGGATATATATAATGATGACACCGTAGCGCAGACATTCCTGAACCTTTCCCCAGACGAGCAGAAATTAGCAGGTGTATACATGATTCAGCACCTCCTCACGAAATACAGAAACCAACATTCTGATCCAGGTCCCTTACACGAAACATTAGAAGCACTACTCATGGATAGATGGAGAGGTCTCAGTACCAAGTTAATACAAATAATTCTAGAACAACGACATAGATATAACACTTTCATAAGCTCTGAATATGTTCCCGCTCCGCCCCCAGAAAGAAAAATTTATCATATGGAACGCCTGAGTGGCATTGAAAGTCAGAATCCCTTACGAGAAGTGCACCCAGTTATGGGTGAGGATCATACCTTGAAACGTGTGTATGTACACACGCCACTGACTAAGTTAGAACTGTTAGAGATGAAGAAACTAGTCCCGTGCCATGATAAAGACCCTGCAGGTTTTCACAGAGAGCTTAAAGACATGTTACTGATGGGGGATTACACATATGAAGATATCATGAAAATGCTAAAAGTACTGTTGCCCACGGGCATCTACGAGAAACTAAAGGAAAAAGAATGGGAGGTGGGAGATAAAAAGATTGTATGGGCAGAAATAGAAGACGAAGAGAACAAACGTGTCCCAGGGGTAGGCCTTGGGGAGAAAACTAAAGCATTACCAGGTTTGATAGTACAGGTTCTGCCAAGATTATTGACAACTAGAAAAGAAGACTGGGATGCAATCTCAGCATGTAAACAGAAACCCGACGAAGATACCAGTGACTTCTATTCAAGATTCGAGAAATGTTTTATTATTAATAGTGGTCTTAAACCAAGTAGCGAGTCGTACCCGCATCTTTTTGGTATCCAAGTTAGTTGAGAATTCCCTGTTAGCAGTCAAGAATCGTGTATACAAGGTTGAGAGTACATGGCAAGCAAATACGCCATCACAGATGTTACAAATGTTACAATACCATCAGAACAGAATTAGAGAAGAACAGGATCAGGAACAAAAACGTATGAAAGACACGAAAATGAAAATGTTAGTAGCCCAGTCGGTCCATACCGACGGAAACAGAAAGGGTACGACCCAGACAGGTCACGCCGCAGCTCCCGTTAAAGGGACATGCAATTACTGCAAGCAACCAGGTCACTACGTACATGAATGCCCAGTTCTGAAACATAACATATCAACAGGAAAAACTAAAGAGAGACCGCATCCACCAAGACAAGATCAGGCCCAGCAACAGACCGCACAGAACGTACAGCCCATGCAGAACACGCAGCCTATGCATGCTTCATCCCATACAGCACAGACAGTAGCGGTATCACAGCCACAGCCTCTTGCCGCAACTCAGCAAGTTTCTCAGCAGATGTACCAGTATGCCCAATCTGCTTACCCCGATTACCAACGATACGCATGAAACAGCCTGGAGAGGGAGTTGGGTTTGCCTCTTATTGAAATTCCCGTAGATCAAGAAGGTCCTTATGTACATAGTCAAGTATTGGGAAAAGACAGAAAGTTTTTAATTGACACAGGGGCAAGCCGCACCACTATAAGCCATGACGAAGTCCCAGGGGCACCCCTCTCAGGCTCACAGAATGTTTCCCTTGGTTTTTCAGGACAGCCCATTGTAAATGAGGTATCAGAACCCGTCCCCTTGGCTGTGGGTCCATTATCACGTGTTACAGACTTGTTACTTACGAAATCATGTCCAGAAAATCTGTTAGGAATAAAAACGTTGAAGGCTCTAGGAGCCATAATTTGCTGTTCCCCGGAGGGAGTTAGACTCTTTCTGCGGGATTTCAAGGGTCATTACGTTTTACGAGAGTTTGACGTCAGATTGAAAAATGTACCAGATCACTTGTGGGCAAAGGGCCCAACTGATGTAGGTTGTATGCATATCACACCATACCGTGTTACACTCAAGACAGGAGTTGTATTACCACGAATCAGACAATACAAGTTACCACCCGATGCTGTAGTGGCTTTACTGGAAATCATTGAAGAGCTCATTGCCCAAGGAGTGGTCGTAGAGACCGACTCCAATATCTGTAATTCACCCATCATTCCAATTCTTAAACGTACTGACCCCAATGCACCGCCAGTATATCGGCTGGTGATTGATCTGCGAGAGCTGAATAAATGCATTGTACCACAGTACCCTGTGGTCCCTGATATCTCTTCCCTATTGACTGCTATTGATTCTGAAGCAACGTTCTTCACTGTAATTGATCTCAAGAACGCTTTCTTTAGTGTACCTATTGATCCAGAGAGCCAATATCTCTTCGGATTCAGTTTAAATGGACGAAGTTTCAAATTTTCCCGCGCACCTCAAGGATTCACAGAAAGCCCCAGCATCTATAGTCAAGCACTGAAAAGACAACTAGATTGTATTCAAATGCCAGTTAACACCGCTTTACTGCAATACGTCGATGATCTGCTGATCACCGCACGAAGTGAGCCCGAATGTGAACAAGCATCACTGACAGTTTTACATTTTCTGGCCGACAAGGGACACAAGGTGTCTCCTTCAAAGCTACAATTCTGTGTTCAGCAAGTTGTGTACTTGGGTCACTTGCTGTCCAAAGTGGGGAGACAGCTCACTCCCGATCGCATTCAGTTAATTGTAAATATGCCACAACCCCAGACACAAAAGGAAGTGCGGGCCTTTATAGGCCTCACCTCGTACTGCAGACAATGGATTCCTCAATATGCATTTTTAGCTAAACCACTCATCCAGTTAACGACACAGGAGGCAGCGACTTCGGCTGTCCTCCCTTGGACTCAGGAACACACACAAGCCTTTGAGGAATTAAAGAAAGCATTATGTCGAGCACCAGTTTTAGCGACACCATGTTACAGCAAACCGTTTACACTTTTTGTTACAGAACGTGATGGCACAGCATTGTCTGTCCTCACTCAAGACCAAGCAGGTTCACATAAGCCTTGCGCTTATTTTTCAAGTACATTGGATTCAGTAGCCCAGGCACTCCCTGCGTGCTTAAAGTCAGTAGCAGCAACAGCATTAGCAATCAGACAGAGCGATTCAATTGTTCTAGGCCATCAGTTAACAGTACAAGTTCCACATTCTGTAGAGGTTCTTTTAAACAGAACCCAGACTCAGCACTTGACCATAGCACGACTGACAGGTTACGAATTAACGCTATTCCAGCCACACATAGAAATCAGACGCTGCAGCATTCTGAACCCCGCAACACTGCTACCTTCAATTAGGACAGATCCAGCCCCGCATGATTGTATAGAAATCATTAATGCAGTAACAAAGCCTCGACGAGACTTAACAGATGTTCCACTGACAAATCCAGACCTGACACTTTACGTGGATGGTTCATGTATGCGAACAAGTACAGGAGAATTAGTGGCCGCATATGCAGTGACCACTGAAACCGAAGTAAAAGAAACACATCGTATTGACACACTGTCCGCTCAAGCGGCAGAGCTTATTGCTCTGACCCGAGCCTGTATACTAGCCAAGAACAGAAATGTCAACATATACACTGATTCCCGTTATGCGTTCGGAGTTGTACACGACTTCGGAATGTTATGGCAAGAACGAGGTTTTCTGACCTCTCATGGTGCCAAGATCCAACACGGTCCCCTCATTCAAGCACTGTTAGAAGCAATACATCTGCCTTCAGGCATATCCGTCATGAAGTGTAAAGCACATACTAAAGTTACAGATTCTGTTTCCCAGGGTAACGACCTGGCAGACCAGACAACAAAACATACAGCATTGAATCACACTCAGACAACTGACATGACAAAGACAATAGGACCGACAAATTGTATGACAGTCAGGGATCCCACACTAGATGTTATCGATATTCAGACACATGCTACCCCAGATGAAATAAAGAAATGGATTGAACTAGGAGGGATCCAGACAGATCAAGGTTGGATGACGAAGGGAAAATCTACATGGTTTCTCCCTGATTCTATGGTTCAAGTCATGATCAATACAGCACATAGTCCAGCACATCTAGGAGAGAAAGCGATGTTAGACAGTTTACAAAATCTTTGGAGCAATAAACACTTACGAGCAGCAGCAAAACAGAAAGTGCGTACTTGCATGATCTGTTGTCAGTTCAATCCAGGTAAAAGCGTCCCTGTAGAGCAAGGTGGATTTCATCCTCCCGATCACCCTTTTGAAGTCCTCCAGATGGATTATATCCAGATGGACCGTTGTCGAGGATTCAAATATGTCCTCGTAATTGTCTGTGCACTGTCCCGTTGGACCGAAGCATACCCAGTCCCAGATTACACTGCTCCGACCACTGCCAGGCAGCTGGTTCGTGAATTCTTCCCACGGTACGGCATGCCTCGTGTCGTGTGCTCAGATAACGGTCAGCCATTCTCATCCAAATTAATGAAGCAAGTTTCCTTGCTGCTAGGATATCAATGGAAATTCCATTGTGTCCGACATCCCGAAGCCGCAGGCCTTGTAGAGAGGCATAATCAGACATTAAAGACCCGCCTTGGTAAAATATGTCAAGAGAAAGGGGTCGACTGGATAGTCGCCCTGCCAGTGGCACTGTTCTATATGAGAATGGTTGCCCATTCGAGATCAGGACTATCCCCGTACGAAGTGGTCTTTGGTAGACCACCGAATATGTGGGGGACGCCCATTCCTAAGAAAATTACTGATGTTGATTGCAATATGTTGACAGATTACCTTGCCTCCTTGATGTCTGCACTCCAATCATGTCGTTCACAGGTTGCCGCAGCCTTCCCTGACAACACCGATGTAAAGCCGCATGATGTCCGTCCAGGCGACCTGATTTTAATAAGGAACTTTGACAGGAAAAGTCCGCTGGAGCCCCGCTGGAAAACGCCGAAGACCGTTCTACTTACTACGAGGACAGCGGTGAAAGTGGAGGGCCGAAAGGGGTGGATCCACACGAGCCATATCAAACTATGCAATGAACTGAAATCCGACCCAGGCTCGTCCACCCCTTCCAAAGACTGTATCGAGCCCAGTGACTTTAAAGTTTCCGAACGAGAGAAAAATCCACAAGAAGAGTACAGATCAAAGCTCCGATCTAGCAAGTCAGACAGTTTAATTGTTTAAGTCCTCCCCTAGGTGAATCGGTTAAATAGTTTCTGACATGTATCCCCTAGATCGAGATAGAGAGAGAGAGACAATTCAAGAAACATACATACTGCAAATCACTGCGTAGTCACTGTATAGTGACATTGTTAATAATGTTTTTCCTAAGTCTTCTGATTATTGTTGCAGGTATACTCCTTCCTATCTATTGCCCTATTTTCAAGCATGAACCATCTGCTTACAATGTTTCTGCTGAACATTCTTTTAGCGAGTTACCTCCACATGAACTTTCTTACAGACTTGCGCTGCGCAACAACACATTCATTAGTATGTTACATCATTCCCATCAGACTAATAATGCTACAAATTGCTGGATATGTGGCCGACTCCCTCCCTACCAGAATTACAAGGGAGCTCTGCCCCTCTTTCCGTACCCGTTCACTCACAATGGCTCCTGTGGTGCATGGTTCAAAATAATTAATTCCTTAGATCCTGATATTGCTGTTTTCGAAGGGAGCTGGGTTTGGGGAAACTTGAACTTAGTTCTGCTCAACGTCTGTTACCCTGATAAGGAGGGACTCCCCACTAGAATAGGAACTGATCTAGAAAATGAAGTATACGGATTAAGTAATTACACCATTAACCTTATGATTCTTACCGTTGAATCCGAAGCTGCACCAGTTCTGCCCGCTATGTCAGTATTACCCGTCACTGGTAAATTATGTGTCAGGAAGAAAGGTTCAGTACACTTGGGTCATAGTAAATGTACTACTGTGGTCGAATTCAGTGATCATGGTAAATCGTCCTTTAAAGCTATCCGTCATTCCTATTTTGTTTGTGGTCATACCGCATACATACGCTTACCTCTAGATTGGGATGGTACCTGTTATATTGCATTCCTTCTGCCACCTGTTTTTCTAGCTCCTCCTGATTATCACAGAAATACACATCTAGTAAAGAATAGACTCAGAAGAGATCTCTCGCTTGTCGACTACACAGAAACGGCATGGGAACAATACACCGATTTTAATAAAGGATTCTTTTTCTTTTTAGGCCCTGTCCAAAATAGTAAATTAATACGCAGATTAACTAGAACACTTGAAGCAGTAGTGAATGAAACTGCCTCCGCCCTAGGTAACTTAACCGAAGAGCAGTCCGCCATGCGGGTTGTTGTCCTTCAGAATCGTCTTGTTATTGACGTCATCTTGGCAGATAGAGGTGGAGCCTGTAAGGTCATCGGGTCAAGTTGCTGTGTTTTCATTCCAGAAAACGCACCATCTGTATACAAAGCTATTACACGTCTTCATAAAATTGCAAATCTGATACATCAGAATCCAGGCACCTGGACTTGGTCCGGTTGGTTCTGGACAACGTTAACCGCTTGGGGATGGAAGATCCTATCCCTCCTAGGCATTGGCCTAGTCCTAGTATTCAGTTGCTGCCTGTGCTTACAGTGTGGGCCAGCGATTTGTGGACTGTGTGCCACATCATGCATTGAACATTCCAGTTTTCTTTCAAAACGTGAAAGAAAGAAAGAAGAGCAAATGATGTTACAAGAACAAACTGATCGATTCATGAGGATCGATATATCATGAAGGGTCCGTAGGGAACAAGGAGGGAATGAGGAAATATAAATTTTTGGTCAAGTTGTGTTCCCTAGCGTGTACCCCACCGTCTCCATGTACCAGCTTAAAGTGCATGTAACTTCCCTCTGTGCCAGCTATGAAGACGCAAATACATTTGCGTCCAACGTTAACATGTCCTCTTTCAGACCCACCCTGAATGGGTTGAATAGCCCGTTCCTAAGTATGCTATGCCAACGTCTTTTTGTAGTGTACCTTACACGTTTTTCAGCTCTGGCAAAGTAGGCCCTGAATTTCTGCCATCGAGCCTTTTTTCTGGCTTCTGACTCTGAAAGCCTCAGCCCAGGCTGCCTCTGTACCCGTGAACTCTGACTTACTTCCAGCGCGGCCCACCGCGCTTAGCTCAGCCTGCTGCCTGCCAAGACTGACTACAACCTTCGAATTATCTGTTCCGCTCCTCGAAAATACATTCCTGCCTACTAGTTCCAGTAAACATCCCTCTCAGCTGCAGGGCGAAAAGGGTCGGCCTGTCTCCGTGCAAGTAATTCATAGCCTCTGTTACCATGCTCCCATGGAAGGCCCATGCCCCCACGCTTCTCATGCAGACACTCAGGCGCTTATACACGCACTCACAGTCAGTATAGAATAGCTTCTGCCCCAGAGACCTTTTCCGTTCTGATAATATGGTTCCCAAACATCAGATATTAGATATGATAGAAGTACAAGTTGATCTGACATGCCAGACTTCTGTCTCTTTCCGTCAGTGTAAATGTCAAGTCCCCTGCACCCTCCAGTTTCACGTCAATCACACGTCATGCAGCTGCGCGCGCATCCAACCTTTCCGATTTCTGCTGACATTGCAACTTTCTGTTTAGTGCCACCCCTTTTGTGACACCTACCTGTGACGTTTCTAGCACACACCTCTAGTTCACGCCTAGTCCACGCCTTCTGATTACGTACTAGTAA